>NC_137155.1:16282858-16882858 GCF_951394435.1 Stenella coeruleoalba | reverse complement strand
TTGGAGGACATTGTACTAAGTGAGATGAGTCAGACAGAGAAAGACAAATACTGTATGATATCACTTATATGTAAAATCTAAAAAATAAAACAAACTAGTGAATAAAAGAAGCAGACTCACAGATACAGAGGACAAACTAGCGGTTACTAGTGGGAAGAAAAGGGGAGGAGCTATATAGGGGTGGGGGAGTGGGAGGTACAAGCTATTGGGTATATAAGATAGGCTACAGGACGTATTGTACAACATGGGGAATATAGCCAATATTTTGTAATAACTGTAAATGAGTGTAACCTTTAAAAGTTGTATAGGGACTTCCCTGGCAGTCCAATGGTTAAGACTTTGTCTTCCAATGCAGGGACTGTGGGTTCGATCCCTGGTCAGGGAGCTAAGATCCCACATGTCTCGTGGTCAAAAAACCAAAGCACAAATAAAGCAATAAGAAGCAATGAAAAAAAGAAACCAAAAAAAAAAAAAAAAAAAAACCAAAACATAAAACAGAAGCAATACTGTAACAAATTCAAGAAAGACTTAAAAAAATCAAAAAATAAATAAAAAAATTGTATAAAAATAAAGAAGCTCTTACAAAAAGACTGAGTAGCCCATTTCTGCTTCTCGTTTTCTGTATGATTTGAATTAAACAAAGTATTGATTTTAAGCCCATTCCCCTTTTCCTCTCTCTCTTCTTCCCCCAGGGATGGAGGATTGGCTCCTGGTGGCTTATGAAACTTTTGTTTCTTTCTGCATGACTGTAGAACAGTGACTATCAGATTGACCTGTGAAATTTTCCCAGATAAATATTTCTCACCTTCCTATTTCTTCTACCCTTATCCTTGTATTCCAGGAGTGGGGTAGCCCGGGAAATAGTGAGCAGACACACGTGTTTTGACAATGCTTTAAATGTGGTTTTCCTGCAGTGAACTTCTACTCTTTAGCCATGCCACTGATTGAGATCCTCCACTCTAGAAGCTTCCATTTCCTGAGTCAGAAATAGACACATTTGTTTAAGGCGGTATCCTGTCAGTTGATGAATGGGCCATCGGTTTAGTAAGCAGTAAGTGGAGCGCTTCTGGAGGGAAGATGTTAGTGACATGGGAAGGATGAAAATCTTCTTTTTCATCTGTTATAATCACTTGTTTAATGCAAGGGTTAAGGTTGAGCAGATATTTATTTTATTCTAATTAAGAGTAGTTTCAGGGCTTCCCTGGTGGCGCAGTGGTTGAGAGTCCACCTGCCGATGCAGAAGACACGGGTTCGTGCCCCGGTCCGGGAGGATCCCACATGCCACCGAGTGGCTGGGCCCATGAGCCATGGCTGCTGAGCCTGCGCGTCCGGAGCCTGTGCTCCGCAACGGCAGAGGCCACAACAGTGAGAGGCTTGCGTACCGCAAAAAAAAAAAAAAAAAAAAAAAAAGAAAAAAAAATAGTTTCACATGTTGCAAGGAACTTATTTCTTGATGGAAGACCTTAAAAAAATTGCTGTTTTGCATTCATATCAGACCAAGTCTCTGGTTCATATATAGTGTCTGCCCCAAATTCTTCAAGAATTGGAAGTCTACTGAGTCCAAAGAAAAATACTGAAACAACTAATATTCAAGCAATATCTAGAGGTTATCTTCTGGTTTGGCTGACTTAGACTCAAAGCCTCGGATAGAAGTAAAAAGAGGGACACTGTGTATCTCCAGTGAAAGTGAAGGAGTCAACGTCTGTGCCTGATGAGGCATTAAATCAACTGAATCCTCCAGAAGAACAAGACTTGATTTTCTTTTATTTGCTGAAGAGATGCAACAAATAGGAGGATGAAAAAACACATTTACTGATTGGTCTGATAATGATTCAGGCTGTGAAATTGATGACTAAGATTCAAACAAGATTTTGATTATAAATGAGATGCCACTTTACCTGAGAAAACATCCTGGATGAGATCAAACAGGCAACCACAAATCTATGGCAAAAATTACATCTGAACTTGCTTAAGTTATCAATGGTGGTCTCTATTATAATGAACAAGATTTATGCATGGAAATAGATGGAAACAAACATAAAGACAGTCATAAAGAAACTGACAAGATGATCTAAAGTTCATATGGAAATTCAAGGGACCCAGAATAGCCAAAATAATCTTGGAAATGAAGAACAAATTTGAAGGATTACACTTCCAATTTGTAAAACTTACCACAAAGCTATAGTAATCAAGACAGTGTGGTACTGGCATAAGGATAGACATTTAGATCAATGGAATAGAATTTAGAGCCCAGAAATAAACCATGCGGTAAGCTGATTTTTGAAAAGGGTGCCAAGACCATTCAATGGGAAAGGAATAGTCATTTCAACAAATGATGACAGGACATCCAGATGGCCACGTGCGAAAGAATGAAATTGAACAATTACCTCATACCATATGCAAAAAATTAACTAAAAATGCATGGAACACTGTGATATTATGTTTTATAGTAAGAAATAGTCTTCACCCTGTTTCTGGCACAGAGCTCCTCAAACCCTTGGAATTTCCAAAGTGATGAGAACAGTAAAGGTATCTTTTGTTATGCTACTGAAGTGACTTTTTGACTTAAGGATGGGACCTGTTTGCTAATCAACCATGTGATTAGAGGGCTGAAACTTTTAGTCCCACCCCCTGACCTCTGGGAGGGGCGAGAACCTTGATGTTGAATCAATCACCAATTGTCAATGATTTAATCAATCACAATTTTGTAATGAAACCTCTGTTAAAACCCAGAAAGTACAGGGTTTGGAGAGCTCCCTGATTGGTGAACACATGGAGGTGCTGGGAGGGTGGTGCGCTTGGAGAGCACATGTGAGCTCCAAGCCTCTTCCCACGTAGCCTTGCCTTACACATCTTTTCCATCTGGGTGTTCCTGAGTTACATATTTTTATAACCCCTCTAGCAAATTAATCGAACTTGAGGAGGAGGTGGTTGTGGGAACCTCTGATTTATAGCCAGCCAATCAGAAATACAAGTAATAACCTGGGCTTACAACTGGCATCTGAAGTGGATGGGTGGGGCAGTATTAGAGAATTGAACCCTCAAGCTGTGGAATATGATGCTATCTCTGGGTAGATAATATCAGAATTGAGGTGAATTCTTGGGCAACCTGCTGGTGTCTGATAATTGTTTGCTGGTGTGTAGGGACCTCCCCCCTGCCACCCACATTGGATTTGGGTCCAGGAACCTATTTTAAACACTTAAATGTAAGAGCCTAGAACTATAAAATTCGTAGAAGAAAACACAGGCATAAATCTTTGTGAACCTGGATTAGGCAATTGTTTCTTATATGACAACAAAAGCACAAGAAAAAATACAAAAGAAAAAATAGTATACTGGAGTTCATCAAAGATTAAAGCTTTTGTAGTTTAAAGGACACCACCAAGCAAGTGAAAATCTGACTCACAGAATGGGAGAAAGTATTTGTAAATCATACCTAGAATACATAAAGAACACTTATAAGTCAATAATAAAAAGACAAATACTGTAACCCCATTAAAAAATGGGCAAAGAATAAAAAGATATTTTTCAAAAGAAGATAGACAAATGATCAATAGCACATGAAAAGATACCTGACATCATCAGCCACCAGGAAAATGCAAATAAAAACCACAAGGAGATAGTATCTCACACCCACTAGGATGGCTATAATCAAAATGACAGACAGTAACAAGTGTTGGCGAGGATGGGGAGAAAATGGAACCCTCATACCCTGCTGATGGGAATGTAAAATGGTACAACGGCCTTGGAAAACAGTCTAGCAGATCCTCAAAATGTTACATGTGATTCAGGAATTACAATCTTAGGTATATTTCACTTCTCTTGGATAAGAGAAGTGAAAACATATGTTCACACAAAAACTTGTACATGGATGTTCACAGAAGCATTGCAAAAGTGAAAAGAACCCTAGTGTTCATCAACTGATAAATGGATAACAAAATGTGGTATATCCATACAATGTAATATTATTTGGCAATAAAAAGAAATGAAGTACTGATACACGCTGCAACAAAAAGACATTATGCTAAGTGAATGAAGCCAGTCACAAAGACTACGTAATTGTATGATCCCATTTATATGAAATGTCCAGATGAAGTAAAGCTGTAGAGACATAGGGCTGGTGAAGTAGAGGAGGGGAATGTAAGTAGCTGCTTTCTTTTTTTTTTTTTTTTTTTTTTTGCGGTACGCGGGCCTCTCACTGTTGTGGCCTCTCCCGTTGCAGAGCACAGGCTCCGGACGTGCAGGCTCAGCGGCCATGGCTCACGGGCCCAGCCGCTCCGCGGCATGTGGGATCTTCCCAGACCGGGGCACGAACCCGTGTCCCCTGCATCGGCAGGCGGACTCGCAACCACTGCGCCACCAGGGAAGCCCCCAGCTTTCTTTTTATGGTGATGAAAATATTCTAAAGTTGATTGTGGTGATGGTTGCATAGTTCTGTTTATGTAACAAAACCATTCAATTGTACACTTTAAATGGGTGAACTGTATCACCTATGAATTTTACCTTAATAAAGATGTTATAAAAAAGAAAACATGCTGTTCTGTTGGTATAGAATAAATTCTTTAAAAACAAGTTCTGAAGACATTTTCTTGCATGGAATCTCAAGCCATGCTAGTGACAGCAGGCTGACAGTGAAGTATTGCTTGATGTTACACTAGAAAGCTGGAGGAAGCTTAAGGAAGAAGGTAAACAGTATAATTGAAAACTACCTCTCTGATGTCACAGAACATTCCTATTCTCAACAGAAAGATTTTATTTCTCAAATTTCTTACTCTTCGTGAAGTACAAGAAATCAGAAGAAAAGAAAGGAGAGTAGAAATGCTATTTCATCATTGTTTGAGGCAAAGAAAGTTCTGCATCAGGCAGACCTGTGTGCAAATCCTGACTCAGCTCATCGTGGAGCAACAAATGCCAAAGTTATTCATCTAATTGTAGCGCTACAGCTGAGGAACACTGTTGAAATCTGTTTTCTCATACATAGTCCAGGAATAATTGGGTATTTGTTTTTTACTAGCTGGGGTCAGTGAACATTAGCTAGTAAAAAACAAATACCCAATTATTCCCGGACTATGTATCCAGAGATTTCTTTGGGGGAAATAGCCTCCTCAATTCCTATACTTCTGGTGTATATGAATGAATTCCTGGTTTTCCATATATGTGCCTCAAGCCTGGCTGATCAGCACATTCCATGGTTTAGGGATGGGGACAAATCAAATTTAGTCACTGGGATTAAGCTTATGACCTTTGTTTGAACTACTGAAGTGGAGTCCTCTTTGCTGCTGCTAAACTGAATCTGACAGGGTAAATATCTGGAGCTGCTCAACCCTTATTGCACATTCACAGACTGAAAGCATGGGTAGGATGGACACAGTAGAGAGATGCAGAGGATCTGGGCCTTGGGGACATCATATATGGTCCTTGTTAAAAGCATATCAGCAACAGCCCTGGACCTTTCAGTTATATAAGTTGATACATATGTTTTTAAGCTTAAACAAGTATAAACTGACTTTTCAACTGTACCGAAATGAATCCTAAAAGTAGAATGATGTCTTGGCTAGTTTCTATGGCTGTGTAACAAATGACCCCCAAACAGGATGGTTTAAAACAAGAAAATTTCATGGTTCAAAAGAAGAAAACATTTATTTTGCCACGGTCTGGGCAAGGAATGAAGGTGGTAGCTTATTTCTTCTCTACTGGGTATTCAGCTGTGGTGGTTTGAACAATGAAGGCTGGAATTATTTAAAAGCTTGTTCACTTACATGTCTGGTGCTTGATCTGGGAAGGCTCAAACAGTTGGGACTGGAGATGTTGGGAGTCCTTTCTCTCTAATTCTCTTTCCCTCCCCCCTCCCTCCTCTCTTCCCCTGTCTCTCTCCTTCTGTCCCTGCTTCCCTCCCTCCCTCCCTCTCTCCATGTAATCTCTGCATGGCAGCTTCAGGATAGCTGAAGTTCTTAGATGGCAGCAGAAGACCCCCAAGGGAGAAAGAGCTGGGGAGAAACTCTAACGTTTTTTACGGCCTAACCTCATACATCATGCAGAGTCACGTCCACCATAGTCCAAGGCCCACCCAGATTCAAGAGGAGCAAACACAGATAGAGGAGTGGCAACATCATACTGTAAGAAGAACACGTGGTTGGGATACACTGGTGTGGCCGTCTTTGAAAATACCATTGGCCACACTTTGTGGGGTATTTGTAAGGATTAAATGGGGAGTTTTTCAAAAGACTATATTACAAAGATATAATACAGAACGGAAGACCAGAATGAGCTGAGGGACCCTGAGGAGACCAGTGTGAACTGGAAATAATTCTGTGGCCAAGCCAGGAAGATGCTAGAGAGAAGAGATGGAAGAGGAAGATGGGTGGAGAAAGTAATTACCCAAGTTTTACCATGTTGAGCTTTAAGGGCAATATACACAGAAATTCGGTAAAGGAAATGTGAAAATAACATTTATGTCATAAATCCGTTGTTCTTTTTACATATGCTAGTATTTCTGATGAAAATTGTTTATTTACTTATTTTTGCACTCATGCTTGAGTAATAAGAGAGGGTGGGAAATGGTGCTAGCTTCTCCTCTTGGTTCAAAATGCCTGTGACTGAAGCTTTACTCTATTGATCCCATGACTAGAACCAATTGCCAACACTTCAGAATTCCAAAAATGTATCTTCAATGTGTTTTTTGAGAAATCATATAAGTATTTTGGAAGTGTAAGCTGTAAAATTAAAATTACAAAGTGTGAGCCAATGTTGTATAAAATATGAATGAGATTATTGCTGAAGAATGAGAATAGAGGGTTAGGAGAATAGAAGGATAAAATGGATAAAGCCTGCAACTAAATTGATCAACTAAGTCATAGTAATAAAAAAAAATCCCCTTTAGATGTGAAGTCTAAAATATTCCAAAGGAACTAGCTTTCCAACTTGATAAAAGTTATTTTGCCTCCTCTGAATGTCAGTTTCTTCATGGACAATATGAGCGAGTTGGGTTAGAGGGTCCTGACTCTTGTGGGGAGGTTGTCAGACTTCTTTCATAATCAAACAAGAGTTCTGGACGCTCTTTCCAGAGAAGATGCACAGATACGCACATTTTCCACATGATATCAGGGCTATGGCCTCTAAGTCCAGGTATAAAATTCCTGGACCCCTGGCTTTCTCTGTCTTCTTCCTCTAAGTTCTGTGGTCGAGGAGACTTGATTTTGATACAACTTTCATACCTCCCCAGCTGTGGAAAGACTGTTAATCCTCCTTGAGTTCATCATCAATTCTTGGACCCAGGGCCAGCTTTTTTTTTTTTTTTTTTTTTTTGTGGTACACGGGCCTCTCACTGTTGTGTCCTCTCCCGTTATGGAGCACAGGGTCCAGACGCGCAGGCTCAGCGGCCATGGCTCACGGGCTCAGCCGCTCCGCGGCATGTGGGATCCTCCCGGACCGGGGCACGAACCCATGTCCCCTGCATCGGCAGGTGGACTCTCAACCACTGCGCCACCAGGGAAGCCCAGGGCCAGCTTCTTGAGGTGTTACGTGTGCAATCACACATGGCCCCATGCTCAGAAGAGCCTTACACTTAGTTTAATGCTCTATTGCCGCCATCTTGACATTCTTAATAACTTTTGGACAAGGAGTCCTATATCTTCATGTTGCACTGGGCCCAACAGATGATGTAATGGTCCTGCCCTGGCCGTCCTCTGAGTCGCAACCCTTCCTTTTCATATTCCTGAGAAGTGGGCATCCAGTCTCTGTGTGGACTCATAGAGCAAGGAGGAACTCCACACTTTTCGAGGCAGCTGTGTCAATCCTAGGTAGACCGGAGGGTTAGACATTTATATTGTGCTGAAATCTACCTCTCTATAACTGCACCCACGGATCACAGTTTTCTGTGTCTTGTGTGATGTTTCTTCTGACATAAGAATGTTTTACATCTTTTAAGACAGCTACCATTCCCTGCCACCTTAAAAGAAATCTATTAAATTAAGGAAATAAATCTTCCCTTCTTTGATTGATCCATGGAAAAAAGAAAGGCTGTAGAAAGCTCACACAAGATGAAAGACCACCTGAAAGGGCCAAATATGAAAAGGAAATAAAGTGATTACGATTGACACCGGAAGATGAAAAATCAGGAGAAAATTAAAGAGGATCAGTAGGGTTTCTGCTTCTGAAATGGAAACAAGCTGTAGTAGTGTTTTTTGCATCATAAAAAAGTCCCCAAAGAACAAACTATGCTAATGCAATTTGCTCTCATTTTGAAATTGGTAGTGTTAAGGAACAGATCTCTTTTTTGGTAAGGAAATGACTGAGCTTTGGTTATTTCTGAGGCTCTTCCTTTTCTTATTTTTTATTTTATTTATTTATTTTTTTTGCGGTACGCGGGCCTCTCACTGTTGCGGCCTCTCCCGTTGTGGAGCACAGGCTCCGGACGCGCAGGCTCAGCGGTCATGGCTCACGGGCCCAGCCGCTCCGCGGCATGTGGGATCTTCCCGGACCAGGGCACGAACCCGCGTCCCCTGCATCAGCAGGTGGACTCTCAACCACTGCGTCACCAGGGAAGCCTGAGGCTCTTCTTTTTGAATAAGTATCTTAAACAGCAAATAACATAAATAAATAGGCTTTAGCACCACTGTGCCAAAACGTGGCTATTTGTTACGTGCCCTGACAGAGTATGTCCTTCCTCGGGAGAAACTTACATTTTATTCCCCTGTGTTTTGTTCATCTGTGTGCTCTGGTGTATAGTACGGTGCCTGGCACACAGAAGGCTGTCTGTAAATCTTTGATTCTGTAGTGTATGTTTCTGTGTCTGTGGCACGGATGAGCAAAGATGATTCTCCATGTTGGGGGGATGGAGAGGCCTGTCTTGATGACCACACAGCTAATGGCTCCCTTCATCGGGCATCAGTTCTAACCACATGGGAGTCAGGCAGGGTGCAGAAGCTGGGAAGCGTTCGAAATGACCTTTTCCTTTTCACATGGTACTCATTACAAAGAGAAAGGCAGAACCTACTGTTTTTTCCATATAAAGGCATAGCTTTATCACTACAGGCACAAAGGGCATCTAGAAACAATTAAAATTGGAAAACTGGCACCCAAAGGATAGGTGACAGCAACTCTACAAAGCAAAATGGATTGGCCTAAATAACTCCATCCAACAAGCCAATTCACTCGGTTGTCAGGGAGCACAACGTGCAACTCACCTTTTCTGGGGCCCCAACCAGGAGACCAGCTTGCACAAAACCACATGTTTGGCAGAAGTCGTGTTCGTTTGTAGCACAGCCGACTGGCAACGCCTGCCCTGAAATGTTCCAGGTCAAAACCGTTCTGTAGGACTCTCAGATGTCAGCAGTACACTTGTCCAGACCTAGAGAATTCAATCAGCCCGTTGCGAGCTGCTCAACACGCGAGGAAAGCAGTCTTGGGTATTATTAGTCAGCTGTTGCTAAGCGGCTGTAGAGCACCAAGCAGCCCCTCAGTGGCTCCGCGGCTTTCAGAAACATGTTTCCTTCTTTCTTGCGCTACTTGTCCTTGGTGGGTCAGCCCCTCCTCTGATTCTTATTTTATCCATTCCAGGTCCCCGGGGGGAAGATACGGGCCCTCTCTGGACATACTGATCTTACTGCAGAAGTAAAAGAATAGTGATTGAACTTTGCAGTGTTCTTGAAAGGCTCTGCTGGATACAGCTGCATCACTTCTGTTCATATTCCATTGCCCTTAACACACAACTGACTATTAACATGCCTCCCGGAAGTGTTTCTGGAAAGATACATTTGGACTATGATTTTAACTTGCACTATTCTCATATTCAAACTCTGCATTTTCAAAATAAGCTCTTTTTTTAAAAAATTGAAGTATAGTTGATTTACAATATCAACTATTAGTTTCAGGTGTACAGCACAATGATTCAGTAATATAGGTATATATATCTATATAAATATATATCTATATTGATATATATATATATAAATTCTTTTTCAGATTCTTTTCCCTTATAGAAAAATAACCTCATTTTTATTATAAAACTTTTTATCATAAAATTTACATAAAGTCTGGCCAGAAACTTGTTCCCCACTCATTCATTTTTTTTTAAATATAAACTTATTTATTTATTTTTGGCTGCATTGGGTCTTCGTTGCTGTGTGCAGGCTTTCTCTAGTTGTGGCGAGCAGGAACTACGCTTCATTGCAGTGCGTGGGCTTCTCATTGCGGTGGCTTCTCTTGTTGCGGAGCACAGGCTCTAGCCGCACAGTCTTCAGTAGCTGTGGCTCAAAGGCTCTAGAGCACAGGCTCAGTAGTTGTGGCGCATGGGCTTAGTTGCTCCACGGCATGTGGCATCTTCCTGGACCAGGTCTCAAACCCAGGTCTCCTGCGTTGGCAGGCGGATTCTTAACCACTGCGCCACCAGGGAAGCCCTCTCCATTCATTCTTTTTTCCAGCTATCTATTAATGATTTTACCATTTTAAATGATTTAATGCATTTTATTTTTTATTAGTTATCATATGGGTCAAAATGTAAAAAAATATGAGTATACAATGAAAAGTCTCCCTCTCCCCACTGTAGCCTGGCCATCCAGTTTTCCCACAGGCAACCAGCATTATTTGTTTCGCCTCTATCCTTTCTTAATCTTTTGTGTAAGTATGAACAATGAAATCTCAATTCATTTCCATTTTCCTAAGAATGTGGTGATTACTAACATTGTTTTCTGTGTTTATGGGGGGGGAGGGACATAGCCCTATCTTCCCTTTTATGCCTTTCTGCTTTGATCTCCCATATTCTGACTTGTACAATTAGCCCTGAGCAGGCAGTGATCCATTACCATTGCGTTCTTTATCCCTCTGTCCCGAGGGAGCATAGCTCACAATGTAAGAAACAATAAAGCAAATATTACTGTACTGGGTCAGGAACTCTCCAAGTTATTTTCCATCCCCCTCTCCAATATTATTAATCTTCAAAGTCACCATGGTGAAAGGTTTTTCTGACAACATATCAAGAGAGAAAAATTTTAGCTTGTCCCTTACTCAAGTTGGTGGGATCTATCTCTTTCTTGTTTCCCTCTCTCCTCTACTATGGGAAAGAATGTTACTCTTTCAAAAGTTCACTACCAAACAATGCTTCAGATCTAAACTTTCTCATGAGGAACACTTTCTACTTTTCATTTCTCCCCAACTTGTCTTCACCAGCAATGGAAGAAAGTCCTTGAGCGGATATGAAGGCAGGTTGGACTTAGAGAAGGATTTTACGACTGGTTTATTGACTAGATTCCATTATTTTATGTGCCCAGAACTCACCCACTTCCTTTTCTGTGTATTGCCTTCTCCTTCTAGAAGCTATCCCTTCTTCCTGTTTAAACACACGGTTGATTTCGGAGTAGCCATGTTAGTTCAAGTGTAGTTTAGACACTGGCTACAACTGATTGGTCCAGAGGTGGACAGCAGATCCAGCCTGGGTCGATAGCATTTATCCCAGGGAATTTAGACTTTGGTTTGAGACTCACATCAGTCTCTTTCCAGATTGCTGAACCTACCAGTAACATGTAAAATTCTGTGGGTTATTTTTGCTGTTATAGGGATGGAAGAAATAGATGTAGATGGTCTGAAGAGAGAGAGGAAAGAAAGAAACAGATGAGATGGAGAGATACTGAAAGCATTCCTGTCCCTGGCTCCAGCTCTTTCTGCCCTTGCTTTGCAGCAGACATTTTAACCTTCGTTTGGTATAAGCTATTTCAGGTTGGCTTTCTGTTACTGGCAACAGGAGTCTAACAAATGCTGAGGGGGTGTGACAGCGCCAACCAGCCCTGCTTTCTAGTGGGTAAGGCTTTGAGATCTAGCACCATCCCCTACATAAAGCATTTTATCCCCTCTGCCAGTTAGAAATTTATACTCTTGCAAAAACTTACCTCCTCAGATCATGTTTCTAACTGAAATATTTACCTGAAATAACTTTTCTTTCATAAACGTTGAATTACAGTTGACTGTCATTGACATGTTGCTTATGTGGCAGGAAAACACTTGTTTGGGATTTTTATTTTTTTTTAATCTAAGTATTTCCCCTCTCCTATTCAAGCAAAACCTCAGCAGTATTCTGACAAAAGCTACGTGTCTTGCATATGTAAAAAGCTGAACCCATAAAGGAGGTGATATTAAGTGCTTCTGGGGAAATGTATCAAAGCTAAGTAGGAATACCCCACCTCACCCCGAGGGATCCAGAAGCAGAGGAAACTTTATTTACCAGGCAGAGCCCCTGAGAGGTGGCAAGACCCCAGGAAAAATGTGGAAATGGTGTGTCTGGGCAGAAAGGCAGCCATAGACATCTTTGCTGAGATCTGCATGCCCCAGAGAGGCAAGGAAAGCGCAGAAAGATGCCAATGTCCCCCACTCACGTCAGGAAGTAGAACAGAAGACAGCTGGACCTAAAGGGGCCTGTGAGGACAGGAACAGGGCATCTCAGCCCTGACCTGTGAAGGCCATGCCCACGACCGTAACTACAGGTGTCTCTGTGCACGTGTGTGGAGATAGGACTGGCAGGCAAGATGCCACCACCTCCACCAGCGCACCCAATGCCTTGGCTCCATTGGAGGCCCCTGGAACTTCAGACAAACCTTAGGGAATAGAGGCTCTCAATTGGTAAGAGAAAGGTTCCCCCATCTACAGAATGTAAGCCAGAAAGAGAAATTAAATGGAACAATATAGAAAATGAAGGTATATTTTGTGCTCATTTGAATTTCTGGACTGAGATTCATACATGGCTACCTGTTATTACATCACTTTATATTTCGGGCAAACAATGTATTTGCAAACACAACTATATTCAGTTAAAATCTGTAATGAAAATCTAAGAAACTGTTGCTTATTCTGTTCATAATAACTCGTGAGCACTTCTATTGTGTCAAGCATTGTGCTAAGGACTTAAAATTCATTATTATATTCAAAATTTATAATAATTTTAAAGGGTAAAAATTCTTATCGTTAAAATTTCATAGATGGGAAAATTGAGTCCTTGAGAGGATAAACATCTTGCCCATTTAGGAATTATAAAGGATTCCATCCTATTTGTACCAGTTGCTTCTGGCAAGAGACTATTTAGATGGGATATCTATGCCAGAATGAGAGTTCTCTAGGGATTCCAAAGTAACTACACAGTATATGAAGCCAAGATCACCATTAAGTAGCTTTTATAAACTGTTCATTAGCATGGAAAGGCATTCAGTGAGGGCCAACTTGAACCAGAAGCTGTGCCAGGAACTCGGGTTAACAATGGAATCCTCTCCTTTAAACAGACCTGGTCCTGGTGGAGCTGTTAAAAGGCTTGTCAGGAGACCATCCAGATTTAATTTCTTGAGCACACTAGCCATTAAGTCAGAAAAACACAGCTTTCAGAACTTGAAAGGACCAACACAAATCACTTCAATAGGTCACTGTCTCAGACAAGCAGGGCACCACTGTAATACTGCTGTCGGTGGCACAATCAAGGCCCTGAGTGATCAAGGGGTCACTATCCCCCCTTGACCTTTTAATTATTTTGTCTTTATCTTGTCTTTTAATACGGTACTCTCGCTGCACTATCACACTGTTCCTCATTTCCTCCAGAAGCGAATTATTTCTTTTCTAAAAAACTCTCGCGAGGGTTCAGATTACACGAGAAAACAAAAATCAGAAAATGGAAATTTATACAACTGTATACAGGTATTTGGTTTAATCAAAACACAATGCCCCCATATTAGGCTTCTCCAGAGAGACAGGTCCAATAGGAATATGTACATAGAAATATACACACACATACACACACACACACACACATATATATATATACACACACACACACATATATACATATATACACATATACATATATATAAATATGGAGACAGAAAGAGAGAAAGAGAGAGAGACTAAGATTGAAATTGAATGGTTGGCTTTAAGGAATTGGCTCACACAACTGTGGGAGCTGGCAAGTCTGAAATCCATAGGGCAAGCTGGCCGTCTGGAAATTCAGGTAGGAGCTGATACAGTTTTAAGTATAAGCTATACAGGGAAGGCCACTCAGGCTGGAAACTCAGAGAAGCTTCAACTGGCAGTCTTGAGGCTAAACCCCTTCTTCTGGAAAGCTCAGCCTTTCTTTTATGGCCTCCAGCTGGCTGGAGGATGCTCCCCTGCACTGTGGCAAGGGAGTCTGCTGTGCGCAAGGTCTCCTGCTTTAAATGTTAATCACTTCTAAAAACGTAACTTTAGAGCAACAACCAGACTGGTGTTTGACCAGACCAGCTACAATCACTGACCCAGAAAGTTGAAAAGGAATAAGTTCTGCCAAAGACAGACTGAATGGAATTTTTTTTTTTTTTTTTTGGCGGTACGCGGGCTTCTCACTGTTGTGGCCTCTCCTGTTGCGGGGCACAGGCTCCGGACGCGTAGGCTCAGCAGCCATGGCTTACGGGCCAAGCCGCTCCGTGGCATCTGGGATCTTCCCGGACCGGGGCACAAACCCATGTCCCCTGCATCGGCAGGCGGACTCTCAACCACTGCGCCACCAGGGAAGCCCTGCATGGAATTTTTAGTACGTGTTCCACCCAAAAAGTTTCCACGGTCAACACCTATTTGTTTAAACAATTTCAAACATTTATTTATCGATGAAAGCCTTTATTATGCTCAATATACTGGGAATTCCTCAAGTAGGGGGCTATAGTTCGTGGTGATCTCTGATTTTTATAATCATACAATCTTTTTGTGTGAAAGTCGTCTCCTCTCTACCAGTGTTTCTTACTTTCTTTTTATTGAAGCATAATTGACTTACAATATTAGTTTTAGGTACACGACAAGTAATTTGATATTTTTATACTTTATGAGATGATCACTGAGATAATTCTAGTTACCATGTCACTGTACAAAGTTATTAAAATATTATTAACTATATTCCCTATGCTATACATTATATCCTCACGACTTATTTATAACTGCAAGTCTGTACCTCTTAATCATCTTCACTTATTTTATCCATCTCCCCCTGTACCGCCACGCTTCCTCAACCAGTGATCACCAGTTTGTTCTCTGTATCTATCAGTCTGTTTCTGTTCTGTTTGATTTGTTTTTTTATATCCCATATATTTACAGATTCCACTCCTGGAGAGAGTTCCAGCAGTTCCCTGCCCTGTTGGCAGATGTATTTCATTCTCGTACAGTCTAGGTGCCCTTTAAACTACTGTCATTTTGCTTTCACCCTCAGGGTGGGTGGGTCTGTGCGTGGGTCCCTCAGTAATACCCGTCCAAGTTGGGGGTGGGGTTCCCCTAGATACCATGCCTCTGTCTACCCTACCCATCTCTCTGTGGTCCCTCTATTGTCGGTTGTGCAGAAGCTATTCAATCAGGCGTAAGTTCTCTTTCAGGAGGAATTGTTCTATATGTAGGTGTAGATTTGGTGTGTCTGTGGGAGGAGGTGAGTCCAGGGTCTTCCTATGCCACCATCTTGTACGGGACCCCTAAACCATTGTTTCTTGATGCAGAAACAGTGTTTTTGATCAAAATCAAAAACAATCTCTCTTTTTTGAAGCCGAGGAAACTGAAGCACAGAGAGGTGAAGGGCCCTGGCTCACAGAGAGTTGGTGGCAACTCCAGACCCAGGTTTACTGACTTCAGTGTTCTTACCAAAAGGAAAATATAAAAAGCTACTAGTAAGTGGCAAGGATTGGGGCCACTCCTCGGGAGGTGTTTAATTTGGGGCCGGCAGCTGTGATGGATTCTGTACGTCTCTAGCATTTCTATGTAGCTGAAGGTAGACCTGATGAATACATATTAAATGGAAGATGGGTACATGATGGAACTGGAAGCCCAGCTGGCTTTGTCTTGATGATGATCGTGTGTGTGTGTGTGTGTGTGTGTGTGTGTGTGTGTGTGTGCGCGCGTGCGTGCGTGTGTGTGTGTGTGTGTAGACTATCAACTGGTGGAACCCTCTTTTTTTTCCCTAGGGCCAGTGACAGCCCAGTTGCCAGAAGTGGGTGGTGGGAAAAGCTGTTGAGTGGGTCAGTCTTGGGGTTTGAGGCAATTGCCTACACTTGCTATACTTTGAACCCAAAGATGGAAGAAATTCCCATCTGGTTAAAAAAATGATGAGAAAAATTACAAAGCAATGATGGCATGCCACTCAAAGAGGAGCGAATCAAAGTTAATAATTAACAGAGGAATGTTACCCCCAAAGCTCTTTCCAAGAGAGTTTAAAAATCCTTCTTCTATTGATTCTTTTTCCTTGGCTATTGGCTTGGGCAGAGGATTAAAAAGCTATGATTTCAGATTTGATATATTCTCCTCCAGGAATAGACATCCTCCCAATGTGTGAATTTCTTGCTTTTTTTTTTTTTTTAAGTTGAAGTATAGTTGATTTACAATGTTGTGTTGGTTTCTGGGTTTTTAAAAATTGAAGTATAATTGATTTTTAATTTCTTAGATTCATTTTAATCTTTACTTTAAAGCTTCCTGGGAACTCTTTGGGTATTCCATGGCAGATGACATTATATAGCCCTGTATGTATTTTCTTTTATGACAGAAGCATCAAACATAGGTGTCAGTATCTATTTTATTATACAGTGTTCCTTAACACTCTAAAAAAACTGGATAGGACTGAGACATACTAAAACCATAAAACTATCCCATAGGGCCAGTAATGCAAACAGATCAATATTTTGTTTGAAAATGGTCTGGATTAGTCCTTCAGAAACTAATCTTGAAAAGTAGGAGATAATCACCATGGCACACCCCCTTTGTCTTTATAATTGTTATGGACTTGCCCCCAAATCCTCTTAATTCTCCTAAATTTTTCTCTCAGGTTTAAGAGACTCTAATGTTTAATATTCATGGTATAAATCAGTTCTTGGTGGGGTTCTTACCCCTGCACTCTACCTGAGGTCAGCATGGTGTCTGAAAAATGCAGAGCAATAGATGCTATTGGCATTTGTACTTTATTTAAACCTGGTTCTTAGGCTGGGTTTCCTCACAGCAGAGCCTTCAGGAGGGATTCGTGCGCAAGTGATTTACTGAGGGAGTGACCTCTGGTGAAGTTTGTATGGGAGTGAGGGCAGCACCACAGAATTGTCAAACACTGAGCCTGGGGGTGGGTGTTGTATCCCTGTATCTCTCAGTTAATGGCTGCGGATCACCCCGAGGGAGCGCGTGACCTCTCAGTCATTTCTGGGTGCGGGGGGTACCACAGCAGTTCTCTGAAGAAGGATGCAGCAGCTGGGGAAATTGTGCATTTGCCCAGTAAACGGGATCTAAGTAAGTCACCAAGAACATCTATCATACATAGGCAGACTTAAAGGTCCTGAATCCCTGCTTCCGTTCTTATTCTCCTGGCCTTAGCTTAACCACCTAGAATAAACACTAAAGCCATCATAAGCTGAAAGAGCCAGCTCTTGGCAGTCAGCTCCTGCCTGCACCCTCAACCATGTAACCCAAATATCAACTGGATTTCCTAACTCTGAATCCAAAAATTTAAACTTACGTCTTCAACCCTTGAAACCCTTTGCTATTTTCTAGTTTTATCAACTCTTTACTCAATTGACACCTTTTGTGATGTCAGATGTCAGGGGATTTTTGCCTGGATATCATAGAGTTTTTCATTCTGACTCTACAGAAGCACCACACAAAAGTTATACAAAGCTCTCTGCTTATCCAAATGAGACATTAATGAGAATTTGGCTAAGCCTGACCACTCTGAGATCCATGGGCTTTATTCCCTTTTCACTTCTGTGATGCTTTTCATTTGCTGTGAGACAGAAAAACTCTGCTGCATTGGCACAGGCAATACTCCTAACCCTCCCAACTGTCTTAAAAAGTCAGTAGAGGAAATGGAAGGAAGAGTTCCATATTCTTACTGTGGTTCAAAACAGATCCCAACTAAAGATAGTCAATATTTTAGGCTTTGCAGGCCACATACAGTCTCTGTCACATATTCTTCTTTGTTTTTGTTTGTTTACAACTCTTTAAAAATTTAAGAACCAGTCTTAGCTCTGAGGGCCATACAAACACTGGCCTCTAGTGGGATTTGGCTCATGGACTGTAGTTTGCGAACCCCTGCTATATCAAAGACCTTACAAATGTAGCAACAGCTCCAACAAAATTGAAAAAAAAAAAACCATTTAAATACAAGTCACAGCCATTTGAGAAGCAAAGGTGCTGATTAAACAGCTATCAGAATCTCAAAATCAACATTAAATGTCTTGCTAAAAGCAGGCACATTCAGTAAAAAGAACCAGAAAATGAATTATTTCACAGCAGAACTTGTTGCCCCAAACAGGAAGTTACATAGTTGGTGAGACCCTGATAATATAATCAGGTACAATTATTGTAAGAAAAATGCTGGGACAAAATGCAGTACGAGAAATTAAAAAGGTTTCACACTGTCAAACAGTGTGATAAGTTGAAGTACAGTTGTCCCTTGGTATCCATGGGGGATTGGTTCCAGGACCTCCCCATGGATATCAACATCCACAAATGCTCAAGTCCCTTATATAAAATGGTGTAATATTTGCATACAACCTAGGCACAACCTTCCAAATACTTCAAATCATCTTTAGATTATTTATAATACCTAATATAAAGGAAGTGCTATGTTAATAGTTATAAATACAATGTTAATGCTATGTAAATAGCTGCTGGCAAGTGACAAATTGAATTTATGCTTTTTGGAACTGTCTGGAAATTTTTCCAAATGTTCTTGATTTGCGGTTGGTTGAATCCACAGCTGTGGGACCCACAGATGTGGAGGGCTGACTGTATTGATGACATGTTACATGATCTTGAAGAGGTTTCGTGAAACAAATTGAAAGACCACATGGCTCCTTTATCTAGACTGAGTCCGCAAATTTCACCAATAAATGTGATACTGCAACATTGGTAAGATTTACAAATAACTGTGAAATTCAAGAACACAAAGAATTGCCCATAAAAATCAAAGGCCAGGACATAGATAATATTTGGCCTTCATATCTATAAACAAAAGGTCTGTCTTGGAAGAACAGTGTTGATTTCTGAACTGATGGAGCCTTGTCAATGGTTGGTTTTGATCTTTTTTTTTCATAAATTTATTTATTTATGTATTTTTGGCTGCATTGGGTCTTCATTGCTGCCTGTGGGCTTTCTCTAGTTGTGGCAAGTGGGGACTCCTCTTCGTTGCGGTGCGCGGGCTTCTCATTGTGGTGGCTTCTCTTGTTGCAGAGCACAGGCTCTAGGCGCGTGGGCTTCAGTAGTTGTGGCACAGGGACTCAGTTGTTCCGCGGCATGTGGAATCTTCCTGGACCAGGGCTCGAACCTGTGTCCCCTGCCCTGGCAGGTGGACTCCTAACCACTGTACCACCAGGGAAGGGAAGCCCCTCAATGGATGGTTTTATGAGCGCTCTGGTATCTTGTTAAAATTTCCTCGCATTGTCACAACACACTGCCTTCTTCACAGAGAAGTACTGTTGTCAAACACTCTTAGAGATAAAATGAAAGAAAGTTTTGGATGATGCTACAAAATGGCTTTGATATATAAAGGCTAATTAACTTGAGAATATTTGAAACTGTGGGAAAATCTGGACAAAGACCACATATTCTGCTGTACATAGAAATTTAGTGGCTTACCAGAGGAAGAGTTTTCAGTAGAGTTCTTGAGCTGATAGGTGAAATTTAGAAGTGCTTTCAAGATAAATTGGCCAGATTTTACTAAGTGCTTTGAAGATGAACAGGGGCTGCAGAAAGTAGCCTTCTCAGCAGATACTTTTCATCGTGTGGACTAGTTGAACAAGTTTCTGTAAGAAAGTGTTTTGCCTTCAGATGACAAGATGCTTGAATTTAAAAGGTAACTGAGAGGGATTTTGGATTCAGGTAATGATGGAATAAGACCCTCCTGGAAAACTCCCCTGCAGTAAACAACTATAAAACTTGGACATAAAGCAAAAAGCAATGACCTGAAGGCACTGGAGGGAGAAGAGAAGCATACAGAAACTGATGAGAAATAAATACTTGGAAGAGGGGAGCTGTATGGTAAGCTCCTTGTATCTGTGGCTTTTAGCCTGGGTGCATGGCCAGCACATGTTGGTGAAGGTGTCAGGAGAAAACCCATGGTCTCTCTGATAGGGTAATCCACAGATGATGGACAGAGTCGGAGATTCCCTGAAGAAAAAGAGATAGAGAGGACTTTCCCAAATTCTACTAGTTTCTCTGACTAATTCCTGAACCACAGACGCATGAAACAGACTCAAGGTATCTTAGCTAAAGATAGATGATCCCAACTGAGTCTGGAGTTGCTGTTCAAGAAACAGAGTTCCATAAGCAAAAGAAAACCACTTATTAGAGTAAAACAACAAAATCAAGAATTTACACAACCATTCACAAAGTCCAGGGTAAATCCAAAGTTTCCCAACAAAACTAACCAAGAAAATGGAATACATCCTCAAGAGAAAAGAAAATCAACTGAATCAGAACTTGAGAGGAACTAGATATTACAGTGAGCAGACAAGGACTTTTAAACAGATATTATAATGATTTTCAATGAGATAAAACAAAGTATGAGCTCAATAAATAAAAAAATGGAAAATTTCAAAAGCAAAAGAAAAACAAAACCCCAAAACCAAATGGACAATATTTGAATGAAAAAATTCAGTATTTTTTGAAAAATACAATATTTGAAAAAAAAATTTACTGAGCAGTCTTGACAGCTGGATGGAGATGACAGAATAAGTGAACTCAAAGAACAATAGCAATTTTCCAACGTGAAGAATGAAAGAAAAAAGACTGGGAAAAAAACAACAGAACCTTTTATATAAATATCAAGTATTCCAACATATGTGTAATAAGAATCCCAGAAGAAGAGAGAAAAAAGTTCAATAAAAATGACAAAAAAATTTCCCCCAGTTTGATAAAAGGCAGAAATGTATATATAGAACATGCTCAGAGGAATAAGCATAAATAAGCATAAATGGAATAAGCATAAACAATCCCACACTGCGGCATATCATGGTCAAAGTGGTGAAAACCAAAGATAGGAGAGCGAGTCTTCAAAGCATCAAAAGAAAAACAACACATTCTTTACAAGGGATCAATAATTTAATTAATGGCTAAGTCTTCAACAGAAACCATGGAGAATGGAAGAGAGTGGAACAACATCTCTAAAGCACTGAAAGGAAAAAAATTGTCAGCTCAGATTCTATAACCAGAGAAAATATCCTTTCAAGAATAAAGATATTTTTAGATGAACTAAGACTAAAAGTATCATCACCAGCAGATTTCCACATGCTAAAGGAAGTTCCTCAGGCTGAGGGTAGTCACAAAAGAATGAATAACATAAAAACTGTAAATTTAAAAGAATAATTTTTCTTTGTTTTCCTATTAATTGGTTTATATGAATCACCTAACTAAAGAAAAAAAGAGAATGGTGTCTTGTGTAATTTATAACAAATGGAGATGTATTATGTATGATAGTTATGTATAATAAATCATGGAGGGCATATGGAACTAATGGCTCCATGGTTTCTGTATTTTATTTGAGTGGTACCATATTAATGCAAGTGGGCTATGAGAACTTAAGGATGTATACTGCAATCCTAGAGCAGTTACTAAAATATTATTATAATGCCTGAAAAAAAGTAAAAAGCTAGAAAAAAATATAATGTAACATCAAGACATTGGGTATCAAAAAATAAAAGGCAGTTCCCACCTCTAAGAGATGGGAAACAAATGAAATAAGCCATACAATTACCCCGGGTAACTGTCAAAGAGTTTTAGGCAATGGTGCGGTGAAAGAGAAGCCAGAAAGAACCCAGCTGCTCCCTGAGTTGAGGACTCGGAGCCGGGAGAGTGGAGACATCTGCCTCAGAAGTCAGGAAAAAAACAGTCCTGGACTAAACACTGCTCTGCTTCCACCTAAGAAAGCTTAAAAGCAACCCCTGAAAGGATCAAACTGTTGTCAAGTAACCAAACTGTGTCTAAGAACAAAGATCAAGAATATTTATAGGAACACAGATTAAACAAGTTAAAATTAACATTACCTGGCAGGTGTATTAATTTTCTATTGCTGCACAGCAAATGACTGCAAACTTTCTGGCTTAAGACAACACCCATTTATTACCTCACAGTAATGTAGGTCAGAAGTTTGGGCAGGGCTCAGTTGACTTCTTGGCTCACCATCTTACAAATTAGTAATTTGTTGGCCAGGGCTGTTGGCTCGTGTGGGGCTCAGGGTCCTCTTTCACATTCATTTGTCTACTGGCAGAATTCATTTCCTTGCAGTTATAGAATTCATTGAGATTTCAACTTCTTCAAGGCCATCAGAAACAACACTTCTCTGACTTCCTTTGTCTCTGCCCTCTAGATTCCTTCTAAGGGCACACCTAAATAGGTCAGGCCCACAAAAGACAATTTATCTCTCGGTTAATTCAACTGATTTGGGACTTAAATTTCATCTCTGTCAATATGTAATGTAATCACAAGAGTGATATTCTTTCATCAGGCAAGGGGATTATAAGATGGTGTGGGGCATTGGAGTCATCTTACAATTGTGCCAGCTACACTAGGCATGAGAAAAATATGACCCATAATGATGAGAAAATTCAATGGACTGAAATCAACTTAGAATTGATACAGATGATAGAATTGGTAGAGTGGGATATTTAAACAGCTATTAGAGCTATATTCTATAAATTCACAAATCTAGAGGCATGATTAAACACATTACATAAGACATAAAACAATCCAAATGTAGCTTCAAATGATGAAAATTACAACGACTGAGATTAAAAGTGCACAGGATGGAATTAACAGCCGATTAGACATTGCAGAGAAAAAGACTAATAAGTTTAAAAACAAATCTTCACAGGGCTTCCGTGTTGGCACAGTGGTTAAGAACCTGCCTGCCGATGCAGGGGACACAGGTTTGAGCCCTGGTCCGGGAAGATCCCACATGCCTCGGAGCAACTGAGCCTGCGTGCCACAACTACTGAAGCCCATGCACCTAGAGCCCGTGCTCTGCAACAAGAGAAGCCACCACAATGAGAAGCCTGTGCACCGCAATGAAGAGTAGCCCCTGCTCACAGCAACTAGAGAAAGCCTGCGTGCAGCAATGCAGCCAAAAATAAAATTATAAATTTATAAAAAAACAAATCTTCATAAACAATCCAAAATAAAACATGCAAAGAAAAGAAGAATAAACAGAGAAATGGGAAAACTTCAGTAGACTTAACATCAGTGTAACTGGAGTCCCCAGATTTAGGAGGGAGAGCAGAAAAGAAAATTTGAGGAAACCATATTTGAGGAAATACAGTTAAATGTTTTCAATTTTTTTTTTTTTTTTTTTGCGGTACGCGGGCCTCTCACTATTGTGACCTCTCCTGTTGTGGAGCACAGGCTCCGGACGCGCAGGCTCAGCGGCCATGGCTCACGGGCCCAGCCGCTCCGCGGCACGCGGGATCCTCCCAGACCAGGGCACGAACCCGCGCCCCCTGCATCGGCAGGCAGACTCCCAACCACTGCGCCACCAGGGAAGCCCTTCAAAATTTGATAAATACTATAAATTCATGGATCCAAAAAGCTCCATGATCCTCAAGTATAAGAAACATGATGAAAATTACACCAAGGCATTTTAACCTTGTATCATTAAATCCCATGATAAAGAGAAAATCTTAAAGCCATCCAGAGCAAAAGACATATATATATAGGAGTGAGGTTAAAAATGACAGCAGACGCCTTGGAAATAATGCATGGGAGAAGACAATGGAGCAGTACCTTTAAAGTATTGAAAGAAAAACCCTGACAAGCTAGACTTCTGTACTCAGCAAAACGATCTTTCAAAAATTAAAAAGGTAAAATAAAGCCTTTGCTTCAGATATACAAAAGCTGGAAGAATTTATCTCCAACAGTGTTTCACTAGAAGATATCTTAAAGGAAGTCCTTCAGGCAGAAAAGACAAGAATGCCAAATGGAAATCTGGATCTACACCAAGAAATCGTGAACACTGGAAATGGTAACTAGGTGAATAAATAGAAAAGACTTTTCATTATTTAAATTTGTTTGGGAGGTTGCTGACTGCTTAAAGCAAAAATAATAAAAATAGATCATAGGGTTTCTAACATATAGAAGTAAATGTATGACGAAAACAAGAAAGCCAAGAGAGGAGAAATAGAAACTCTTAAAAGGTTCTCATATTGTGAGTGAAGTGGTGCAGTATCACTAGAAGGTAGACTGTGGAAGGAAGTTGAATATGGATACTGTAAACCCTTAAACAATAACAACAAAATATTAATACAAGTAATTATAGATGGTAAACCAACAACTGAGATGAATGTATTCATAAAAATACTCAATCTAAAAGAATACAGAAAAATTGGAAAAGGGGATAAAGAACAGATGGGAAAATTGAAAATAAATAGCAAGATGATAGATTTAAACCCAGTTATATCAATAACCAAATTAAATGTAAATGATCTAAACACTCTAATTAAAAGGCTGAGATTGTCAGATTGGATATGAAAGCAAGATCCATCTATATGCTGCCTAGAGGAAACCCATGTTAAGCTTCAAAATATAAAATGGGTTATAAGTATAAGGATGGAATTAGATATACCATACTAACATTAATTCAATTCAAGCTAAAGTGGCTATATTAAAGTGGCTATGATAAAAGGGTTATCAAGAGGATATAACAATTGTAAATACTTATGCACCCTAAAACAGAGCTTCAGAAATGCATAAAGCAAAAACTGATAGAACTGAAAGGAGTAACAGACTAATTTACAATACAGCAAGAGATTTCAAAATCCCCTGAAAAAACTGATAGAACACTAACACTCAACTGACCTAATTGATCTTTTTATAAACCATCACCCACAACAACAGATTACACATTCTTTTCAAGTACACACACAAAAAATTTATCAAGGTGGAACAAGTTGTAGGCCATAAAAAGGTCTTCATAAGTTTAAAATGATCCAAATTATACTAAATATATACTCTGACCACACTGGAATTAAATTAGAAATCATTAGAAATCTATGTGGAATAGCCCCAGATATTAAAAACTGACACACTACTACATAACTCATGGGACAAAGGAGAAATCAAAAGTGAAATTACAATTTTGAACTGAATAAAGATGAAAATACAGCATATCAAAATCTGTGGGATGCATCTGAACGGAACTTAATGTAAAAGTTATAGGGCTAGACACCCATATTAGAAAAGAAGGAATCAAATCACTGACTTCAGCTTGAACCTTAAGACATTAGAAGAGGATCAGATTAAGCTTCAAGTAAGCAGCAGAAAGGAAATAAAAATGATTAGAGCATTAATCAATGACTTAGCAAACAGAAAAATAATATGATATAATCAATGAAACCAAAAGCATATTCTTAGAGAAGGTCAATAAAGTCGATAAACTTCTAGACAGACTGATCAGAAGAAAAAGTGAAGATACAAATCACCAACATGGGGGATGAAAGTGGTAACATAACTACAGATCCTAGTTATCAAAAAGATAAAAAGGGAATATTATCCATTATCTCAAAACATTTGACAACTTAAATGAAACAGACAAGTTCTTTGATAGACACACTACCAAAGTTCACTTAAGAAGAAATGAAAAACTTGAATACCTCCATCTATGCCAAAGAAATTGACCTTGCAGTTAAACTATTCCAACAAAGAAAACTGCAGCACCCCATGTCTTCACTGGTTAATTCTACCAAATATTTAATGAAGAAATAATATCAATTGTACTCAAGCTCTTCCAGAAAAGAGGAAATAATTCCCAACTCATTCTGTGCTCTAATGAAAGTCTTACCCATGTATATTTTTACAGTTTTGTGTATATTTCTATAGGATAAATTTTAGAAGTGGAATTGCTCATTCAATTAGAAACAGTGTAAGGGTAAGATCTTTCAGCAAAAGGCAGACAGCCCCTAAGTTCTGTTTGTCAGAGAGGGTTCTGTTCTTTCCAGCAGCCACAGCAAAGAAAGGAACAATTATTCACAGGATTTAATGTACCCTTAAGGAGAGACCTTCAAAGGAAAAGCTGCCTTTGGGAAAATCAGTGGAATAAGCACCAAAGAGAAGCAGAGCTCAATCAGTTCAGGTGAGAGTCGACCTGTTATAAAGAGAGAAGACCCGACTCCTTTCCTATCCTTCAGGAACAATAGTTGCAGTTTTCTGGAAAGAACCCAGGCTGGGGGAAGGTCTCTGCTATCCACCAGCCTGACAGCACACACCCTATGGAAGAACTTTAGGGTCACACAGCTTTCCCGCATATAGGGGAGGTCTGAGGAGAGTGGAGGTGTGAAAACAAAGACTGAAGGTAGTCAAACCACCTTATCAGTATCAAAAATCATAACAGTGAGGTCTGACCATGAACCAGACACTGCGCTACATGCTTTCCATAAATTATAATATTGAACTCTCACCATACTTCCAGCAGGAGGTATCATTATTATGCCTGTTTTATGGATGACGAACCAGAGGAACAGAAAAGTTAAGTAACTGGCCCATGGTCACACTAGGTCATGCTACAAAATGGGCAGTCTAGGATTTAATCCAGACCTGGCACAGAAAGCAACTACTAAGTGTGTTCTGAATGAGATGCCCAGACTTGCAGATTAGGACAGGACAGGGACGTTGACAGTGAGGGGTCTGGAGTAACGCTACAGGAACTGGTAAGGGCAAGGGGTCAGAGCCTCACCAGCATTCAGAGTAAGAACAGGTGTCCAAGGTGTGCCTGCCCAGATACTCCAAGTCTGGAAAGGGGCCACATAAACTCTTGTCACCTGTCAGGAGCCAGGAAGTGAGGTTCCAGTGTAGAGACTGGGCTCATTTTTCCATCAATGAAAAGAAAGAGAGGGTCTGCCCTTTTGACTGACCTTCCCTCTATTGTTTGCCCATCTGGATCTTGGAGGACATATACTCTGAGGGTTCGTGACTAGACCACCACTCTGGGGATTACTAAGCCATCCTCTGTATGTAGCCACAGGAAGACCTCACTGTCTTCTGAAATGTTGCAGCCCTCCCTGTTCATTTCTTAAAAGTCATGGCCAAATCATTCTGTGACAGTTTACTAAACGCTTACAATTCTCAACGAGGAGACAACTGCAGCAGGATGGAGCTCTGCTTTGGGGCTACAATAAAAGGCACATCCCTAGTTTTTTTTTTCTGTTTTGGAGATAACTGCAATGGGATCAGAAGAGTCACTAATTTTTAATGCCACTGAAGGCAAAATATACGGCGCACGATCATAATAGTCATTGCATCATTACTGCTTTGCTATTTTAAAAGCAAGAAGAATTTTAACATAAGTTCTTTTCCTTTTTTCTTAATAGATATTTATTGGAGTATAATTGCTTCACAATACTGTATTAGTTTCTGTTGTACAACAAAGTAAATCAGTCATATGTATACATATATCCCCATATCTCCTCCCTCTTGACCCTCCCTCCCCACCCTCCCTGTCCCACGTCTCTAAGTCATCGCAAAGCACCCAGCTGATCTCCCTGTGCTATGCAGCTGCTTCCCACTAGCTAGCTATTTTACATTCGGTAGTGTATACATGTCCATGCCACTCTCACTTCGCCGCAGCTCCCCCCTCCCGACTGAGTCCTCAACTCCATTTGTAGATGTATGTCTACGTCTTTATTCCTGCCCTGCCACTAGGTTCATCAGTACCATTTTAAAAAATTTGATCATCTATTAATTCATTTCACAAGGATTTATTGGGTGAGGGCCAGGCTCTTTGCTAAGTGTTGCAGGTACAGAAATGAGAGTTGATGCCCTAAATTTCACACAAAAGATCTGGCAAGGCTGTGAATTCAAATGGCAAGGTAATTCGGCAATCCAGAGAATCAAATCATGCTTTTAGTTTGCAGCTCCCTCTGCTCTAGAGTTGCGAGGGATAAGAATTTCTTTTTGCACAGTCACAGAAAGTCCCTAGTTTCAGTTCAAGGCATGAGCTGAACTGAACTGAACTCAGTCATTTGTCATTCCCTTTCTTTAAGCTTCTCAGCCCTTAAATGATTCCATCATCCTCAAATTTCTCATGTCCTTCAAACCATTTTATGATGGCAGCCATCTGGTTTCCCCAAAGCTATGCCTTCAATGGATACTTGACTCCTGGTGACCACAGATATTAATTCAGTTAGCAGCTCCTCTCCCACATGACCTAGGCTGCCAGTTAACCCATCTCTGGTTAGTGATGGGATCTGTAGTTGTCTTCAACGACTAAGACAGAGAACCAGTCTCACATTCTATGTTTGTTGGTTGCAACACACTCCTGGAACCAAGTTCTTTCATCAGGGTTCTTGGTTGCAAAACCCAGAAACACACTCTGGTTAATTTAAAAGGAAAAATGCTCTATTAGTTGAATATTTGGTAGCTCCTACAGATCACGAGAAGACCAGAGAACTGGATTTAGAAAATGGACAGGAATGGAGGCTGGGCAGCTGAGATAAGCAGAATCTGTTTACAATGTTAACACAAGTACTACCACCACCTCTCCCGGAGCCTGGCTGCCACTTCTACCACAGGTATAAATCCTAAACATTCCCTACTTCTTTGTACCATTTAACCTCAGTTTCAGGGAGAAGCAGCTGATGGGCCAAATCCAGGTCTAGCACCCAAGCCCTAGCATCCAGGGGACCAAGAGAGCAAGTAAATGGACCCTCACTAAGACTCAAGCAACGGCAGTTTCTTCAACACAGAAAGGGGTTCAGTCAAAAATGACAAATTTCTTCTATAGTTAATTAGACAGGAAGTAACCTGACCCATATGAATATTAGAAAAGAGCTTGGACGATGGATTGTAATGATGTGTGACTAGATGGGCACTGACAGGAAGTGCCTTTTGAATCCAGAATAACAGGGCTTGATGATTTATTGGTTGTGAAGGGTGAAAGGGAGAGAAGGAGAGCGTGGAATCTGGTTCCACTCTCAGGTTTCTGGCTAGGATGACTAGGTGATTGCCTATGTTGTTGATCTCAGAAACATATCAAGAACTGGGGCTGGATCCTAGGTCCCTAACTCTAGGATAGGCAGTATGGTGTAACGGTTAAGAGACTCTGAGTACAGTCTTCTTGGGTTCAACTCCTAGCTGACCACTTCCCAGCTGTATGATTTTGGATGTGTGACTTAACCACTCCACACTTCGGCATCCTCATCTTAAAACGGGGGTAGTAATAATATCTGTTTAATGAGTGGTTGCCAGGCTGAATGAGCATAAATACGTAAAGCACTTAGAACGGCGCCTGACACTATACAGGGCTCAGTAAATGTTAGTTTCTATTGTTAGCTATTATCCATTCACTGCTCACTCCAATTAATTCAATGAGTTTGGGGGGTTCGCTATATCCCTATGAAAAGGTTGATCTGAAAAAAAAAAGAGTCATATTTAGCAGTTCGGGTTTACTGGTCATGCTGTCCACCATGGAGGAATGTAAACCAGCCTGAGGGCAGCCACTTACAGCCACTCATAAAGTGAGACAGAGTAGCCACTTTGTGTAAGACAAGGTTCCAGAGCATGTTGGTAAGAAACTAAGAAAATGACCTCTGCAGATCTGAGACCGTGTCTTCTGCATGTTCTAATTTCACTTTCAGAAACCACTAAATTACAAGTCACTTATAACAGGGGAATGACACAGCATTTTGAAACCACTACTCTAGCGTGAGCCCGTCAAACAGGTTTCTTACATAACAAGAGCTCTGGCATCTCACCCAGGCGTGGCTCTTTGCCAGGTCCTCCATCCGCTAGAAAAAGGTACGGAGATATTTGGACAGTCATTTCTGAACCACGCTTAGGACACGGGGCAGTGTGCAGGCCAAGGCAGTGGGAGGCCAGTTCTACTCTGGCTTCGAGGGACTCTGGAATATTCGAGGTTGAATGCAAGTGGAAGGCAAATGTTTAGATATCCCTTGTATTTCCAACTCCATCAGGGCATGCCTGGGGGAGCTTTGGGTCTAGGCCTTTCTGGAGCCAACGGGACCTTCAGAACTTGAAAATCTCCAGGAGTTTCCTGAATGGTCTTCAGTTCTATATCAGCTCATAAAGGTTAGAACTACCCCCAAGAGCCTTTCCTGATGCCCAGAACCAAGAGAAGCTGGGTGTAGCACTTCCACCCCCACTGCACAGTAGGTCTGAATTTCCTAAAGGAAGAAAGAACCCAGGGCCAAGAAAGATAAAGATCAGCTTTCAAACTGGAAAATAAATATCCTTCTCTGTAGACTAATGCAAAAACAAACTAAAAATTTACCAAAACTTTTGGCATTAAACATTCTATTCATTTTCATTCTGAATTGCTAGGATAATCATAGGACACTTGCATTGCATACGAGCTCTGGCTGGAAAGAGCTAGTCAGTTCTATAAAATATACAATCTCTCTACTTTTCTGAGTTCTCTTACTCAGACATAATTGGCTTTGAGACGGGATGGTTCCTCAATTGTGTGGTATGATCTAAAATTTGGAGTGTTTTTACGTTACGAAAATTATCAGCATAATGCTATTTTTGACAGTGCTCTGAAAAAGGGAGACAGAATTTAAGCCTCATATCAAGAGAGCAAATTCTCCATTTTATGAAGCTTCTTCTTGCAGTTTTAGCGGAAGGAATCTTATTGAACAGGTAAGATATTTCTAAATACCTTAATATTGAGGATTGCTACTACTTCTTATCAGGTACTGGCCTTGGCACCTTGCATACGTTATCTCTAATTCTCATAATAAACCTGAAAGGTAGAGATTATTGCTCCATTACAGAGATGAGGAAACTTGGGTTCTGAGAGTTTATTTTGGCTAGGGAGATGCAGACTTGCTACCTACCGCAAAGCACTAACTCTTTTCATCGTACCGTGACGTCTCTTCCAAAGAAAGAAAATTGTCCTAGAGTGAAGGTGTCTTCTGGTCTAGCTAATTCAGAAGAGACCCAAACCTTCACTAGAAACTTAATTCACCATTTTGCCAAATGGTAGGTATTTTAGGTATTTTTGAGGTGGAATCACACTTCCTTTAAGGGTCGAGGTTTTGTGTTTTGTTTCTATTTTTTGTTTTTGTTTTGCTTCAGTGCAATCAATCAGAGGAGGCATGCAAACAAAATTTTTCTGATAAAAGCTGTTCACTTCTCACATTTCACTGAGGTGCCAAGTTGCCTTCAAGAGTGAAAAAAGGTATAGATCAGATCATTAGAAGGTCAGTCTGCACAAAGCTGTCCATGACCTGCCATCTCATTTGCTGATCAGTGCCCATTGTAACATCTCCTTACAATATTTTGAGGGGTCCCTGTGGGCAGAATCTGCATGCAGGAAGCTAAGGGTTGGGTAGACTCACTCCAAATGCTTCTACTTCAGAAGAGTGAAGGGTGGGATTTGCGTCCCCATTCACCCATTCGGCCTCTTGCCTGACTTTTGGATGCAACCTTTTCTGGCTAAAAGACCTGTCTTCTGGGGCATCACTCCAGCTCCTAGTTACTGACAATACAAGAAAACAAAAGACAGAGCTGCTCTTACACTAGGCACAAGCATCAAGAAGGAAACAAAAATTGGCCACAAGTAACCAGCATATCAATTCTGGGAAGAGCAGTGATCTTATATTCAGACATGCAATTCAGTGCAGACGGATGAGAAGATGCTGTCCAAGGTTTTGCCCTTGTCTGGCTCCCTCACTCCGATGCAGCTGTGCCTGAAATCCACCCTTAGGCAGGCTTTCTTGAGCTTAAACTGTTCTTCTCTAGAAGTCACCTCTTTAAAAGGCAAATGTCTAAGGAGAGGAGAATATTACTTTATTTTACAACCTTTGCATGGCTGTTACCAAACAACTTCTTAGGATAAAAGGAATCAAAGGCAAGTCACCACATCTCCTGTTCCTCAGTTTCCTTGTTTGCAAAATGACAAGGGCGTGAATTAAGAAAGTTTTAATTTATGTTCCCGCTTTATGACTCATTAGGACTCCCAGAATTCAGACAATACGAAGGCACTGTTAACTCAGGGAAAAGGGAGGGAAAGCCTCACAGGCATGAAATCCAGCTAGTGGGTTGTAATCAGCATTCATTTTTTGTAATGGAAGAGAATAGAGAATACACATTCCATTGCATGTAAAAAGGGAGGTATTGTTTTGTAATTTATATATATATATTATTCATTGAGCTGGAAACCCTCTTGTCTCTTTCTTTCTCTCATCTTCCTTATTTTCTGTCTTATCACTCCCCTTGACCTTTTCATGTCCATCCCCCTGACTAGATTTTGTACTCAACATGAACTCCCACAAGTCTTGGCAGTTACCTTGTCCTAAAAGGAATGAAGGCCTTTGCAGTGTAGTTTTGCTATATACTAACAGCAAGGGTGGGAAGGACTGAAGAATATTTTGTGGATCAGAGTCAATTATTAAAACTTCTTTGACTCATCAATTAATCACTTGATTACAAGCCTTTGAGTTGGTTGGGACTTACTGAGGACTCACTATTTGTAACACCTGACACAGTGTATTTAGAGATTTTCATAAGTGCAACACATGTGGTTTAACCTCAAGAGAGCCCTATGAAGTTAAGAAAGAGAGAAATGTCACAATTTTTTTTTTCAAAGAGGAGGTGGCAGACTGTACTTTCTAAAGATGGCCACAACTCTATCTTCTAAATGCTCTCATACAGTGTTGTCTTGTCCAATCCCATCAAGACTTGGACTCTATCTCTCAACTTCCTTGAATCTAGATGGGACCAGTGATTACTTTTGACCAACAGAATACAGCATAAATGATGCTGTGCCACTTCTGGGCATAGCGCTTAACTGGCTCGACAGCTTCTGCTTCCTGCCTCTTAGAAGCCAGCCAGCATTTAAGAAATAGGAGTACATTCAGACCACCATTCTGTGAGAAATCCAAAGCCATGTGGAGAGGCCCTAGAGGATGAGGTACTGTGTGGAGGGGGGGGGGGGAGAGAGAGAGAGAGAGAGAGAGAGAGAGAGAGAGAGAGAGAGAGAGAGAGAGAGAGAGAGAGAGAGAGACACACACACCAAGGTGCCAGACTCATGAGTAGGAAGCCATATTGAAGGTGGATCCTTCAGCGCTACTGCCCCAGCTGATGCTGTGTGGACCACAGACTAAGCACCTTGCTGAGCCCTTCCTGAATTCCTGACGCACACAACTGTGAGTGAGGTAAAATTATGTTTTAAGCCACTGCATTTGGGGGTGGTTTGTTATGTGGCATAGATAACTGGAACAAAGGGCAAGGACCCATATACACGTAATGCTTCTAAGCATCTGGTTGCAGCCATGGTGAGTGCTTTATGTAAATGCAGAAAGTTTTGGGTGATAAGAACTCCAGAGTAGATGCTCTGGGCATACTCAGCACCCTTGGAAAAGCTAGCCTTCAAATAAGAGGTAACTTATACCTATTCAAGATTGAAAAGGATCTCACAGTCAGATGCTAGTGATTTCTAGCATCACTAGGAGAAGTCTGGCATGGAGAAAGAAGACCCAGGATCATTACCCAAACTAATAAAATCCCTTCACCATCTTCAGCTCTCAGCTCCCTACAACTAATGAAATCAATTCTTGGAATCCTTTTACTTCCTGGCTATGGAGGAGCCAGACATTTTTTTTCCCTCCAATGACTCTTTCATTTCCCTCCAAAATTGTATGTACCTTGAACCCTGGGAAAAATCAGACTTCAATCAAATATCACTACAATAAGCACATGAACTATAATGCACTACAAGAAAGATAAAATGCTACAGCCTTGTATGTTAAATCCTCAAGGAAACACAATTCAAATAATCCATGTTTACTTAATGCCCAGTTTATATTTCTTCCAGAAACACATTCTATAGCTTGCACTACAAAAAAAAAAAAAAAAAAAAAAGAAGATTGTTGTTTTGTTTTGTCTCATCTCTGGCATCCTTTGTGTTGGGTTTGCAAGCAGCTTCCAGGCGAAATCTGTGTGTTTCTGAGTTAAGACGGAAGCAGGTAACTCCACAAGGGGTGCCCTATGTCACATTGCTTTGTGACATGTGTGCAGCCACTACTGGACCTGTGCTTTCTTCTGGAAACGTCTAGGTATGCTAGGTTCTATTTGTAGCCTACCCAGGTGTCATTCCCCACCTTACTTCTTTCATAAGAGACTCTGATTTTTTTTTTAACGCATCAATAGTTAATGATCCTCTCCTTCATTGGGAGACCAGGCAGTTCTTTGGCCCAAGAAGGTGACTCTTGATTAAGTGAATGAATCAAAGTTCATCCTTTTTGTCAGTGTTTGGTTCAAGAGTCGGTATGTGACACAATTCTGGTGCATGAGGGCCAGCAGTCGGATGTGGGACTTTGGGAAAAGTTTCCTGTCTTTCTGATAGGGCTCCAAGGAAGACGTGTTCTCCATTCCTGTCCTGTAGTTTGGATACTATGCGAGGGTGTGATACCTGCAGCCACCATCTTGTCCACCATGAAGGGAGCCAGTCCAAAGGGAAAGTCAGTGTGCTGACGGGCGTTTTTTCACAGAGAGAAAAGAATCTGTGTCGTTCACTGTATTATGAGCTGCTGAGTTAACCTACCTTGGAACTTGGCTAACTGTGCTTCTTGTCATGTGAAAGAATTTTTTCTTTCCTTGTTCAAGTCACTTTCAGTTGAATTTTCTCTTACTTGCAACTTATAGCAAGTCATTATTCTTAATATTAGTTAAGAATAAGAAATAACAAATGACTAAGCGCGTACTAAAGGGGCAAAACACCTTTGGCATCGGGGAGACAAAACTATTGCATACTTCTGGAGGGGTAAGGCTTCAGGCACGTGTGTTAGGCTGTGAACTGCCTTTGGGAAGTCCATGTTGGTTAGTACAGCAAAGGAAGCCTCCTTAGGAGCACCTGAACTGACCTCAGTTTTGAAGAGCTCAAAATAAGGGAGTCAAGGACTAAAAGCCACTGTTGTTTCTCTCCAAGGCTTTTTTAGCCCACAAGGAAAATGCAAAGGTTCAGATCTTTATCTGAAAGCCTAGAGTGAGGCTGTCCCAGCATTTGGGAAGAAGATGCATGTGTGTACCTCAGCAGGGATGGAATCCAATGGGGAAAGTGGGGTCTCCATTATTGCAGCACCCAGTCCTGGTGACCCAGAAGGAATGCACATTGACCATGGTTCATCTATGGGATACTAAAGGAACTTCTCTGCACACAGCTCTGGCTGCCAGAGAGAACTTTGTGGCTTGGGCTGGCGGTCCCCAGAGAGTGGTCCAAAGCTACAGGCCTCTTGGATACGCACCAACCACCTGGCTTGGCTTGTGGTGGAAACACACTGCCAGCAGCTCCTTTGACAACAAGCAGAATGACGAAAACACTCTCGACACTTGGAACTGCTCACACTTTAATTCATTTGTGGCAGGACAAACGTGCTGCCTGTGTGTTCTGAACCACGTACTGATGTATTCCTTGGGATGAAGTGAACATAAATTTTCTCATCTGACAGATAATAGTAACTCCTCAATAAGTAGCAAAGGAAGGCTAAAATGCAAGACTGACCGCTTTTCATAGCAGCCCTCCACCCACAGAAGGCAATTTGGGTATGACAGGGGCTTTTAGAAAATTATTGATGTCTCTTAGAAGCTCCTGAGAAAGAGGAAAGTAGCCCCCGGCATCCTGGAGCTGGCCTAGCCTCACAGCTGGGTCTTCGTGTTCCCTCGCTGAACATAAACAATTTCACAGAACATCAACGTGAGAGAAGGCCACTCTGTGCTCCTGACAGATCAAGACAGAGATAAGCGCGCTTCATAATGACGTCTGGACACAGACAGAACTTGAACATTGTTCAAGACACCAAGCACCTCCCTCTCCGGGCCGATAGGAGTGGCTGCTGCTTCCTTACCCATCACGGCTTTAGCCTCGCTCTGGTCTGCCCTCCCTCTAGAGAAGATATATTGAGATACTGTACGAGTTCTCCAGGGCTGCCATAACAAATTACCACGAATGGGGTGGCTTAAACACAGACATTTACTGTCGCATAGTTCTAGAGTCTGGAGGTCTGAAGTCAGGGTGTTGGCAGGACGGGTTCCCTCTGGAGGCTCCGAGGGAGAATCCATCCCACGCCTACCCCCTGGCTTCTCGCGGCTGCTGGTAGGTCTTGGTGCCCTTTGGCTTGTAGACACATCACTCCGGTGTTGGCCTCCACGGTCACATTGCCTTCTCCCCCATGTTTCTCCTCTTTGCCTCTGTGTCCTTTCTCCTTTAAGGATTCTTGTCATTGGATTTAGGGCCCACCTGGTTAATCCAGGATGACCTCATCTCTAGAGCCTTTTGTTTAATTATATCTGCAAAGACCCTTTACCCAAATAAGGTAACATTCACAGATACTGGGTATTAGGAATTGGACTTACCTTTTGGGGGACTGCAATTCAACCCACTACAGATCCCTAACCATAGAATTATTCCAGCTTCCTACAGCATCCAGTCCAGGGCAAAGCCTCACTTTCTTAACTCTCTCCAAAATATCTAATACCAACTTAAGTCTTCCGTGCCTTTTCTAACACTCTCTTACAGATGTGGTCCACAGTTAGCTGTGGCGTCTTCTCCTTCACTGCAGTGAGTAAGTAACCCAACTTGTTCAACTATCGGAGTGTTCCCGGTGGTCTCTGGCTGGAGGGCATTGATACTCCCTGATACTTAACATTTATTAACTCTAATGTGTCAGGCTCCATGTCAATGCTCAGATGCAAGAATCCACTGAATCTTTGCAGCAGCTCAATGAGTAGGTACTATTCATCCTCATTTTACAGGTGATAAAACGGAGGCTTAGAATTAGCATCTTATTGTTCAGGGTCCTCCAGAGAAACAGAACCAAAAAGAGAGAGAGGGAGACAGGAGAGAGAAAAAGAGAAGGCTTATTATTTGTTATAAAGATATTGGCTCATGTGATTATGGAGTCTGAGAAGTCCCAAGATCCGCAGTTGGCAAGCTGGAGACCCAGGAAACCAACAGTTTAGTTCCAGTCTGAGTCTGAATCATAATCACTCAAAATCCATGGTTTATGGGAGAGCCAATGGGATCATTCCAGTCCTAAGGCTGGCAGGCTCAAGGCCCTGGAAGAGCCAATGTTTCAGTTCACCCTAAAGGCAGGAAAAAAGCTAATGCCCCAGGCCTAAGGCAGTCAAGTGGAAGAAGCCTCTCTTACTGAGAGGAGAGTCAGACCTTTTGTTCTATTTAGGACTTCAACTGATTGGATGAGGCCCACCCACATGGGGAGAGCAGTCTGCTTTTCTCAGTCAACTGCTTTAAATGTTAATCTCATCCAAAAACACTCTCACAGAATCACCCAGAATAATCTTTGACCAAATATCTGGACACCCTGTGGTCCAGTCAAGTTGACCCAAGAAATGAACCATCACAGCGTCTTTCCCAAGATCTCACAGCTGGTAGTTGGTGGAGCCAGATTTCAAACCCAGGGCTATCTGTCCCTCAAGTCCACACTCTGCCATAATGCTTCCCCATTCGCTCCCTTTTCACAGGTGGGCTTCCTCCAGAAACGATCTACAGTGGATTCTGTTCTAATTCTCACTGATTGTAGAGTCTGAACCACACAGTTTAGAATGGAATTACATGCTGTCTTATGTTGTTGCTGTTGTTTCACAGGCGGTTTTCTCATCTTTCCCATTAGACTTTAAGGAATTTGGTAATAAGGACTATGTCTTAAGCTTTAATAATAGCTAACGTTATTGAGTACTTATTATGGACCAGGCACTGTACATGTATTTATCCATTTAATACTCAAAACAATGCCATTAGGTAGCTACCTCTATTATCACCATTTTACAGATGAGAAGACTACAGCCCAGATACTGACCCACCTACACAAGTTTACAGGGGCAGGAATTGAAGCCAGGGTTTGAACCCAGGCAATCCGGCCCCAGAGCTGTGCTCTTAACATCCCTGTGCTGTGCTTTTTGTATCCTTTCCCCTCAGTTGGCCCCCATTCCCATTATCTGTCTCAGTGGGTGCCACACATAGGCACCCAGGGACTCTCTTTAGGGAGCTGATTTCAGGGTAAAGAGCTCCCTGAGCAGCTAAACGGCTTTGAGGTTGGCTGACCAAGTGTGTGGGTGGAGTCTTGTCTGCAGGGTGCGCCTGGATTGTGGACTGGCCTGGGACTTCCCTGGCCAGGCTCCTGGCTCCTCTACTGGCCTGGCCTCAGCTCAAGAATATGCCTCCCAGGAGCCTGGGTTAAGAGTGCCCTGTGATATCATATGGTATTTGTCCTTCTCTTTCTGATTTACTTCACTTAGTATGATAATCTCTAGTTGCTTTCTGTACAGCAGAGATTGGCACAATATTGTAAATCAACTATACTTCAATTAAAAAAAAGAGTGTCCTGTGGCCCTCCCTCGGGAGAGGCGTTGGGCAGTCCTCACCTGCCTGTGTCCTGGTGCCAAGGCTGGGCCTCGAAAATGCAGTGTCACCTTACTAAGCACCACCTGGCTTCTGCTATTATGAGATGCTGCCCCACCAGGAGCTGCACAAACAGGTTCTCTGCAAAGGGGGAGACCTGCAGGTCCATCCCGAGGCTGGCACAGTGCCTGGGTGTAGGTCACTGGGCTTGAACACACCTGGTGCGCTTGACGGCTGCTGGGCCAAACACAAACTCAGCACTTGAAGGAGTGGGAGCAGTGGAACCCGCCCCCCAACTCCCAGCCCATCACCGCCGCGTTACCCAAAAAAGCAGGTGGTGTTTCAGCTTCCCGAAAGCTGAATTATTCCTTAGGTATGCCAGAAAGCTCTAAATTCTCTGGATGTTGTCAAAGTCAGAATGGGAGTGTATTTTTCAGCTTGGGAAGGTGCTTCTCTTTGGTGCCGGGATGTCTTGTCACGGCACTTTTATTTTTTGAGTCACCATCACCTTCTTCCTCAAGGACCAGACCACGAGCACTTTAAGAGCAGAATCTTATTTTACTGATATCTGTCTTCCCCACACCTAGTACAACAACACAGGAGACACTTAGGGGGCTTCTTCCGAATGATAAAATCTGTAGGATTTCCCCCGATCTTTTATCCTATCGCCATCATCAAAAAACCTGGCTACAGGAGAAGAACCTCTGACAAGAAGGCAGGACCCTCGCGGTTATGTCCCAGCTCTGGGATAAATCAGCAACGCAACCTTGGCAACGTAAGTTTACTTCCGGAACCTCAATTCATTTATCTGAATGGACCACAAGGTTGGATTTGAGGAACTCTAATGTCCCCTCTAGTTTAACATCCTAGGGCTCTGCCCGTGACATTCTCAGCACAGAGAGGGGGTGACAGGAATGTGGTTCCTGCCATATCTGATTTTGTAGCTGAAGAGTGAGAACGTGGACACAGATACACAGAGAGGTCCCCCCATCCCCCCAGGGCTCTGGAGGTAATGTCTATAGGCAACGACTGAAAAAGGAGTGGGATTCGGGGTGATAGCTTCCCAGAGCCCTTGGGGGAGGTGGCACTGGAGTCGGGGCCCTGACCCATGGTCATTGCACCTGCTGCTGGGATGCCCATATTTGAGACTTTGCCTGGGGCTCACCATGCCTTTCCCACCACCGATCTCTGCAATCCAACTACCAGAATCTGATGCAGGCTCCTCACCTTAGGCCATAGGCTTGGGAAAAACAACCTTCTTGCAGAGACTCCCAGGGGAAAGGAACATAACTCTTTGACCTTGAGCCCTAACAAAGAATTTGTTTCGGGATCTTTCAAATCTTGGGGAAAAAAATATACCGGTACTTTCAAAGTTTTCCTTGTTTGACATATTATAAAATGGGGGGGACAAATATTCCCCTCTGGGGTCAATATTCCTTTGTTCTGGGAAGACGCTACGATGAATATTTGGTTATTAAAAGGAAAAGCAAGTATTCTAGAATGCAGAAATTCAGACCCCACCTTTCCAAGTGGCTCCGGTATCATCACAATAACCTAAGAAACTGTCTTCATCACGTGTGGGACTTCAGCTCTCAATTGTTTTCTATAGGAAAATGTTTCATCTTTAAAGAAGATTTCGTGTTCAGAGGCTCTGAAAATTGTTCCCCGCTCTTGGAAAATGTGTGGATGTCCTTACTGGCGTGGAGGCTGGAAGCTGGGTGCAGTGGGGGCATTGGAAACCTATCCTCACTCCGGCTGTTGGAGGGGTCACCAGCTCAAGGCCCATCTGGCTGGGTTGTTTGAAGCCATCCTCTGTGCAATATTCTAGACCATTTAACTCAGACTTTGGAAAAGGATGATGTTTAATTTATTGTTTTCTGGTTCATTGTTTTGTTAGGGACCCTCAGGCAAGACCAATCCTCCCTGAATGGTGAGGACATTTCAATAATCACGCTGGGAGAGGCGGAAGAGGATAGAAAATAAGGGAAGATTTGGGGAACACTGAAACTGGGATTATGAGGAAAAGACTTCATGGAAAGAAGAACCAGAGGCCTCTTTTTCCCTCTGTCTCTGATGGAAGGAAATGCAGAGTCTAGGACTGATGGAGCACGCTGCAGCTGGGCCTGGTGGTGACTAGTAGAGGGTGTACGTGGAGAGCTTTGACCTGTGAACTTACGATTCCTCATTTCCACTTCAAACTCTCAGAGTTGCAATTCCTGCTTGTTATTTCTGAATGTTTATTAAAGTCTTATTACTCATTAAAGCTTGGGGTTAGCCGTGCTGTTAGGGGTTAAAGGCCCGGATGATGACAACACTAGTTCATGTTATAGGTCCAAGAGAGACTGGCAGCAAAGTGAACGGGGTCTGTGGAGGAACAGCGGATAAAGATACAGATGGAGTGAATGTTAGAGGCACAGCTGTGGTTGAAGATGAATGAGGTCGCTGTCATGAGAGAATCCTCTTCGAATATACTAGAGAAGATGGGATCTTCAAGAGAGAGGCCAGGACCTACTCTGTTGATGCTGGTGGGGATACTGAGTCAGAAAACAAGTGGGTTATAAAGTTTCTCCTCTGCCTAGAACACCAAAGGGCAAAGTCTTGCAGGGCCCTGTCCTTGGTGGGCAGAGGGGATTCTGATGGTAGGGAGAAGCACAGAGGGCAAGATGGGCCAGCAGTAATGATGAGAATAAAAGTGTGGAGAGGAAATAAAGGGTTGTCTTGTTTTGTGTTTTGTTTTTGCTAGCAAGCAGCAGAGCATAGTAGAGCAAGCATCAGAGACAGGCGTCTTGTCCTAACTTTGCCACAAATGGGGTGCACTTATCTTTCTCTAGACTTGGTTCCCCTTGGTGAGCGATCTGTTTGCTTAGAATGCTTCCAGGGTTCCCTCCCTAAGCACATCTGCCACCACCATGCAGCAGGTGACATCCCTCCTCTCTGGTCTTTATTTCCTTTTTAGATCTTTCTAGGGACTCTGCTTGGAACAACTCCTATCACAGCATCCAATGATCAAAATTGGCAAATGCATTACAGCTCTGTGCATCTCGGTCTGGTTACCCAAATTTGGATTGGATGGCTTAGGGAAAAAGATGCTTAAAGGCAGGGGTCCCCAACCCCCAGGCTGTGGACTGGTACCGGTCCGCGGCCTGTTAGGAACCGGGCTGCACAGCAGGAGGTGAGCGGCAGTCGAGCGAACAAAGCTTCATCTGCCGCTGCCCATCGCTTGCACTGCCGCCTGAACCGTCCCCCGCATCGCTTGCACTGCCGCCTGAACCGTCCCCCGCATTGCTTGCATTACTGCCTGAACCATCCCCCCCATCGCTTGCAGTGCTGCCTGAACCAATCCCACCCCCACCCCCGGCCCCGGTCCGTGGAAAAACTGTCTTCCATGAAACCCGCCCCTGGTGCCAAAAAAGGTGGGGACCGCTGCTTAGAGGGCTTCATCAGGATGATACATCTCAACAGTTACAGCAGTGGGAACGGTGGACTTTGCCACTTCAGATGCCAGTTCCAACTGCAGAAGAAAGCCATTCGTGTATTAGAACCTCAGTTAGATCTTAGAGACATACCTGTAACTACTGCTTTGTAAGTCCTGGGCCCTGTTCTCCTTGTATGTTCAGTGAGAGTGTGAGCCTGGCACATATTCACACTTAATATACGCGTGTTGGATAAATGAGTTAATGGAATCTACAAACAGTTATGGGAATCATATTTTCCAAGCCAATCACTGAACCATATTGTCTGCAAAGAGTTTCATGCTGCTTCCAGATGCACGAAGCAGTCTGAGAGATGCCATTTCGATGCTGAAACACTGGAATTCAGAGACCTTTTTGGAGGTTTCTGGGAACTGGGAAGAATTTTACAAACCTGTAGCATCTTTAAAGAAATAGATGGGTTACCACTACGCAGAACTTTAATGCTCCCCCTGCCCACAATTTGCCGCCATCCTCAAAGCAAGGTCCCGGGTAAAAGGCTGAAGCAAGTGAGAATTATCCTCAGTGTTCTCAACGCCCCTCTTGAATTCTCCATCCCCAAAGGCTGGTGACTTTCCTCTTCCCCAGGCCGTCCAGGACCCCTCTGCTGGCCACTCTACTTTCTTGATAACGGCCCAGGCTCTGGACATTCCTGATATCCCTCCTTGCTTCTTTCCCTCAACTGATCGGAAAGGTGTTCACCCTGTTCTTATTCAGCTTGTGGTTCTCTTTAAGTTTCTGTGGTCTTTGAATGGGAAGGAGGAGAGAGACATCCCTAGGCCTCATCAAATCAATCTGGAGCCCTACAGATGACCCCTGGAGACCTTGGGACAGTTCAGTGCTTTACCCCACCCAGGAAGCTAACCACGCGCCCTGACCTAGCATGGAGCCCAAGCTTGCCTTGTCGCTCCATTCTTCTTTATTTTATGGTATGTATATATCTTTTCAGAAAAGCCTGGAGAAATCTGCTGCGGCCAAATGTTTATTTCCTGAATCTAGTAATAGAGGGAATCTCGAAGAGTATTCAAATAGGTTCGAGGTTAGAGAGCTGCCTTGGCAAATGTTTGGCCCCCCGTGGACAGGGCCTGAAGTTTTTTCTCACTCTGATAAAAAAAACTGTGCATTCCACCTTTCCATTCCATGGCTTCATGGATTAGTTGGCATCCTGCAGCGGGGTTTTGGGCAAACGGAAGCAGGTCTGGTAGGGCGAGAGCCGGGGGACACAGTAGGGTGTCATGGTCAGGAGGGCGAACGTGGAAAATGACTGCCTGGGTTCAAATTCTGGCCGCACTACATAAAAGCCCAGTGCGCTTAGGCAGGTGACTTCACCTCCTTCAACTTGGTTTCCTCATTGGAAAACACCTGCGTCAGAGATCTATAGTTACTACAACAAAAAATACTTAAAATACTTAAACTACTTCCAAGGGACGATGTATCAGTGCCTGCTATTACTGTTGTAGGCAATCCTTGGGTCTGTGTTTCTCCAGAATACTGACATGCTCTTAGAACACAAAACACCCCTGTGGCTTCCAGTCAGTGTCCGAAGGCTTACAGGGAGAAAAGGAAATTGACTGCTATTCATTGGACACCTAAGAAGTAGGCCTAGTTCTCGAAATCATTGGTGCCTCATTAAGCAGTTTGGTCAGAGAAGCGTCTACTAACACCCAAACTGATGCTGTCAAGGACACTGGTGCACGATGGGCTCTGGTGTCAGCCCCAACCAGACGTTCTCCATTCCCGCCAAGAATCCTGTGTTTGAGGGGCTAACATAACATTATGCTTAAAGTCGGGGCCCTTTCCCGGTTCAAGGGCTATGCTTCTCCTTGCCCTAAAATGAAGTGAAAAGCCTCCACGCCTTTACACTGTGAGTGCCCTGATCTTACCCAGGTGAGCCCACGCACGGAAGCTTGCTGGATGCTTGCGCTGAACAAAGTTACTAAGAACTCCCAACTGTGTGAGCATCATGTGCCCTCCAAAAGCCCCTGAGATTCACAGCGAGAAAAGAACTCCTCTAAGTTGGACATCAGACGGGGACGAGCCATCAAAACCTTGAGCCCAAATCATCTCTAGTCTTACATATTTAAAGATTAACATGCAGTTTCCTTCAAATAATGATTAGCTCTTCACTCACTTACCGCTTCCACTGCAGTATCTTATTTGGGGAGGCTTATTCCATTCTCTTGGCGAAGGAAAAAGCAGCAATAGGAATGACGGAAAGGAAAAGGCAAAATTCCCTATTAGGCTCATCCCTAATGTAAAAGTCAGTGCCTTATCACATGACTTGTCTAGTAAGAGTTACTAAGATGTCTTTGATTAAACAAACAAAGCTGTACACATCAAAATGCTTGAGATCGGGTTAGAAAGGAAAAATTAATGCTAGAAAAACATTAGGCAGCATAGTCCTGTCCTGTCCTGCGGCGCAGGACACCATGTCCACGACATCACAGCCACGCCACACAGAGTCACCCCAGCTAGAGTAGTGACAGAAGGGGCAGTTGCAGGAAGGATGCTAGGCCTGCAAGAACTGAGCCGGGGTGCAGTGAAAGAGCTGCCACTGACTTAGAAAGCCTGCTTTTCCAGAGAACACTCATGGAATATTACAGCAAATCTCATTCGTCCGATCTGCTCATTCTGCAGCCTCCCACCTCCCAAAGCTCAGATTAAACAGACAGTAATCATACAACTTCACAAATACTCAATGTCCATAGATGAACGGGCAGTGTCGTGTGGCCCGTTCAGCAGATGCCACGTAGTTTTCAGCCATCTAATCCTCATACCAAGCCTGCAGAGTGACGTAGCCAGCAAAACCCTGTCCCTTCAAAGGTGACATATACACACACTACTATGTATAAAATAGATAACTGCTAAGGACCTACTGTATAGCACAGGAATCTCTACTTAATCCTCTGTAATGGTCTATATGGGAAAAGAATCTAAAAAAGAGTGGATATAGGTGTATGTATAACTGATTTACTTTGCTGTACACCTGAAACTAACACGACATTGTAATCAACTATACTCCAATAAAAATTAAAACAAAAAAAGTTGACATAGTCTTGTTTTAGGCCAGCCCCCTGTCTTCATGGACGAAGAAAAGCATTCTGTCTCATTTAACACATTTCCACCTGTTTTCTGTTCACCTGTTATGTGTTCAGCACAGGGCAAGGCTGGAGCTCGTCACTGTGAATAAGTCACGTCTGATCTCTGCCGGCTCACTACAGTCTCATGCAGGGGAAGAGAAGCAGTGACAACCCACTGTGATGAGTCCCACAATGACAGAAGTCCCAGATCTTTGATACACATAAAGGACAGTGTGACTCAGGTGGGGGGCATGGGGACAGGCGAATAGAAGGTGAAGGAGGAGGAAGAGGAAGCCAGGCCAGCAGCGGGGGCAGCGGGAACAGAAGATTCACGGAATTTCAAGAATCCAAAGCGCCACGGCATCCTGAGTGATTACCGTGTTACCACCTTTTCCTTGTGGTGGGAAATACGAAATTAGTCAGGAAGAGCACACTTGACAAAAAAGAAAGTGAAGAACACGGTTCCTGCACCCGAAGAGGAAGAGACATTTCCTGGACACTACGAAGAGTCACCCCATGCTCTGATCGGAAGATTGAAAAATACTTAAATACCACTCCCCTGCCCATTCTTCTCAATCTTGATGAATAGATCACTATACCTCCCATGGACCCATGAATTTTGTGAAACATTTTTTCATCAAGTTGTTTATATAGAAAGAGAGCCAACAAGACATATTTATCTGAGTCCCCATGGATCCTAGGGGTAGCTCTGGTGCCAGAGAGCCAGAGAGTTTAGCTTGCTCAATATCCCCCTACCAATCCTTAAAAACTGACACCACCTTAGGATGACTGAGTCCTCTGTCTCCTGGGAGTTTCCGCCTCAGCCTCTATCATCATTTAACAACCCTGTCGTCACAGCCTGGACACCGCCAGGGACAATCCTGCCGCGCCCTACTTCCCTGACTGTATCAGTTTGGGCTATCGCCATAATGCCAACTGTCATCATCACAGGGCCCGACACGTTTCCTAACCTAATGCAATGTCACAGCTGACCCCAACCCCCCAGACCTTTGTCTCCTGGTCTAGGTCTATCATGAGCAAAATCCTCTATATCCTCACCTTCTTGCCCTCATCTAAGAGTCATCTTCGTTGCAACCCTCTCCCAAACCTCCACAAATGTACAGGCTCTACCTTCAAAATATATCAAGAATTGCCCCACCTCTCATGACATTCACTGCTACCGCTCTAATCCGAACCACCATTCTCAGATGGGGGCACAGGGCAAAGGATGCCACTCCTGCTGCCTTCAGATTCTGTAGACCACAAGCAGCTCTGTAGTCAGAGCACAAACAGGCAAGATCTGACCATGGGCTCCTACAGGTGGCTCAAGCCCATGGGGCACCAGAGCCCTGAAATTGTGCTCTATCCAACTTGAAAGAAGACTACCCCAAATCAGCCTGTCAGTACCACTCTGGTGGTCCAATCTCAAAAGAGATTCTCTCTGGCCAACTTACCTAGCTACCCATCTGAGACAGACTCAGGGAATGGGACCCCACATAACCCTTATAGGTTCAAGTCCTGGAGCTACTCCAGGAATCCGGTAGACCTCAAACAGGAGGATATGTAGAGAGTTGGAGAGCAACTAAAGAGGAGAAGCATAAAACATTGGCCTGTACCACACTGTTCCCAGTTGGGGTTCGGGGAGCCCACCTGGATGGTACCCATACAGGGGAGACATGTAGTCCAAGGTATACCCTCCCCTTCTCTCCCCCCTTGCCTTTTCTCCCCTGTGCTTGCCCAGCTCTTAGGGTGGTAATGTCTGGTACCACAGCTCAGAACCTAGCAAAATCAAATTTAATTTTGCTTTAGGCTTTCACCTCAAATTTATGAGCAAATCAGACCTTTGTTTAGTCCCTGGATTATAAATATTCTGAATCTTTCCATACTCTTATCAGCACAGAGAAGGCATTTACAGCAAAGTACCTGGCTAAACAAAGTGCTTTTTAAGTCCGAGTGATTTGCGTCTCAGTTTCCTTTTAATTAAAGCTGATTCCCTTTTTAAAGGGAGACTTGTATTTCTGATAGCATATTTTCCTTTCCCAAAGTAAGAGCCTGTTCACATTATTCTTGTCTCCAGGCTAGAAAGCAGATCTCCAGTAATAAGACCAAGGTCACCTGGAACACACAAAATACATTTGTGTGGTCTTGTAAGCACTGGAAGCTATGGGCAGCAAGGTAGGAGTGAACACAAGCCCCACTTTACCTCTGCCACAGCCTGAATCTGAAGCCCCGGAGAGCTGTCCCTGGCCGTCTTCTCTGTCCGCAGGTGAGCAGCTTGGCTGGGAATCCTGCCCAAGTTTAGAAATTTTGGTCTACTTCATGGCTTTGTATTATTTTCCTCTCCCGCCTTTACTTGTTACAAGTGTCCTTCTTACCTGGGCAGAGTCCAAGTGCACACTTTTATGGAAAAGAAGCATACAAAGTTTTGTGGAAAATTAATTTTCTAAATTTAAACATTAATGAATGCTACAGTGCCTGTAATGTTTTCTCTTTGAGTTAATCCTGATGTCAGCAGTGACTGTTCCTCAAAGAGATATAGGCAGTCCGTGACCTTCACACAACTTTTACATGGTCTCCCCATTCTCCTATGTTGGACTTTCAGAACTCTGTTGATCAGGGCTTTCACACTCCAGTTGACAAACACGTGTTAAGACATTATATGCTGGGTCTGTCTGCCTCCCAGTGTGCTATCTTTGGCAATCTTTATTGGTGGGTGTGTATCCAATGATTTGACTATCAAGAGCATTTTGCTTTGTTATCTTATAAAAATGAATGGAAGGTAACAGAATGAAGATGCCAATACCAGTGATAACGCAGTTCAGCGTGCTGAGGCCGGTCAGCTTGACCTTCAGTCAGGTGTTCCATGGACATCAAATGGTTGACTTGAACATACTTGCAGAGGAAGAGAACCAACTGGAGACTACAGAAAACATTCTGAAATATCACCCAAGGCAAGGAGTGTCGATGGAAGAACTGGGGTGCCTATGAAGTATGGGTTCAGAATGAGCAGTGATCTAAACGCAGCTCTGTCGCTGACCTCTTCTCAGAGGAGAAAATGGCCGGTATCCCTCTTTCTCTTGAAAACCGTTTTAAGAAAGTTCACGGACACCATTAAATAGAATCTCTATCAGCTAGCCCTTACCCCAGTTTTACATAAGATTCTTCTCAAGGCTGAGATAACTGGCAGCTGAGGTAAGAAACCATTTCAAAACACGTATTTTTATTATCTATAATGTTTATTGTTCTTAATGGATTAAATAATATGTCCACACAGCATATTAAGCAAAAAATGGTGGTTTTCATCACAATTATGGATTTTCTAATGTCCTGAGCTCTCAAGAAGTGGAACCTTCTATATGCCTACTGGTGAACTCTCAGACACCTGACTTTCAAATACATTTTCAGGAATTCATTATATATGAATGGAAGGACTTTATATATGATTTACTGGGACATTATCTCTCTCTCTCGCTAAGAACACCGTGGGCTTTTTTGAAAAAGGATATTCCCTCTTATAATGCAAATGTTGAATCTGTTTTCTGTATGCTTCCATAAATAAATGAGACAGAAATGCCCTTCAGTATCAAGGTCAGTCACTTGCTCACTGGCTTTGAGGCCAATGACTGCTGCCCGGAGACATTTAAAAGGCAACAAGCACAAGGTGAAATTGAGGTTTGTTCTTCATTCTTCTCGTCTCCTGTCCTGTCTTGGCTGCCTTGTGAATAAGCCCTGTTCTTGCCACAAACCTCGGCCTCTCGGAGTTTTGGCCTGCTGTGCGGCTGGGAAAACAAGTCTGGTTCAATGCCAGTGCTGGGCAAGAGTCTTGATCAACACCCCAGCTGTGGATCCAGCCTTCTTTTATATGCTGAAGACACAGTTCATCTGCTGATTAAACTTCTTGGGCAGTTTTCTTAATATTAAGAATTACCTGCGGACCTTCAAGATGGCGGAGGAGTAAGACGTGGAGATCATCTTCCTCCCCACAAATACATCAAAAATACGTCTACATGTGGAACAACTCCTACAGAACACCTACAGAATGCTGGCAGAAGTCCTCAGACCTCCCAAAAGGGAAGAGATGCCCTCAGGTGACCTACACGCAGAGGCGGGGCCAAATCCAAAGCTGAACCCCAGGAGCTGTGCAAACAAAGAAGAGAAAGGGAAATCTCTCCCAGCAGCCACAGGAGCAGTGGATTAAATCTCCACAATCAACTTAATGTACCCTGCATCTGTGGAACAGCTGAAGAGAAAATGAAGCGTCCCAAAATTGAGGCAGTGGACTTTGGGAGCTACTGTAGACTTGGGTTTTGCTGTCTGTGACTGATTTCTGATTTTTCTGTTTATCTTAATATAGTTTTTAGCGCTTGTTAACACTGGTGGATTTGTTTATTGGTTTTCTTGCTCTCTTTTTTTTATTATTATTATTTAAAAAATTTTTTTAGTTTAATAATTTTTTAATTATTTTTTTTCTTTCTGTTTTTCTCCCTTTTATTCTGAGTCGTGTGGCTGGCAGGGTCTTGGTGTTCTGGCCAGGTGTCAGGCCTGTGTCTCTGAGGTGGGAGAGCCAAGTTCAGGACATTGGACCATCAGAGACCTCCTGGCCCCACGTAATATCAATTGGTGAGAGCTCTCTCAGAGACCTCTGTCTCAACGCTAAGATCCAGCTCCACTCAACAACCAGCAAGCTACAGTGCTGGACACCTTATGCCAAACAACTAGCAAACAGGAACACAACCCCACCCATTAGCAGAGAGGCTGCCTAAACTCATATTAAGTTCACAGACACCGCAAAACACCACCAGACACATTCCTGCCCACCAGAAAGACAAGATCCAGCCCCACCAACCAGAACACAGGCACCAGTCTCCTCCACCAAGAAGCATACAAAACCCACTGAACCAACCTCACCCACTGGAGGCAGATACCAAAAACAATGGGAGCTACAAACCTGCAGCCTGCAAAAAGGAGACTCAAAACACAGTAAGTTAAGCAAAATGAGAAGACAGAGAAATATGCAGCAGATGAAGGAGCAAGGTAAAAACCCACCAGACCTAACAAATGAAGACGAAATAGGCAGTCTACCTGAAAAAGGATTCAGAGTAATGATAGTAAAGATGACCCAAAATCTTGGAAACAGAATGGAGAAAATACAAGAAATGTTTAACAAGGGCCTAGAAGAACTAAAGAGCAATCAAACAATGATGAACAACACAATAAATGAAATTAAAAATTCTCTAGAAGGAATCAATAGCAGAATAACTGAGGCAGAAGAATGGATAAGTGACCTGGAAGATAAAATAGTGGAAATAACTACCACAGAGCAGAATAAAGAAGAAAGAATGGGGCTTCCCTGGTGGTGCAGTGGTTGAGAGCCTGCCTGCCGATACAGGGGACACAGCTTCGTGTCCTGGTCCAGGAAGATCCTACATGCTGTGGAGCGGCTAGGCCTGTGAGCCATGGCCGCTAAACCTGCGCATCCAGAGCATGTGCTCTGCAATGGGAGAGGCCACAATAGTAAGAGGCCTGCGCACTGCCAAAAAAAAAAAAACAAAAAACAAAAGAAGAAAGAATGAAAATAATTGAGCACAGCCTCAGAGACCTCTGGGACAACATTAAACACACCAACATTTGAATTATAGGGGTCCCAGAAGAAGAAGAGAAAAAGGAAGGGTCTGAGAAAATATTTGAAGAGATTATAGTTGAAAACTTCCCTAACATGGGAAAGGAAATGGTCAATCAAGTCCAGGAAGTGCAGAGAGTCCCATATAGGATAAATCCAAGGAGAAACACGACAACACACCTATTAGTCAAACTATCAAAAATTAAACACAAAGAAAAAATATTGACAGCAGCAAGGGAAAAGCAACAAATAACATACAAGGGAATCTTGATAAAGTTAACTGCCGATCTTTCAGCAGAAACTCTGCAAGCCAGAAGGGAGTGGCAGGACATATTTAAAGTGATGAAATGGAAAAACCTACAACCAAGATTACTCTACACAGCAAAGATCTCATTCAGATTTGATGGAGAAATTAAAACCTTTACAGGCAAGCAAAACCTAAGAGAATTCAGCACCAGCTTTACAACAAACGCTAAAGGAACTTCTCTAGGCAGGAAACACAAGAGAAGGAAAAGACCTAAAATAACAAACCCAAAACAATGAAGAAAATGGTAATAGGAACATACATAGCGATAATTACCTTAAATGTAAATAGATTAAATGCTCCAACCAAAAGACACAGACTGGCTGAATGGATACTAAAACAAGACCCATATATATGCTGTCTACAAGAGACCCACTTCAGACCTAGGGACACACACAGACTGAAAGTGAGGGGATGGAAAAAGATATTCTATGCAAATGGAAATCAAAAGAAAGCTGGAGTAGCAATTCTCATATCAGACAAAATAGACTTTAAAATAAAGATTATTACAAGAGACAAAGGACACTACATGATGATCAAGGGATCACTCCAAGAAGAACATATAACAATTGTAAATATTTGTGCACCCAACATAGGAGCACCTCAATACATAAGGCAAATGCTAACAGCCATAAAAGAGGAAACCAACAGTAACACAATAATAGCAGGGGGCTTTAACACCCCACATTCACCAATGGGCAGATCATCCAAAATGAATATAAATAAGGAAACAAAAGCTTTAAATGACACATTAGAAAAGATGGACTTAATTGATATTTATAGGACATTCCATACAAAAACAACAGAATACACTTTCTTCTCAAGTGCTTACGGAACAGTCTCCAGGATACATCATATCTTGGGTCACAAATCAAGCCTTGGTAAATTTAAGAAAATTGAAATCGTATCATATATCTTTTCTGACCACAACACTATGAGACTAGGTATCAATTACAGGATAAAAACCGTAAAAAATACAAACACATGGAGGCTAAACAATACACTACACAATAACCAAGAGATCACTGAACAAATCAAAGAGGAAATAAAAAGATACCTAGAAACGAATGACAATTAAAACATGATGCCCCAAAACCTATGGGATGCAGCAAAAGCAGTGCTAAAGGGAGGTTTATAGCAATACAATCCTACCTCAAGAAACAAGAAGTATCTCAAATAAACAACTTAACCTTACACCTAAAGCAATTAGAGAAAGAAGAAGAAGAAGAAGAAGAAGAAGAACAACAACAACCCCAAAGTTAGCAGAAGGAAAGAAATCATAAAAATCAGATCAGAAATAAATAAAAAAGAAATGAAGGAAACAATAACAAAGATCAATAAAACTAAAAGCTGGTTCTTTGAGAATTTAAACAAAATTGATAACCATAGCCAGACTCATCAAGAAGACTCAAATCAACAGAATTAGAAATGAAAAAGGAGAAGTAACAACTGACACTGCAGAAATACAAAAGATCATGAGAGATTACTACAAGCAACTATATGCCAATAAAATGGACAATCTAGAAGAAATGGACAAATTCTTAGAAAAGCACAACCTTCCAAGACTGAACCAGGAAGAAATAGAAAATATAAACAGCCCAATCACAAGCACTGAAATTGAAACTCTGATTAAAAATCTTCCAACAAATAAAACCCAGGACCAGATGGCTTCACAGGTGAATTCTATCAAACAATTAGAGAAGAGCTAACACCTATCCTCAAACTCTTCCAAAAAATAGCAGAGGGAGGAACACTCCCAAACTCATTCTATGAGGCCACCATCACCCTGATACCAAAACCAGACAAAGATGTCACAAAAAAAGAAAACTACAGGCCAATATCACTGATGCATATAGATGCCAAAATCCTCAACAAAATCCTAGGAAACAGAATCCAACAGCACATTAAAAGGATCACACACCATGATCAAGTGGGGTTTATCCCAGGAATGCAAGGATTCTTCAGTATATGCAAATCAATCAATGTGATCAACCATATTAACAGATTGAAGGAGAAAAACCATATGATCATCTCAATAGATGCAGAAAAACCTTTTGACAAAATTCAACACCCATTTATGATAAAAACTCTCCAGAAAATAGGCATAGAAGGAACCTACCTCAACGTAATAAGGGCCATATAAGACAAACCCACAGCCCACATCATTCTCAATGGTGAAAAACTGAAAGCATTTTCTCTAAGATCAGGAACAAGACAACATTCCCCACTCTCACTGCTATTATTCAACATAGTTTTGGAAGTTTTAGCCACAGCAATCAGAGAAGAAAAAGAAATAAAAGGAATCCAAATTGGAAAAGAAGAAGTAAAACCGTCACTGTTTGCAGATGACATGATACTATATATAGAGAATCCTAAAGATGCTACCAGAAAACTACTAATCAATGAAATTGCTAAAGTAGCAGGATACAAAATTAATGCACAGAAATCTCTTGCATTCCTATACACTAATGATGAAAAATCTGAAAGAGAAATTAAGGAAACACACCCATTTACCACTGCAACAAAAAGAACAAAATACCTAGGAATAAACCTACCTAAGGAGACAAAAGACCTGTATGCAGAAAACTATAAGACACTGATGAAAAAAATTAAAGATGATACAAACAGATGGAGAGATATACCATGTTCTTGGATTGGAAGAATCAACATTGTGAAAATGACTATATCACCCAAAGCAATCTACAGATTCAATGCAATCCCTCTATCAACTACTTATGGCATTTTTCACAGAACTAGCACAAAATAATTTCACAATTTGCATGGAAACACAAAAGATCCTGAAGGGCCAAAGCAATTTTGAGAAAGAAAAACATAGCTGGAGGAATCAGGCTCCCGGACTTCAGACTATACTACAAAGCTACAGTAATCAAGACAGTATGGTATTGGCACAAAGACAGAAATATAGATCAATGGAACAGGATAGAAAGCCCAGAGCTAAGCCCATGCAATATGGTCACCTTATCTTTGATAAAGGATGCAAGAATATACAATGGAGAAAGACAGCTTCTTCAGTAAGTGGTGCTGGGGAAACTGGACAGCTACATGTAAAAGAATGAAATTAGAAAACTCCCTAACACCATACACAAAAATAAACTCAAAATGGATTAAAGACCTAAATGTAAGGCCAGACACTATCAAACTCTTAGAGGAAAACATAGGCAGAACACTCTATGACATAAATCAGAGCAAGATCCTTTTTGACCCACCTCCTAGAGAAATGGAAATAAAAACAAAAATAAACAAATGGGACCTAATGAAACTTCAAAGCTTTTGCACAGTAAAGGAAACCATAAACAAGATGAAAAGACCCTCAGAATGTGAGAAGATATTTGCAAAAGCAGCTACTGACAAAGGATTAATCTCCAAAACATACAAGCAGCTCATGCAGCTCAATATCAAAAAAAATAAAAAACCCAATCCAAAAAAGGGCAGAAGACATAAATAGACATTTCTGCAAAGAAGATATGTAGATTGCCAACAAATACATGAAAGGATGCTCAACATCACTAATCATTAGAGAAATGCAAATCAAAACTACAATGGGGTATCACCTCACACCGGTCAGAATGGCCATCATCAAAAAAGTCTACAAACAATAAATGCTAGAGAGGGTGTGGAGGAAAGGGAACCCTCTTGCACTGTTGGTGGGAATGTAAATTGATACAGCCACTATGGAGAACAGTATGGAGGTTCCTTAAAAAACTAAAAATAGAACTACCATACGACCCAGCAATCCCACTACTGGGCATATATCCTGAGAAAACCATAATTCAAAAAGAGTCATGTACCACAATGTTCATTGCAGTTCTATTTACAATAGGCAGGACAAGGAAGCAACCTAGGTGTCCATCAACAGATGAATGGATAAAGAAGATGTGGCACATATATACAATGGAATATTACTCAGCCATAAAAAGAAACAAAATTGAGTTATTTGTAGTAAAGTGGATGGACCTAGAATCTGTCATACAAAGTGAAGTCAGAAAGACAAAAACAAACACCATATGCTAATACATACATATGGAATCTAAAAAAAAAAAAGGTTCTGATGAACCTTGGGGCAGGACAGGAATAAAGACACAGACATAGAGACTGGACTTGAGGACACGGGGAGGGGGAAGGGTAAGCTGGGATGAAGTGAGAGAGTGGCATGGACATATATACACTACCAAAGGTAAAATAGATAGCTAGTGGGAAGCAGCCGCATAGCACAGGGAGATCAGCTTGGTCTTTGTGACCACCTAGAAGGGTGGGATAGGGAAGATGAGAGGGAGACCCAAGAGGGAGGATATATGGGGATATATATATATGTATAGCTGATTCACTTTGTTATACAGCAGAAACTAACACACCATTTTAAAGCAATTATACTCCAAAAAAGAGGTTTGAAAAAAAAAAGGCAACAAGCAAATAACACTCCCAGGCCACTGATGGTTACAGGTCTGACCGTGTGCTGGGGATACTGTCACCATGACCCTGGGAAAACTGACTGTTACATGTTGAAGAATCTAAGAATCAAGAGGATGTTGTTTAATCTTCACAGGAAAAATGGAGGCAGAGCCCATGCACATCTCCATGGCTTACCTTTCCCTGGAGTCTCAGGTTTGAACAAAATCGAAACTTAAAAAAAAAAACAGCTCAATTCTAAGTGGATCAAGTATAGATTCCCTTGCCAACAGAGCTGTTTTAACTTTCTTCAAATATTTTACAGTGGAGTCTCTCACGGCATCGTGCTCAGAATAGTCCGGAGCTTATCGTGACCTATTTGTTTTAAACTGTTTTAAAAATATAGACTTCTAAATATATCTTTTCTTTATATTTCGAAGTTATAATCCCTAGCCTATGACTAAATGTGTGGAGATATCAAAGTAAAACACCTTAGTATAAAGCTATATCTTCACTGGATTTTGGAGAAACTTAAAGCATAACTTCTAAAATCTACATATTTAATAATGACGTCCATTTGATTTTCTGGGTTAGGTTGTGTCTGAAAGTATTTGATGCCTATTGGACCAGATTCCCAGTGGACAATGTAGACAATGCAGTTGAAACATTACTAAAGATGGTGATAGATGAGGATTTATGTAGAGGGTCAAAAATTTGAGAATGTGAAGCGTTCTATAATTTAACAAAAACAATTTTGAAAATATATACAATGCACAGGAAAGAAAAGTCTGGAAGGATATACACTCAATTTTTAACAGCAGTTATACCTGGTTGATGGGATTATGAGTTTTATTTCATTTTCTGTCTTTCCCCAAATTTCTATACTAAAAATGAATTTGTACGTAGAAACAAACAATACTTTTTAAAAATGGGAAGGAAAAATTTTGGGGTGGGGTGGTAGCACTGTGATGCCCTTTCTATTCTTCTGGTTCTAAGTTCTTGAATTGAAATAGGCCTCAGAGAGGCTTAAGGAACAAAGGGTTTTAAATTTTGCATTGTTCCATCAATGACGTAATCATCCCACTTTGCATTTCATCTGTGAAGCTTTCATGCTTTCTTTACACCTAATCATAGAGCTTAAAGTCCCTAAATCGCTCAAGTCCCAAACCTTGAATAATACCTTTCTACACATGAAAGTTTTAAAATTTATTCAAAAGCTCAGAGCCAACACAAAGGTGGAGGTGCTTATGTTCAGGCATAAATAGATATTTGTAGATATTTATTGTAGATAAAATACATACTGAAGCCAAAGATCCTATCTTAAAAGATTAATGAATTGACTAACTGTGAGGAAATAGTTGGCTGTGACTTAAGACAGAATTTTTTACAGCACTTGTGCCTGGTGAGTGAGGAGATGTGGGTTGGTGATCTCAACATCGTTTTTCACTCTTGGTTAATGCAGGCCAGTTGGTTTTTAACCAGGATTTTTCAGTTTGATTTTCTGTAAAGTGAAGTTGCTTTTCTGGTGGAGGGCCATGGAAAAAACGCTTGCCAGTGAGTGCAAACTCCCCTGTGCCTGGGACTACCAGGATTCTTTGGAACTACTACACTAGCCCTCACTAGGCCCTGAAGAATGTAGTAAATTTTAGCTGATTTCTTTTTTTTTTTTAGTATAAAAATCAATTTTATTTCTATATAACAAGGAACACTGAGAAAATGAATATTTTAAAAGTACCATTTACAGTAGCATTTTCTTGTTTCTATGCTGGCCACCTCCTCCTACCTTGCTCTGCTAACAGTGAAGCAATTCACATGTCCTCTCCCTCCTAGGAGAGCTGTCACTCTGCAGAGTTCAGTTTTGTCGGTTGTCTTGTGATCTCCATTTTTGATGGATTCAAGAAAATTTATGATTTTGAACTTGCCCAGGTTTTTTTCTTGTTAGGGTGGGAGCAACGTTCTCTTGAAGCTTTCTAAATCCTACAGCCTAAGAAGAAGCCAACCAAAATCTTCTCCATCCTGTGTCTTACAGTTGGGGGTCTGGAAAAATATTGGCTTTCCAATTCTACCAGCTTCTGGATTTCTGAACATTCTCTATTCACATTCATTTTGCCTGCCATTTCCTTCCTGAGCTCATCTCTTTCTTGTAATACTAGCCAATGGCAGCCAACGTACATTCTGTTTTCTAGTACCTTCCTCCAGAACTGCTGGCGTACTATGCTTACGTGCCACCTCCCCAAGTTATCGCAGGGGATATCGCAGTGCATCATATCATAAGGTACAAAATTTGAATTTATCCCACTATTAACGATGTTAACTGTGGTCTCTCAGCAAAGATGGTGTCTTCCAGCGCTGTTTTTTCCCTTTGTAATGTAATAGGTACGTTGTGGAGAGACTATTAGAGACTGTAGACATCCTGTATCTCATCACATTTTTCACCCATTAATTTTAGAATTCATTAATGACCCTTACCTAAAACAATTATTAGTGTGGTATTTGGTCAAATGGTGATTTTTCAAACCCTATCTTTTCTTCAGTTGGAACTGTGCTGTAAAGAAGAGCTTTCTCATCTCTGCTACTTATTTATTTTAAAATATATTTATATAGGCATGAATCTGTGGATTCTTATTTTATGCTCTTGGTTATAATTCCTTGCTTCTATCGGTATTATTTTTTGATCAGACTGTCCTCAATTTAGCTAGTGGAAGCCCACTTGAGCTGCATTCTGCATCCCTGACATGTCCTCATTTTTTTCTTGTACTTTCTTACAATTTTGGACCACAAGATATTCTAGACTCATCTTTCATTTTCCCCTCCCTAACCCAGAATTAGCCATGTTTCCAAAAAGTGCTATTTCCTTTTATTGGATATGGTATTTAGAAATCAAGACTTGGGCACAAGGAGTGCTCATCAATACTGGAATGTGTTGTTTCTAAATATACGTATTTATAAACACCTACCTGTATCTACTTCTATACCTATCTTAAATCTCTACTGAAAGTCATGAGTTCACGCTGGTGATTTGCTACTGTTTGTATTACATTTTAGGAGCACAACCACCACCCTTTTTACTGATTTTCATTTTTTTCTTTCTTTCCGTCCTCTCTCTCTTCCTCACCCTCTCTTTCCTCCCCTCCCTCCCTTCTTTCACTCCTCCCTCCCTCCCTCCCTCCCTTCCTTCCTTCCTTTCACCACCCTATAGTCCTTGCCTCTTGACTTAATATGGGGCCGTCTAGTCTGATGAAAGGCAGCAACTCTGGAATCTGAAGGGTCCGAGTTCAGTTTCTGGCTCTAACACCTTCCAGCTGTGTGACTGTGGGCAGGCAGTCTCTGACAGTAATAGATCCTCAAGAAAACAGAATTCTTTTCTGGCTCAATCTGTGGAATCAGGCTGAAATGTTTTCCCTTGAAATTCTCTGACATAAAGGCTGGTTTATCTCCCTTTCCTGACTTTAATTCAAGTCTTCCTTTTATCAAGACACACAGGCAGCCTGTCTTCCCCAAGCTGTTCTTCCCAGCACTTCTAATTGAGCAACTTAACTACTGTTTCTCCCCTTGTTCATTCTTTCTTGTCACACAGGTACATTGGCCTCCAGTTGCCTACCCACTACGGCTCTATGTGACATCAGTTTCTGCCCCTTTTTCATTTATCCCCTATATCCATATCCATTATATAATTGCCTGTCTGTCCGTCTATCTCTATTTATCTATTTATCTGTCTATCTATCTATCTGTCTATTATCTATCTATCTTTCAGGGGGACAAAAGGATTGCAGCTCCAAACCTCCTATTTGAGAAGGGCAGTTCCTGTCAGGATTGGTAATATTTTTCACTTAGAAATTATAATGACAGCATCATGGACAAAATCAGTTTGATTCCCCAAGCATTAAATGCTAGCTACTATTCCAAGAGTATTAACTCCTCAAAGGGCAGTTATATTTAAGATTATTTAAGAACAAAGACTTTGGCAAGCCTGCAGTGGCAGGGAGCTGTGTTCTTGTTTGGGGCATTTGCATTTTAACAGACTGAGAAATAAATCCACTTTTTAAACGGAAAAACTATTTACCATCTGCGGTTCGTTAATGTCAGGCAGGCAAAATCTGTCGTTCACACACATTTGTGATGCAGTTGGCACATTCTCCTCTTACGGAGGGTTTCATCAGCAGTGACTGAGACTGAAACACCCTGCCTGGTGTGATATGTGATATGGTGAACCAACCACTCAGCTTCTACTTGGGGTAAAACGTTAGTGTCTTGGGAGTAGTATCAGCTCATTTTTTTCTTTTCTTGCGACAAAAGTCACAGAAGTATCATTGATAGAAGAATCGGTATGGTTGTAGATAAAATAGTGAGTAATGAATATATTCACCAGATTTCCAGGTACTGGTAAAGCAGGCTACATTATCCAAAAGGCCTTGGACAGCAGGGAGGGCCATATGTAAGGTGTATGTGTGGCGAGGAAAAGAATAGGAACTCAAAAAGCTACCTCATGGAAAGGACTGTGTGGGGACAGAGAAAGGAAATTTTGGCCATTGCTGTGAGTGAAAAATGCTACATGAGGTAAAGATGCTTAAAGGGGAAACGTAGAAAGTTTCAGGTGATGCACTCTAAGCAAACCTCGTGAGCTGCCTTTTCGAGGAAACTTAGCATAAATATTCACATCAGTTTTCAGGTTGTTTGATTTGGACTAGTGCTTCCTAAACACGAAACCCTAAATAGCAGCAGGATCTAACAGAATCTAGAGGTAATTTGGTATATTTGAATAGTAAGCAGGGGTGATCATGAATATAATGAGTAATTATGAGGCATGGGTACTCGCCCATTAGAACGGATACTCAACCGTGGCTATCGGCTGTAAACGGCAGTGCACCAACCCTGGTGCGTGCCAGCCTGATGTCATCTCTGATCATCAGTGCTTCTAGGCCTGAAAGTGGTTTGTAGTGATTTACAGGCATGGAGGTGCTGTATGAGCTCAAAAGTCCATCATTGTTAGTTCCACATGAGCCTCATGAGAAACTGGCCAGGGTGGAGGCGGGTGGCGAGGGGCAGAAGCTAATGAACAATCTTGCGTGGTCTGACCTGCCTTGTGCATTGCAAGACAGTGCTACTATCTGACATATATTTACAAACTGTATTTCAGATATGATAACAAGAGAAAAGGCAATCTTGTTCCATTTCTGATCATATATTGGAATGACAGAGTACGGGGTAACGGAGGTAATGTGCACCAGGTGTCCATTTTCTCCCCGTTTCCTAGCATCATTGCATATAGGTTGGGGCCATGAGTAATTCTGGCCAATGGACTGTGAACAGAGGTGACACGGGTCACTTTTAGACCAGGGTGGTGGTTAAAAGTCAATGTGCTGCTTCCCTTTTTCTCTTGACATGGCAACTTACGAGGCCATATCGTGTGGTTATCAGATAGAGAAGGCAAACCCAATCTTCATCGAACTTGATGTGAAAGACAAACCTGTGTTAAACCACTGAGATTAGCACAGCCTAATTTATCCAGACCAGAAATGGGTCCCTTGTGGATACTGCATAACAAAAACCCGAGGCATTTTTTTATTGGAAAGCAGTGAAGACACAGATGCTGAGGATCGAATTGCTGTTGATCCATGTTATCCAGTAGCAAAACATTTTTTATTTAAAGTTAATCAACTATAACTTGGGGATATTGTTAATCAACTATACTCCAATATAAAACAAAAAGTTAAAAACAAAAAAAATGCAATCCATGATGGTGGACTGAATTCCAGGCCAGAAAAAGGACATGAGTGGGGACAATTGGCAAAACTTGAATATGGTCTGTAGATCAGTAGCCCTGTATCAATGTTAATTTTCTGATTCAGATAATTGTGTTACGGTTAAGTGAGATATAACATTTGGGGAATCTCAGTGCAGAATATGCGGAAATTCTTTCTACTTATTTTGTATGTCTGGAATAATTCAAAATTAAAAGTTAAACATTAAAAACAATAATGTAAATGAAGAAATTGACATTTCCTCCATTGTGTCCAACAGTGCCCAATCCAGAGTTTTCCAGGGTGCAACTAACAGGTTCCTTGGACAGAGACTGAGGTGGATGGTGTTCACTTTAAAGAATAGAGAAGTGTAGGGATCTTAGGAATCGCCTAGGCCTTGCCACGTAAAGTAGAGCCTATGGACCAACAGCAGTGCTATCATCTGGAACTTATTAGAAATGCAGGCTCTCAGGCCTGCACCTACAACTACTATTCAATCGGAGTCTGCATTTTAACGGATCTCCAGGTGATTTATGTGTACATTAAATGTGGAAAATTCCTGACTTAACTCAGTCATTCTCAACCTAGGATCACCTTGGGAGATTTTTAAATCCCTGAAGTCTGAGCCCCAATCCCAGAGATTCTGATTTGATTGAAGAAGTAGAGACTCAGAGGCTAGGGGGTGAGGGTGAAGGATGAACTACCAGAAGGTATTTTAAAGGTATCATTTATTCATCCCTTCATTTGACAACTACTTTTGAGCCCCTATTATGTCCAGGGACTCTTCAAAATCTTGAGGATACAGCAATGAGCAAGAAAAACTCCTTGCTTTCATGAGCTTACCATCTAGACGGGGAGATGCAAGGTCAATACATAAACAAGGTATATACCATATGTGTAATGTGAGACTGAGATAAGGACTACAAAGAAAAATAAAACCAGGTAATGGAATAGAGAATGACAGAGGTAAGGCTGGGGAAGGCCCCTTTGAGCTGGTCCCATGTGAATGAAGGGAAGGAGGTAAAAACATCCCGGACAGAGGGCATAGCAACTGAGATGGGAACAAGTCTGGGAGATGGGAAGGATGACAAGAAGGCCAGAGCCTCCTGAAGTGGAGTCATGAGGAAGCAGAGAGTGGCAGAAAATTTCTCAGAGGTATCAGTGCAGGGCTTTGTGGGCTGAGATATGAAATTTGATTTTTATTAAAGCACAGTACAAAACTACAGAAGGTTTTGAATTGGGAAATAAAATTATCCAATATACATTTAAAGGTTGTTCTGGAAGCTGGGTGAAAAATTGCCTGTAGAGATACCAGAGCAGGGATTGAGATACCAGGTAGAGCCTGTGGTTTAGGTAAGAGGTGGTGGTGGACATGGTAGAAGTAATTTAGATTTGGGATGTATTTTGAAGGTAGAACTGATAGAAATTGCTGATACAATAGATTTAAGATCCGAAGGAAAGAGGAAAGTCACATATGATTCCTAGGTTTTGACTTGAGCAGTGGCATATTCTGAATAGTGGTATCAGTGACTAAGATGCGACTACCTAACGTTACTGTGACTGGAGGGGCTCACTTATCTGTGGTGGGAAAACAAAACAAATCAAAACAAACAAACTGCTGCTCTGGAGCCACTCTTAGCTGAATCTTTACTATTCCCTTCTAATGAAATTCCCACATCTTTCTGCCCTGATGAAATGCTATCCCCTTCCCCTTCTCCAGGAAAAGTCTGGACCAAGCTGGCCAGACTTGGATGAAGGGAAGGCATCTACAAGTAGGAGAGCTAAGGGGCTATGGGACCCGTTCCTCTTCCTCTTCCCAGATAACTCAGTGCAGTGACTGACTGGCATTTCGTTTACTCCAAGACACTGTGAGCAACAAATGGTGAAGAATGAGCACATGTGAACTGAGACTAATCTGATGATCAAATGACACTTCCAAAAAAACTGAAACAGGTTTCATGCTATGCATAATTACTGTGCAACATGGTAGAATGGCGAAAATGTCATAAATCTCTGTAGTTAGGATTTCATATAGCCAGGATGACCAATTACAGAGTCAGCTCTGGCCTGAAGTCTGAGATGCCCAGGAAAAACTCTGAATCTTAGAAGCTCCCTATTATAGGCAAGTGGACAAGAGGAACTCTAAAGTGCATAATACTCTTTTTCTTCCTTATTTTTCTTTTTTGGGCAGGGAATATTTAAAGGAGGGATAAGTTCAGAGAGGTGGTATGATCTAGAGAGAGAAGAGAGAAGCAGATTAGACTAATAATAAAGGCATTACTACTGGGAATTCCCTGGCGGTTCAGTGGTTAGGACTCAGTGGCACTTTCACTGCCGAGGGCCTGGGTTCAATCCCTGGTTGGGGAACTAAGATCCCTGCAAGCCACATGGGTGGCACAGCCAAAAAAAAAAAGGGGGAGATTGCCACTTATTAAGCATCTCCTAAGCACCAGGTACTAGAGTAGCTGCTTTGCAGATATTTTGTCTAATAATTATAACAATTTTTCAAAGAGGATACTACCAACCTACTTTATGTAAAAGGAAACTGAGGTTTACATAAAAACCAGTATTATTTCCTAAAGGCCCGTGGGCCATAGATAAAGTACTCATGACCTCTACCAGGCAATTGTGAGCCACTCTGAATGGGCCAAAGAGTCCAGTGGAATTGGAACAATTTTGCAGAGGGAGCATGCCAGATGGGTTTTTCCCACTTGAAGGTGTACACAGACAACTGGTCACATGGTACTTTCATGTTGGGCATCCCGGGCATGTAGAACCTGCTCATCTCATCTCTAAACTCTCCTTTTTCTGGACAGATGAATATAACCTTGGCCTTTCCCCTCTTCCATGGGGTATGTGATCTGCTGAGTCTGCTTGCCCAAAACTTCTTTACCCCTTAAGTCCTTCATTTAAAGGTCTGGCAAGACTATCTACACTGAAAAAACAAAAACACTCATTTGATAAGATACATGAACCTCATAGCAGCGTTCTTTTCAATAGCCAAGATATGGAAGCAACATAAGTGTCCATCAATGGAAGAATGGATAAAGAAGACGTGGTATATATATACAATGGAATACTACTTAGCCATAAAAAAGAACAAAATAATGCCATCTGCAGCAACATGGATGGACTTGGAGGGCATTATGTTAAGTGAAATAAGTCAGACAGAGAAAGGCAAGCACTGTATATCACTTACACATGAAATCTAAAAACTACAACAGACTAGTGAATATAACAAAAAAGAAACAGATTCATAGACATAGAGAGCAGACTAGTGGTGACCAGTGGGGAGAGGCAGAGGGGCAATATAGGGGTAGGGGATTAAGAGGTACAAATTATTAGGTAGAAAATAAGCTACAAGGATATATTGTACAATATATATATTGCTACAATATAGCCAATATAATAACTATAAATGAAATATAACCTTTAAAAATTATGAATCACTATATTTTATACCTGTAACTTGCATATTATTATACATCAACTATACTTCAATAAAATTTTTTAAAAAGACTATCTACGTTGAGAAAATCCAGGTGTACTGATCTTTAAGGAGAGAAAGAAGAATATCTAGGTGAAGGCAGGGGTGGCCACGCGCTCAAAGTATAGAAGAATTCCCATGATGCTGACCACCAGGTGGCTTCCATGGATGGGAGGCCATGGCTAAGCCCCAGCAAAGGGCACTGGGAAATCTCTCTGACCAGCCTTCAGGGTTGACATATCAAGAACAAAGCCTAGAGGTGTGAGCACTGAGCTTTAAGTGAGTGTCTGTGTAAAAGGGACATGATGGAGGAGCAGTTTCTACCAGACATGAAGGAGACTACAGTTCTTCCATCATGGAGAAGAGGACCCAAGGAATTAAGATATTCTGGAGGATAAGACTAAGTCAGAAGGAATTTTGCACCCTCATCCCCTGGAAGTAGGTGGTGCTAGATGATAGAAACCCAAATACAAACCTCAGGCTAATTAAGGGAAAGTCCAAGAACATCTGGACTTGTGCTCCAATTCGGTCCTCCTTATTATGAGTTGAATTGTGTCCTCCAAAAAGATAGGTGGATGTCCTAACCCCTGATTTCTGTGAATGTGATCTTATTTGGAAATAGCGTTTTTGCAGATGTAATCAAGTTAAAATGAGGTCAAACTAGATTAGGGTAGGCCCTAATCCAATGACTAGTGTCCTTATAAGAAGAGAAATTTGGAGACAGAGACACACAATGAGAATACCAAGTGATGATGGAGGCAGGTACTGCTGGAAGCCAAAGAATGCCATGGGTTGCTGGCGACCACCAGAAGCTAGGAGAGTGACATGGAGCAGACTCTCCCTTAGAGCCTCCAGAAGGAACCAACCTTGCTGACACCTTGATTTAGGACTTCTATCTTCTAAAACCATGAAAGAATAACGTCTGATGTTTTAAGCCTCACAGTTTGTGGTGATTTGTTATGGAAGCCCTACAAAATTAATTCACTCCTGCTATATCCAACATGGGGTGGATGTGGTAGAAGACCAGTGATGGAGAGAAGTATCTACATAGATTGATGGCCCAGTGAGTAGGAAGGAAGAGACAGAGAGGTTCCTATCTGAGCCTGTGAGGAATACAGCAAGCTATGAGGGGACCTTATGGGTGAAGAGCCTCAGAGGTTAGTAGGGTCTATAAGAGCTGATGTGTTTGCAAATATTTTCTTCCATTCCATAGGTTGCCTTTTCACTCTATCGTTTCCTTTGCTGGGCAGAAGCTTTTTACTTTGATGTAGTCCCACTTGCTTATTTTTGCTTTTGTGCCTATGCTTTTGGTGTCACATCCAAGAAATCATTGCCAAGACCAAGGTCATGAAGTTTTTCCCATGTTCTCTGCTAGGAGTTTTACAGCTGTAGGTTTTACATTTAAGTCTTTAATCCATTTTGAGGTGATTTTTGTGTAGAGTATGAGATAAGGGCCCCATTATACTCTTTTGCACGTGCATATAAGTGCTCTCAATACCATTCTGGATATCTATTCAAAAGAATTGAAAACAGGATGTTGAAGAGATATTTGCACCCCCATATTCATTGAAGCATTATTCTGAGTAGCCAAAACGAAGACACAACCTAAATGTCCACCAACAAACGAATGGATAAAAAAATGTGGTATATGCATGTAATGGAATATTATCTAGCATTAAAAAAGAAGGAAATCCTGCCATATGTGACAACATCATGAGCCCTGAGGACATTATGTTGGGTGAAATAAACAAGTCAAACAAGAACAAGTATTGCATGATACCACTTATATGAGGTATATAAAATAGTAAAACACAAAGAAGCAGAGAGTAGAACTGTGATTTCCAGGGGCTTAAGTTTAGAGACCTTTTGTACAACATTGTGCCTACAGTTAACATTCTTGTAGACTTAAAATTTTCAAGAGGGTAAGTCTCAAGTGTTTTTATCACACTACAAAATGATCAAAGAAAAAAATTTCTAAAAAAGAGCTCCTCCAGTCAGCAGGAGGAGAGAATTGTGCTCCTCAAGAGCGATCACTATTTACTGCTAAGGCCAAAACGGTAAACCAAAATTTGTACCAGCTGCTGAAACTTCAGCAGAGGGTGCAGGGAAGAGAGAAAGTGACGTCCAAATACCAGGAGAGATGAGCTACATCTCAGTGAGGTCTCAGTGGTCCAGAGAAGAGCCAAAAGAGAACAAGAAACCCTTCACCTCCATCACCTGGAATACCCATAGGCTCCTTCTGTGCCCACATGCCATCTGGGGAGAAGGCAGAAACCCTGAAAGACAGCAATTTCCCAAATGGGATTACGTTGACCTGAAATAGACTCTAATACAAAAAACAAGCAAACAGAAAAACTGAGTTGCCTTGAATGGGCAAGCTTTAATCATCCCATCACCATTGCCTGCCAGCACTGGGAAGGGGCTCCAGTGCAAGATGAGGCACATTCATTCCTTTAACTCACATGCACTGACTGGCTACTAGGAGTCTGCAGACTCCTAGATCAGTTAGAGAAAATAAAGAAAGGTGCATTCTTCTTCACATTTGAATTGTAGTCCATACATTTAGACTCTGCTATACCTACTAAGCCCATCCAGAGTTGCCTCCCTCTCATCCTTGAGGAAGGGATTGGCTCGGGATCGTGGTTGGGGGCTATCAAGTGAGGGAGTAGTCTTTTGGTACATATCTATTGAACACTTGCCCTGTACAAGACAACATGGAAGGAGAATGCAGAGGAAGATGAGGCAATATGGGAAAGAGTGAGGCAGGAACATATGTGCAGAAGTACCTTCCTTCCCCTCTCCCCTACCTTTAGTATTAGATGGGCTTAGTAGGTATAGCAGAGTCTAAATGTATGGACTACAGTTCAAATGTGAAAAAGAATGCACCTTCATTTTCTCTAACTGATCTAGAGAAAGGTAGATCTAGAAGGCAAACAGCCTTCATGAATACCTATTATATATAAATCTCAACTAAATGCCAGGAGAAGGGAAGAGGTAGACTAGAAGCCTAGGAGCAACTTTAGCGGGCTTCGAAGAAAAGATACAACCTCATGTAGCCTAAGGGGCTCCTCCATGCCTCCCTCAAAGTCCTCTGGATCTTTAAGGAACTTTAGAACGAGCTACAAAGGGGAGAAGCAAGGACAAAGTTTACTCTAGAACACAACAGAATGACAGAAACATTTCTTGTTTGTTTGTTTGTTTGTTTTGGTTTTTGCGGTACGCGGGCCTCTCACTGTTGCGGCCTCTCCCATTGCAGAGCACAGGCTCTGGACGCGCAGGCTCAGCGGCCATGGCTCATGGGTCCAGCCGCTCTGTGGCATGTGGGATCTTCCCGGACTGGGGCACGAACCCGTGTCCCCTGAATCAGCAGGCGGACTCTCAACCACAGCGCCACCAGGGAAGCCCGACAGAAACATTTCTTGCCCAACCCTTCCCTAGAAGCATGTTGACAAGTCTGAAATGTCTTCAAGTTGGCAATCATGCAAGACAGTATGGCTGAAGATAAGCAGGCTATTAAAACTGTCTGCATAGCTAAGAGAAACAAACCACTGGCAAAAAGCAGCTCAAAATAAGTCCAGGTTCACCCAATTCACAATTTAAAAAAACGCTTTGGACAAGAACCAGAGAAACACCTTAAGGGAGTGTTTAGCACCCTAAAGTTAACCGGATGACATTCCTCTATAAAGCATCATTTTATTCACATTCTTGTCGGAAGACTGCCTCTTAAAGGGAAAAGTGCATTTCACTGTAAGGGCAGAACCCAATATTTTGGCTTGCTTAGAAAAACACATTCTTCAGCTTATATGATGAATACAGATTTTGGTAAGTCTATTTTAGGCAGGGCAAATATAAGCATTTTATATATGAAGCAAACGCATGAGATAGGCAACCTTTCTGACTGTACTAATGGCTACACTGTGGAAAGAATATGAGATAATATTTCACAACTCTGGGTCATCAACCACATATCTGATGGGATTAAAATAAGTGCAATGAGAATAAGCAATGATAACATTAAATGTGGGAAAGGAAGGGCTTTGGTCATGACTGGCCATTTCTTGAATCCCTGCTTTGGCTAACATATCATATAACCCAAGGAGAACTTTGATCTCCATTTCTACAGAGACCGTAACAAAAGAAAAGGAGATTTATTCCAAAAATCTCATTTCAAATGAAGAACTTTATAATAAGCAAAAATGACCACATTGTTAAGAAGTTTGTAAATGATGAAAAGAAAGTTGCCCCCTTTAAATTCTTCTGGACAGTATTTAGATAAAAATAAGCTCCCTTGGAGGCCTGGTCATATTCTAGATAAGTACAGGCTTTCTCAGATTAGCTAGATTTTTTGCATATGAAAAATTGGCTCTGATCATTAGTAAGAGGGATTAAATTTATTCAAGGTTGCACAGATCCAAAGTTTCAATAACAAAAGAACTGGGCCAATTAGGCTGCCTCGCAATGCAGTAGGTGGTTTTTAAAATTTAGTGAGCTCCTGGTTCCTTGAAATACTCAGACACTCTTAGCGTAAAATGTGTAAGTCACCTTATGGTCTTATGAATCTGCAGCAAAGCTGTGATCATTTCTCAGAAGCAGCATCTTCTCTCCAGAAGACTGTGATCATTAGTGTGAAGTAGGTTGTCAAAGGGACGTGGGCATTACTGTCAAGTAACTGACTCTGCATGGAATCTGGTCATTTACATGCATCAGATTTTGCCTTTCTCTCTGGTATGTCAAGAGTTCCTATCACGGTGGTGGGATTGTGACCCCACCCTTTTTCTTCACGGTGGGGCGGGAGAGAAGCTGCCCTGCACGATACTTTTTCCTGGCTTTGAACTCTCCAGCTAATGACCAGGTGAGAGGACAATCGTCTTGTTAGTGTCTATGTGAAGTTTTATTCCATGATAAAAGGACTCTGTAAGGTCACTTCTTCCCAGAGAAAATCTACAAGATGAGCCACCAGAGAGAACACAAGATGTGTGTGGTCAATCTGAACTCAGACCCTCTTTCCCTCATCTCAGCTCCCAGGGCTCTGAGAAGAAACAAGAACTTTGTGGAGGGAGCAACAGGAGGTCAGTCCTGGGATAAAGAGGAAATAAAGGCATCTCCTGGCTTTTAGAAAAACCAGGGACAACAGAGAAGAGGTTCTATCATCAAAGTCAGGGGTGCTTTAAAGATTTGACCAAAGCAAGCTGCAGAATGATTCTTACAGTATGTCTTTCAGTTTAAAAATAAAATAAAATAATGCTACATATTTTTTGTAGATACATATATTTGTAGTAAGTGCAGAGAAACATATTGGTAGTATTTATACTATGTGGATGCTGGATGACTCACAGTGGCAACATTTGGGAAAAGACTGGGATTGGAGAGTTGGTCAAAAGGCACCTAAGCCTAGCCCGTATTGTCTTAATTTGTATAAGGAAATAGTATTCATGTATTACTTAACTAAAAATCAATTTAAAGAACGTACATGTACACTTGTATGCATCTATCATACACTTGTATATGCAAAGAATATCTGTAAAAGAAAACTGAAGAAGTTGGTAAGGCTTTTTGACTCTGGGGAGGAAGGTGGCTGGGAGGTAGACCTGGAAGCGAGATGTGCTTTTGACTATAAGCCCTTTCATACCTTGTGACTTTTGCACTATATGCATGTGTTAAATAAAACACATCAATAAATGATGCCAAGTCAGTCAGTAATTTAGAAAGGTAAATTTTAAACATTAATAATATGAAATTTGAAATGAGCTAAAATTCTGTTTTAAAGGTTTAGCACATAGTTTAGAACAATTGTTGAAGGGCTGAGCTTTGAAGAAGAGGAGAACTTGGTTAGAGAGGAGGGAGGTCCACTTTCAGGTCTGTGGGACTAGGATAGGTCATGGTCTAATGGTGACCAAAGGTCCTTGAAGCTGTGTGCAAAAAATACTTGGTGTCTACACCAGCCTCCAAGTGCCTTAGGTTAAAAATCAGAATGGGGTAGTCTAAGAGTAAACCAGATAGATGTGAACCAAAACAAGAAGAAGAGGAGGAAGGAGAAGAGGAAGAAGAGAAGGGGGAAGGGGGGGAGAATCAGGGAGGAGAATAAGGGGGAGGGGGAGGGGGAGGAGGGTGGAGAGGAAAGTAGGGAGAGGGAGAGGGAGGGAGGGGATGTGAATGAATGAATATGACTTTGGGTTTTCTATTAGCATAAGAACTTCATATAAGAAAATTAAGTCCTGGGGATGTAATGTAATGGTGACTACAGTTAACAATACTTCAGTGCTGTATGGTACGCTTGAAAGTTGCTAAGATAGTAAATCTTAAGTAGATCTTAAGATCTACTACATCACAAGGAAACAAAGTTTGTAACTGCGTGTGGTGATGAATGTTGACTAAACTTACTGTGGTAATCATTTCTCAATATATACATACTGAGGAATATATGTGTGTGTGTATATATATATATATATATATATACACACACACATATATGTATATACATACATACATATATCAAATCATGTTATACACCTAAAACTAATACAATGTTATATGTCAATTATATCACAAATGAGGATAAAAAAAGAAATCCATGATGGTAAATGCTCTGTTTCTTTACTTCTGTGTTTCTTAATATTAATTTTTTTTTTATTACGTATCAATCTTAAGGGATCCTTAACAACTAAATTACAATAGCTGGAGGCTCATACACCAAAAGACCCCTGGCTTGATAGCTGCAAGTGTATGTGCTGGGAAAATGTGGTAGACCTGAGATAGTTAGAAAGTGAAATAAATAAAACTCTGATAATAGAGGGGGGATGGTGATAAAAGGTGGCGACAACTAGAATTGTGCATCAGACTTGAATTCCTAAATCCTAATCAACATCTATTAAATTGCCTGGGTAGCAGACCATTTTACCCCAAGTCTGGATAGAAGCCAACAAAGGATGACGGCAAAGGCATTCGGTTTTCCAAGTAGTTACCTAAGTGCTATTTCTTTTTAATACCATCTTTCTAAACTTGATAACAAAAGTAAAGGGGTGGGATGGGCACAGTTGACCATAGATTTCACTCACTCAGAGGCCCACAGAGCTTCAGGGAAGGAAGTGATGGTACCAATGTACCATCTACATATGGCAGGACTTTTCAGTAGAGGTCGGGTCTCTCGGGAACATGGCAGCTTCTCAGGGATCATCATATTGAAAATTATCCACAAGGCTGTGCCACCTCGGGATGACTTGCTAGCTTTGTCCAGTCACTTGGGTTTAATTGTGGCATGATAACCATGTGACAGCTATAAGTCTGCACTGTCTAACATCCCCAACTGGGCTGGAATATGGGGGTGGGAAGAGGGTTTCTACCTATTGCATATGCCAAAGGGCACACCCTATCCATCTTCTCTGTGCTCTCCTGTCTTGAGAGATGATTTTCATCTAAGTATCGTAGAGAATTTTCCTCTGGCTATTTTCTTAGCCCCAACCTTGTATTTAACATTTAAAACTACCTCCTTATCTGCAATCAACCTAGATGTTTTCCAGAGAACTTATTATGTTGTTTAAATAGAACAATGTAAATCACTTTCTACTTTTGAATCATCCCACATAACATTCATACTCCTATTCAATTCATAGTCATAGCACTCAGCAACAGGCTTCGAAGCCTGTAGTCTGAACCATACTACATGACTTTTCAAGCTGCACGACACCCGAGAGGAACTTTGTAGTATAATTTTTTCAACACTTAATAGCCCAAAGCACCTTTGCATGTTGGAACAGGACACGTTCTCTTCAAAAACCTATTACAGAAGACCAAAGACAAATACCGTGGAACCCTAAACACTGTTTTTTCAGGACATGGGGAGGGACAAGTTTAAAAGGGCAGAACCACAGTTGGTTTTGTTTCCTTCATTTTATTTTTTCGTTTTGTTTCCTCAGAAGTTAATCTCCTCTTGTTTATACACCCCACTTAGACCTGTGACTCTGCTACATCTTTCCTTTTTCATCTGGGCATAGAGATGGGAGTGCTTCCAGAAAGATTGCTAATTACAGGCTTAATTCCAGCCCCAGGTCTGCCATGCACAACACCAGCTTTCCCATACACCTGGGAATAAAAGCCTGCCATCAAAGCAAACATTACTCTCTCATCTCAGTTCCAGAAGAGTCATTCAGGGAACATACATCCTGAGGCTAGAAAAGGAGGCTCTTTCTTTCTTTCTCCCAGGGGGCAGAGATTATTAATTCAAGGTCAAGTTGGAGACATTTGGGTTTAACAGGTTCCTTATTTCCAAATAACCCTTTATTTACCAGAGCTATGTAGACAGAAAGGACAAGGAACCAAAAATTCTCCTCACATCTCTGCCAACTCTTTGGAAAAGAAAGTTGGTTAAGTTAATTAGTTTTCCTGTAAAAGCAGAGTAAAGTGATTAGTTTTTGTAGAAGAAATCATGTGGTTGAGAGCATCTCAAAGCTGATAGTCAGGAGAAATTATGGCGACCAGATGAAAGTGGAACATCTTTAAAGGCCTGAAAGAAGAAAACAACAAAACAAAACAAAACAAAACAAAAGCCCTGAAAACCCAGAATTCTACACCCAGTGAAAACAGCCTCCAAAATTGGAAGTGAAGTAAAGAAATTTTCAAATAAAACAAAAATAAGAGAATTTGTTGCAAGCAGACCTGCATTATAAGAAATGCTAAAGAAAGTACTTCAGGCTGGAGAAAAATGATGTTATATAAAATCTCCGATCCTAAGAAAAGAATGAGGAACATCAGAAATAGTAACTATCTGGATAAATCCTAAACTATTTGGTACTTACTTTCTTCTTTTCAATTTCCTTATTAACATATAACTGTTTAAAATGAAAGAAGTGTTACAGAGTTTAAAGTAAGTAGATGTAGTACAATAGCTATGGCATAAGGGACTGGGGTGGAATAGGTGGACCTATATGATTGTAAGATTTGTATATTTATTACATGAAGTGGTACAATATTAACTATTAGTAGACTGTGAATACCTAAAAAATTAAACGTGTATATTATAATTTTTAAACAAGTCATTAGATATATAATGCAGAGAAGTACTGCAAAAAGCCATACAAAAATTAAAATGGAATTCAAAAATTATTCTAATAATCCAAAAAAAGACTGGAAAGTGAGAACAGAAAATAGAGATGAGAAGAAAACAAATAATAAAACAGTAGACCCACATTCAAGCGTATCAATAATTATTTTAAATGATATTGAACTAAACACTCCAACTATAAGGTAGAAATTGTCAGAATGGACAAATCGTATGACCCAACTATTTGCTGTCTATAAGAGATGCACTTTAACTATAAACACCCAGGTAGGTTGAAACTAAATGAATGGGAAAAGACAAACCATGCACAGTAAGCATAAAAAGGGACTTGGTTCTACTAATATCAAAGTAGATTTCTATACTATAAGATTACCAGATATGAAGAGGGACATTTCATTATATAAAAATGTCAGTTCATTAGGAAGAAAAAATAATCAAACATGTGTATGCTTAATATAAGAGCTTCAAAATACATGAAACAAAAATGGATAAAACTAAAAGGAGGAATAGATACATTTAGTTGGAGACTTTAATACTCCTCTTAACAAATATGTGAACAACACTATTAATCACCTTGATGTTATTGATGTTTATTGAATAGTACACAAAAACAATGGAACATATACATTTCTCAAGTTCACATAGTACACTTACCAAAATAGAACATATGCTGGACAATAAAAGAAGCCTTAATACACTCATTTATGAAAAAAGTTCTCTTCTATCTTGGAATAGAAGAAAACTTCCTCAACCTGATTAAGGCTATCTACATAAACCAAATCAAAAAACTTACAGCTAAGTTCATACTCATCATTGAATGTTTCATTGTTTTCTACTTAAAGTCAGTATTGAAGCAAAGATGTCCATTCTCACCACTTCTATTCAACATTGTATTGGAAATCTTAGCGCAAGAAGAAAAAAGAAGAAATGTATGTAAGATTAGAAAGAAAAAAATAAAACAGTTTCTATTTGCAGATGACATAATGTATGTTGAAAATTCTAAGTAATCTATTCACAAGCTCCTAGAACTGATATATAAATTTAGCAAGGTCACAGAATACAAGGTAAATATATAGGAGTCAAATATATTTCTATACATCAAAAAATACCTAGTAATAAAATTATCAAAAGATGTGTGAGATAAGGACACTGAAAACTATAAAACATTGCAAAGGGTAATCAAGGAAGACCTAAAAAAAAAATGGCGAGATATATCATGTTCATGGATTGGAAGACTTGATGTTGTTAAGATAATTTTCCGCAAACGGATCTATAGATTTCATGCAATCTGAATAAAAATATAAGCAAATTAAAATAAATTGAGAAACAGATGCTAAATATTTATTTGCAAAGGTAAAGGACCTATATTAGCCAGAATAATTTTGAGGAAGAAGAAGAAGAGAAAAGAATGCATACTACTAGGTTTCCAGAGTTACTATAAAGCTATAGTAATCTGGACAGTGTGGTATTGGCATTAAGGTAAACATATAGATCAATGGAACATGACAGAAAGGACAGAAATAGACTCACACTTATATGGTCATTTGACTTTCAACAGAAGTGCCAACATAATTCAACGACAACTGGATATCTGTATGGAGGAAAAATGAACCTCAGCCCTTAACTCTTGTTATGCATAAAAATTAACCTAAAGTAGATCATAAACCTAAGTATAGGAGTTAAACCAACTAAGCTTAGAGAAGAAAACAGGTGAAAATCTTTGTGACATGGATCTAGGCAAAAGTTCTGACACAAAACACAAAAGGCACAAACCAAGAAAGCAAATTAGGGCTTCCCTGGTGGCGCAGTGGTTGAGAGTCCGCCTGCCGATGTGGGGGATACGGGTTCGTGCCCCGGTCCGGGAAGATCCCACATGCCGCGGAGCGGCTGGACCCGTGAGCCATGGCCCCTGAGCCTGCGCGTCCGGAGCCTGTGTTCCGCAATGGGAGAGGCCACAGCACTGAGAGGCCCGCGTGGCGCAAAAAAAAAAAAAAAAAAAAAAGAAAGCAAATTAATAAAACGGGCTTTATTAAAATGAAAAGCCTCTGCTTTCCAAAAGACATGGTTAAGAAAATGTAAAAATTAGCTACAGACAAGGAGAAAATTGTTGGTACATCTATCTGACAACAGCTTGTATCCAGAATACATATATATGCACACACACATATATAATACCTCTTACGATGAAAAACAATGGGTACAACATTTGGAAAGACACTCACAAAAAGATATGTGAATGGCCAGTAAGTACAGTAAAAGAGTCTCATCATCACTAGTGATCAGGGAATTGTACATTAAAATCATAATGAGATATAATGAGACAACCTTTAGAATAGCTAAATTTTTTTTTTTTTTTTTTTTTTTTGGTGGCACGCGGGCCTCTCACTGTTGTGGCCTCTCCCGTTTGCGGAGCACAGGCTCCAGACGCGGAGGCTCAGCGGCCATGACTCATGGGTCCAGCCGCCCCACGGCATGTGGGATCCTCCCGGACCGGGGCACGAACCCGTGTCCCCTGCATCGGCAGGCAGACTCCCAACCACTGCGCCACCACGGAAGCCCCCATGGTCAGTTTTAAGATACCTACATGTGATGTCAACTGGCTCACAGAATTCCTGAGAGATTAACAGTTGGCTCTCAGGATCCAATCCGAGCCAGCCCCAGCGCACCACCGCGTGGCTAATCTCTGTTCAGTTCTTTCAGCTTTAAGTCATTGATTTTTAGCTTTCTTCCAAGATACCTTCCCTCAGTCGGTGCAGGTTTGTGGTTAGTCAAGGCTTTGGGTAGGGTTTATACTAGATTTTTCAGTTTCTTTGCTGGTCTGTCTGACTTGAGCTCTATTCTCTGATATTAGAAATGTGTAGGATAAAGTGCTAAATCAGAAAAGCAGCAAATTCACAAACTGACCCAGTGCAACCCAGTGCAATTCTGTCTTTCTTTCTTTATTTTTTAACTGGAGTCCTTGAGGTTTTCCCTGTGCTTGTGTGGTTTACTAAGGATGTGGACAGAGTTTACACTCAGATTTTGGTCTCACCATTTCTGTGGCTTATCGCTTTCAGGATTTCTCTCCCTTGCACCCTAAATTTCCAGCTGTTCTGTCAACCCTGAACTTCTTTCTGTGTCGCTTCAAGCCAATAAGAATGTTGTTTTCTGCCACCAGAACTGAGGAAATTCGGTAATGCCTTCAGACGAAAAAGCAAAAAAAACCCCAACCCTAACAAACCTTCTATTTTTATCCATTGCACTCGTGATCTCTCAAGACTAAACCTCCTCTGGTTTCCATTTGCTTTGGCCACTTTCCAGTGCCTTCAAATAGTGTTTTTTAAAATACTTTGTTCAGATTTTATCATTTTTATCTGCAGGAAGTTTTGCCCAGCAAATTCAATTCACCATTACAGAAGCGAGATCCCTATCAGCTACTTTAAAGGGGTTTTGGGCAGTTTTTGACTTATATTAAAGTACTAACAACGAATTTAATTAATTAACTTTGATTCCAGTATCAATCCCATAGTCGTCAGATGTAGGGAGAGGTCCTATGAGGAGAGATCCATACTTGCCTAATGCTATCTATTCATGACAACTTGGTGAACTCCCCACACTCAGAGCTATTGTTGAGAGGAACGATTACAAAGTAGAAAAGTGGTTTGTGTGAATGAATGAAATAAGGATAAGTTCATACTCCTAAGTCCTCTAAGATAGCAGAGATAGCATTAGGAAAATAATTTTCTGAAAGATCTGAACCTAAACATTCAGAAAAATTATCCCTAATAGTATATAAGAGTCATCTGTCAAGGCACGGGCCCCAAGCAGAGAGAAGGTGGAGGGGTGTCTCATAGGTAAGTAGGAAAACTAGGGTAGGTGGAAGCTCACTTAGCTCTGATCATCACTGCCACTTTGGGGCCACATCCAGTAAGTGGATCAACTTGGAACTGGCACACAGAGATGGATCAGGTCACCAAAGTGGAATGAAGACCAAGCATGTTGCTCTCTCATTCAAAGACCCTAGGGTTTTCTAGACCTTCTGCCATATGCAAGAAACTCTTTTTTTCCTGCCCAGCACCAGGCAGCAAGATGCAAACTTGCCTTCCCCCCTCCTACCTTCTTTCTTTCAGCCCAAAGAGTGACAGAAGGAGGGAAGAGCAGTGAAACATTAGGAGATCCACAAGCCTGTGTCTTTTTGATTTTCAGTTTTTATCCCGACTAGCCTCTAGGTAAGAGCAAACTGCTAATGAGAAACGTAGAAAACACAGGTTAGCAGACTGAAATTCCACTCACTCTTAACCAGATGTGCTTCACGCACAGTAGCTCAGAGGCCTGTACGCAGTTGCAAAGATTATGGCGGGGAGGGGTTGCTGAGCTATTCAGTTTTGCCAGGCTCCCCCCTGGCAAATGGGTCTTTCTTGGCGGAATCACAACCTGACCAACACAAAGCATCTGCCGGTCCCCTCAGTATCTTGACCAAACGGCATTTAATATGTACCACATGCACTTGGGCCTCTCCTGAGGACATGTTAGAAGAGGCCAAGTTCACCGTGGCCCTGAAGATATGCAGCTTGAAATCTCTGGAGCATCCTCATGTCTGGGGTGTGAACACCAGCCCATAAATGGAGAAGGGCAAAGGACCTGTACATTCTGGGGCCTAATCTCATTCCCATGCAGTGGTAATTTGGAATAAACCAAATTCCCTAGATGTGACTAATTGGAATTCTCCCACTGTGGTTTTCTTTTCTAGGAGACTGGGTCTGAATCTCAACTATCACACTGACATCTTGCAATGACTGTGGACTCCAAAAATGCTCTATTTAAATTTTTCGGGCTGCTGGAAACTTCAGCCAGTGGTTGTTTGGAAACTCAAAAACCCAGCAGAAGCAGAAATGTATCTTACTAAAAGTGAAGTAACAAATGATTAAATGCTTCATTTCACACTTTTGGTTAAACATTTATATTAGAGCTATTTTTTGTAATGATATTACTGAGTGTTCTAATATAGCTTATTTTGTTAGTGGACTTACGTGCACACGTTACTTCATTGACATTAATATTTTGTGCCTTACATTTGCTTCAGTCCCTGAGATATTCTAGGATAATTAATTGACCAAAAGAAAAATTGGTCTAACTAGCTGGTTCACACAATAAATACCAAGTGAACTATATGCTTGAATTGCCCATCCTCCAGCTGGTGACTTTTATATCATGGTGTTTACAAAGCTTCAGTTCACTGACTTATCAGCTTCTGGCATTCATTCCACACATAGGCCCTGGGACATTGTTTTGAACAAAGTCCTCGCTCTCAGGGACATATGACCAATGACAGATGGGTAAACAAGCAAATTAAAAAAGAAAAATTCAAATAATGATAAACGTTTCAGGGAAAATGAAGTCAAGTGATGCAGTCCAGAGTTAGTTCAGGAATAGGTCAGTTCAGGAATTCAGCCACGTGAACACCTGAGGAAGCAGCATTCCAGATGAGTGAACAGGAACGCATGTGGCTGAAGCAAGCCTCCAGTGGAGGTCTAGGGGCCTCATTTCATTCATTTGTTCATTCACTCATTCATTCAACCAAAGAAAGCAACCAGAGGCCCCAGCCCCTGTGCTGGAGTCTGACTTAGCTCTGTGAAAAATTTGGCAAGTCACTTTTTTTTGTTGTTGTTGTTGTTGTGCTACGCGGGCCTCTCACTGTTGTGGCCTCTCCCGTTGCGGAGCACAGGCTCCGGACGCGCAGGCTCAGCGGCCACAGCTCACGGGTCCAGCCGCTCCGCAGCATGTGGGATTTTCCCGGACCGGGGCACGAACCCGTGTCCCCTGCATCGGCAGGCGGACTCTCAACCACTGCGCCACCAGGGAAGCCCAAGTCACTCTTTTTTTAACTCTCAGTCTTTAGCCACAAAATGCCTGGGGTCACACCAACTTCTCCATCTGTGACTCTTCTAGCTCCTCGATGGGAAATCTCTATATAATTAGGGCTGGCTTCGTTCAGCTGCTATGCATCTCTCTCCGTGCTTTCCAAGAAGGTCTCTGTTTACACACGCCAACGCCTGGCACTAGGTCGTTTTCAGGGTCACTCACTGGACCCTCAGCCAAACTCCTCATTTAACTTTCTTATTTTTTCCTCATAAATCAATTACTGACAGTTCCATTTACTTTGCCATAGATGATGGTAAAATACTGGGAATAGAAGGGATTAAAAGCACAGACCCACAGAATTGGGTGAGGAGTTGGTGCTGTCCCCCATGAGACACGCAGCTTCTGTGGCCAAGGCCCTTAACGATGCTGGACAGGGAAGGATCTGGAAGGTACTGAGACTCTCAGAACTCTTAGCCTAATTCTTTTCCAAGTGGTTCTAGCCATGCAATAGTCTTCAGTTGCTCAGTGTCTGGACTACATTTCTGAAAAGTTTGCAAATAGAGCACCAACCCCTTTCAGATAACTTCTGGGAAGCGTTAAGATTTGTTCTTTAGCAAGCACGGGATGTGAGATTTCTTCCTTTGTCTTGACTGTGTGGCTTTTGCACACATTTTTTATTTTTTTTTCTGTGGTACGCGGGCCTCTCGCTGTTGTGGCCTCTCCCGTTGCAGAGCACAGGCTCCGGACGCGCAGGCTCAGCGGCCACGGCTCACGGGCCCAGCCGCTCCGCGGCATGTGGGATCTTCCCGGACCGGGGCACGAACCTGTGTCCCCTGCATCAGCAGGCGGACTCTCAACCACTGCGCCACCAGGGAAGCCCGACTGTGTGGCTTTTGAATGTTGCTTCTCTGGAGAACTTGATAGAAGGAGAGGCATTTATTGGCCAGGGTCACCTTAAACGCAAGCAGGCCCTGGCCTTTCAAATCTCTCTGGATTCCGTACACTTCATTCCATCACCACTACGTGAGTCCGTCATCACTTCTCACCTGGACGACAGCACTAGAGTCAAAACTCAGCTCCCTTCATTCAACTCATTCTCTACTCAGCAGGCTGAGCCTCCTCTCTTCAAAATGCATGCCTGATTTTGCCCTGACCATGCTTAGAACCTTATAACAGCGCTCCTTTGCTCTGTGATAAAGTTAAAACGGAAAAGCTCCTACCTGCTCTCGCCTTCCCCACCTCTCTGGCCATCCTTCCGGACCTGTTTCCTTGCTGTGCCATCCCGGGCAATTACTCAACGTCTCTGGGCCATAGCTCCTTCATCAGTAAAATGGAGGGAAGGGTCTCCATCAGCAAAGGAGATAATGTGTGCAAAAGCTCAGGACGTGTATGGAAGGCAGGAGGCGAAGAGGACATCGGAAAATGGGTCCATGGTACCGTTTCCTCCAGCCTCCTTCTCTGTGTGCTTCCTCATCTCAGCACAGATCGAGAGAGCAACCATTCCTTTGGTGGCCCAGGACCCAGCTCCTGTGCACCAGCTCTGCCCACACATTCCGAGCCCACTCGGCAAATCCCCAGGGCCTCAGCGTTTCCAAAGTGGGGAGAAGGCACAGGGTAGAAAAAGGGCGGAGGAGTGAGTGCCAGGCTGGGGGCTGGTTCTATCAGCCCGCTGCTACCAGCCTTGCTCCCCTGGACCTCCTTCCTCTAGGTTGTCGTGAGGGCCCCTGAAGCCCTGTCTTGGCCTTGAGGCTAAGCAATCATGTTGGTATAGCAGAGTCATTTATTATTTCCCGCCATGTCACATAGCCCTGGAGTGTTGATTAACTACCAGGCAGCCGAGGCTTTGTTTCAAGGATGGCAGAGTCTGAGCACTTATCCAGGACAGGCTCTCTGGTCCTGGGTGGGCAAATTTCCTCTGGCATCCTGCAGCCTCCTAGGTACTCCTTGTTTCTGCTTTTAGCTTATTTCTTCGGTTGGACGCAATCCATCTCTCTAGCTTAAAATAGCAATGGCTGGTCAGGGCCCTTGTGAGGCCTGACCTGCCGAAGGACAGCTGGTGGGGACCTTGCGGGAGATGGACATCACAGCTACAGTGCTGTGTAAATGCTGACCTGAAAGCTTGGGCACCAGCCGCAGAATTTCACCAGGACCCTTCCCAGCCCAGCGCGTTGCGTGCCAGCTCCTCTGCTTGCCTTAGAAAAACACCTCCCGCGCTTTCTACGGGCCAGACGCCATGCTAAGCACTTTGTGCAAAATACCTCAACCTTTACCCCAAATCTGAAGTCGAAATCATGATGACTCTCACCTTACAGATGACGAAAGAACGACTGAAAGATTAAAGCATCTACCCAAGGTCAGTTAACGAGCAAATGTCAGGGTCCGACTCCAGAGCCCATATTTCAAATTTAGCCACCACGCTACGTGGTCTTCAGAGGCCTTTAGTATCTACACTTTCTGACCACGTGAACTGAACCAGGTAATACATTTAAAGCACTCGAAACAGTCCCAGTGGGGCGTGGCGTAGAGTAAGCACTCAGTGAATGCCCTTCCCTTCACGTAGAGGCACCCTGGAGGGGTGAGAAGAGCAGGCTCTTAGATGGGCCGCCAGCTCTGCCACTAGATACGGGGTCTCAGCAAGCTGCGTGAAATTGATTTTGCTTCAGTTTCTTCACTTGGGACCTGGACTAATGATGACACTTATGTCCTAGGGTCGTTGTGAATATTAAAGGAGTTAATATTTGTCAAGCACTTAGGACAGAGCCTAGAACATACCAGATGTTGCCTTTGCTAGAATACACGTAGGGGCACGTGCATCTGTACGCACTAAGGTGGGCGCAGACCTCGTGTCCTGGAAGACCTGGATTTCAATTCCTGGTTCTGTTTGACTGTCTGGGTCACCGTGAATAAACTACCTCTCCTGTCTAAGCCTTAGTTTCCTTACCTGTGAAACAGAACCAAAACTCCTGGCTCCAGAGCTACTTGAGAATGACGTGTGATGAGGTGTACAGGAAAGCACAGAATTAGACACACGTTAGGTGCTTAATGTCATCTTTCTCTTTTCCCGGGCAGGTCTCTATTTTGTCACAAATATGTAAGCCAGTTTCTGTCCTCAGATCTTTCTACTGTCTCGCCTGCAACGCTCTATGGTTTCCCGTTCCCCCCGCCAGCCCTCCGTTCTGTCACCTTGGGAACGCGTTCGGCTCTTTCGGTAACACTCTGAAGGCCTTGGGAATTCTTGGAGTTGTCTAATTACAGCAGTTCTGAATTTCTAATGGGCCAAAGGGGACCGCAGGTCAGTTGGCAATTTCCCAGGCCTTTCCATAGAGAGGAAGACAGCGTGTATGTGTGTGTGAGTGCGTGTGTGAATGCACACGCATGTGTCTCTTCCACACCAGTGTGGGCCCTGCTCTGCCCACTCTGGACATTCGAATTCCAACTGCAGTTGTCAGTGGATGGACCGATGTGGGTCCATCTAGTACCAGTCTCTCCCTTGGTATTGTCTGTAGGAATGATTTTACTTAAACATTAATAAGAAAAACATTTAAAAGTATTAAGTAAAAAGAGCTGCTATTTCTTTGCTACCTGCCCCGAATGCCATTGTGCTATGCACTCCTCGTTCAGGGACCACTTCTTCTTACCCTCTAATCACGTTTCGCAATTAGGTTCCTATATCTACCAACCCCATTTAACCCATTTACCCATTAAGCCTTCAGGCTGAGATAGTTTAAGGGAGAAAGGCTCCCAAACCTGGATGAGCGTGAGAATCTTCTGGAATACTTCTAAAGAAACAATCAGGGTGTGTTACCATTCCAGACCTGGAGCCGGGCAGGGGTCTAGGCAGCTAGGACGTAGACTGGAGACCAACGGTCAAAGGCCAGCCCGGCACCTCAGTGTGGCCTTGGGCAGGTCACGGCCCTCTCTGCCTCATGGTCTCCTCACCTGGGCAGTGGAGATCATCGTACCTGCCTTGCCATCTCCCTGCAGCGTCGTGAGGATGAAAGGAGACGGGGAGGTCCAAGCACGGGTCACGAATATGGGGTGTTCCCAGCTCCCCTAGCCATTTGTGTGACCCCCAGCCTGGCACTCAGTCTGCTGCATTCTGTGGTTGTTCGTGGCACTGGTGGAGAAGCGATGAGCAGAATTTTCCTACCACCTATTCCAACTAAGTTCAACGACTCCAGGTAGCTCTCTAACCATGAAGACCTGTAGCATCATCCTGTTTGGGTACAGTAACACATTTGGGGAAAACAGGCATCTCTGCCTGAAGACCGAATTTCACCTTTGTTCAGGTCTTGATTAGGCATAGAGGTTTCATTCTCAGAAATTAGCCCGTAAAAGACAGGGATTTCAAGTCAAGCATGAGTATTTGCTAGTTTTCTAGCGCAACACCTCTCTTCGTCCCTTCCTTCCAGGCTTTATTTCTTGACTATGGTTCTTTCAACCTTCTTTTTGAACAAATGGTCCTTTTACATCCCAGGCTTTCATGTAAAGCTCCTGCAAATCCTGTTTGGAGCTAAATTGGATTTAAGGAATGTGTAACAGTCGTGTCCCCCGAACTCTGCTGCTTGGAGTGAAATAGGATCTTAATTAATAAGAGACACAGAACAGGGCTCTCTGGGTTTACCCCAATGTGCTCTGTGGCAGCTCCAACTCCCCCATCAAGTTGATCCCCCAAAGTCTGGGATTCTTCAGTGATTATGGTACAGATGCTGAGCACGGGGGCCCTGCTGCTGCACGTGGCACCTGTCACTTTCCTCCTCACCTGCTTGCGCTCACTGGGCTGACGTCCCACAGATCAGCCGGGCATTCCCAGACTTAAATCCTAATGGTAGGAGGGGGCTAGCTAGCTTAAGTTCGGACTCCAGATACAAAGCGATGAACAAATAGTTGATACATTAACGAACAAAAGGAGAGGAAGGAACAGGGAAGGAAAAGAAAAATGGAAGAAGAGTAAAAAGAAAAAAATAGGTGGTTTTGGAAAGCAGATCTTAATCCAAATTCTAAACTCTCTCATTCAGCCATGGTGGAGTGGGGAGGGTGGAGGAAGAGGTTAGGGGAGATCCCACCACTTCAGCACAAGCACCAATAGCTAAGTGTAGAAAAACATAAGCAGATCAGAGGGCTAATGCTCCCTAAGGCTGAGTAAGGCATTTGCTCACTCCTGCCTCACGGGACATTAGAGAATGCCTGGGAATGCAGATTACGATCTGATCCCTTGTCAACTCATCACTCCGGTAAGAGAGCCCTGATGCCTGGGATTTCAACAAAACATCAAACTACAACGATCTTTTTTAAGCTTAATTTCAGGTATGCTGCTTCAGAGATGTATAACTTCCTGGAACAAGGACTCCAGTCTAGCAATCAATTTGAGATGCTCGAGCCCCTTTAACACTGCCTTGTAGCGCAGCAACCCTAAATTAGCACAGCACCCCACATCCAAAGCCTGGAAAGGACCAGAGGAAGAATAGGAACCAATGGGTGCCTCTTTCTCCGTCTTGATGGTGAGTTCCCGAGTACAGAGAGGACTGGGGAACAAGCCCACAGGTTCCTTAGCTCCTTTGACCTGCTGCTTCACTTTGCAAGATCTAAGGCTTTTGGAGATGCAGCTGGGTCATGTATCAGGTAGCTCTCCAGCACGGCCCACTCTGCGCATGTGGCGCTGTCAGTGTAGGAGCACAAAGTGAACGTGAACGTGAACGTGAAGAGAGAAAATGAGCCCGCCAAGGGATGGCTTAACTGTCTGGATTCGGCCTGGCTGCAGTCCGGGGGCCGCGTCGGCTGCAGGCCCCACCTCGCCTCTGCCCCACCTGCCCTTCCCTTGCTCTGGCTCTGTATTAGCACACCTTGCTGTGGGCCCGTGCATACCTCATCCCTCCTCCCTCAACAGCAGGGGAAGCTCCACCTGAGACCGGATACATCCAGTCTTAGGCGGCATTTGATAGTTGTTTGATGAATGAACAAATAATGAATGAATAAATGAATGAATGAGCAAAAAACTGAGTCTAAGTGGATCTGGAGAGGCACATGGAAATATCCAGCATGGCGCCCCTCCCCGCAGGCAGGTGCAGCTCTGGCCAGCGACACCTAAGGAGCGAGCGTGGACCAAGTTTCAGCCCCACTCACTCTGCTCGGCCAGACACCCTTCTCATCTCTCCATGAACCTCTTTCTTCTCTTCACCAAACGGCACAAACATCTACCTTGCCATGCAAGGCAGGAATCGGGGATTCATTCTGACCATCTCCTCCCCCCGTCTTCCATTTCCCAACAAATGGTGACCACCACGCTGGTTCCCCTCTGGAAATCCATCACCGCGGGTCGCTGTCCCTACTCTACTGCCACAGGTCATTACCATCTCTCCCCAGACTGGCCACCACAATCACTTCCCAACCCAGCTCCCTGCTGCCACGTGTAGCCAACCCCACTCTGTCTCCCACTCTCTCTCGCCGTGGCCAGAGGTGTCCGGAAGAGCACTGATGGGATATCATCCTGCTGCTTAAAATCCTCCTGTGACTGGCCTTTCACCTTAGGCAAGTTCAAAGGCATTCGTCTGACACAGAAGGCTGCTTCTGATCCTTCCCCCACTAGGCCCTGCAACTGCAGCCTCAGCTCCCACCCCATCCGTGCAAGTTCCCTGAGAACACTGACCCCTTCGCAATCCCTCCAGTGCACCAGGCTCCCTCTCACCCCCGGGGCTTCGACCGGGCTATTCTCTGTGCGTCACATGCCCTCTTCCCTTTGCACCATCCAACTGCTTCTCCATCCAGCCTTATGGGAATCTCTCTTCTTTTTGGAAAACTGTCTTGGTCCTTCCTCCCTTCCCCTGTGAGCTGAGTTAGGTGTCCTTTGTTCACACGCATTCTCTACACCCCTTAACACATCTGTGCGCCTCTCCTGATCGCATTTCTGACACTTGCTCTCACTGTTCATTTTATTGTCTGTTGCCCTCACCACCCCTGCAGCCCCATTGCCCAGCACAGTCCAGGCTCTGCCTGTTGCAGGGTCTGCAAGTGCTAATTGAAATGAAGTAAGTTGCAATGAAATGAAACCTTCCCAGGTTGGTACTGCCTGACTTCAATCCACTTAATCCATTATCATGTGTGAGCAATGACCACGGCAACATGCTAGGCCTGCTTTATCGCTCATGTCTGAATGTCATCTGCCTCGTTCTGCTTTCTCCATGGTTTACAAGCTTTTAAGACAGAGCGAACCCTATCTTCCAGTTCCAAATGATTTCTCAACCAAATTCGATTTGAGTTTTTTGTCAGACACTAGACAAAACCAAAGGAAATTAAGCCCATTCATGGGGTTGCATTTCATAGGCCAATAAACCTTGTCCAGCTCTCTTCGCCCAAGGGCACGACCTCAATGCATTTTTCAAATCAGCTACTTGCAAAATCTCTCTCCTGCCACCATTGACTTCATTCGAATCTAACTGAATGTGGAAGGGACCAGGACTGGGTGAAGTACATGTGTTCATCTCATATAGGTAGGAACCTTGGGCAAAGATCCTGGGACTCCTCTATTCACACCCGCTTACTCCCTGTACTTATTCACCTGACTCACATTTGGTCTTTGTTTAATTGCGCGTCAGGCACTTTCCTGCAGGTATAAATCAGAGTTCGCTGTAACGGCAGTGGTGGCCAGTACTTGCGTGATGTCTGCCGGTTACAGAGCACTCTCACGTGGAGCATCTCATTTAACTCTCATGTGCCTAAGAGGCCGGCACTATTATTGCCCTGTTTCCTAGGTGAGGGTATCAGATGTCTCAATTTTAAACTGCGCAGGAACTGCTGGGCTTCACTCAGGTACAACTGGGCAGCATTTGGCCTTGGGCCTGCGCTCCTGCTTCCTGCCCTAGCTGCCTCAGATGGGGAACCGGCGGCATCTACTGGAAGCTCATATATTGTGAAATGGGAATGAAGAGGCATCGGTCCTCATGTGGGCTCCGCAGTCAGTGGCGGGTAGGCCAACAGATAAGCGCTCGTCTCAGTCACCTGAGAGCCATTTCCCAGGGCTCCCCCCAGGGCCCACGGGCCCAGCGCCTACAGTGGTGACCAACTCAACAGCGCATCCTTGTGTTGTCTCCTCCCTCTTTCCCGTTTCACGTTCCGTCCATCACTTCTACTCCTTGGGGTTTCTTCCCAAACAAACTACCTGTATGCAAGCCTTTCTACCTCCAGCTCTGCTTCTAAGGAACCCGGACTAAAATCACGAAATGAGATGACTTGCCAACTATCGCAGAGCTCATGTGGAAGACTGTAATGTATAGTCAGCTCTTTGGATTCCCAAACCCCATGTGCCCGCCCCTCCTCTCTTCCTCGCACTGAGAACTAATGTAGAAACAGAGTCTGGGATACAGAAACAACCAACTACAAAAGAGAGGTGTCAAGTCAAAAGTAGAAGCAAATGACTTTGGAGCAGAGAGATGTGACTGAGTGGGGGGGGTGGTGTGGGGTGAAGAAGAAGCGCTTCATAGGATGGGTACCCGGGAGGCCTCTCCTAGTCACCCCCTCCATACTCAGTGCCGTCTAGTGTTTTCTCTGCCAGCAGATTCATTTCTTCTTAGCACTTATCACAGTAAGTAAATATTTATTTCTAATTGTTTATGGGCTCTCTCTCCCAAGAGGGCAGGCACCATGTCTGTTGTGTTCACCACAATATCCCCAGTGCCTAGCACAGGGCCCAGGACATAATTGGCAATCAATAAACTGGCAAACTAAAAAAAAATGAGACCGAGAAAATCAGACAGAGAAGGACAAAGATCATACGATATCACTTATATGTGGCATCTAAAAAAATGATACAAATGAACTTATTTACAAAATAGAAATAGACTCACAGATGGCTCAAGAGGGAGGGGGTATGGGGATATAGGTATACTTATAGCTGATTCACTTTGTGGTACAACAAAAACTAACACAACATTGTAATGCAATTATACTCCAATAAAGATTAAAAATAATAAAAAAAAAGAAAACAAACTCGCGGTTACCAAAGGGGAAAAGAGGGCGGGGGGAGGGATAAATTAGGAGTCTGCGGTTAATAGATCCACAGCTACCATATATAAAATAGATAAACACCAAGGACTTACTGTCCAGCACAGGAAACTACATTCAGCATATATACATAACGGAATCACCTTGCTGTACACCTGAATCACTGTAAATCAACTGTACTTCAATAAAAAAATCAATCACAATTGGTGAACAAATCAATAAATGTGCTCCTGAATAAATGAACACATGGTATTATGGGCAAGGTGAACAGCATAGAGAAAGGCATGGAAGAGTAGGTGAATACAGCCTGTTCAAAGAACGTCTGCGGTTGTCTCTACAGGGTGTATTTGTTTGAAGAGTGGGGAGGCCAGGAGTGGTCACGGAAAATATTTCTTACAGTAACATGGAGACCATATAAGTACCCTGGCCACATTCTATGTGTTGGAAGATGATATTGCCTCTGCCTAAGTGATTATATAACTTGGGTTTTCAAATGTCTGCTGTCACCTGCAGTAAGTGGCTTTCTTCCCCACTGGGCAGTTGGCATAGGTGTTGGCAGGGCCTGATCCTGTTTGCAGGTATGGGGCACTGTGTGCCAAGTGGGCCTTAGATTATCTGCTGCTGTTGTCGCCTGTTGTATTTTGTGCAGTTGGGTATTGGCAGAGACTTTCCTAAGACTCACCCACTGGCCTACCTCAGAGTATCTGTTTTGGGGTCTTACTGCCCTTCATCCTCTGCCTTGCCTCTCTCACCTGAACATTTACAGCCTTTAACACCAGCCTTCGGAACCTTAAAAATTATGCAAGGAGGTATATTCATTTATTCACACGCATATTAACGGCGTGCTGGTGGACAGACACCATGCCAGGTACACGTCTCTCCTGGCTGACTTGTGATTCTATGCACTCTGCACTGTCCAAACGCCCTGTTCATTCTCTGATGGTTGAGATCCAGCATTGCGTTCTCTCAGCCCTGGTTTACTGCAGTGGGCTCACCACACCTCAGTTCCTTTCCTGTGGACTGTCTGTCCTTAAGGACCTTGCTACAAAAATATCAGACGATGGAAGAACTATTTCCCTGCTGTCCTGACCTCAGCACAACTTAAGCAAAAATTAAAACATTCCAGCTATTCAGCAACCTTCAGACAGTTTCCCTCCTCATTGGTGAAAGCCCGGTTAGAGGCGGGTGGCCACGTGTTCCTTCCTGGCTCCTTGAGAGCTAAGTTTATTCCCTCCCCGTACTGACATTTCAGGACCCGTGAAACTCACCTTTAGCACTGTTTATTTTTAGTGTCTCTGCGTTTATATTTAGGAGAGGCTCTGACAGGCCTCTGAGAGCAGCAGTCCTGAAATTTTTGCTGGAGCATTCAGAGACCACGAGAAAAAAAAATAAGTCATGCGTGTAACTCCCCGTTTACTTCCTGGAACTGGTGACACCGCACAGGCACGTGTACCGAGAGAGACAGGAGCAGCGGTCTGGACTCACCTTCAGTTGCTCGGACCTGGCCATTCACCCAGCCTCCCAGGTGGCACACTTCTGTTGCTTCACTGGGGGGATCCTAGGACAAAGGAAGTCGAAATCGTGAGGACCGAGAGAGGTAAAACCATTAAGAACTGCAGTAAAATCACTCCCAACCTGCAACTTGCCACATTTTCTTCTTCTTTTCTTTTCAGTCACTACAAAATATGTTCCTGTGTACTTTACAGATATTTAAAGTATCATATGCGTGAAGTAGAAAATTCAAAAGGAAGAATTTGTGAATTCCCTGGCAGACCAGTTGTTAGGACTCCTCGATTTCACTGCTGAGGGCGCGGGTTCAATCCCTGGTTGGGGAACTAAGATCCTACCAGCCGCACAGTGTGGCCAAAAAAAAAAAAGAAAGCTGGAGAAAAAAAATAAAAAGAAAAGAAAGGAAGAATTTGTAACATATATCATAGAGAAAGGGTTAATAGTTCTAATGCTTAAAAAACAACCCTCTTAGACATTGAGGTGCAAAGAACCAAAAACTTGATAGAAGAATGAGCAAAAGATATGAACAAACAATCCACAAAACATATGTGTATATTCCTTTAAACATATTAAAAGACGTCCAAACTCTCGTTATTAGAGACATGTAACTTAAAATGCTACGGTATGTTTCACAAATGGCATCCTGTTTCTCACCTACCCAACTGATGAAAATTTAAAAAGCATGACAACAAAATCTGTTGGGAAACACGTTCTTATACATTGGTGGCAGTAACTTGGTACAACCTGAATGGAAGGAGATTTGGCAAGATCGAACAAAACTACATATACACTTGCATTTGATCCAGAAATCCTACTTCTAGGAATTTATCCTGAAGATAGTCGCAAGAACAGAAAAACACATCTGCACAAGTTTATTCATCTCAGCATTACTGTTAATTACAAAACACTGAAGACAGCCTAAATGCCCAAATGTGGGAGATCAGTGGAATGCACAAGATACATCCACACAGTGGAGTCCTATGCAGCTGGATAAATAAATGAGGGAGATCTCAGTGAACTGATATGGAGAGAGTTCCCGGATACACTGCTAAGTGGAGAAAGGAAAGTGCAGAAGAGTGTCTGTACTAATATGCTACCTTTAATGTCAGAAAGGAGGAGAAATGAGAAAATATAAATGTATTTGCTCATGTAGGCAAAAATAAATACGGGGAGAATAAACCTGAAATCAGGATCAGTTACCTAGAGAGGGTAGATGCGAACAAAGTAAATAAAATGCAGGAACTGAAACACAATGTAAGGGGGGTCATATATATCTGAGTATACCTTTCTGTAAAGTTCTGACTTTCAGAATCATAATAATGTTCCACATGCCAAAAAAAATTGCTAAATAAAATCAAAATGAAAGTATCATCAAAATATGGTGTGGGGAACCCCAAATAAAATATGAATAAAAGCAACAAGTGAAACTAACTCTATTACAAATGAATAACATTATTTCCCATATTGTAGTTATTTAAGAAATATATAAGAATTCTTTGATATTTTTTGCAACTTTTTTCTAAGTGTGACATGTTTTGAAAATGAAAAGTTAAAAAGGAAAAACTGAAGGGGCTGGGGAAAAAAGGAACTAACTTAAATAACTCTGGAAAAGAGTATTTTGGCTATATTTGTAAGGCTAAAGTAAAAAAGAACGGTACACAAACATTACCTAATCTAGGTAGTAATTTTGTTTTTCCCGGAAGTATGGATTAGCAATTCTGAAGCTATTTTGAGTATTCTAGGATTGAGTAAATAAGTCAAATAAATAGCGTGAATAATGAAAGCCAAGTTTCTCACTGTAGTAGAAAGAGTATAACTGTGAATAGAGGGAAGACTAGAATAAACTGTGCTGTGGGAATGGAATTAGACATATCAATAGGAACTCGCGATCAATATGAACTCGATGTACACATACAGACCTCACAAATATAAACATTTGCAGACAGATGGATATAGAAACAGACATAGATGTGTGTATATGTGTATCTATATTCTCCGCTCTGTCTGCTGCAAGGGACTAGAAGCAATGACACTCTAGCCCCAACGAGCACATTCAGTGACTATTCTTTCATTTAAAAAAAAAAAAAACCCTTGGAGGAATGGATGATTCCAGGTCTGGACAGAGCAAGTACAAGATGAGCCTAGACCATCTTGTGATGCCAGAAAGTGAGGAAATTTTCCAAATACGATAGGGACAGGTCAAAGGACACACTGGCCAAATCCAAGGGGCTCCTAGTAATCAAATCTGGGATAATATTGGCAACAAAATAAATGACAATAGTAAGAAATTATAATGCACAGAATGAAATAAATATCCATGAGTCTATACTGACATAAATAAGTAAATAAGCAACTGAAGTGGAGGAAGGAAAACTCTTACAGCAGAATTCCAATTCATAAGTGTAGAAGGAATGATAACAACAGAAGCTACTAATTTGCAAACTCTACAGTATTAACTGTTGCAGACAAGAATCACCAATAGATGCTATAAATTACTGGGGTAAATATACTGAGAAAAGAACTGCATATCCTCAAAGTATATCCCCACAAAATAGGGAAAAACAACAACTTTGTAGGGCAGAAAACTCACTTAACCATGTAACCAAAGTCAAGCTCACCAGTAATGAGACATATTGACATCACGTGCCTCCTGATACGATGCACTGAGAAGAACACAGAACTGCCTCTGATATTCTTGCCAAAAGTGCATTACCTGAATTTCATCAGGAGGAAGCATTAGACAAACTCCAACTGAGTGTGTTCTACATGATAACTGGATAGCATTCATCAAGGTCAAGGTAGACAAAGAAAAACTGAAGAACTATCCTAGATTGGAATAGATCAAGGCAACATGAAGACCTGATCCTGGAACATAAAAAGGACACTAGTGGGACACTTGGTGAAATCCAAAGAAGTCTGCAAATAGTTCATAGTATTATATTAAGGTTAATTTCTAGTACAGTGGTTATATAAGATGTAAAATTTGAAAAGATACAAGAATTTTTTGTTTTCTTGCAACTTTTTTCTAAGCCTGAAAGTTTTTCAAAATGAAAAGTTAAAAAGTAAACATAAATACAATTTTAAAAGGAAGAAAATAGTATACAATGTTCCTATCAACCTATCCTCCAGGAATCAATTTTCTTCCCAACAGATAGCTACTATGAACAACTTCTAGTATATACTTCCAGACATTTTCTATACAAATACATACATGTATATTCATCATCTGTGTTATGCATATATGTATTAGAGATCCTTCCATATAAGCATGTGACATTTTTTTAATGGTTGTATAATGTTATATAGATCATATGTTACATATATTAATGTAATTATTGATCATTATGATGTTTCTAGTATTTTGGTATTACAAACAATATATATTAGCTAGTGATGGACATTTATGATGTTTCCGATGTTTTGGTATTTTAAACAATACTACACGAAATGCTTCATTTTCTATACATACTAGTACTTGTAATGTAAATGTGTAGCAAAACAGATTAATCTCCAAAATATACAAGCAGCTCACGCAGTTCAATATCAAGAGACCAAAAATATACATATTATATATACATTGCCTACATAACTGCATACACATTTGAAATCTAGCCATGTTGCTCTATGGGTCAGGGGTTCATTCCTTTTTATTGCGGACCAGTATTCCGCAAGTTTGTTTATCCATTTGTCAGTTGAGGTTCATCTGGAATGTTTCCAGTTTTTGATCATTATGAATAAAATTGCTATAAACATTCATGAACAGGTTTTTGTTTGAACATCAGCTTTTATTTATCTTGGATAAATACCTAGGAGTGGACTTGCTTGGGTCCCATGGTAAGTGTATATTTACCTTTGTAAAAAACTGCCAATCCGTTTTCCAAAGTGGCTGTACCATTTTGCTTCCCTAACAGCAGCTTGTAAGAGTCCCTGTTGCTCTGCAGCCTCACCAACACTTGGTATTCTCAGTTTTCCCCCCATTCTAACAGGTGTATTGTTGTATTTCACTGTGGTTTTAATTTGCAGTTTCCTGATGGCTGATGATATTGTACATTTTAACGTGTTTATTTGCTATACTGTATATAAGTCCCCTTTAAAATGTTCAAATCTTTTGCCCAAGTTTTAATTGGATTGTTTGTTTTCTTTCTGAGAGTTCTTTATGTATTCTGGACACAAGCCCTTTACCAGATGTATGTTCTGCAAATATTTTCACTCTCATGTGGCTTGTTCTCTCATTTTCTTAACTGTGGCCTGATGGCCAACTTGACTGGCCATGGGCTGCTCAGATTAAACATTATTTCTGGGTGTGTCTGTGAGGATGTTTCCAGATGAGATGAGCATTTGAGTTGGTGGACTCAGTAAAATAGACTGTCCTCTCCAATGTGGGTGGGCATCACCTAATCCACTGAGGGCCTGAATAGGAGAAAGGCAGGAGAAGGAGGAATTTTCCTCTTTTCCTTCCTGCCTCCTTGCTTGAGCTGAGACATCGATCTTCTCCTGCCTCAGTGCCCTTGGCTCTCAGGCCTTCAGGCCTGGACTGGAATCTACACCATCATCTCCCCTGGCCCTCGGGCCTTCAGAATTGGTACGGAATCACCCCACCGGCTGGGTCGCTAGCTTGCAGGTTGCAGACTGTGGGACTTCTCAGCCTCCAAAATTGCATATGCCAATTCCTTGTAATAAATCTCTTCCTATGTATATATCCTATTGGTTTTGTTCCTCTGGAGAACCCTGCCTAATACAGTGGCTTTCAAGTAGAATATTTTAATTTTGATAAAGTTGAATTTAGCATTTTTAAAATTTTCATCGCCTGTGTTTTTTGTGTCCTCTTTGAGAAGTTTTTGCCTAGCACAAAATCATAAATATATTCTATTTTTTCTTCCAGAAGTTATTTAGTTTTAGGTCCCATTTCAGTCTATGATTCAATTTGAGTTAACTTCCCCTTATGGTGTGAGGTAAGGACAGAGTGCGTTTTTATTTTATTTTTTTACATGTGGATGCCCAATTATTCCAGCACCATCTGTGGAAAAGACTATTTCTTATCCTTTTTTTTTTTTTTTTTTTCATTTTTGCGGTACGCAGGCCTCTCACTGTTGCGGCTTCTCCTGTTGCAGAGCACAGGCTCCGGACGCGCAAGCTCAGCGGCCATGGCTCACGGGCCCAGCTGCTCCACGGCATGTGGGATCTTCCCGGACTGGGGCACGAACCCGTGTCCCCTGCATTGGCAGGCAGACTCTCAACCACTGCGCCACCAGAGAAGCCCTCTTATCCATTTTTTAAGAAACCTCCATACTGTTCTCCATAGTGGCTGTATCAATTTACATTCCCACTAACAGTGCAAGAGTGTTCCTTTTTCTCCACACCCTCTCCAGCATTTATTGTTTCTAGATTTTTTGATGATGGCCATTCTGACCGGTAGGAGATGATATCTCATTGTAGTTTTGATTTGCGTTTCTCTAATGATTAATGATGTTGAGCATTCTTTCATGTGTTTGTTGGCAATCTGTATATCTTCTTTGGAGAAATGTCTATTTAGGTCTTCTGCCCATTTTTGGATTGGGTTTTTTTTTGTTATTGAGCTGCATGAGCTGCTTGTAAATCTTGCAGATTAATCCTTTGTCAGTTGCTTCATTTGCAAATATTTTTTCCCATTCTGAGGGTTGTCTTTTCGTCCTGTTTATGGTTTCCTTTGCTGTGCAAAAGCTTTTAAGTTTCATTAGGTCCCATTTGTTTATTTTTGTTTTTATTTCCATTTCTCTAGGAGGTGGGTCAAAAAGGATCTTGCGGGCTTCCCTGGTGGCGCAGTGGTTGAGAGTCCGCCTGCCGATGCAGGGGACACGGGTTCGTGCCCCGGTCTGGGAAGATCCCACATGCCGCAGAGCGGCTGGGCCCGTGAGCCATGGCCGCTGGGCCTGCGCCTCCGGAGCCTGTACTCCGCAACGGGAGAGGCCACAGCAGTGAGAGGCCCGCGTACTGCAAAAAAAAAAAAGATCTTGCTGTGATTTATGTCATAGAGTGTTCTGCCTATGTTTACCTCTAAGAGTTTGATAGTGTCTGGCCTTACATCTAGGTCTTTAATCCATTTTGAGTTTATTTTTGTGTATGGTGTTAGGGAGTGTTCTAATTTCATACTTTTACATGTACCTGTCCAGTTTTCCCAGCTTATCCACTGAATTATCTTGTCACATTTGTCAAAATCAATTGACTATTTATGTGAAGGTCTATTTCTGGACCCTCTATTCTTCTCTGAACTATGGTTTGTCCTTGGGCCAGTGTGACAGTGTCTTCGTTACTGTACCTTTATAAAAAAAACCTTGAAATTAGGTAATGTGAGTCTTCTAACTTTGCCTTTTTTCAGAATTGCTTAGCTATTCAAGAACTATTGAGTTTCCACGTACATTTTAGAATCAGTTCACCAAGATATACAAAAAGACTGATAGAATTTTGATTGGGAATGTAATCTATAAAGCAACTTCAGAAAAATTAATGTCTTAGCAATATGGAGTCTTCTAATCCATGAACACAAGATACCTCTCCATTTATTTAGTTCTTTTTCCTCATCAAGGTTTTATAGCTACTAATATATAAGACTTGTATATATTTTGTTAAATTTATTGGTAACACTGTTTTTGATGCTATTACAAACGACCTGTGATTTTTAATTCAATTTTCAATTAGTCACTGCTCATAGATACACAATTGATTTTTGTACATTACTCTTGCATCCTGAGAAATTATTACAGGATAAGTAGGGGTTGGTTACATGGGGTGGGGTGAGTTTGAAAAAGAGAGAACATCTCATGGGAAGGTACTGAGGCATGAACAAGATGCGGTGGGCAGGATGGTAACCCAAAACATTCCATCCTGATCCAAGTGTCAAGAGTAAAGCCGGAGGTTAAAGGAGGTGGCAGGTTGTGAGGCTACGGGGGTGGGGTGGGGTGGGGGGCAGGGTAATTTATGGAGGGCATTTAAGCCAAGCTAAGGAGTTAAGAGGTTTGGAGTTCATTCTGTAGAGAGTGGGAACACCACTGAAAAGGTTTTAAACCATCAAGTTCCATATCAGATTGTTTTAAGAGAGAATACACGAATGGTCATGAAAGAATGAATGGATTTGCCTGGGGGAAGGGAGGAGAGTGATGAGAAAAATATTTGAGGCAGGGAGATTGACTAAGAGCTGTTAAAAAAAATTCAGGACATAAGAGGATAAGGCAGAAACTAAAGAGAATGAGGGCTGGGGAGTAGGGAGAGATTCCGGACACCCTGGGGGTTGAGTCAGCCGGTTTTGGTGTCCCTGCACTCAGGTGCCAGCCTCTCCTCATTGCCAAGAGGACCCCCATCTACGAATGCACGATCATGTCAAGTCTCTCGAAACTCAGAAATGTTCACAAATCTCTTGGCTGTCTGTAATTTATTTTTAAATATTTCAGCATAGGCACTGTGTAAAGTATAGGTGGGTACATCAGTTTTAATTCAAATCTGAGGGATGGTTAGTTATTATTTGATGGGTAGATATCATCTAATCAAAAATAAACTCTGGGGCTTCCCAGGTGGCACAGTGGTTGAGAGTACGCCTGCCCATGCAGGGGACACGGGTTCGTGCCCCGGTCCGGGAAGATCCCACATGCCGCGGAGCGGCTGGGCCCGTGAGCCATGGCCGCTGAGCCTGCGCGTCTGGAGCCTGTGCTCCGCAACGGGAGAGGCCACAACAGTGAGAGGCCCGCGTACTGCAAAAACAAACAAACAAAAAACCAAAACTCTTCGAGGAGGTTAGCATTGGAGGTCAGTTCTCCAAAGAACGTGGTTACCTTATCACTCCCCACGTGAATATGTACTGGGGCAGGGGTGACTAACATAACACAAAGGGAATTCGAAACACTGTTTCATTGGTGAAAGTTTAGTACATATGGATTAAGGAGGAATCCTCACCGTTGCATGAATTAGGAATTTACAAGGGATTCAGGAGCCCTGTGTCAGGAACTGGGGTCAAAGACCCAATATTAGAACAAGAGATGCTCTTAGGGCTCTGATCGCTCAGGAAATGACAAGGGTCAGGGATTCTGTGCCAGGAACCGGGGGCGGAGACCAACATATATGTTCTCTGATCTCACTTTCCCTTTGGGTTTGCACTCCATCACTCAGAGGATTCTGTCTGCTGATCCAACTGCAAGTCTAGTGAATTCTCCTGCCACTAAAATGCTGTTACTTCTGGTTTGAGTGAATCTTTCATGCAAAGCTCTTGTCACAAGTGCCTAAAGATGAGAGAGCTGGAAGCGAGTTGACTAGAAAAGGTGTCACTGTGGTTGCCTTGCCTGCCAAGACAGTCTTGTCTGGGAGACCGGATTCCTCCTGCTTTGATGGCAGCCCAGCTCCAGGCAGTGAGGCTGGGGGAAAGGGACCTAGAACTCTCACTCACCTCCAATCATTCCCTGTCTACGACCTAAGCCCAGGTAACTCAGATCTCAGTTAGCAAAGCATCCCTTCCTTTCAGAAACCTCCTAACTCCCAGTATTTTCCCCACAAAACTCTGCTCACCTGGTCGGTCCCCTGGCCAGTCTTTCCTGGGGCAGAGCCTCTGGTCCTCTCAGTCCCAGGCAACCCATTTCCAACTCGCACCGTCTTTCCTTCTGTGGGCATCTGGCACCCTCTGAACCGTCACCGCTATCAGTGTAGCCCACTGTCATTCTCAGGTTATTCCAGCTGCTGACCTGTCCTCCCCAACTAGAGGACAGACTCTTAGAGGATCTGGGTCGCCCGTCCCTTCCTTCCTTCCATACTTTATATACTACGGTTTGGCACTTACCCTTGCCTTTGGGACACACAGTCCTGGTGAACAAGGCAGACAGCTCCTGCCCTAACACAATGTCCAGTTTGGTGGTGGAGACAGACAAGAAAATGGGCAATTGCGGTAGACCACAATAAGGGACAAAATAAACCCACTTGTTCATTCATTCACTCATCCCACAAATGCACACTGAGCTCCTACTACGTTAGCCACTGGGGGATATAACTGCCCAAGATAGAGCCTGTCCTCTTCCACTCATAGTCCGGGAAGGGGAAGCCATGAGTGGAGGGTCAGCTAGCCCACAGTCAGAAGGTGAGATGCAAGCTAAGTCCTAAAGGATGGGGAGCTGCAACGGAAGGTCGATACCCACGAATTACTTGGAAATGAGCAGTGCTCAAAGCTGCTGGGAACCTTCAGCTTCCCCTTCCCTCCACATATCTCTAATCCAGACTTTCTTACTGGAGAAAAACCAAGAAACAAACCACGACGTCTGCACATTTGTCGCATTGCACAGTGAGGGGCACCCCCGTCTCCAGGCTAGAATTCTCCCCGGAAGTGCCTTCTGATGGTGGAAATTCCCAGGGAACCCATTAGCTTGGGGCGGGGGATATCTGTGTTTTCCCTTGAACAGTGGATGTTAATTTTTCCCTGGAACCTGCTAAGAAGTCCCAAACTACATTTATACTCAACCCACAGGAATCCCTTTCTCTGTCAAGTAAGGATGTATTTCATGAAACAGCTTTCTCAAGGGGGAGGAAAAGAGCAAAATGTAACAAGACCACCCCTCAACCCATACTCATCCCCATTTCCCCGGCTACATGGCTCCAGGCTCCTCTCCTGGTGCAAAGGTGGAGAAGGCGGGATGTGGACGAAAGCCTGCACTCAGGTCACAGCTCTGGAGCGCTGCTGGGACTTCTACCGGGCTCCCCATCTATGTCACACAGTGTAGGGTGTTCCCACCACCCCTTCCCCATGCCCGAAAGAATTCCGCTGTGTGAGGATGAATCCGCAGAATCTGCCGAAGTCTGAGGTGGGAGGGACCACCCACGTGGCCTCCGTGTCCTGGCTGGGGAGCTGCGGACTCTGGACTCCCCTCTCCGCACTTGGCAGTCTCTCAAGATCTTTGCCCAAGAATTGCCTCCCTGCAGGGCATGAAGCCCCAGCGTGACTTATTGCTGGTCATCCTTCAGCTCTGTTCCCACTGCTGGCACTGCTCAGGAGGAAGGGCAGGGCGGCTCTAACTCTCCAGACTGAGTCCTGCGTCACCCACACAAATACACAGCCCTACTCACAAAATTACTGGCATGAGAACATACAACTGCTCAACACTGAATGAACAAAAATTACTAATCTACATTTTCTGCAGAATAAAATGATTTTTTAGAGGTGGTGAGACCTATTTGGAGAGGGGGAAGCCGGCCTGAGAATAGAGTAGACGGGCTCAGTTTGACAAATCATTTCTTCCTCTGTGGTTGATCTTATACAGATTAATACCAAGTCTTTGTTCTTCCTTCAGTTTCAGAACTTTCCCTTCTGATCTTGCTTTACCTAAAACACATTTGAAAGGTCGAAGAAACAGCCACCGATAATCCCAGCGTCTCACTGGAGACGGTAATTTTTATCTCCTCTCATTGAGATAAGCTACCAGGTAGATATTTTGATTCCATCTCCTTTCCTTTCCTTTTTTTTTTTTTTAAGTCCCCTCCTGTTGGTAGTATTAACAAGCCAGGAAATTTCTGTTTTCTTAAGATACTTTTTAGAGCATTAAAAAAAGTAAGTTTCTCCTTATGAGTCTCACAGCCTCCCCCTGTGGTGTGCAAAGCAGGTCTTACCCCCATTTTTCAGATGGGGAAACTAAGGCTCAGAGATGTTACATAACTTAGCCAAAGTTACCCAAGTCGAAAGTGGGAGAGTCAGGTGTGAAACGTTTTCTTTTCTTTTTTTTTTAACTCCATGCTCAAGATTTGTTTTGTTAAAATGAGCAGCAAAAAGGAGAAACTAAGGATCTGAATAATTCACCGTGGGATAATCAGCCCACTAAATAGGTTAACAGTTCATTACATTTGGGGTTTTTGATGTTTCCTTCTATTAAGATTATAATGGGCACGGAACCAAACATATCCCCACTGATGATCCCACACACGGGATTACTTAGTACTAAAGTGAACAGCTGTTACCACGGAAACTTCTGAAAAGATTACAGACCCTCAGTGGCGTAAAAGGGGCCCACAGTAGCATATGTTTTGATTTTCTAATGACTAGTCAGCTTAACTCCGCGTGTCTGTCCAGGTTTTACCCTCAGACATTTCAAAACATTCTACAATTAGGTCAAGAGACAACGAATGATAGCTGTTAAGAACCCTCAGTGCTAGGAACCCTCGGGAAAATCCTCTAATTAAGATGAAAGATGCAGGCATGTAGGCCCTGCATCTTGGAGAAGACAAGGCAGGGCAGAGGGATGGAAAGCAGGAGTGTTTGGAAATGTGGGGATGGCCATCTTTGCTGTGGAACGAAGTCCATCTCCATACTCCTTAGCTGAGTAGAATACAGGAGCTCGCTTCCATGGCTCTCCCCACCCCTGGACCCTGGCCCCCTCTCTGGCTGTCTGGAAGACATTCTACGCATCCTCCCTGGCCCCAGGTTCCCTGTAGAGGGAGGTATCAGTAATATTTTTCCAACCAGTGACTTTCTGCACCAAAGCCATTGTTTCGCATCCACTCCCTTATAGGCTTATGAGTGACTGGTCTGTGCGCCAGACAAGACCCTGCAGCTTCTCCCTTGATGCTTTCTGGAAATTTATTTGTAAAATAACATTCTACTCACCATTTATTCCATTCTCTGCACAAAGAGATTACATTAAATGGGAAAGACAGATGTAAAATCCTATCCTTTGATGGTATCAATGGTATGAGTTCCATTGGAGGAGGATCAGCACAGGGTGCCAACGTCAGGCAGGCACGAACACCACAGGTCCACCTGAGAGCATGAGGCAAGGCATACAGAACTGGGCGTTTGCCAGACACAGGCAGGGAAGAGCATTCTGGATACAGGGATCAGAGTATGCAAACTCAGAGACCTAAAAAAATGGCATGTTTGGCAGACGGCAAAAATACATCTGTGTTGTTAAATTAACACGTGTGTGTGTGTGTGTGTGTGTGTGTGTGTGTGTGTTACATTCTTACACACACTGTAAGGCTGGTTGAGGGCCAGGTTGGAAAGACATTGTGTGCTGTGTCTTGGAGTTTGCATTTGATCCCACCCCAGTGAGGTGGGCTTTTAAGCAATAGAGTGACATGGTCAATTCTGAGGGCTCGAAAGGTGACTCTGGTGGCAGGGGGTTGCAAGAGGAAGAGACTGGAGGCAGGGAGGCCAGGGGAGCAGTTGTGGGATTCATGGAAATGACAGAGGACACCAAGACCTGCCAAGGTGGGCAGTGCATTAACAATGACAGTACTTAGGGGCACTTACAAGGAAGACACCATTGTAAATAACCCAACTGACTGACAAGGACAGAGTGCTGAATATCCTTGAGTGCCGGGAGTCACATCTGGGGCTGCCACGAGAAGCCCCTGCGAGGCAGGGCTCAAACAAGCTGTGTGTTCGGGAAGATCAGTATAAAGTGGGCGGAGAGTTTTGTGTTTTGTTTTGTTCTTTGAAAGGAACAGTAAAGCAGTTACTTAAGAAAGGCCTTCAACCCACTGGGTTTTTTATCAAGTGTAACTTCTGAGCAGAGAGGTCTACCACATGGGGACTGATAAGGTAGGGGCAGGATATTTCTTTATATCACTTTAGCTGAAGACATGCTCTATTGCTTTTGTACTAGTTTGTTTTGCTTTGTTTTGTTTTTTTCTCCTGCAATTAATCTGCCACCTCGTGGCCTAATAAGAAATTTCAGTTTTCATAGATCAGAGAGGGAGAATGGATGAAGTAGGAATTGATATGCTTTCGGCCAATATAAGCGCCAGCACACTACTGACCGTCATGAACGATGCGCCAATACAGGAGTGCCTTCCTCTGACTATAAAATGCCCCTCTTACCCGCTATCCAAAAAGCATTTTGTCATTTCCCAAGAATTCATGGAACAATAAGAATACGAATCATAGACACTTCTTACATCTGTATGCTTTATGCCTTCACAAAATGAAAACTAGAAAATGGTCCTTATATTTTAATGGGAAGCCAAATTGCTCTAAAAGCTACAAAGTGCCCTAAGACTATTTTCAACATATAAACTAGTGCTAAAAGATAATAAGGTGAATTTACAAACAGATGAAACCTGGACCCTGAGCAAATACTCATTAAACTAAAATAAAAAGTGAACACAAGCTGATGAATGGAGCCCTTTTTCTCTGGCTGAGTCATAATACCAGTGTTTGATAATTGATCTTCTTGAGAAACTGAGAGGATGCTTGTGTGGGAGTTCTGTGGTCCTTGAATAGAATCACTTGTTAGATTCTACAAAAAACAAATAAGCAAGGGCCCCATCCCAATATGTCCCCTTAGTCAGAAGTGCAGTGCAGCAAGGTGGTAATGGGGTCAGCCCAGGGCTCTGCTGGCCTCTGCTGTGTAGACCTTTAACCTTTTAGTTACTGGAAAATAGTGAAGCCAGGAGGGGAGTCCCAGAGAAGGGATAGGCCTGGGGCACTGGAGAGCCAGACTACTGCACACTGGCTGAATTTTAGCCCTGCCCTTAGTTCAACCTATTCTCAACCTCAGAAATGCTGCCTAGAGAAAGATGTCTTTTATTTTAATTGAGAGATAATTGCATATTACATTATATTTGTTTCAGGTGTACAACATAATGATTTGATATTTGTGTATATTGCAAAATCATGAGAGTTTTTTTTTTTTTTTTTTTTTTTTTTGTGGTACGTGGGCCTCTCACTGTTGTGGCCTCTCCCGTTGAGGAGCACAGGCTGCGGACACGCAGGCTCAGCGGCCATGGCTCACGGGCCCAGCCGCTCCGCGGCATGTGGGATCTTCCCGGACTGGGGCATGAACCCGTGTCCCCTGCATCGGCAGGCAGACTCTCAACCACTGCGCCACCAGGGAAGCCCTGAAAGATGGTTTTTAATAGTTACATTCTTCTAGCACAATATTTACAATATAAAAGTCACTAATGTAGATGTGGCCAAAGTTGATTTTTGCTCTATTGTTAAGGAGTGGTGTCCAAAGCCAATTCAACGCATAAGTAAGATTTTAAAAGGATGTTTCAGCCATCTAGTTGCTAGTCATTTTCCTGTTTCCATTTCTACATGTTCATTTTAATCTGACCACACAACTATCATTAATTCTAAAAATATTTTCACTCAGTCCTCTTGTTTCCTAGGTCTGATCATATTGTTCATAGTGATAGTTTAGTGTCCTCCTTCCTAAGAGTTATTTTTCAAATTTGTTATATATCTTAAGGAATTGGTACATAAACTGCATAAACTTCTTCCTGAATTTGGTAATAGTTTGTTAACAGCAAGTGTCAATTACACTTTAATACATGAAAGAAATACAGTTTTGAAATATCGTATGCTTTTTTTCCCCTAATTTAGAATACTGCCCTCCCCCTGAGTCCAGATGAAGATATTGATGATTGTTGATGATGATGATGATCATTTTTACTCTATTTGCAACGTATCAAAGAATGTGAGAGCTGGAAGGAAACTGAAAGGTAAGCGAGTCCGCTCAGCTGCTGTTTAAGTCACGTCTGTGCTGAAAACTCAGTTTGGTTTTGATCTGTTCTGCATGCACAGTGATGGAGAGGAAAAGGGAACCGATTAATATGTAGAGAATTATGGCAATTTTATGCAAATGATACGGAAACAGAAGTGATCACTTTTGTGATTCCAGAGGTAGTAGAAGCGGAGGCAGCAGGCATGGCTGGAGTTGGCTGGGTCTGGAAGTCTGGGACAGAGGTAGGTTGGCTGGAGGTGCAGGTAACAAAAGATGGAGGAGATCAGGGTGAGAACAGCATGCGACCAGGAGAGCTAAGGGGCAAACACCCTGGACTTGGGTAAGACGCGAGGTAAGTACAAGGCTCAAGCACCTATCTTAGAGTTTATGATCTGTTGAGAAGAGTGTGCAGATGAGGGGGCAAATGTCACAGATTCTGCTCCCAGCAGTGTAATGAAGTGAAAAATTGGGTGGTGACCTGGAAAGTGGTGTAGACCAGTAGTTCTCAACCTCGGTGGCACATGTGAGTTACCTGGAGAGCTTTGAAAAGTCCTAACGCCCAGGTCCCACACCTCACTCTGGCAGTGGAATCCAGGCACCCTAGTTTTTTTTTTAAAGCTCTTCACATGATTCCAATGTGTAGCCAAGGTTGAGAATCCCTAGTGTAGAAAATAGGAGATTTCTACCCCCAGCAGGTAGAAAGGTGATGTCAACTTACAAGATTAGATGTGATACAGCTATTGGCCGGCCCTTCCCAGCCCCCTGAAAAGAGGTACTCCAACCTGCAAGGTCCGCTTTAAGTACCACTTGATTTATTTCTGAGCAAGCCCTGGGCTGTGTTAGGAGCTCAGTTCTCATCAACTGGTGGGAGGGCAGAGATTAATTTCGCTACCGTCGACATACACTTCATCCCCAGGGCACCCCCAGTCTCAGAGAACTACAACCTTTCCTTCTGACTGACGTTTCTGGTTTCATTCCTACACCTGCCGGAACTCGAACTGTGCTCAGCACATCAGTCAACGTTACTGGGACTCCCTTCTCCCCAGAGCTAGATTGTGATCCCTTGTCACTGGCTGCTAGCTGAGGGCCTCCAGCAGCCTGATGGACCTCTCCACTGGATCACCAGATTGGTATCAATTCCAGCATGGAAAGAGCTGGATTCCAGGGAATCCTCTGGGACGAGGGCATTTGCACGGCCAGCCCTTCCCATTGGGGCCATCCTACGTCTGAGTAACTTCCTAGAGACCAAACGTCCCAGGTCTCAGCTGCCCTCCTTTTCCTACTGGCCCACGGCTCCCTCAAAACTGAGGCCAAATGGTTAGAGCTCAAAATCATGCCAGCCAGCTGGTGGGAGCGTAAAACCTGACCACTCCTGGCGGTGGTGGGGTGGCGTCAGATGTTTCAGTGGCCGAGAGATCTGTGGGAAGATGCTTGAAGATCAGTGAACTCCTCACTGGGAGTCACCACAAAGGCTTCTGAAGGAAATAAAAGAATGGGGGCAATGAGAGGCGGGTTATGAAGGTAACAGAACTGGAAAGGAGAGGGGTGCTCTGCTCAGAGAATTGTCTAAAGCAAACGTGGGGCAAGCAAGGTGCCGAAGGATCTACCCACAACCACAGCAGACGTGGCTCACTGATGGCAAGATTCTTCCCTGCGGCACCCGGACTTGGACTTGAAATCTGCCTCGACACAGCATTGCAGGTATTCACCACAGGTCAATCAGAGCTCTCATGCAGGCTGAAAACCATGAGCCACCCTGGATCTGAGTGAAGAAGCACCTTTCTTCTTCCTAAGCTACCGACACAATCTAGGCACACGCGGGGGAGGGGTGCTCCGAACCGGAAACCAGAGAGAAAGGCTATGCATGGAGAAGCAAGCTCATCTTTTCAAGGTCCTGTAGTATTTAACACTTCCCTTTTAATTATGGCCAATCCACACAATTCCTTCTTTCTTCTAGTTCTCTTTTTATACACAGTGCCACTTCCTCTCAGCACAGTCTCTCCCGTAATCCCCTCCCCCTCTTGTTTGTCTTCTCCTCCAAACTGACTGGTGTGCTGTGGAGCTGAGAAAGGAACAGGCTTCCTGGAAGTCCCTGCAGACCCACAGGCACCCCGCCAGGTCGAGGCTGTGGACAGAAAAGGTGGCTGGGGAGCCGTCACGGGATTCAGGAGCGCCTCCCGTTGTTCAGTGGCCATTCGGGCCTCTTAGAATCTGAGTTGTGATCCTGTCCCAACTCCTGCAAATGCTTTAGGTTCTGCGGGCACCAAATGTTCCCCGAGCGTGTCCTTGTTCTCAAAGTCAAACACAAACAGAAAAAAAATACCCAGGAGATTGTTCGTTTCACCCAGCCCCATGGAAGAGAAAGGACATCCAAGTAGATACATTTTGCCACCATTTGGAGATGTGGGACCAGCCTCAATCAGGAATAACCACCAGGCTGCACTATGTAACTTCTCAAGGGATGGTCAGAGTGTTTAATTTAATCGAACCCCCCTATCCCGACCCTGGACTGCCCTGAAACCTATCTTTCAGCTTCTAATGTTTTTTCTTTCTCTTCCATGGGGATGAGCCTCTGTTTTCTTCCCAATGTAATATACGTATTAGTTTTGTATAGCAGGCATTCTAGTATCTGGTGAGTTGAATTATGTGCTTTAATTGTTTGGGTCCTACACTCCAACCCCGGAGAACTTTCTGCCACCATTCTCCCAGTCGTCAAAAACTGAACCCTCAGAGTCATCACTGATGCTCCTTTCTTCTGAATCTCTGGCATTTAACTGCCTCAATGTCCAATAGATTCTCCTCTTGAAACGTCTCTGGATCCACTCCTTTCTCTTTCTATCCATGACCGTCCCCTTGCCGTTATCTTCTCTGCTTCGTCCTTGGATTACTGCAGCCACTGGTCTCACTCACCCTCCAGCTTCAACCCCGCCACTCCCAGACCAGTATTCCTAACCTCAAAATGTATCCTTTCACTACCATGTTCAGTAACCTCTAATGGAATCCCATGCTGACATTCAAAGCCTAAAACTCTCTGGGCTACTACGCAAACCCTCAATAATCAGTCACACTTTGCCTATGGACGTGATTTCTAACTATTTCTCAATGGTGCGCATGTGCTCCAAAAATCATGTTCTCACACACACACACACACACACACACACACACACACACACACACACAGAGTAAGCCTTTGCTTGACGTACAAGTGGCTTTCTACTTGCATTTTAGCATCAAGCAGGGGTTAAAGTGAGAGCCTGGAAACTCTGCATGCGCCAGTAAGACTTCCCCACCCTCACCTCACCACTACCATCACGGCGATTTCCATTCTGCTTTTGAATTGATGTTTTCTTTTTTTTTTTTAATTGGAGTATAGCTGCTTTACAATATTGTGTTAGTTTCTACTGTACAGCAAAGTGAATCAGCTGTACGTATACATATATCCCCTCTTTTTTGGATTTCCTTCCCATTTAGGTCACCACAGAGCGCTGAGTAGAGTTCCCTGAGCTATACAGTAGGTTCTCACTAGTTATCTATTTTATACATAGTATCATGAATTGACGTTTTCAGTGAATACATTGAAAACAATGCATTGTTTCCTTTTAGCATCGTTTGTGTTTATACCCTCAGAATATGTATAAGGTACCAAAAGAAAAAAGCTGTCAATGTAGAATTATACACTAGGATAAGGAAACATTAGGAAGAGCGGAGGGGGTGATGGAAGCATCATACCAGCATACCAGACATCCAGCATACCAGACCTCCCTCATTTTCACGCCACCCCTTGACAAAAAAAAATTTAGTATCCATCCACAGACAAAAGTGCCTTTGAGGGAGCTGAGAGATCCAGCACCACAAGCCAATGGGCCTGGGAGGAGTCCCAGCCTCCAATGGGCTGATAGACCTTGGTTGTAGCTGTGGGCCCTGTGGTGGCCCATGAATTGGCTTCTCTTGGTCATGATCTGGGAGGCCCTGGTGAACATGCTTAAGACAATCACTCGCTGATGAGACAGCTTATGTGGAAGTTCAGGTTTCCAGAGGAGAAATTCCAGCACTCCACTGGAGCGGGGTGGGGTGGGGGAAGGGTTTGGATGCACTGGAAAGGGTAGGAAGAATAGATTGACCTTACCTACATCACTCCAATGTGGCATAGTTTAGGGCCTAGGAAGATCTTGCTTGGTCCTTGATTTAATCCCACAGGTGAAAGGGAGAGTATGTGAATGACACCGTGCTTCCCCAGCTGTGCAGGACACCTCCAAAGGGCTCACGTATCTCTCGCCCCATCTGGAGTACTCAGTTAAGAGCGCTATGATTTGGAGGGTGGGAAGTGGTGGGGGGCCCAGCAGATAGAACTCTGAGAGGACATGAAAGTGACACAGATCCTAACTGCCTTGTGGATTCCATCAAGAAGCCAGCCCACAGCTGCTGGGAGCCCCACACCCACAGATCCACCCCAACTGGCCCTTGGGCACCCACAGCGCTCCACATGCCTGACCCCCACCCATACACCCACCCTGTGGCCAGCTCCTTGTGTGTGCTCCTGACAATGGCCCGAGTGGGCTTTGGCGGATTGCCAGTGAGCACACACAGGAAGCTGGCTCATCTGTAGGCCAGGGAGAGAGCACAAACTTGAGCTTTAGGGCCACATGTGAGAAAACAAAAGAGACGCCATGAGCCCAGGGCCTGGTGTGTTGCAGGATCCAGAGAAGGCCTACAGCCTTAAGAATTCTGCCACAAGAGGGAGCAAGAAGCACGGAGCGGGTATACATACCCACAGAAGGTCTGAGACAGCCTCCACATATGTATACGTATAGCTGATTCACTTTGTTATAAAGCAGAAACTAACACACCATTGTAAAGCAGTTATACTCCAAGAGAGGTGTTAAAAAAAAAAAAAAGAGGGAAGAGATATGGGGATATATGTATAACTGATTCACTTTGTTATAAAGCAGAAACTAACACACCATTGTAAAGCATTTATACTCCAATACAGATGTTAAAAAATAAAAAACAAAACCCCTAGCAGGGTTGATAAAAGGTCTCTCTTCCCCAAATGCAGTTAGTAAAGACTGCAGGGGTTGACTGACTGCTACTTAAAATGCAATGCAAAACTTCAGGAAACATGAAAAATCAAGGTGACTTGACACCACCGAAGAATGGCAACAATCTTTTAAACGGAATCCAAAGACATGGAGATCTATGATTTGCTTGACAAAGAGTTCAAAATAGCTGTTTAAGAGAAACTCAGTGAGGTACAAGAAAATACAGAAAGACAATTCCCAAACCTGAAACAGAAAGAAACAGAAAATACAAACAGACCGATTACCAGTAATGAAACTGAATCAATAATTTAAAAACTCCCAACCAAAAAATGTCCAGGACCAGATGGCTTTACCGGTGAACTCTACTGAAAATTCAGATAAGAGTTAACACCTATCCTTTCAAACTATTAAAAAAAAAAAAATTAGAGGAAGGAATGTTTCTGAACTCATTATATAAGGCCAGCATCACCGTGATACCAAAAGCAGACAAAGATATCACACAAAAATATAAAATTACAAGCGGATAGCACTGATGAACATAGGTGCAAAAATCCTCAACAAAATACTAGCAAACCAAATTCACCAATACATTAAAAGGATCATACACCATGATCAAGTAGGATTTATGCCAGGGATGCAAGGATGTTACAATATCCACAAATCAATCAACATGATACACCACATTAACAAATTGAAGAATAAAAATCATATGATCATCTTGACAGATGCCAAAAAAGCTTTCAATAAAATTCAACATCCATTTATAATAAAAATTCTCCAAAAAGTGGCCATAGAGGGAACATACCTCGACATAGGCAAGGCCATATATGGCAAATTCACAGCTAACATCATACTTACAGGTGAAAAGCTGAAAGCATTCCCTCTAAGATCAAGAAAAAAGACAAGGATGTCCACTCTCGCCACCTTTATTCAACATAGTTTTGGAAGTCCTAGCCACAGCAATCAGGAGAAGAAAAAAAATAAAAGGAATCCAAATTGGAAGGGAAGAAGTAAAACTCACTGTTTGCAGATGACATGATACTATACATAGAGAATCCTAAAGACGCTACCAGAAAACTGCTAGAGCTCATCAATGAATTCAGTAAAGTTGTAGCATACATAATTAATATACAGAAGTCTGTTCCATTTCCATACACTAACAATGAAATATCAGAGAAAGAAATTGGGGAAACAATCCCATTTACCTTCACATCAAAAAGAGTAAAATACCTAGGAATAAACTTACCCAAGGAGGCAAAAGACCTGTGCTCTGAAAACTGTAAGATGCTGATAAAAGAAACTAAAGACAACACAAACAGATGGAGAGATATACCATGTTCTTGGACTGGAAGAATCAATATTGTAAAAATGACCATACTAGCCAAGGCAATCTACAGATTCAATGCAATCCCTATCAAAGTACCAATGGCATTTTTCACAGAACTGGAACAAAAAAATTTTTAATTTGTATGGAAACACAAAAGACCCCAAATAGCCAAAACAATCTTGAGGGAGATTTTCTCTAATACTTTTATAGTGCTTTCATTTCTAGTATCTCTATACACTTCTGGCTGGTTTGCCATTCACTCTACCCAGAGCACACCTTAGCCTAGCAGAGCTGTGGAGTTTTTCCTGTTTGTTTCCTACCAAGTTTGCTACTTATACTGACAAGGACTCTGGGCATGGATTTTTGCTCTTTGCTCCCAATCAAGTCAGTCCCCTCTGGCTGTGAAGCTGCTGGTTTTCAGAGCCAGTTCTACTCCAGAAAAGCTACCAGTACATTTCTCACCAACTGAGCTGGAGGGGATGGGAGCAGCCCCAGGCAAGAAGGCTGCAACCGCCACTGTTCTTTCTCAAAGTGCTAGCAGTTTTTCATGAATACAATTTGTTGTTTCCCTTTGGTTAACTTCCAGGGCCCTTAAGTGATCATTTTTTGACAATTATTTTTTCCAGTTTTATACTTGTTTTGGGGGGAAAGAATTTTCTAATCTGTTCACGATAGTGGGAAGTCCTGTCTCCAAGTGTATTTTTACCATAATTTTTGCTTAAATCAATATTCAGAATATATTTTTTGTGTGTGTGTGGTACGCGGGCCTCTCACTGTTGTGGCCTCTCCCATTGCGGAGCACAGGCTCCGGACGCGCAGGCTCAGCGGCCATGGCTCACGGGCCCAGCCGCTCCGTGGCATGTGGGTTCTTCCCGGACCGGGGCACGAACCCGTGTCCCCTGCATCGGCAGGCGGACTCTCAATCACTGCGCCACCAGGGAAGAATATACTGTAAATATGTAAATGATTTAATATCTGAAGTAGATAGTAAACTGTACTTTCTTTCTGTTCATTTTAGTTTTTCTTGGAGTTAAGAAATACCTCATATTTTCACTTGCATAGATTAAATCACCCCAGGCCATCACCTCAATAAAGTTTTACTATGAACAAACATGTCAGATAAACTACCACTTTTTTTTTTCCACCTCTGGAGTTATTCCTCTTAGACTCCTTCATTCTTCCATTCCAATCTTCACTATTTTTTCTTTAGGTCTGCTGTACAGCTATTATTCTAAAAATTTCTTTCATCTCTTTTGTGTTGGGTACATTGTTTTCTGGGTTAAATGTCTTTGTCTTGAAGGTCATGTAAAATAGTGACCTAAAACATGGTCTCTGGCATTAAACTGCCCAAGTTCAGATTCCAGCTCTATATTATTAGTTGTGCCACCTTGGAGACATTGCCTATCTGTGCCTCAATTTTCCCATCTGTAAAATCGTTGTGAAAAGAACAGTACTTACCTCACTCAGCTGTTCTCAAGATCAAATGAGCAAATATATAAATACTAGCTACTATCATTGGGATGGAGTAGCTTTTGGTGGCCCATGTGGAGTTTTCTAAGAAATGTGTAAAAGTATATTTTTTTAGACACTGCGTGGATAATAATTCTACTAACACTTGGTTATCTGATTGGGTATAGGATTTGAGGTTAAAAATTATTTGTGCTCAGAATTTTAAGGGCGTGGTGCTATTGTTTTCAGTTTCCTATTGCTGTTGATACGTCTCAATATTCTGATTGCCATCCTTTGTGCGTGTGTGTGTTTTCTTTTAAAAAGTTCTTTTAAATTGAAGTATAGTTTATTTACAATATTGTGGCAATCTCTGCTGTGCAGCAAAGTGAATTAGTTTTACACCCGTATACATTCTTTTTAAAATATTCTTTTCCATTATGGTTTATCCCAGGAGGTTGGATATAGTTCCCTGTGCTATACAGTAGGACCTTGCTGTTTATCCTACTTTTTGAAAGTTTAGAATGTTTTATTCTTGGTGTTGTGAAATTTCATTCTGATGTGCCTTGCAGTAATTATTTTATTCATTGTGCTGCCTACTTCACCAACCCATTACTCTAAGAATGTTTCTTGTGTTATTTCTTTGATAATTTCCTCCCCTTTTCTCTCTTTCTGTTCAGGCTTCCTGAAACACATTAATTAAAGACTGGATCTCAGGGACTGACCTTTTTACTCCTATGGTCTCTAAATTTTCACCTTCATTGGGGAGAGTTCTCTTCTAATCTTTCTATTGAATTTTTTTAAAAAAAATTCTGCTATCGTGTCTTTAACTTATAAGTGGTCCTTTAAATTTTCTTAGTTTTTTATATAACTTTGTTTTGTTTCATGGATGCAATCTTTCTTATATTTCTGAAAATATAAATGATATATGTATATATTTTTTCTCCTGCTCCATGATTTATCTGAGTTTTTTTCTGAGTTCTTTTTTTTTCCTGTTGGCTTTGTATGTACAAAGCCTCTCAAATTGAAGGCATTCTCAACTGTTTGGTGACCTTTGGCTCTCCTTTGTCATATAACAGTGAGGCACAAAAATTTCAGAGAGGGCAAGACTTGCTGATTGCGGAGCCAAAAAAAGTTTTCTATTTTGAGATTCCAAAATATACGAGATCTTTTATTTGAGTCTGATCACTGCCACAATAGTTGGCTTAGCTAGGATAGGCTAGGTTAGCTGCAGTAATAAGTAACAACTTAAAAGACTAAAACTCAATGGCTTAACAAATATTTATCATTCCCACTGCATGTCCAATGGTGACTGGTAGTGAGCTTGGGTCCAGGTACAGAGTAACCCCAAATCATCTATGGATACCACTGTTTCATCATGAAGTTTCACGTGTTTGTCATACAAGGGAAAAGAAGGCGTGGAAAAGGAAGCATTGTCTCTTGAATGACTCCAACCATAAGTAACACGCGTGACTTTTTCTCACGTGTCATTCACTAAAGCAAATCATATGTTCACGAAGGTCAAAGAGTAGGAAAGTGCAGTCCTTCCAAGTGCCCAGAAGGAGACGAGAACCAGCAATACTGGAGAGCAGCACTAATGTTTACCACACCCACTGGGTCCCTCCCTTAAAAAATCTTATTCGTGGTTTCCCCATTCCTCCTTAGCAGATTATTCAGACACTAAACCGCCACTTGCCCAAGTCTTGAGAAGTTGCTTCCTTTTTTTCCCCTTGATGAATACAGTATGTTGACTAAATTAAATAGAACTCAAGGAAAGCTAGATGTAAACCAAAGAAAGATTCCTCTGTTTACTAAACTTCCTGTGGAAGCGAGAGAGCCACAAAAATCCTTCAATTTTTTTTTTCATTCCTGTGTCTTCCTAAAGTCACTCTTGATCTCATCACAGGACCAGTTAAGGGAGGAAACCAGGTGGAAATGAAGGTAGCAGCAAACAGAGTTGTAGTTTGAAGCTGGCTGTGGCTGGCTTCCAAGGGACTAGTTTTGCATTTATTATTAACATCATGCAGCTGCATACGAAAGGGATCAAAGCTGGCCAGAGAGGCTCTCCTAATAGAAAGACCCAGAGCCGTGAACAACAACACGCTACATCTGCAGGTTCCCAGGCAGTGATGGTAGAATTCCGCTTTCCTGAGCAGAAGCAATTTAGATTCTTCACTGATAGAGAAGAGTTCAAATTTGAAGGCAACTCCATCTCAAAGCCTGCATCACCCTGGACAGTGAACAGGTCCCAAGCATCGCAGCTTTGAAATACTAGAGCTAAAAGTGATTGCAAACCAGATAAAAATTGTCTCCAAAACTTCATGAGAAGCCTGTAAAACCTATCTGTTTCTCCGCCTCTGGTTCCAAGAAACTAACTGCTGAGGATGCACGTAAACGGCGTCTGACTCATTGTTTCCTTCCTTAATTCTATTGGATGCTGAATTAACAAACAACCACGGATACTCACTCAAGCTAAAATTAGCACCCTTGTCATAAAACACTGACTTGTTCCAAGATTTGGAGCGAGACTGGCCAGCAAGCAAATGACTACCCTATCTTTGTCACCCTAAGTCTGCCCTCTGAACCCTCTGAGCACAGGGCACCCCAGACTCATTCCCCATTATGAGTGGAGAGTCACTGAGAAAGCTCCTTGGCCACTGCTGGGCCTCCAGATGTGGGCTTCTGGCACACAGCCTCCTTCTCAGCTCCAAGCAAACCAGACCCACTGCTCTATGAACCTGCCACTGTGCAGAAGTCTTTAACCACCTCTGGATTGCCGTGGAAAAGGTACCGTTTATATCTTTAAGGTTTCACGTGGTGTGGCAGCTGATTTGCTAACCGAGATCCCCACACTCATCAGTCATTGGATGCGGGCCACCTTGGGGAGGGGCATAACCTTGGAGGCGGCAGCTCCTTACAGATGAGACAATCCCTCAAGAAGCTGACGACTGAGGGCTGCTGGCCCACAGCACTCCCAGGAGCTGGGCCAATGAGTCTTCACTGAAGGGGGATCTGGGTCACATATCCCAGTGCCTAACACAGCTATGCCGAGTCCTTTCTCCCTGCAGCCTCTCCAATTAGACTTCAAACTTCTTCAAATCTCTGCCCCAGATTCACTTGGTCCACAGTATTCAGACCAGTGTCATGTCCCTTGTCCTCAAACTCTCCATCCTTTCCAATGACCTACCTTTATCTCTGATTTGTCACACTGGCTCATGTCTATCTGCCCCGTTGAGTAAGTTTAATTCTACATTTACGTTGATGTTTGCTTAATAACTTTCCTCCAAGGTTTTAGCCAGCTCTTATCTATGAAAACAAAGAATCAGACTCCAAATCATGAAATATTTGCTGAACACATCCCACTTTTCATCGTTTGGACATGCTTTCATTGTGTAACCAGGGGGCAGAGGGTTAAAGTGAATTGACTTTCAACTCTAGGTTGCAAACTATTGCGTGTTCCCATACAGTTAGCTTCTTTGGTGTTTTTCACGAACCAAACGCAATCTAATTTACTGCCAGATGTGTATTCCTGTAGGTTCCTTCCAGTCACATGAGAAATCTACTGGTTTTCCTAAGGGAGAAGAGGACTCATTTCCCCCCAAAATGACAAGAGAAAACTAGGTCACCTAGAGTTAGAAAGCTCCTTTAAATCTTCTCCTCTGGCCACTAAGCTGAGAAGATGAGTTGATAAACTCTCTCCCACCATCTACAGAGTAGCTGCAGCAATATTAAGCTTCTGAGTCTGTTTTCACCTAATGGCACCTAAGCACATTCTTAAAGTTCAATGATTAATCATTTCAGTACTCTCTGGCTTTATCCCTTGGTGCTCCATGTACAATAGGACAAATCAGGTTATACATTTTCTGGCATCGATTCCATTCGATTGAATTCCTCCCCATATTGAGGTATAATCTCTAAGTACTGTCCAGTATAAGTGGTCTGGGGGAGGACTGTGAATTTTTTCCCAGCATGGTCTCTTTTCTAAGCGTAATTACATGCTAGGGTTAAAAGCTCACCCACCTCATAACAGGGGACTAGATGAGACCCCAGCCTGGATTTTCTCAGATTTGGACACACTCTTTTTTTTTTTTTTTTGGACACGCTCTTTTATCACCTCCAATTCCTGGTTAAATCTTCCTGCTATTTCTAAACAAGGCTTCCAACAGAACAGAAGATGCACAGAGAAACTCCAGAACAAAGTGAGATCCAAAGTGACTCTCAAGCAATACCCGGGGGCGGGAGCAGTGTGGGCAGAGGGGAGAAGCAGAGAGATCAAGTGAAAAGTCAAGTGAAAAAGAAGATGTATGTAGGTTACCCAAATGATGTGTTTCCGTGTGCCCTATAAGAAGAGAAAATCGGATTGACACTTTGAACTCTCCATCCTTAAGAAGACAGTCCCACAGACCCATCATCAAAGAGGCATCCTTGTGAAATTCCCTTCTGGTTGTAGGGATTGGCTGACATAAGGACCTTTCCTCTCCTGTCTCTGGCAATCAAAAGCACGCTTGATCGGCATGGCTAGCTAAGGCGAAAGGTGCCTTGCTGAATGAGAAAACAGTCTCTGTCTGGGATGCTGCTTCACACATGGAACCCAAGACGAGCATGGTCACTTTGCTACCACCTTTGGCATAGGAGAAGCTAATGATGAAAAGAGAGAATTTTTTGTAGTTGTTTGTTTATTCAGTCACTATAAGCTATATATTATTATGTAAGGCCTTTAAAATGTATTGAGAATTTATGGATATTGGAAAAGACTGAAAATGTAAACTGGTTAAGACATGTTTCCTGTCCTTGAGAAAGACAGCATCTATTTGAAGAAACGGGAGGTTGAAAGATGATTTAATTCCTCTTTGGGGTTGGAAAAGATTTGGAGATCTCCTGGTTCAAGTCCCTCATCTCGGAAAAGAATGCAGCACCGAGAGCTATGGTGATCTGTGGTTCACTTAGAATCACTCAGCTAATTAGTGGCAAAACTGGACCAGAGCTTGGGTCTTCATATTCATAGTTGAATGACCTTTTCATTACCCAAATTGCTCTCAGGGTCTGCAATAACTCACGATTAATCTATGAGTCAGTTCATCCTAAAACAATATCTTCATCTATTTTTAAGAAAAATATTTCATATATATAAAAAAGTACCAAGAATAATATATTCAGTCTCATGTACCCATTACTCAGCTTACTAAATTATAATCACAATAGACTCTCTCTGCATCCCTTTTCTATCTCTTTCCTATATATTCCTCTCAACAAGTAACCAGTACCTTGAATATGCACTTTATCATTTCCACGAATATTTTAAACTTCACTACATATGTATACATCCATAAATAATACATAGTATTATTTTTACATTTTTTAAGCTTTATAAATGGTGTAATACTGTATATTCTATTTGGAATCCTGTTTTTCACTTAACATACTTTTGAGATTTATGGACATTAATATATATAATTCTAGTTTATTTTTGCTGCTAAATAGACTACCACTTGTTTGCCCATTCACATTTTTCTTGTTCACAGAGAAGTAGAATGGTCCCAATTTTTTTTTTTTTTTTTTGTCATTTCATGCACATTTGCCTACTGTTACCTTGGGCAGATTGAGGCTGTACACACTAGGAGTCACACTGCTACGTCACATAGTATGTAAGTCGTTAAACTCACTGCATTCTCACTTCAGCTCTAGACTGCTCGTCTTCACTGGCTTTGGTTTCATAAATCTACCTGCTTACTTCCACACGCTGACATTTCAGGTTAGGGCAAGTTTGAGAGTTTAATGACGGATGAGCTTAACAAACTGCCTATTGAAGACTGCAATTGCAGGGTTAGTTGATGTCCGGGTGACACTCTTTGGAGATGCGAGTAGAAGTCTCTGAATTGAGCCGCTTAATTTACTGGGGCTTCTAGTGAGCTCCAGAGCGAGAATCACCACATGCGCTTTCAAACAGATTGCTCTTTTGTGTCATCCTGGGGACACAGTAGAGAAGTACACTCCTAGCCATACAAGCAGAGCCAGCCTTCCTGGAAGGGTAGTAAAGAGTGATGGTAAGATACAAGTGGCTGATGCTACAAGGTCTTTCTCCCAAAGCACTTTTCCTGTGGTTGTTCCTGAAATTCAACCATTTGTTCTTCTAATACAGTCCTACATTAAAATGCAAAGAACAAGATAGGAAGGTTCAAGTAAATTACTAAGATGTACTATTTATTCAAATCTTAGTATGAAGGACATTTTGGTCAGTAAGAGGGCTGCGGTATAAAATCTGAGAAAAATAAATGCCTAGGAGTTCATAGTGATAAGAGGACAACTGGGCTGAGTCTTTTAAACCCTTTTTTTTTTTAACATCTCTATTGGAGTATAATTGCTTTACCATGGTGTGTTAGTTTCAGCTGTATAACAAAATGAATCAGCTATATGTATACATATATCCCCATAACCCCTCCTTGTCGCATCTGCCTCCCACCCTCCCTATTCCACCCCTCTAGGTGGTCACAAAGCACCGAGCTGATCTCCCTGTGCTATGCGGCTGCTTCCCACTAGCTATCTATTTTACGTTTGGTAGTGTATGTATGTCCATGCCACTCTCTCACTTCTTCCCAGCTTACCCTTCCCCCTCCCCGTGTCCTCAAGTCCATTCTCTACGTCTGCGTTTAAGCCCTTTTTTTAAAAAAGAAAAAAAAAACCATCTCCTCCATGAAGCAATCCCCAATATCTCTGGCTACAAATAATCACTCTACTCTGATCTCCTACAGCACCTTGTACCTCTTTTATAACAATTATCACATACTTGATTTTAATATAAATGTGCAAGATCAGGGGTCTATGCACAGTGGACCAGATATCCTGTTGCAGAAGAAACTACCCCCAAACTTAGTGGCTGAAAGCAATTATTTATTTGCTCACAATTCTGCAATTTGGTCAGGGCTCAGCTGGGTCAGTTCATCTCAGCTCCGTGTGGTATTAGCCAGGTGAAGACCACTCAGCTAGTGCTGGAATGTCCAGGGTGTCCTGTCATTTTCCTGGATTTCTCTGCATGTGGACAGCAGGACAGCTGAGACCTCCTTTTACACGGTGGCTGGCTTCCGAGAGAGCAAAAGCAGAAGTTGGAAGGCCTGACAGGGTTAGGCTTTGAAGTGTCACTTCTGCCTCAACGTACTGGTTAAAGTAAACCACAAAACTAGCCCAACTTTAAAGAGAGGAGAAATGGACTCCATGTCTTGAAAGGAAGAACAGCATAAATATACAGACATGGGAGGACTTGCTGAAGGACATCTCTCATGACACTACACCGGACTTAGACTCTTGGATAGAATATTTGATAAATAAGTGAACACAAGTGCTTCTTCCAGAGCACTGGTCAAAGGGGTGCTGAAGAAAAACCTCCCTCTGAGGTGACCAGTGAATGAGAAAGTCAGTCTATACCATCTCAGGTAGCAACCCAGAGGCGGAGCCCTCAGCGGACTTCCCCACAAAGTGCTGCTTCCCCAGCTGGCTTGGCTGGGGCACAGTGGCCACCCTACCATAGTGTGCTCATCCTTAACCATTCACAAAAATCCCCATTCTCTTCCTTGAACAACTGCAGTTCCCTACTCACGCTGAAGTTAGATGGGGCCGTGTGATTTGCTCTGGCTGGTCAATGTGACCAGACGTGGCATCTGTCACGTGTAGATGGAAACTTCGGCACCACTGTGAAACTTGCCCCCCTCTCCCTGTTTTCTGCCCTGGTGAGATGGAACATCTATTAGTCTGGATCCCTGAGTAAGTGCAGTGAGAAGAGCTCCTGTGGGTTTGACCCACAGAATCACCCCAAGGACTGGAGGATCGAGATCAGGCCCAGGCAGCCGGGACCAAAGCCAGTGCCTCAAGGAGCAGGAGTGAAAAATAAGCCTATGCTTTGTTAAGTCACTACAATTTATACGATGTCTGTTACTGCAACCTAATTGTATTATTTTCTACTGCTGCATAGCAGGTTACTACAGATCTAGCATCTAAAGCAATGCCCATGTATCATCTCAGTTTCCATGGACTGGGATTGGCCATGACTGAGCTGGATCCTCTGCTCAGGGTCTCACAAGGTAGACATCACAGTGTCAGCTGGCTGCATCCTCATTTGGAGACTTGACTGGAGACAGAGCCACTGCCAAGCTCCCTCAGGGTGCTGGTGGAATGTAGCTTCTTGCAGTTGTAGGTCCCTGTGTTCTTGCTGGTGGTCATCTGGGGGCCGCTCTCAACTCTTTGAGGCTGCCCACATGCCTGGCCATGTGGCCTCCCTCTCTAAAGACAGCCGTGGAGAAAGTCCCTCATGCCACACCCATCTTGCACTTCATATGTCGCTGACTTGTCCAGACTTGGCCTTTAGAGTCAGATTTAAAGGGTTTATATGACTCAGGTCAAGCACCCCCAGGATAATTGCCCTTTTCCAAGGTAGCTCTTCCACATAAATCCATTATATTTATAGTCCTGGGGTTTATACAGAGAGTGTACACTAGGATGTGGGGATCATAGGGGACATCTTTGAACTCTGCCTAAGGCACTAACCTAGTCAATCCTGATGGACACACATGGTTCAGATGCACAGAGAAGATCTGAAAAGGCAGCAGAATGAATCCTGTTCTCTGTTTTATCCTAGTCCGGTTCGTTTCCAGTTCACAACATTTCCCCAGAATGTGTATCTTGGGACTTTTCCACCAGAAAGGGCAATAGCTCATGAAATCCATGTGGTTTGGAGGACCCATGAGAGTCAACCTAAGGTATCCCAGGACTGCACTGTTCCCTTTAAGCTCTAAGGTCTAAGTACCTCTGCCCCATAAAGGCCCTCACATTCTTTGTAACCACATTTATAAATCACATGTTAATTACTATAGTCCCTTTTGAAAATGACTTGGGAATCTGTATCAGTAAGCCTTTAATTGTTCATTATCCTAAAATAATAAACACAATTCCTGAAATCATCAAAATAAATGCTCAGATTTACGGGCCAAAGGAAGGACTGCAGGTTACTACCATCAAATGAAAATACGCTCAATATTAAAAATTAGAGGACTAAAGAAATTAAACCAGATCTGTATTGTGGGTTATTGTGTAGCCATTAAAAACCTATTTGTAGGGCAGGAATAGAGACGCAGACATAGAGAATGGACGTGTCGATACAGGGTGCGGAAGGGGAGGGTGGGACGCACTGGGAGATTAGGTTTGCCATAAATGCACTATCATGTGTAAAAGAGAAAGCTAGTGGGAACCTGCTGTAGAGCGCAGGGAGCTCAGCTCAGTGCTCGGTGTTGACCTAGATGAGGTTGGGGGGAAGGGGGGAGGGAGGTCCAAGAGGGAGGGGATATATGTATACATAGAGCTGATTCATTTCATTGTACAGCAGAAACTAGCACAACACTGTAACGCAATTTTACTTCAATAAAAATAAAACTGTAATTTTGAAAAATATTGAGATAGGATATTATGATCATGAACTTTGTTAACTTATTAATAGGATATAAACCGTATATAAAAATTATTTCATTTTAAAGTAAATATAAACATAGAAGTACCTCAAGAATAAAAGGCCAGAATATTTCAAAGTAATAGAGTTATTCTTTTCTTTCTGCTAAGTTTCTTATTTTCCAAATTCCAGCAATGAAATTATATTGCTTACAAGACGAGAAAAACAAACAATAAATGTTATTAGCTTAGAGCTTAGAATAAATTGCTTTCAGGTACTTCGAGCACTTTCAAGGCAGCCATTTATAAATTATTAATAGTACACAATAAAAATGTTCCCATTTATTTGTGAAACAAGGCAATAATTTGTTGACTTGGTTTGCATGTTTACAAGTGCCTGAAAGTTGCAGAATTTATAAGTGATTTCATTATCCAGCCTTTGGGCCATTTTAGACTAAATTTGAAATTAGGTTGCATTTTCTTTTTCATTGAGGTATAACTGACATACAGTATTATATTAGTCTCAGGGGTATGACATAGTGATTTAACATTTTTATGCCATGCAAAATGGTCACCACAATAAACTTAGTTACCATCTGTCATCTTACAGTTAATACATCGTTACTGACTATATTTCCCATGCTGTACATTACATCCTCATGACATATTTTATGACTGTAAGTTTATATTTCTTAATCCCCTTCACCCACTTTGCCCCTCTAATCCCCCCTCTCCCCTTCCCCTGAAACAACTACCAGTCTGTTCTTTGTAAGTCTAGGTTTTGTTTTGTTTGTATTGTTTTTTAGATTCTGCATATAACTAAAATCATGTGGTATTTGTCTTTTTCTGACTTATTTCACTTAGTATAATACCCTCAAAATCCACTCATGTTGTCACAAATGGCAAAACTTTATTTTTTATGGCTGAGTAGTATTCTATTTTTTATCTACCTGCCTATCTATCTATTGCTTTTTAGCTTGATAAAGTGCTCATGGATTGGAAGAATTAATATTGTTAAAATGTTCATTCTACCCATAGCAACCTATAATTAATGTACGACAAAAGAGGCAATAACACATCATGGGGAAAGGATAGTGTCTTAAATGGTGTTGTTAAAACTGGATGGTCACATGCAAAAGAATGAAACTAGACTACTAACACCACATACAAAAATTAACTCATAATGGATTAAAAACTTGAATGTAAGACCTGAAACCATATAATTCCTAGAAGAAAAGATAGGCAAAAAGGTCCTTAATAAAAATTTTTAAAAGATTACTGAACTTTACCAGGAAGAAATCTAAAAACAGGGCTTCACTGGGTTTGGATTTCAAATAATCTGGTGCATTGAAGGTGGGCAAAAAGAGAAGGGCCTGTATAGAGGGAGGAAGAGGAAAGGCGAATGGGGAAACCAGTGAGAACACAGTGCCCATTTGTCCAAGATACAGCCTCTCAACCCCAGGCCGATTTCTCCTAGAGCCCATAAGAACTTTACTGTTAAGAATCCCCAAAGAACTGCCTCAAATTTGGGGTTAGGAAGGACGATGTTCCTCCATTAGTGTAGAAAGCAGAATTTCTATTCTTGGCGTGTGGCTTTTTCCTCCATCATCAAAAGCACCCCTGGCTAAGCCCGTGGTCCCTGGAGTTGCTGCCTTATTGTCCTGTGAAGCAAGGAGATGAACAAATAAAGACTAATTAAACCTATCGCCATTGAGAAGTCAGTAAAATCTGGAGGAGGCTTGAAAAATGGAACAGTCTATGGTTCAGCTACATGGACCTGCAGGCTTTTGTGTGTGTGTGTGTGTGGTACACGGGCCTCTCACTGTTGTGGCCTCTCCCGTTGCGGAGCACAGGCTCCAGACGCGCAGGCTCAGCGGCCATGGCTCACGGGCCCAGCCGCTCCGCGGCATGTGGGATCTTCCCGGACCGGGGCACAAACCCATGTCGCCTAGCATCGGCAGGCGGACTCTCAACCACTGCGCCACCAGAGAAGCCCGACCTGCAGGCTTTTGAAGACCAACATATAGACGGAGAAAGTCATAAAGGCTGAGCTTTGGGGGAAAATGAGTGATTTGTCTAATAGATGTAGTCCTCTTTCCCGTTACAATTATGGGTACACTCTACAATTGCTGATTTGCAGGTATTTGTTTCTTTGTTTTGAAAATGACTGACTTGAGAAATTAAGTTAAAATATAGAAAGAGGTAGAATTACTTTTTAAAAAGCCTGTTCCTTGTAAAAATCAACAAAATAGGCAGACTATTAGTTAGCTATACAAAAGAAATAAAAGGAAGAAGCACAATTATGCAAAATAAGGAATGATAAAAGGAAAAATATTATTGAAAGAAAGGAAATATTAAAAGCCATAAAAGGTTATTTAGAACAATTCTACAGAAATAAATTGAAAAACCTAGATGAAATGGATAATTTTCTAGGAAAACAGAGTTTATCAAAACTGAGTGCAGTAAAGGCTAAAAAGAAAAAATTCTAGAGAAGAAATAGTGAAAGTTATCAAGGTGCTACAAACCCTCAGAAACCATCAGGCCCATATGTATGCTCACAAAGGTTCTACCAAACCTCCAGAGACTAGACACACCCAATGCTATCTGAACTCTTCCAGAGCAGATGCAAAGAAAGAAAACCTCCAACACATTTAATCAAATGAGTATAACACTGAGAGATACATTTGATAAACACTGCATTAAAAGTACATGTAGAAATTTATTTGATAAAGGTGATATATCAAATCATTTGAGAAAATAGACATTTTCATAATAAGTACTGGAACAATTAACCATTTGGAAAAAGTTAAGATTGAATTCATACTTTACACCATATACCAGGATAAACTCCAAATGGAGTTTATGCAGAGATCTGACTGCCAAAATATGAAACTGTGCAAGTACTTGTAGGAAACATAGGTAAATTCATTTATTACCTGGGAGTGGGGAAGATCCAGAAACAATAAAGGAAACAATGTTAACTCAAATATATTAAAATTATTTTGTATAGCAAAGAACATCATAATCAAATTTAAAGAAAATGTCCAACTGGGAGTAAATATTTGCTACTTATATTACAAAAAAGGACTAATCTTCCAATATATAAAGAGCTCTTAAAAATCTAGAAGAAAAAGGCAAGAAGTCTATGAAAATGTTAAGCAAAAGACCATAACAAACGTTTCAGAGAAAAAAAAATCTAAATATGAATTAAATGCACGAAAAGATCCATGAATCCCATTCAGATGAGAAATACAAATAAAACTTCACTGATATAACATGTCTCATACTGACAAAAACTCCGAAAGTATGAAAATATACTGTCAGTGAGGGAATAGGGAGGCCTAAATTACTGTTGGGAAATGCAAAGTAGCACAACTTCACATGAACAGGGATTTGGCAATATCTAACAAAATTTTACATGAATTTACATTTTGACTCAGCAATCCCACTTTTAGTCTCTTTCAGGAAGATATACCCCCCGAAAAAACAAAACAACATAGGTACAATGTTATTTATTATGGAAGTATTTGTAATATCAAAAGATTGTAAATATCTCAAACATCTATTAAAATAAAGGACTGGTTAAATAAACTATGGTTACTTCCATACATGTAGCTGTAAATATATATATATATGACAAAGACCTCTATGTAGTAATATGAAGTGTTCTTGCTAAAAGCAGCAAGATGCAGAACAATGTATATAGTATGCTTATTTTGTGTGAGAGAGGAAGGGAAAAGATAGATGATAGATAGATAGATAGATAGATGATACATAGTAGAAAGAGAAATTTGCTTATGTGCTTATTATTTTCAACATGAAACACTAGAAAAACAAATCAAGAACAAAGAAAATAGGCCATCTACGTGGAAAATAGAGTGGAAGGGGTAAGAATTGAAACAATACTTTTCTGAAGTTTCCATTTTTGGTTTTGACTTTTGAGCCAGGTAAATGTTCTACTGTTGTCTAAGACCTAAATTAAGGCTTCACATGATGTGCTGCCTTGACATCTGGCGAAAGCAGGAGGGCCTTGAACTCAAGTCCCCCTTCCTCCCAGACTCTGCTCCTGGGGATAAGGTCCTTCAGCTGAACAACTCTCCACAGCAAAGAGACCAGGCACAGTTCCTGATTATCCTGACTAGAGGGTTCCAGCTCTCTGCCAGCTTACAGAATTATTCAAACAAGTCAATTATATCCTCCCACAGGAACCAGGGGCACCTCACCCTCTTGATACTACAAAGCTTGCCTCCCCCAGCTACTGGTTGTTCAGTCTGTTCCTGAGTGCAACCCCTACGTGGCCCTGAAGGACATGAAGTGTCCTCCCCTGGGCTGTGAATGTGTGTGGCTGCTCTCTTATCCGTCTGGTGTCAGGTACTGTGTGTCTGGCTATTCCCCTAATCCTACGTGACAATCTCTCCCTCATCAGTGGAATGCATAGGAGGCAATGGAAACATTTGCATATTCAAAAACAAAATAAAACTTAAAAAAAATTAAACTATAAAATTGAAAACAAACTGAAACCAGATGAACCTAAGAATATACCAAATTGGTATTGTATTCATCCATTAAAAGGAATCATTTCAATGGACTTTTGACTGTTCATTTTTAGTGGAATATATCCCAAGATTTAATGGTAACAGTACTATAATTGTGAAATTATTTTATACATTTGTAGGGCAGAAAAATTAGGAAATATATTGCTAGCAATCAAGATTTTCAGTGGAAACAAAAAGAGATACAAATATAACATATATATGTTAATACACACACACACATAGCAGACGCTCGAACAACATGGGTTAGAACTTGTAGGACCCACTTATATGTGGATTTTTTCACTAAATACGTACTACAGTACTAAACAATCCCCGGTTGGTTGAATCTGTGGATGTGGAACCATGGATATGGAAGGCCAACTATAAAGTAATACCGCATGGATGGTTGGTACCCAAACCCCTGCACTGTTCAAGGGTCAACCATACAATGTATCTCTGTCTATGGAAAGGGCCTTGATGCAATGTCATCCTTAGAGTAATGAGCATTACTAGTCTGATTACCTTGGTTTCCCTAATCATACTAATCCCCAGTTAAAGGAGCCAAGACTTCTTGAAGAAATAACTTGAGTGTTGAAAGGTGAGAATAGAACATCTTACTGTGCCAGAAAGCACAGAAGTACTCAAATATGACACACAAGCCAGGTGAGAGGAACTACCACAGGTAATATTTGGCATAATTGAAACATCAAGAAGAACAATGACTGTAATTCTTGAACATATCGAACAAATAAAGGTCCACAAGTCTATGCTTATACTCAGAAGAAATAAACTTATTTATCAGCATTAGGGGTGACATATCAACACCTTATTCAGAAAAATACTAGAATTTATCCTCCATAAGTGGAAGGAACTATAATTTATCCTCAATTGATGAGGGGAAGTTTATAAAACAAGTATGAAACAGAAACGAATGCCAGGTAATGAATGAAGAGTGAATGACAGAATTAAAAAATTTCCCATGTTGCAATCTTCAATAAAATAATTTACTCAGGCAACAATCAATAAATATTAAATCCAGTAAGTGAAAGATTGGGGGGAACAGAACACTTGCACAGTGCTGGATGACTTGGCAGTGACAAAAGGAAAATATTTCTACAGTGGAAAGATCTGACTGTCACCACCTTAACCTAGTGATGAAATTAGCATCACTAACAGTGAAGCAATGGACAACACGTGTCTGCTGAGATGATGCAGGATGCCTACGGAGATCATCTATGCATTGTCCTTACCAGAAGTATTTCCTCTGAATCTATTGCTCTGGCATCTTCACACTGTTAATGTCATGAAAAAAAGAGTCTAGATTAAAAGAAACATTATAGCTAATGCATAATTTTATCTAAGCTGGAAGAAACAGCTATAGATGGTATTTTGAGGACAATGGAAAATTTGACTATGGACTAGTTAGTAGATGATATTAGGAAATCATTGTTAATTTTTAAGGTATAATATGGTACCATGGTATAAGGAAATATTATTTTTAGAAGATATATACTGAATTATTTGTGATGGAAGTACCATAAGATTGCAAACTGCTTTAAAATGGTTCAGCAGAAATCAGATGATAGAGCAAATATAGCGAAGTGGTAATAATTTTTTAATGTGTGTGACGCACGTAATGATATTGATTCTCTCAACTTTTCTGAAAACTGAAAATGTTTATAATAAAAAATTCTAAGAAAAGATGGCCAGTTTACATCATCTGCTTTATTTTCTCAGGAAGACATGGCTAAGCTTGTGGCTGACCAAGGCTCCCACTGAGAAAAACTGAACTCAGTGGGAATTTTAAATCCTCTAATATTTAAAGGCATCAGAAAGGTGCTGATGCAACAGGGACTGGAGGGCACAGGATTCTAGAGCAAGGAGAACTGTGGAGAGACGTGCTGATTTCTGCAGCCTCTTTTGTTTTGGGGGTGTCTGCCAAATCGGGGCTCAAGGTAAGAGGCTGAGAACCTGGACTTTGCCCGAACACCGGGCCACTGCTGGGGAACAGAGAAACCAGAGACCTTTGGTCGTCTCATGAAGCCAGAAAGGCAAAGTGCAAGACTTACAGGGTTGATGTCCAGGTGGTAAGAGAGGTTCAGAGAACTGGGCCTACTGCACAGGCTAGTTTCTCCCCAAGACTTTTGTCAAATTCTGGAGCTGTATAGGGTATTAGGCTAAATAGCTAAGAAGAACACCGCTGCAAAACTGAGTGGGGTTTCCTGTGGTCTCACTGTGATGTGGATAAGGCTTCAAGTTCAAGGCTACCAGGCGAAGGTGCCCCAGTGAACATACTAGGCTCTCGGTCAAAAGATTTTGAAAACTATCCTTTAGGAAGAGAAGAGAATCAGATGTAGGCAGAAACTTTCAAAAACTGCAACCAGCCTCAACTCTGCCTAGTCTCTGCTCGGTTTAGAGGGGTCAGCTATCACTCTATCTGCTCTCTGGAGGAAAGGATAAAGCCTCTGCTTGTCATTTGACAAGGCTGATGCAATGACCATGACTGGCTTAAACTTTTAAGGCTCCATCTCTCTTACTCCCAATGGGCCCAGAGAGGCACCCAGCCTCTCTAGAAAGACATGACCTCTTAGGATAGGATGAGCCCAATCATGGCTCAGTCAGCAAAGAAAGAGGCAGTGGCAATTGAGCCACTGATAACCAACAGTCTTGCCAAGTCACCTACCAGCTACGACTACAGGACCTTAGGCAACCTATTCAATCTCTCTGAGCCATAATTTTCCCATCTGTAAAATTCAGATGATAACTAGACCTCAAAAGGCTGCTGTATGTACTGAATAAAATGATATATATTGAAAAAAAATCACTTACCAAATGTCTAGCTTATTTTTCCGTGCTCTAATATTGTTTGCTATCATTGTTCTGTCATGGTTTCAAGTTCCTTCTTCTAGACATGTTCTGATTGTAAGTGGTCTTAATCAGCATGACGACTTCACCCCAAGCCATATGTCAGGTGTGTGCTCAACAGCCCAGACAGAAGGCTCTTGCTTCTCGACGTATGACTCTGACACCCGGAAAGGCATCTCCAGGAAATGGGCCAGCAGTGTGAATTGCCCACAGGGAAGACATCCTTCTCCTCCATCATTCACTCCCCCTCTGGTGCCCAAATTCTGCCTTTAACAATTTATTAACTGATTACTTTTCAGTTAATAAGACTGCAGGATTCAGAGGTGAGCCAGTGGATATAAGAACCACATAATAGATATGACACATGTTTTGAGAGCTACATTTTGACTAAGCTGGGGTGGGTGGGGATGGAGCGTTAAATAATTTAGTAAGAGTTCTACTTCAATCAAGTCTGATGAAAGTAATTTGTTATTTTAATACCAACATATCAATCAAGTCTGATGAAAGTAATTTGTTATTTTAATACCAACATAAAAACATTATGGAGAACACAGAATTTTCATGGATTTTACAAATAATCCGCAAGACTTAAAGAAAACTTCCATTTGGAGTGGCTGACTGATCACCTTCCTCTGCCTTTCAGATCACTGCTGTAGGAAAGGTTTAGAAGCATCATCCTTCAGATTAATATTCTGGACTCTTTTTTAAAAAAATGCAGGGCTTCTCTGGTGGCGCAGTGGTTGAGAGTCCACCTGCAGATGCAGGGGACACGGGTTCGTGCCCCGGTCCGGGAAGATCCCACGTGCCACGGAGCGGCTGGGCTCGTGAGCCACGGCCGCTGAGCCTGCGCGTTCGGAGCCTGTGCTCCGCAACGGGAGAGGCCACAACAGTGAGAGGCCTGCGTACCGCAAGAAAAAAATAATAACAATAAAAAAATTTTTTTTAATGTAAAACAATTAAAAAAAATAAAAAATGCAAATACTAGGAATCCCTAGTTTAGCAGAGAATGTTTTTTCTTTAATAACAGGCATGACGGGGGAGCGTGCTGGGAATGGATACCTGCGGGAGTGGTAGCACTTCCCAAAGAGCTGGGACAAGTGTCTCAAGTGACGGAGAGAAGGGAGCAGTAGACACTAATTTGCCCAGGGCCACTCTTGTAGGCTGAGTGAAACTGCACATTGATGAAGCAACAGAGGTAGAGGCTAAGAGCGTGGACAAACGCTCTTGGTTGTACCTTCTGCTATTTTTTTTTTTTTTTAATCACCCTGGTCCGTGTAATCAAAGCCTTAGTTCTTTCTATTATTGTCCTATGGGCACCTTCCGTGTTGTGTTCATGGTGAGAATCAAATTAAGGGAGCTGATGTAGGTAAATTAGCACAGTTAATGACACAAAGTTAAGTGCTTAATACATGTGATATAACCTATAAGCCTACTTTGCCAACTCGAGAGCCCCCAAAGCCTCTTTTAGTAATTACTGAAACTAATATCTATGAGCAGGGATTCTTGATCACTAGAATGTTATTCCTCCCTTATCAGAGGGACACGTCCAGCTGTGATAATTCTAACACCAGGGGCATATTTTGTGCAAGGAATGATTCCAAGGACTGGACATTTCAGTCTTATCCTTGGTCATGTAACTACTCTTGGTAACTTGCTTCAAACAGGAGACAAGATGATCCCTTTGCTAGTTGGTTGGTATAACATAGTGAGCTGGATATAAACAGGCTGTGAGGCAAGAAAGACAAACCAGGCATTCTAGGAGGGGAGATAAGACATCCCCATAACCACCAGCGCAGTATGGGAAGTGCTAAGTGCCTCAGGGATACAAATACAATACCATACCTTGGAGTTATAAAGAAATCCACTTCAAAGCCAGATTAGTGACAATTGAAGGGGATCAAGGAATATTTCAGCCAAACTATTATAGTTGCGAGGAACAGAGACTCACTTGGTTTACTAAAAGCAGGGCTGCTGTCTTGAAATTCTTAAACACTTTTGAACAAGGAACGTGGCATTTTCATTTTTCACCGGGCCCTGTAAATTATGAAGCTGGTCCTCAGTGGGACCTATGGGGTCAGGAAAGTAGGCTGGAAACAGGTTGGGGTTATGGATCTACCAGAGCACAGGTCTGTGTGGTAACTGTTCTTAGGGTCCTGGGCTCCTGAATGTCTCCCTATGATTCCTGCTACCATCAACTAATTTCCTCATGCCTTACTGCACTTATCTTTTGGATTTTGCTTAATTATGGCGTTTGTTGGCTGGCAGTTTCTCCAGGACTTACTGCCTCAAGGTCTCTTGGCCTGCCTTCTACCACTGTGCATCTGTTTCTCTAGTTTACATTAAAATTGCCTAAGAAGGAATATGATTGGCCCAGTGTACTCAGATCCCTGCTGGGCAAAGCTCTTATCTGTTCATCTAGTTACCTGCTGGCCAGGGCTCCCTGCCACCTCACCAGTCAGCAGTGGCAGAGGGAGAAGGGTCACAAGTTACACAACCAGGAAGTTATGATTAAGGGACCACTTGGGCTACTTCCCTCCAAAGTAGTTATCGGTGGGAATCCCTGTAGGAGGGACTGTGGATGTGCTGGGCATCCTAAGATTGGCCCACCTGGTAAAGGGAATTCACATTTTCGATGACCTTGAAAGATCAGGAAGGTATAGACACATGCAGATACGGGAAGGGCATTTCAGGGGTGGGCTGTGATGTGGAGACAGGAAGGCACAGGCCTGGAGGACAGGGTGGCTGGAGCCAAAGGTATATTCATGAAGGAGGGCCTTGAATATACAGCTAAGGAACCTTCATTCTATATGGTATTGGAATGGTGGAACGAATAGGGACCTACAGTGAGAAGGTTATCTTGATTCCTATTTCACTGCCCCTGGGGAAAGTCTCTACAAAGCAGCCTGACAGATCCCCGTAGTGGAAGCTCACCAGGCTGAGGGTTCATCTCGCCCTGCTTTTCCGACTACCCCCAGCGCAAAGAATACAAGTTGTCCAACAGCTGGGGGCACAGAGACTCAGTGTGGCTGCTTCCTCTTTCCAAACAATGAAGTAGGACGTGCCCATGACAGTGGGAGACTTCCAATCACAGGTACTGACGGATTCCAGGGCTCTTCACTGATGTCCTGTCTGGCAGGAGACTGCAAAGGTCTGAGCTAACAGGTGAGGGTGTTATAGCATCCAGGGCTGTCTCCAAATCTCTTAGCTTCATTCCCACCCAAATATCTGTCAAAATGCTTTGCTCTAGCAGGAAAAGAAGTCTCCTGAATTTCAACCTGTTTCTGTTCCTTCCAACATCTCTGTGCATGAGGTGGCATAGTGAGGGCACTAAATAATTCAGTTCAATTCCATACGCAGTTGCTGGGCTGGGTACTGGGTGTACATAGGTGAAGAAGACCTGCCCCTATTCTCAGGACTCTCACAGTCTGAGTGAGGACGACCACGATGCTAACAGCAATTACCAACATGCACTACAACATGCACTAAATACCAACATGCACTATATGCACTATGGACTGGCCACTGCTCTTACAGCTTTATGTATATCAACTGATTTAATGCTTACAAAAGCCCTAGGAGGTAAATACTATGATTATCTCCATCTTACAGACAAAAACCACTGAAAGATAAGTCAATGATGAGAAAAGCTACACCAGAGATATGGACAAAATGCTCTGAGAGCAAAGATAAGCACTTGACTAATTATAAATTGGGGGGCCAAGTTTATGATTTCAAGGAGGAAGTAACAACCGAACTGAGGCTTGACAGACCAGAAGGGTCGTACAGGGTAAAAAGGACGAGGGATTATTCCAGACAGAGGGAGTAGCCTGAGGCACAGAGGAACGGAGCATGTTCCTCCTGGACCAGGCACATCTATTCGGGCTGAACCTAGAGGACACACAGGAAGGGCTGGTGCAGGTGAAGAGACTGGGAATAGAACCTGACGTCCCACATAGGAGTTTGGGTTCTACTGCAGAGTCCCATAAAGTATGAGACAGTGGGGGATGAGTGGCCTGAGCAGTGGATTTTAAGAGAAAACTTTGGCCTAAGAATGGAGAATAGTGGGCAAGTGGGTTGGAGGCAAGGAAACAAAGGATAAAGGGAGAGGCAGTAACGGTTTCAATGGTTTGAACTGGCGCAGGGAGGAAACAGACACAACGGAACCCCAAGGTAATGCCGACGGCAGTTACTGAGGCCTTGTGGAGGTGGGGGGTAAGGCCTAAGGACGACCACTGGAAAGAGAGGAATTGAAATTTGTATTTTTCTGTGTTGAAGACCACAAAAGAATCCTAATCGAAAGGTCCTGCTTTGGCTGCTGGGACAGATGAGACCAGGGCAATGAGGAAATGAGAGAGTTGGGTGATGAAAGGGCGAGGGTGGAACGTCTGCTCAGAACAGGATACATGCAAGCGGCTGTGAGATGCTGGCAGAGGCCTTGAAGCACACCCCCAGCAGCTCCTTTGACGGCCAGCTGCCACCAGGACCACGGTTGTGTCCTCAAGGGCAGCGGGAATAAGAAAGGAAAAGGAATGGGTGGATAAGATCTTATGCGTTTGATGCTTTGGGACGCAGAACAGTGGGTAAGTTCTCTCCACTCAGCAGAAAGAGTCAGATAGTGTCCCATTTCATTTCACCTCTCCAACCATAACTTACTGCTTGCTTTAGTATTATAAAACGAGTAGCAGGAAAAGAGAACACAAGGAAAAGAGCTTCATTTTTATTGTTATTCCAAGTGGCTGATGCGGCTCTCTTTTAAGTGGAAAAGTAAAAAAGAAAAAAACCCATTTTGAATGGAAATCATTACACGGTTGCTTGCCTTCTTAAACAGGACATATACACATTAACTGAAAAAAATATATATATGTATGTATGTGTGTGGGTATATAGATTTAGATATATATATACACAGTTGACTTTTGCACAACACAGGTTTGAACTGTGTGGGTCCACTGATAACATGTTTTTTTTCATTAGTAAATACTACAGTACCACATGATCTGAGGCTGGTTGAATCCATTGATATGGAGGGAAGACTGTTAATTATAAGTGGATTTTCAACTGGGCAGGGGGTTGGTGCCCCTAACACCTGTGTTGTTTAAGGGTCAACTATGTATACACACACACACACACACACACACACACACACACAATTACACATATTATATATATATATATTACATGTATTATAAAGCCCTGATAATCATCCTGATGGAAGGTTTTCAATAAATCGGCTAATATTATTACCAACATTTTAACTTTTCTTGATCACTCAGCTGATGACTATGAAGACAAATGCTTCTATCCCATAATGATGCCGCGTATTAAGCCGCGGGGAATCCTGGCACACGCAGGTACTCAGCAGCAGTGGTCAGGATAAGTGGCCTCAGATTGCTGTGCTAACTACAGAGCTTGGGTCTTTTTTAAAAAATACAGCTGCCTTCTCCTACTGTTAGCTCTCTCACTGTTGATGGTACTTAGCATAGCATGACAGGGAAGAAGTACAGCAGAGCTAGAAATAGATGCTACCAGACAATTCTCAGCTCCAGACAGTGCGAGAGCTAGAGAAAATGCCGAGAACTTGTTCACAACCAAACTAGTCCCTTGCTGGTTCTGCCTCTTCCCTAGCGCCAACAGAACTAGGGGTATTAAATTCCTTTTCAGCTTCAACTTTCCTCACGTCCACAGCAGATTGCAGTGTGCAAAGCACAGAGTCGGCAGGTCTGACTTAGGAGAGGCTGGGACACCCTGTTCTATAAACATCTGTCATGAGACCAAAATAACCCATGTATTTGGTGGCCAAATTTAACAGTTATAAACTGTTTCCTGATTTTGGTATAGAAGCACTGGAACAAAATGTTTATTTTTCAGGTTCTACTGTCTAAAAACATTTAAAAAATACAAATATAAATGTATTATAGAAAATACAAATATACATAAAGAAGAAATTAAGTCACCTGTCATCTCATCATCCAATGAAAACCACTAATAACATGTTAGGACCATCCTTCTACAGAAATATATTCTTCCTTCTATTTTGCAGTTGTACACTCTCTATACTCTTTTGCAACTTTTTTTCTTATCAATCCTTTGTGTCTGCATTAACAAGACAATGAACATGATTTCACATTATTCTTATTAATCATGTAATATCCTCCCATATGGATGTTACAAGTGATTGTCTTAAACTGATTGCATTTGTTTACACTTTTTCCGCCTTACATTTGAGTTTCTATATTCTCATCCTCTTATATCCTTCATGTCAATCTTGTGCTTTTATTTGCCAGGTCAATAGGACATGTATGTTTCATACATGGAGCAGTGTTTCTCCTCAATAGAAAAGTCGAGTCTCACGTTGACCTACCCTGTAGTGTTTAGACCTCCCACCACCTGGCCCACTTCCCTAGACCCTCCCAGCTTCTACCCACAGAATAGGTTTAAGTGCAGTCACCGAGCTCTTTAAGAAGGGTTGCTTGATAAGGGAAATCACCATGTCCTATCCACCCAAGACCTGACAAAGAGAAAAACACTTCTTTCCCAGGCCATACGTCCAAGTCTAATCTTTCCCAGCCATCTGACAGATACATGTTTCTGGGGAAAGAGAGCAGAGAAAAGGAAAGGGACAAGGGAGACAGAAAGAATGGCTGGCTCCTTCACTCCAAGTCTATTGCCACTGTGAGACAGGACATAAAGACCATGGCCTACTGGTGTTCCAGCTGTAATACTGGCCTTATTTTAGACCAAACCCAGCTCTATTTATCATTAGTTTCAAGTCTTTAATTTTGGGGAAATGGAGAACATAAAAGTAAGCACTGTGGTGTTAGGTATTGCTGACTAATTGGCAATTTACTGATATCTCAGGATTGACCCCAGTGGGTAAGGAGAGGCACTAAAGAGAAGGCAGCTGACATGATCAAGTGGTGGAAGAGACAGGTAAGGAAAGGTACGTAATCTTGGGTGAGTTATTGGTACCCAACTCTTCTACACATAAATTGCTGGATCTATACAAGTGAGTGGTACACATTAAGTGCTCAATAAACGGTAGCGTTTTTTCCAGCACCTCATGTAGTGTTGGGCTCATAACACTCACTTGATAAACTGTGTAGAATGGGTACTGAATGAATATAATCATTGCTGCTATAGCAGAGGTATGTATTGCAGGTGATACCGTAGTCCGAGGAAATAAACAACAACAAAAAAAGCAGACACAGTCACTGTTCTGATTCCACATTCTCAAAGCAACCTTCTGATAAATTTGGGGTGTCTCAGGGCAAGCATGCCCAAGCATTATGATTATTAGAAAAGACTGTCCCTCTTTAAAAATAAAGGAGTATTCTCTTGCTTGGGTTGGTTTAAGTCACTTCTACAGAACCTGTCAAGTCTTGGTAGATCACAGCGTGTGCTCAACTAATATTTGCTGAATAGATGGATTAATGAATAAATAAATGAATCTGAGTCTCAATATCTTGGAAGATAAAATCATGATCTACTGTCGATCCCATATTATTGTGGTTTTCTCTATCTAAATCATAGATAAAGAGTGGTTGCTCCACTAACCAACTCTTTTGGATACAAGAAGCAGCATAAAGGAATCAATTATCAACATCATCATCCAGTTATAGAGTGACAAGGAATATTAGAGTAATTCAGCAGAATAAATTATCCCTCATGAAATTTAAAATCTAAAGACACTTTCCAGGTGTTTTTCAGCATCATTCTTCTCCCCACACTCTACTTCCAAGCTCTTAAACCGGCTTCTATCCTACCCTTAGCAAAGAGCTCCCGTAATAGAGACTTACGTATTTTGGAATAACTTTGGAGACAGTTACAACCTTCATGAGATTCAGAATCCACAGGAATAGTGAGGCACCTAAATTTTAAGACAATTGATCCCAGAAAAACGCTGCTGCCTTTAATCACTTTACCTTGCCTGAAATAGTTTTATAATACAGAACCCCACATCCAGGTGAACCAACACTCTTACTACTGTTATTCCCCAAAAGATCAATGACTGGACTAACATTTCTAAATCTAGACAGCTATTGGCTTGATGGGAATGGCAGGGAGAGAATTACTGGCTGTTCAGGAAACTTTAAAACTGTGTGTAGGATAAATCATGATGTCATGATGAAACGATGCTGGTTGGAGTATTAAAATAATAAATCCTGGGCTTCCCTGGTGGCGCAGCGGTTGAGAGTCCGCCTGCAGATGCAGGGGACACGGGTTCGTGCCCTGGTCTGGGAAGATCCCACATGCCGCGGAGCGGCTGGGCCCGTGAGCCATGGCCGCTGAGCCTGCGCGTCCGGAGTCTGTGCTCCGCAACGGGAGAGGCCACAACAGTGAGAGGCCCGTGTACAGCAGAAAAAAAAAAAAAAAAAAAAATCCTCATCCACACCCCTCAACTCACACTCTCCCCCAAAAATGATTGGATGATATGACTTCCAGGCAACGCTAGGTGCTAAAATTTGCTGATCCTGTATTTACATTTTTACCTGAGGTGGCTTTGGGTAATACAATAGAATTCTATGTTTATATAATTATATATTTCTATACAGGGAGTGTGGGAGAAGGGGGCAGTGAGGAGAGAGTCATTGACAGGAGCCATTTTCAGGTATGGGTAGAATAAGCGGGTAAAAGAGGTAAGAGAAGAGTAAAATGCATTTAACAAGTCTGGAAACTATGTATACCCTTAATTACGTTAAAAAACTAAGAACAAGAAAGAAGACTAAAAAAAACTTTTTTAATTCCTTTGGTTGGGGAGGCTATGTACTTTCACCTAATTCAGCTCCGATACCGAAAAATATGGCTGAAGGCTTTACAAACATCACATTTATAGAAGCGTTTGGAAGAAACCTGACAATAAGATATGCAGTTTAGTGGAAAGTCCTAGACTCCAGAGGACTGAGATATAAAAATAATGATAATAATCGTAGCTACTGTTTACTCAGTATTTACTATGCTAAGACACATATGATCTCATTTAATCTTTACAACTATCCTACATTACCCTCTTTTACAGATGAGGGGATAGAGGCCTAGATTTAGTAGACTGCCCCAAATCTCATAGCTGGTAAGTGCTGATACAAGAATCACAACATAAATTCATCTACTTCAAAAAACCCAAGAATTTCTCTATCATAGATGCCTGTGTGTGAGTCTTTGCTTGGCTGCTTCCTGGCTTTTACCTGAAACGAGTAACAGACTCTTCTGACCTGTACAATGATCAAGACTTTCCTACTTCATAAGATTGTTGGGAGGATTAAGTTACCTAACATATTTCAAGTTTTTAAAATATGACTCTGCTGTAACGAGTGATAGCTGTTGCCCATGTGAATGCCACCAGCTTCTTGTGTGGGCAGGGATAACCATTCAAACTTCACGAGCGTTTTTTTTTTTTTTCTCGTGGGTAAAATGAAGTTGGGCGATCAGATCTTACAAGTCCTTTCAGTTCCAACCTTCTTTGATCATTTTTCTCTGATAAAGCAACTGTATTGTAGGTAGCCAAGAATAACCCTACCAGCAGCTGGAATGAGGGATGAAGAGCTAGGAAAAGCATGCCTCCCGATGACACCTCAGTCTGGAGAGTGGGTCAGAAAGGAGACCTTTATCATCATTTCTATTTAATTTTGTCTTCACACTGGTTTGGGAGCTGTTCTTATTTCCTTTATAGAATTATAAACCACAAAGACCTTCTTGCTTAACTCAATCTCCTTGATCTCGATCTTACAGAAAAAAAAAAAAAACCAGACTCATAGTTCTACATTCATTGTAGCCAACTCTACAAAAATACATATCCTTCAAGTTGACTGACTCATTTTATCTGAATGACAGCTCTGGGTGGGTGGAGTTAAACGGTTTCCATGGTTTGTTTTATAGCATTTGGTTTATTTTTTTTTTCAGCCATGAAGAATACGTTTGGCAATGCTGGTGCTCTGTCACTATGAAAATTTAATGCCAAAGAAAACCCATGGGAAGAAAAAAGATCTATTAATGTGGTGAGAGTTGACCTACCAGCTTTACAGTTCAAAACATATTATTATAGCAGCTTGTGCTGACATATTTTGACAATTCAGAACTACTATTTACTCCACAGCCTTCACACTTTTATCAACAAGGCTTCTGTAAAACTACTTTTAATCAGCAACATCACGATTTCCAAATTCCCACAGAGTCCTAGAACAGTTGAGGAGAAGCCACAGAGAAAAGCTGAAAGATACAGTTAGCTGAAGGTCACAGGTAGAAGTATACATTTTGATTCCTTGTTTCTTCATTTAACAAAAGAGGAAAAAAAGTCCAAAGTAAATATCAGTGTTAATAAATGTGGTTTTATTTAATAAGAATGTTGATTCTCTTGCCAGAATGTGTGTTCTGCTGTCCCTGGGTGACTGACAGTTCACCTAAAGTTCCCTGCACCCTGTCCTTCGATGTTGATTTGCTTTAGAGGTAAAGGTGTGTTTTCCTGATATTCATAAAGTAATTATGTTACCAAGAGCTCGGAGTGATTCAAGATAAAAATAGAAGCTGACGGCTTGGCTGGAAGCACTGTCCTCATTCTCATGCCTCATACCCCCCTCCCCACCATGCCATCCCAGCCCACGCCCCATGTCCCCACTCTGACCTGTCCCCCATCTGGATCCCAAACCATCCATGCTCACTGAAACATGACTGATTTCCCAAAAGATGGAGAATTGTATGGAATCATAGACTCTTGGTTATACTCTCCAGCTCCATTAATTTATTCATCTAGTCAACAGATAACATTTGAAGGCTTATTTTATCAGGCATCCTCCATATGCTTCATTACCCTCTACAACTTACTAGTCATTTATCTACAACTTATTCATCACTTACCAAGTGTGTATTTGGCCATGTTGACCACCTGCAAGGCTGAGGAGGCCACTGCTCCTTAAGGCAGCCTGTTACAATTTTCCAAGGCTTTGTGAGAAATCACTTGCTTATAATGAGGCAAAGTGTATCTTCCTGAAGTTTCTGCCCATTAGTATTTCTTTTCTTCCTTTTTCATAGGGGTAACTCTTTAAATATTTGAAGATGGATATCGTGCTCCCTTCAAATCATCTCTGTACCAAGTGAATCATCCTTGGTTCCCCCCGACCACTTTTTGTATGACAACGCTGTGAATTCCTTTACCTTCATCTGAACAACTCTAAGCCCCTCTGAAAGTACAGTGCCACTCCGATATGGCCAAGCTGCCCATCAAGAAGAGCAGAAACATATCTTATTTGACTACTGAGTCCTTAGGACTATGTCCTCTTCTCAGTTGTGAGCTTACAGTCATAAATGTTATAATAGCTACTATTATTGAAGGATAGACATTGTACCAAAAGAGGAAAATACTTTTGCAACATGTTATCACGTGGGATTCTTCCTCATCATCCCACAGCTGGGGCTAAGACCTCAAAGCTGAGTCATACTATGTCAAGTAACCCACCCTGCTGTCTGTGTGCAAGAAGTAGTTTGGTGCAACTATACACAGAGGACTAAGTATGATGAGAGGTGATCAGCCTCGCAAGGAGGTGTGAATATTTCCATCCCTGCCCTCAACAACCTTATGGGGGGGCTCTAAGAGAATCACTAGTAAAGGCTGGGGACGTCTGTAGGAAGAGGGACTGGTAACCCATTCTTCAACTGGACATTTGCTTCCATCCTCCCGTTCATTTCACCGCAATGTGCTTCAGCTCTCGTTAGAAAAAGCCCTTGCTTTTTCTGTACCTTCCACCACTCTGAAATCCCTTGATTCTACTCACCAAACTCATACTCATTTAGTTATAAAGACTGAAGTTGCCTGACTTTATACTCCAGCTTCATCACTATTTATCCAGATGACCTTGGGCAATTCACTCAACCTCTCCCTGCCCCAATTCCTTTAAATCTAGAAAATGAGGGTAATGATAACTAATTCCTAGGGCTGTGGTAGGGATGTATGAGTTATCATATTTAAAGTGATTTACTAAGTGCCTTGCACATAAGAGGAGTGTCCTAAGGGTTCTCTCCTGTATTGCTCTATTATTATTAGAGACATACCTTTGTGAACCCCTTTCAATCTTAGTCTTTTTCATATAACTCTTGTTCTCTTATGGAAATTTTTTGGACAGTTTTTCCAGCTTTTTTTTCCTTTAATTATTCTTTTTGAAAGTTAATACACAAGGTTAAAGATGGCTGATAATAGTAGAAGCTCTGAGACATCAAAGGAAAGAAAAGCAACACACTTTAAAGAGAAATTAAACAACAAATAAAGAAAAAGGTGCTATGAACTTTAGGAACCCTAGAAATCGCCTATGGAACTATTGTATTCTCATCTTCACTCACTTCTCAAGACACTCTAACCTAACTTCAAGTCCCATCAGTGTCACCAAAACAGCTCCTGCAAGGTTCACCAACGACATCCACTTGCATTCATAAGTCACAGGACATTATATGTATATATCCATTTTTATTTATAAAAAGGTAGTAACTTTTCTACAAAGTATGTTTTTGAAAATAATTGACTATATACTATTAACATTGCTTTTTAAAACTAACTGGATTATTTAAACAAAATTGTAACAGATTATAAATGGATTATTCAAAATGTTAATTTTGGGGCAATTATCTATTGCTTATGTTGGAATATCACCTCTTGTTAAAATTTTTTTATTGACGTAGAGTTGATATAAATATGTTATTTAGGTGTACTACATAGTGACCTGACAATCATACACAGTACAAAATGATTACCACAATAAGTAACCACGTGTCATACAAAATTATTAGTGTTATTAACTACACTCCTTATGCTATATATCACTTCCCATGACTTATTTTTTAACTGTAGGTTTGTACCTCTTGATCCCCTTCACCTAATTCACCCAACCCCTCCCCTAAGGCAACCAAATGTTTGATCTTTGTATCTATAAACCTGTTTCTGTTTTGCACTGTTTGTTCCTTGGTTTGTTTTTGAGATTCCCATGTGAGACTATACAGTATCTGTCTTTCTATGACTTATTTCACTTAGGATAATACTCACTAGGTCCATTCCTGTTGTTGCCCAGCAAGATTTAATTATTTTTTATGGTTGAATTATATGCCATTTTATATTAGGCATACCTCATCTTACTGTACACTTCACTTTATCGCACTTCGTAGATTTTTTTTTTTACACAAACTGAAGGTTTGTGGCAACTCTGTGTCAAGCACGTCTACCGCACCATCTTTCCAACAGCGTTGGCTTACTTGGTGTCTCTGTCAATTTCGGTAATCCGTGCAATATTTCAAACTATTATTATTACATTTGTTATGGTGATCTGTGATCAGTGATCTTTGATGTTATTGGTGCAAAAAGATCACAACTCTCTGAAGATTCAGGTGACGGTTAGCCTGTTTTTGGGGAAGCAATCATGCTCTTGCCCACTTAATAGACCACAGTATAGCGTAACATATATATAATGGGAAACCAAAAAATTCCTGTGACCTAGTTTATTGCATATTCACTTTATTGTGGTGGTCTGCAGCTGAACCTGCAGTATCTCTGAGGCCTGCCTGTATATAGCACATCTTCTTTATCCATCCACCTATCGAAGGACACTTAGATGCTCCCATATCTTGACTACTGTAAATAATGCTGCAACAAACATAGGGGTGAATATATCTTTTTGAATCAGTGCTTTTATTTTCGTTGGGTAAATACCCAGAACTGAAATTGTTGGATCGTGTGGTAGCTCTATTTTTAATTTTGGGAGAAACCTCCACACTGTTCTCCACAGTGGCTGCACCAATTTACATTCTTACCCACAGTGCATGAGGGTTCCCTTCTCTACACCCTCGCCAACGCTCATTTTTTATCTTTTTGATGATGGCCATTCTGACAGGTGTCAGGTGATACTGCATTGTAGCTTTGATTTGCACTTCCCTGATAATTAGTGTTGTTGAGCATCTTATCATGTGCCTGTTGGGGTCACGGGTGGTAAGATTTAGGCTTTTGAGAAGGGAGAGACCCCCACCTACCTTCAATCTAAGCCTCATAATCCAGCCCAGTTTACCAGAAAGCTCTTCATTAGAAGATTGATCATGAGCAGTGATAACAGACACTTTGTGACCCTTTCGTTTGTGACACTTTCCACTTGTTCTTTGAGATTCTTGCTTCTTCAGGAACTTCAAAGTAAAAATGAGTGGCAGGGCTAATCCAGGAGTTTAGCGTTCCTGGGTCCCATGGTTGTCATCTCAGTTACTATTGGAAAACCTCTCTGACATTGTTTTATTTATCTCATGTTACATGTGGACACCTTCCCACAGTAATGCATAGAGACCTACCCCAGCTAGGAAACTATGACTGCAGGGGACACTGTGAGGCACCCTCCAGATCCGCCCCCAGGAAAGGCTTTATTGCCCAGCCGTGGGAGAGATGTCTGCAGACAGCGTCCAGCTGTCAGTCACTTCAGGGCATGTTGAAGTTGCAGAGCACTGCCTCGCCCAAGGGCACGTGCTTCCTAGGGTAGCCCGCACACGATGACTGCTCGAGTGCGGGTATAAAGATCAGGTCATTTTGGCCCTGTGCAGGATAATTCTGACAGGGCTCCCCTTGGAGTCAATCAAAGCCCTCACTGAAGAGTGTTTTGAGCAATAAAACATTGGCACAAGTCCCATAGCGTTTTCTGGGAACTCTCCATTTTCTTGATAGAAACATTACCCTATTCAGGTTGGTTTCTATGGTAAGCAGAATAATCCTCCCCCCGCCCCAACCCAACCCACATACACACTCAAAAATATCCATATCCTAATCCCTGGAATCCCTGAGTATGTGACGTGACGTGGCAAAAGGGACACTACAGATGCGATTAAGTTACGGTTCTTGAGATGCAGAGATGACCTGGATTATATAGGGAAGTCCAACACAATCACAAGCGTCCTTATAAGAGAGAGACAGGAGGGTCAGAATCGGGGAAGATGTGATGACTGAAGCAAGGGTTGCAGTCAGAGAGAGAGATCTGAAGATGCAATGCTGCTCACTTGAAGATGTTGGAAGGGGCGATCAGCTAAGGCATGTGGACAGCCCCTAGTAACTGGAAAAGGCAAGGAATGGATTCTCCTGAGAGCCTCCAGAAGGAACACAGCCAGGCAAACATCTTGCTTTTAGCACAGTGAAACTGATTTCAGACTTCTAGAACTGTAAGATTATAAATTTGTGTTGTTTTAAGCCTCTAAGTTTGTGGTAATCCATTACAGCAGTCATAGGAAACTAAAAAAGTTCCCTTTCCCCTTTCTCCAATCTGGACTGTGGATAAAATGGAGGGAGCTGCAGCAGCCACTTTGAGACTAGGAGGAAAAAGGCCAAGAGATCCAGAGAACTTGCCTTGACATCTTTGTGCTACCTGCCACTGAACTAATGCCACCAACTGCTTACCTCCAGATTTCCTGTTTCATCAGGAAACAAAACAAAAGTAAAAGACCAAAAAACACTGCTTACCTCCTGAAGTCACTTTAATTACATGTGCTTTACCTTACGGTTGAATGCAATTCCTATCTGATGCAGCAGTCAGTAAAATGATGTGGTTGAAATCTGTTTGTGGTTATGGAATGATAGCCATGACAAGCATTAAGTGAAAAAAGACATGCTATAGAGTCTGAAGTATGATCCCATGACAAATGCATATATACATATGTGTACACATACATATACATGTATGTGTACACATATTTTTAAAAACTATTTCTAAGGTAATATTCTGAAATGTTAATTGTTTCCGTCATTTCTGTGTACTTTTTAGCTTCCCTGCTATATTTAGTTTGTGCAGTAAAATTAAAGTAAGGGTTTTTAAGACTTTTTTTAAGGGAAGGAGGTAAGGGCAGAAAAGAGTCATCAGAAGCAGTTCCATGATGAGTAAGAAGTTGGCAAGCATCGATGTTTATCTGTAGGTAAATGAAAAAAATTGAAAACGGCTGATAGAGGTTTTGTAATAAGAAGAGGGTGTTGCACAGGCCAGGCTAGAGGGGTAACTGTGCACTCATCAATTTATTTTAGTGGAATCTCAGAAATAAAAAAGTGAAAAAGCAACCAGAGACTCCAAAAACAAACTGCTTATGTTGTATCCACAGATAATATAAAACATTTAGTCACAACTACAGACGGCAACGTTTTCTAAATACCAGCCATGCTTTTTAGAAATTATCTCATTTCAGCCGTCCCTGTTCCCCAACTCTGCTTTACTTCTCATCTGACAAGCTATATTTTTTACCTTTATAATCTAACTCCCTCTACTAGAATTTAAGCACATGAAAGAAGGAAGTTTTGCCTTTCTTGTTCACTGCTTTATTCTCACCTAGAACAATGGCTGGTACACAATACTTCTCAGTAAATACTCATCCAGTGAATGAATGAACTACAGCAAGGGTTGCTAAACACTTTCTGTAAAGAGTCAGATAAATCGTTCAGGCTCTGCAGGCCAAGAGGCAAAATCGAGGATGTTTTCTAACACCTATTAAAAACGTAAAAACAATTCTCAGCTCACAGTTGCATACAATCAGGCAGCGGGTCAGACTCGGCCTGCAGACCATGGTTCGTCAGCTCCTGAACTGGAGGATTAACAGCTCAACAAAAATGAAAACTATCCTTCAACTATCCTTAATCTCACACATCATTTCTGGTAACTTTCAGGGACTCAGCCAATCACACAAATGTGGAAGCAACACCATAGTTCCCAATTCTGTGTCTTTGCAGAACCATGGACATCACTTATGCAGGTCTAAATGTTATGAGATAATTTAAGGGGGGGCATTAAGTCAAAGTCGTGTTTAACTATTGGGCTGGCCAAAAAGTTCTTTCGGGTTTTTGACCAACCTGATATTACTAACGGCCCGCCCTGTTCTGTGCATCGGGCCAAGAGCTAGTGGCACACAAAGTTTAAAATCCAGCAATAAAATATATTCTTTTTTTTTTTTTTTTTTTTGCAGTACACGGGCCTCTCACTGTTGTGGCTTCTCCCGTTGCGGAGCACAGGCTCTGGATGCGCAGGCTCAGCGGCCATGGCCCGCGGGACTAGCCGCTCCGCGGCATGTGGGATCTTCCCGGACCGGGGCATGAACCCGTGTCCCCTGCATCGGCAGGCGGACTCTCAACCACTGCGCCACCAGGGAAGCCCTAAAATATATTCTTAATCCTTTGAGAAAAGCAGGCGATCAGAGACCATTCAAATCCTGCACTTAAAACTTTTCCACACAGGGTGCATGTCAAAAAAATGTGTCAGCCCGATTCTAGAGTGGTGTAGTGCTAAATCTTATTCTGTTTCTCATCTTTTCCACGTACTAGGATGTTTTTGAAGTGTTACTCATGTTCCTGAATATACATTTATCTCATTGCTTTTACCTACAGCTTAATACTCCACAGGACACCTGGCACAGTTTATTTATTCTCTAGTTTGATGGTGGGTTGCTTCGGTTGCTTCTAATCCCCAGAAAACACACACACACACTGTAACAAACAGTCTCACACAGTCTACTTTGGGACCTGGAAGCATCCGAATGTTTTCCCCAACTGGGTGCCTCACTGGTAGCCGAGCAGGACCCTACGGGGCCTTCCCAGGACCGACCCCTCTCCCATATCCTCTGGGGTAGCTCCTCTCTGAAGTACCCAGATAATAGTATCTCATGCATACTTCCTGAGTTTTTCAGATGCTAAAACCACCACCAAATGGAAGAAATTAACCACCTGATGATCACGAGCACGTAGTCCTCAGACCTTCTGCCGCCTAAGGAGTGATCATCAACCAATCAGAATTGTGCAGGATCTGACCACATACCCTGGGACGCCCTTCCCTCACCTTGCCTTTAAAAATTCTTTGCTGAAACCTTTCCGGGAGTACAGAGTTTTTTGGAGCACGAGCCACCCAGTCTCATTGCTCAGCCCTGCAATAAACCTTCCTCTGCTCCAAACTCCGATGTTTCGGTTTGTCTGGCCTCACTGTGCGTATGGCACACGAACTTGCATTCAGTAACACCAGAAGCGCGTAAGGGTTCCCATCCCCCACCCCCGGCCACAAACTCAGTGATGCGTGGCTGTACGTTTCTAGTATCTGCCCTTCTCATGAGGGCAAAGTCATGACTCCCTGCTCTAATTTGCTTTTCTCTGATGGCTGATGGAAATTGAGCAATTCTCTGTATTCTTGGCCATTTGGGTTTCCCCTTCTGAGACTGGCTTATTTATAAACTTTGCCCAATTTTCTGATGCTTTTCTTGCCTTGCTGTGGTTTTGTTCTGTGTTGTTTGGTTTTTTTTTTTGCTCTTTTAGGCATTCCGCGGCTGATAATCCTTTAGCAGTTTGGGATATTGCACACGTAAAACACATTTCCCAGCTTGTCACTTGTCACTTTCCTGCTACCTCTGTCTGTGATGACCTTCAAACTTAACTCTTGAATTTTGATGTAGTAAAATGTTGTGCTTTTAAGTTTTTTAAAAGAATACCTTCCTTATTCAAAGCTCATAAAAATTCTCCTACCTTCCCACCCCACCTCCCCTGCTTTATCATTTTACTTTGTCATATTTAGGCCTTTAATCCACTGAAGATTGCTTCTATATGTGATATGAGACCCCACCCTGTCCCCACTACTTTGGAAAGCTTCCATTATCCTATGCCAAGTTTATAGAGAGAGAGAGTTTTCGGAGGGAATGGAGGAGAAGGCAGGGAACCTGATAAACTGTGTCTAAAATATGTAAGAAAGCACAAAGGCCCACAATTGGCAAAGGCAATGCTTCAAAGAAAAGCTTAAGAAGGAGAGTTCGTGCTAACACATTTTAAAACATTTTACAATGTCATAGTAAAAAAGAAAAAAGTGGTACCTGCAAGTAGACTAAAGTAACAAAATAGAGCTGAGAAACAGATATCTGTATATATATATATATAGAGAGAGAGAGAGAGAGAGGGCAGATATATATACACACACATATATGTATACATACATATAAATATATATATATATATGCTCTATTTTGTTACCAAAGAACACCCCAAAATGAAAACCAAACCCCTACTGGAATTTTGACTGGAATTTCAACGAAACTGTAGACTAATTAGGGAGGCAACCGATATCTTTAAAATATTCAGTGGTTTCTTCCATGAAAAATGGAGAACCTCTCCACTAACTCAGATCTCCCTTTATCCTCTCAGGCACATTTCCAGGACCAAACAGTCCATGGATCAGGGTTCAGTTAAGAAAACAGAAACCACTAGAGACATTTCAGGTAGGAAGGGATTTAATCTACAGTATTAGAAGCCTACACGATATTTGGAAGGGTAGGAAGATTGCAGATCTTCAGCTGGCTTTCAGGAAATCCAGGAGGGCAGGGACGTTAGGAGTTGCAAGAATCTCAGGAAGAGCAGGGAAGCCGCCTGAAGCACCCCGAGCTGCCACCACCTCATGCCTGCCAACTGCCTCCACTTCTGTCTACAGCCATCACCAATGCACTATGGCTTCTCCTACTATTTCTCCTTCCAAATGCCATAGAAATTCTTCTCCTTGGCAGCATCTAACCCAGTCCATCTCAACACCACCACCCCCAACCAAACGTCTGCCAAGAAATAGAAGTGATATCAAGCTGACCAACAAAAATCCAGCACAAAAGAAAAACAGCAAGTGTCTAATACATGTTAAGCGATTTGTGATAAGTTAAAGTTTAAAATGCACAATACTGGGCTTCCCTGGTGGCGTCGTGGTTGAGAGTCCACCTGCCGATGCAGGGGACACGGGTTCGTGCCCCGGTCCCGGAAGATCCCAGATGCCATGGAGCGGCTGGGCCCGTGAGCCATGGCCGCTGAGCCTGCGCGTCCGGAGTCTATGCTCCGCAGTGGGAGAGGCCACAACAGTGAGAGGCCCGCATACCGTGAAAAAAAAAAAAAGGTTCAGCAGCAGAATAGATGAAGCAAATGAAAGTATCAGTGAACTGGAAGATAGGGCAGTGAACTTTAAGCAGAGGAGTATGAATGTTTTAAAAATTGAAAAAGACTGAAGAAAGCTTAAAAGACTCATCATAAGGCAGATCAATATTCACATCATAGGACTCTCAGAAGGAGAAGAGAGAACGGGGAAGAAAGCTTGTTCAAAGAAGTAACGGCTGAAAGCTTCTCTAACCTGAGGGAAGGAACAGAAATCCAGATCCAGGAAGCCCAGGAGAGGCTGAGACACAATCTCCTCATAAACTCAACCCCCAGAACAGTGACATACAATATAGGAAGGAAACTCACAACTCCCAGTTTCAAATAAGATGAACCCAAAGAGACCCACACCAAGATACATTATAATTAAAATGTGAAAAGTTAAAGACGAGGAGAGAATCTTAAAAGCATCAAGAGAAAAACAATTTTTTATATACAAGGGAACCCCCATAAGACTATCACCAGATTTTTCAGCAGAAACTTTGCAGACAATAAAGGAGTGGCATGATATACTCAAAGTGCTGAAAATAAAAACTTACCAACCAAGAATACTCTACCCAGAAAAGTTGTTCTTAAGAAATAAAGGAGAAATAAAGAGTTTCCAGACAAGGAAAAGCTGAAGAAGTTCATTACCACAAGACTGACCTTACAAGAAATGTTAAAGGGAATTCCTCAAGCTGAGACAGAAGGGTGACAAGCAGTAACAGGAAAACATATGAAAGCATAAATCTCACCAATAAAAGTAAATATATAATTCAGAATACTCTAATGCTGTAATGGTGGTGGGTAAATCACTTATAAAGCTATTGTGACGGTTAAAAGAAAAAAGTATTAGTTACTATAACTACATAATTTGCTAAGAATACACAAAATAAAAATATGTAAATTATGACATCAAAAAGATAAAACATAGGGAAGGGATTAAAAATGTACAGCTTTTGTATGCATTTGAACTTACATTGTCATCAGCTTAAAAAAGATTCATAAGGGCTTCCCTGGTGGCGCAGTGGTTGAGAGTCTGCCTGCTGATGCAGGGGACACAGGTTCATGTCCCGGTCTGGGACGATCCCACATGCTGTGAAGCGGCTAGGCCCGTGAGCCATGGCTGCTGAGCCTGCGTGTCTGGAGCCTGTGCTCCGCAACGGGAGAGGCCACAACAGTAAGAGGGCCATGTACCGCAAAAAAAAAAAAAAAAAAAGACTCATAAATATGTTTCATATAAGCCTCATGGTAACCACAAAGCAAAAAAACAAAAAAAACAAAAACCAAAAACTGTAGTAGACACAAAAAGAGAAAGAGAAAGGAATCTAAGCATACCACTACAGAACGTCATCAAATCACAAGGGAAGAGAGCAAGAGAAGAACAAAGGAATTACAGAACAGCCAGAAAACATTTTTAAAAATGGCAGCAGTAAATCCATACCTATCAGTAATTACTTTAAATGTAAATGGAATATATACCCTGAGAAAACCATAATTCAAAAAGAGTCATGTACCACAATGTTCACTGCAGCACTATTTACAATAGCCAGGACATGGAAGCAACCTAAGTGTCCATCAACAGATGAATGGATAAAGAAGATGTGGCACATATATACAATGGAATATTACTCAGCCATAAAAAGAAACGCAATTGAGTTATTTGTAGTGAGGTGGATGGACCTAGAGTCTGTCATACAGAGTGAAGTAAGTCAGAAAGAGAAAAACAAATACCATATGCTAACACATATATATGGAATCTAAAAAAAAAAAGGTTCTGAAGAACCCATGGGCAGGACAGGAAAAAATATGCAGAGGTAGAGAATGGACTTGAGGACACGGGGAAGGGGAAGGGTAAGCTGGGACGAAGTGAGAGAATGGCATGGACGTATGTACACTACCAAATGTAAAATAGATAGCTAGTGAGAAGCAGCCGCATAGCACAGGGAGATCAGCTCGGTGCTTTGGGACCACTTAGAGGGGTGGGGTAGGGAGGGTGTGAGGGAGACGCAAGAGGGAGGAGATATGGGGATATATGTATATGTATAGCTGATTCACTTTGTTATAAAGCAGAAACTAACACACCATTGTAAAGCAATTATACTCCAATAAAGATGTTAAAAAAATGTAAATGGAATAAATGCTCTAACTAAAAAACATCAAGTGGCTGAATGGAAAAAAGAACCCCCAAACCCAACTATATGCTGGCAACAAGAGAACTCACTTCAACTTTAAGGATACACATAGGCTGAAAGTGAAGAGACGGAAAAGATATTGCATGCAAATAGAAACCAAAAGAGAGCAGAGGGAGCTATTCTTATATTAGGCAAAATAGATTTTAAGACTGCATTAAGAGATAAGAAAGGTAATGACATAATGATAAAGGGATCAATCCAACAGAAAGATATAACATTTGTAAATATTTATGCTCCCAACATAAGAGCACCTACATCTATAAAGCAAATATTAACAGACCTAAAGGGAGAAACAGAGAGCAAACAATAATAGTAATAGCAAGGGACTATAATACCCCATTTTCAACAATGGATAGATCATTCAGACAGCAAACCAATAAGGAAACACTGGACTTAAACAAGTTAGACCAGATAGACTTGAGACATTTATAGAACATTCCATCCAAAGGCATTTAGAATACTTATTCTTCTCAAACATACATGGAACATTCTCCAGGATAGATCATGTTAGGACACAAAACAAGTCTCAATAAATTTAAGGTGACTGAAATTATATCAAGCATCTCTTCTGACCACAATGCTATGAAACTAGAAATAAATTACAAGAAAACTGGAAATTTCACAAATATGTGGTGATTAAACAACATGCTCCTGAACAACCAATGGGTGAAAGAAAAAAAATCAAAGAGAAATAAAAAAACATTAAGAAACAAATGAGAATGGAAATACAACACACAAAAGCATTTGGAATGCAGCAAAAGCAGTTCTAGAAGCATCTGAAATGCAACGAAAGCAGTATCTTTCCAAGAAAGATACCAGATAAACAACCAAGGAACCAGGGGGAAAAGGAACAAATTAAACCCAAAGTTAGTGGTAACCAAAACGGCTAAAATTAAAAACACTAACATCACCAAATGTTGTCAAGGATTTAGAGCAACTGTAACTCATATATAGTTGATGGGAGTGTAAAATAATACAATCATTTCTTTTAAGTTCTACAAGTCTCTCCTACAACTAAACACACACTTACCCAATGGCTCATTAGTTCTACTTCTGGGTGTTTGCCCAAGAGAATAAACATGTGCCCACAAAAAGACTTTTGTAAGAATTAATAGATTTAATTTTAAGAGCCAAGAACTGAAATCTCGTGTTCATCAACTGGGCAATAGTGATAGTCAGTACAATGGAATATCCACAATAAAAGGCAATTAACTACTAATACTAAAAACAGTCAAAACCAAAACAAAATCTGAAAGAAGCCTTATATAAAAAAGTACATGGTGAGTAATTCCATTTATATGAAGATTTAAAACAGGTAAAACTAATCTATGGTACAAAAAAGATGTTTGGGAAAGGGCATCATAGGTGATGTTAATATTCCATTTCTTTTTTTTCATAAGATTCATAAAATTTTTTTATTGAAGTATAGTTGATTTACTATGTTCTATTAGTTTCAGGTGTTCAAAGTGATTTAGCTATACATATATATTCTTTTTCATATTCTTTTCCATTACAGTTTATTACAAGATACTGAATACAGTTCCCTGTGCTATAGAGTAGGACCTTGCTGTTTATCTATTTTATATATAGTAGTTTGTATCTGGTAATCCCAAACTCCTAATTTATCCCTCCCCTCCTTTGGTAATCATGTTTGTTTTTATGTCTGTGAGTCTGTTTCTGTTTTGTAAATAAGTTCATATGTATCACTTTTTTAGACTCCACATGTAAGTGGATATCAAATGATACTTGTCTTTCTCTGACTTGCTTCACTCAGTATGCTAATCTCTAGGTTTATCCATGTTGCTGCAAATGGTATTATTTTATTCTTTTTTATGCCTAACTAGTATTCCACTATATCTATATCTATAGATAGATAGATATGTTATAAACACACACACACACACACACACACACACACACACACACACATCTTCTTTATCCTTTCATCTGTTGATGGACATTTAGGTCGTTTCCATGTCTTTGCTATTGTAAATAGTGCTGCTATGAACATAGACGCAAAAATTCAACAAAATATTAGCAAACCAAATCCAACAACACATAGAAAAGATCATACACCATGATCAAGCTGGATTCATCCCAGGGTCACAAGGATGGTTCAACATATGCAAATATTCTATTTCTTGATAGGCTTTTGTGTTATACAGCTGTATGCATTTGTTAAAATTCAGCAAATGTACATTTTAAATTTGTGCATTTTCTTGTATGTATATTTTACCTCAAAAATTTTAAAAACACCGTCAACAAACATTAAACTCCACTTTATGATGTTTATGCTGAAATATTTAGGGCATAGTGTACAGATGTCTGCAATTTACTTTGAAATGCAACAAAAAATAAGATGGATTGATGGACAGATAGTGTTGTATAGGGAAGTAGGTATTTGGTAGAGAAAGTATAATGAGTATTGAAGAGGGCAAAATAATGGTCTACCAGATATATGCACATCCTAATTCCCAGACCTGTGAATATTAAGGTTGCAGGTGGCATTAAGTTGGCTAATCATCTGATCTTGAGATGGGGAGATTATCCTGGAATCCAGGTGAGCCCACTGTAATCACAAGAGTCATTAAAAGTGGAAGAGGGAAGCAGAAGGGGAGAGTCAGAGGCAGATCTAACTATGGAAGAAGGGTCAGAGAGATGCCAGTTCCTGGCTTTGAAGCTGGAGGAAGGAGGGCATAAGCCAAGGAAGGCAGGCAGTCTTTAAACTTCTGAATATAAAATATATGATTAACAATTAAGGAGAAAGTGACAAACCAGAAAAACAATTTGTAATTTTTTACAAAAATCTAATATTCTTTTTGTTGAATTAAAGTATAGCTGATGTACAATATTATATGTTAGAGGTGTAAAATATAGTGATTCTCAATTTGAAAGGCTGTACTCCAGTTAGAGTTATTATAAAATATTGGTTGTATTCCCTGTGTTGTACAATATATCCTTGTAGCTTATTTTATACATAATAGTTTGTACCTCTTAATTCCCTGCCCCTATATTTCCCCTCCCCCCTCCCCTCTTCCCATTGGTAATCACTAGTATTGTTCTCTGTATCTGTGAGTCTCCTTTTTTGTGTGTTGTATTCACTAATTTTTTTTTAGATTTCACATGTAAGTGACACCATACACTATGTTTTTCTCTGTGTGATTTATTTCACTGAGCATAATACCCTCCAGGTTCACCTATGTTGTGGCAAATAGCAAAATTTCATTTTTTAATGGCTGAGTTGTATTCCATTGTATATATGTACCACATCTTCTTTATCCATTCATCAGTTGATGGACACTTAGGTTGCTTCCGATAGAACATAATGAATTCAGTAAAGTTGCAGGTTACAAAATTAATATGCAGATATCTGTTGCGTTTATATATACTTGCAACAAACTATCAGATAGAGAAATTAAGGAAACAATCCCATTTACCATCACAACAAAGAGAATAAAATACCTAGGAATAAACCCACCTAAGGACAAAAGACCTATACTTTGAAAACTATAAGACACTGACAAAAGAAATTGAAGATGACACAAACAGATGGAAAGATATACCATGTTCTTAGATTGGAAGAATTAATATTGTTAAAATGACCATACTACCCAAGGCAATCTACAGATTCAATGCAATCCTTATCAAAATACCAACGGCATTCACAGACCTAAAACAAATCATTTAAAAATTTGTATGGAAACACAAAAGGCCCTGAATAGGAAAACAATCTTAAGAAGAACAGAGCTAGAGGAATCACATTCCCTGGCTTCATACTACTACAAAGCTATAGTAATCAAAACAGTATGGTACTGGCACCAAAAGAGATACATAGATCAATGGAACAGGACAGAGCGCCCAGAAATAAACCCACACACTTATGGTCAATTCACCTACGACAAAGGAGGCAAGAATATACAATGGAGAAAAGACAGTCTTTTCAATAAGTGGTGCTGGGAAAACTGGACAACTACATGTAAAAGAATGAGATTAGAACATCTGTAGTATCATATACAAAAATAAGCTCAAAATGGACTAAAGACCTAAAAGTAAGACTGGAAACCATAAAACTTTTAAAGGAAAACATAGGCAGAACACTCTGACGTAAATCACAGCAATAAATCCAAAAACAGAGGGGATATATGTATACGTATAGCTGATTCACTTCTACTGTACTTTTGCTGTACTTTGCTGTACAGTAAAAACTAACACAACATTGTAAAGCAACTAGACTCTAACAAAAATGAAAGAAATATACTGTACTGTGTATCTGACATTGCTAAAGAGTAGATCTTAAATGTTCTCGCCACAAGAAAAAAAATTGTGTACCTATGTGTGGTGATGGATGTTAACTAAACTTATTGTGGTGATTGTTTTGCAATATATCAAATATTGAATCATTATGTTGTACACCTGACACAAACATAATATTATATGCCAATTATGTATTTTTAAAAACTAGGGAAATCTGAATAAACTATATGGATTTTAGTTAATAATAATAAAAAATTAAATCGAAGCAATATTTTTTGGGGTCTGCCTCCTAAAGCAAAGGAAACAAAAGCAAAAATTAAAAAACGGGACCTAGTTAAACTTAAAAGCTTTTACACAGCAAAGGGAACCAGAGACAAAACGTAAAGACAACCTACTAAATGCAAGAAAATATTTGCAAGTGACATGACCGATAAGAGGTTAATATCCAAAATATATAAACAGCTCATACAACTCAACATCAGAAAACAAACAACCCAATTAAAAACTGGGCAGAAGGCCTTGAATAGACATTATTCCAAAGAGGAAATGCAGATGGCCAGCAGGCACATGAAAAGATGCTCAACATTGCTAATCATCAGGGAAATAGAAACCAAAATCACAATGAGGTATCATCTCACACCTGTCAGAATGGCTACCATCACAAAGAACACAACAACAAATGTTGGTGAGGATGTAGAGAAAAGGCAACCTTCATATGCTGTTGGTGGGAATGTAAATTGGTGCACACAGTGGAAAACAGCATGGAGTTTTCTCAAAAGTCTAATATTTTTAATACATTTTTTAAAATTCCCAATCAGTTTGAGATAAAAACCTTAATAGTAAAAAAGATTGAAAAAACAGAAACAAAATCAAAATCATTTACTAAGGCAATCATCTTGTAAATAAAATATCTGCCCCTTACCAGTACTTGAGTCTATGCAAATTGAAACGGGAATTAAACAAGGTTTTGGCAAAGACTGACTTTTATCATAATACGCTGTGTTGGTAAAAACACAGTGAGGTATAGTCTCATGTACTCCTGGTGGGAGTGAAAAAATATTCAGCCTTCCTGAAGTATAACTTTAATAAAGGGTCTTAAATGTGTTCATTCTCTATGAACTGAATCTTCAACTTTCAGAGATTATTTTATAAGGGATGTGGGGAAAAAAGGTTTTGAGTATATTCATTAAAACGTTGTAACTTAAAACACCGGAAACAATCTAAACATTTAACAATAGAAAGATTAAATTATGCTTTATACATAAAATCGAAAACTATGCCACCATTGACAGTAAAAGTTTTGACAAACATTTAAGGACAGAAAATGATATTGCTGGGTGAAAAGCAGAAAACAGGGCCATACACAAGGTATTCCCATTTTTGTTTAAAACTATCAATATTTGTATACATAATATATATTTGAAAGGTCAGACACCTAATTTTAAGTTGTGGTTATCTCTGGGTGGTAGGACTAAGAATTTCTTTTTACTTTCTTTTTAACAGTTTATGCGACATTACTACTGCACCAGAGTGTAAGCCCCTGGAGTGTGGCAGCTATGTCTTGTTCACTATTGAGTATCTTCAGCTTCTAACAGTGTCTGTCATAGGAAGGGAACCCAACAAACCTTAATGGACTTAAAGATTTAATAGTTTTCTCTGTATTGCCAAATTTTCTGTAATCAAAGCTATTTAATTATAAAAATTCTATTTCAATACAAATATCTTCCTTTTTTAAGGAAAAAAAACAGTAAGACAAAACACAGCTAGATTTATCAGTAAAAATTTAGCACAATTCAAATGCCCAGTATTATGTCTTTTAACTTATGTTTTTAGGAAGTGTTTGGTGACCACTGGAAAATGCTTACTATGTAACGTTAAGGAAAATTAGGAAATGAAATTGTACATGTAATGTGATCTTTACGTGAAAAAAATCTGAGAGACGAGACTTAAAATGTAGGAATATTAACAGTACTTGTTTCTGGGTGCTGGAATTATTGAAATGATTTTTTTCCCTTCTTTATCCTTGACCTTCTTTCCAAATTTCCTAGTGTAAGAATGTATTATTCACATAATCATAAAATGTTTAGGTTAAACTCTTTTCCCTTTCAGGGAGGACATGTATGTAGGGAAGAGAGGGCAACTAATTATCTAAGTTGAAAAAGTAAGACAGCATCAAACACAGAACTTAATGATCAGATTGAAATCAGAAATCCATGCCAATGTTTCTGTGCATGGTTATATGAAGGATTTGGGGGGAGGGACGGAAGGGGATGAGCTAGAAGGTCAGAAGCTCAAGGCTTCACACCTCAACTGCATCCCGCTTCCAGGGTCATCACATGTCCATGGCCTGGGTCACTCCAACTGAAGGTATGAAGGAGCTTGTGAGGAAAGGAAACCTGCTACTTTCTCTACCGGGAAGTTCCTCAACCAAGAGCAGGTAGTGTGCATGCTGGGGAGACTCTAACTAGTCCCTTCAGCCTACTGGGTTCTACCCTATTTACCAAGTATCTTGAGACGGTTCTCCACCCTACTACAGCTTCCCAGGTCATACCTGGTCTAAGTCAGTGCAGAGAACCCGAGTGTGGCTCCCCATCGGAGCAGCAGCTCCATTATTTTCCCTCTAGGATGAGGCCAGCATTTGGGGGAAAAGAAAAGGAAAACATATGTCTTATGTTGGTTCTGCTTCATTTTTACAATGAATTTCATTTTTCTGCAATTAAGTGTAAGCCAGCTTTATTCTCTATAGTCGTACTTGCTGTGTCTATTTTAAACATTCTCTTTTATTTATTTATTATTTATTTATTTTTTTTGCGGTACGCAGGCCTCTCACTGTCGTGGCCTCTCCCGTTGTGCAGCACAGGCTCCGGACGCGCAAGCTCAGCGGCCATGGCTCACGGGCCCAGCCGCTCCGCGGCACGTGGGATCCTCCCGGACCGGGGCATGAACCCGTGTCCCCTGCATCGGCAGGCGGACTCTCAACCACTGCGCCACCAGGGAAGCCCTAAACATTCTCTTTTAAAGCGTTAACCATAAGTTGATTGAATTAATGGGAAAAAAAAGATGTGAGGTCAGCAATCATACAACTTCTCTAGACAGATCTCAGAAAGCTGGGAATAAGCAATCCAACTTGAAAATCAATTACATGAGAAGCATTAAGATACTTTCTCTTTAATCTTTTCAGAGTATATCAAAACCCTGGCTTCAGACCAGAACTGGAGAGCGCTTGTACGCTAGTGAGCAGGAAACCTATTCCAAGTAAATTACATCACTCTCTCTCTTAAATGTCAGAACAGTAAGTGCAGCATCTCCTGAGACCCACAAACACTCAGCCTATGGAGACATCCCCAATCCATCCAAAGGCTTTCCAGACACTGCATCCCACTAGTCCCCTCTTTTCACTGTTTATTAAGATTATAGGTTGGATCTAATCTGAACACTTACCAGACCATTTTCACCAGAGCTCTTAAACCCACCTTCCTCCAAGTCCTTTCAGGACTTTGGGGCTCATAATGGGATTCACCATATTTGGACCCAAAGAGTGGTAGTTATTGCCCTGCAATCCCTAAGGAGAAGCAGGACACCCATCTGAGATAAGTGAGCAGAGAGCCAACAGAAAGTACCCAGCTTTCTTCAGGCTCAGAGAAATTTCTAAGAAGAGGACAGTCTAGCTCAGTGACATACCCAATGCAGTTCCCAAAAGCAAGGCTCTGGGATAAAAAGGAGAAAGCTGGTATTGAAAGAGCAGGACCTCCCACTGAGTTGGCATAACCGTAACTCAGAGTGGACTGGGGAGGCCCAGGCACACAGGGCCAGTGTCAGTGGTACCCAAGAGCAGGTGGACTTTGGTTGTTGAATGGCATCGAAAGCTCTGGGGCTGAGAGGTGTTACATGTGTGTGCCAAGCATGTCACAACCAGCAGGGCATGTAGTAGGTGATCACTGCTTTGGGTACATGTATGAACCAATTAAGCTTAATTAACTAAACCTAATTAAGCTGTAATCCAGGCTTTTGATTTTCCAGCAGTGGGTATGGCTCAGGAGATTTGGGTTTTACCTATTTAGGGGAACTCTTATAAACCAATATATAAATCTGATTCTTAGCCAGTAGGGAGGGTGTTGGTCTGGAGAAAAGATACATTTTATTTTGTTGACCTTCTTGACCCATCCCATTTTAGCTAAAGCCAATAATTAAATGAAGAGTTTTGTTTGGTGACCCACATCATAGTTTTGCATTGTCTACGTACTCAACAATTTTAGATCAAAAGTTGTAGTTGTCACTTGCTGTGTCACTATGTGTGTGTGAAAGCAATACTGAGACTGACAGCCAGAACTCAGGGAGAATTTTGGCCGTTCCCCCCAATATTCTTTCCAGTTAGTTAATCCATCATCAGAGCATGTGACCCTAAACATACACACACCCCCACACACACCACCACCACCACCTCCTCCTCCATATCAAGATAACCCTATACAGTTAATCTAGGCTTCCTGCTGGTACTTAATCCCTCATCTGCTGGGTGACAATTAAACGAGGGTGCACTAGAGCTATTGTCTAGGGAAGAGAGCTGGCCAGAAACTCTACATTGCTGTTTTACCCTACATGAGTGGACTGAATCACCAAAGACTGACATCAAGTGAAATGTCACTTATTCCTATTCAGAAAAAATACAAGTGCCCAGTGGGCAGGATCCTTATGAGAGCTCAGAGTATTCTCTCTACAAAGAAATCTATTTGCAGAGAAGATTTATAATCAGAAGATTGTTGGATAAGCATCCAGTCTAAGAAAGAGGGGTACCTTTATGGTATTACTGATGGGTGCCCTCAAGTTTTGTCAGATTGCCGTCTCCCTTTCCACTGTGGGCACATTCCAACAATCTCATGGGTGGCCTGGAAAGTCAGGGCTTCCCCCACCCCACCCCCCACTCAGTGTTGAAGGTACACCAACACATTCTACTCTGTGACCCTCTTCTCCATAGTCCATGGACACCAACCTTCTACTGAGATGTTCTGGCTCATGTAATCTGGCCTCAGCTCCCTTAATTCCTACATCCTTTTAGTCACCAATTTCTTTACAGAGCTTACTTCTACTGATCATTGATTTCACCTCTTATATATAGGTTCTTCCTAATTTCAGTCTAAAGAATACGTTTAAGTTCTTATTTAATGCTTTGCTCTTTTAATTATCTTTGCATCAAAAACAGATCACAATTTGCTATTACATGATGTGGATGCTTCTCTCAACTGTCAATGGTAGGGCTGTACTGGTTAATTGAAGACAAGAGGGACCCAATCCTTGACTATACAACACCTTAACTCAAAGTTCACCAACCAACAATTTTTCCTTTGGCCACCATGAACTTACTATCATTCTTTCCTTAAGTTTGTTTATGATAAGCAGACATCCATTCAAGTGAGCTTAAGTGAAAAGGGGGGTTTCTCAGACGGACACCTCTCATAGAAACTAGTATGACCAGGCCAAAACTGGAGGGGAACTAGGACTTGGAAGTGAGTTCTGAGATTGCTCTGAGTGGTTTGATAGTCTTTCCTCTCTCTCTGATGATCAAGGGCTATGTGACCACCTCATCCTGCATCTGCATCTTCTCTCACCTTGGTCAGTTTCCTTTATGTTGTATGGCCCAACTAGGCTATCAGACCCAAGTCAACAGGATCTAGATAACCCGACAGCCCCATATTCCAAAAATGATTGAAGATGGATGTCAAGATGCTTGTATGCATGAGGGTCAAAATCAGATTCAAGTAAATATGATAAAACTACTAAATGGGACTGAGGTATAAATATGGCTCTGAACTTATAGGAATTTTTCTTAGATGAGGATTTTTTAAATCTATTTGATTTTTTATACATATACACATTGTATTCATTTCCTATGGCTGCCATAACAAAGTGCCACAAACTGGGTGGATTAAAATAACAAGTTGTTTTTTGTCTTACAGTTCTGGAGGCTAGGAGTCTGCAATCAAGGTGTCTACAGGGCCTTGCCCACTCTGAAACCCCTCCTCGCCTAGTCCTACCTTTTGGTGGTTTGTCAGCAGTCTTCGGCATTCTTTGGCTTGTAAATGCATCACTCCAATCCTCTGTCTTTACATGGTGTTCTCCCTGTGTGTCTTCATAGCATCTTCCCTCTTTGTCTGAGTGTATTCAAACATCCCCTTTCTATAAGGACACTAGTCATATTGGATTAAGGCCCATCCTAATGACCTCACTTTGATTTGATTATCTCTGTTAAGACCAGATTTCCAAGTAAGGTTACATTCTGGGGTATTGGGGGTTAGAACTTCAACATATCTTCTTTGGGGGGAAATAATTCAATCCATAAAACGTATATAATTGTATGACAATGAAAGATCAGATAGAGAAATTAAAGAAACTCCCATTTACCATCACATTAAAAAGAATAAAATACCTAGGAATAAACCCACCTAAGGAGACAAAAGTCCTGTACTCTGAAAACTTCAAGATGCTGATAAAAGCAACTGAAGACAAACAGGTAGAGATATATACCATGTTCTTGGATTGGAAGAATCAGTGCTGTAAAAAAGACCATACTAGCCAAGGCAATCTACAGATGCAATGCAATCCCTGTCAAATTATCAATGGCATTTTTCACACAACTGGAACAAAAACTTTTAAGCTTTATATAGAAACACAAAAGACCCCAAATAGCTAAAGCAATCTTGAGAAAGAAAAATGGAGCTAGAGGAATCAGGCTCCCTGACTTCAGACTATACTACAAAGTTACAGCAATCAAAATAGTATGGTACTGGTGCAAAAACAGAAATAGTTCAATGGAATAGAATATAAAGTCCAGAGATAAACCCACACACCTATGGTCAATTAATCTATGACAAAGGGGCAAGAATATACAGTGCAGAAAAGACAGCCTCTTCAATAAATGGTGCTGGGAAAACTGGACAGCTACACGTGAGAGAATGAAATTAGAACATTCCCTAACACCATACATTTAGGTCTTTAATCCATTTGGAGTTTATTTTTATGTAAGACTGAACACTGTAAAACTTTTAGAAGAAAACATAGGCAGAACACTCTGACATAAATTGTGGCAATATCATTTTGGATCCACTTCAAGAGTAATAAGAATAAACAAATGGGACCTATTTAAACCTAAAAGCTTCTGCACAGCAAAGGAAACCATTAACAAAACAAAAAGACAGCCCACAGAATGGGAGAAAATACTTGCAAACAAAGGGACTGACAAGGGATTAATCTCCAAGATATACCAACAGCTCATGTAGCTCTACATCAAAACAAACAAACAAACAACAACAAGCACCCAATCAAAAAATGGGCAGTAGATCTAAAGAGACATTTCTCCAAAGAAGACATACAGATCACCAAAAAGCACCTGAAAAGATGCTCAACATCACTAATTATCAGAGAAATGCAAATCAAAGCTACAATGAGGTATCGCCTCACACTGGTCAGAATGCCATCATCAGAAAGTCTACAAACAATAAATGCTGGAGAGTGTGTGGAGAAAACAACTACACTGCTGGGTGGGAATGTGAATTGGTACAATCACTGTGGAGAACAGTAGGGAGATTCTTTAAAAAACTAAAAGTAGAACTACCATATGATCCAGCAATCCCACTCCTGGGCATATATCTGGAGAAAACCATAATTTGAAAAGATACACGCACCCCATTGTTCACTGCAGCACTATTTACAATAGCCAAGACATGGAAGCAAGCTAAATGTCCATGGGCAGAGAAATAGATAAAGAAGATGTGGTACATATATAAAAGGGAACATCACTCAGCCATTAAAAAAGAACAAAATAATGTCACTGGCAGTAACATGGATGGATCTAGAGATTATCCTCCTAAGTGAGGTCAGTCAGAGAAAGACAAATATCATATGGTCTCATATGTGGAATCTAATTTTTAAAAATGGTACAAATGAGCTTATTTACAAAACAACCAGACTTACAGATATTGAAAACAAACTTATGGTTACCAAAGGGGAAACATGAGGGGGAGGGATAAATCAGGAGCTTGGGATTAACATACACACATTACTGTATAGAAGATAGATAACCAGCAAAGACCTACTGTATAGCACAGAGAACTCTACTCAGTATGCTGTGATAAGCTAGATGAGAAAAGAATCTGATAAAGAATGAATACAAGTAAAACTGAATCACTTTGTTGTACACCTGAAACTAACACAACATTGTAAGACAACTATATTCCAATAAAATTAAAAAATAATGAAATCAACCCCCCAAAACATATATAATTGTATGTAAAGGCATACATATGATCATATGCATAGACTTATTTCTAGTGAAGTTTTTTTGTTTTGTTTTGTTACCTTGGCTTTGTCTCTCCTTCTCCTCCCTCAACCGAGGTAACCAATTTTTGCAACCTAATACACATCCTTCCATACTGTTCTCTGTACTTACATAAACCCCCTCACACCCACACACATTTTTATTTTCCCCTCAAAAATAGGATCATGTTATATGCACTTTTTCCATCTTTTCCTACTCAAAAGTACCTTTGGGAATTCTCTCCAAATAATCTGGTTTAACTGTAACTCATTTTTTTATTGAGGGAAAAAAAATATTCCTTTGTGGGAGATGTATCGTAAATTATTAAGCTGCTCCTCTGGTGATGGGCATTCTCTTTTTTCCTGTTTCTTCCCTCTGAATGATGCTGCAGTAAGCCTCCTTGGACACATATCCTCAAAGCTACTGCTTTTATTTCTAGGGGCTACCTTTGCGGGTGTGCGATTGCTGGGTAAAGGGGTACATGTACTTTTAATTTTAATAGATGCTGTCAACTTTCTTTCCCCAAAGATTTCAGCACATCACATTTCATCAGCAAAGTATCAAGAGTACGTCCTCCTCACCCTCGCCAGGCATATGGTATAATGGCTCTTTCTGCCAGTTTAAGCATAAAATGGTTTTATTATTAACTTTACTTTGCCTTTCTGTGACAACTAGTGAATTTGGGCAACTTCTCATATGTTTGTTGGCTTGTTGGCCATTCGAATTTATTCAGTAACTTGTTCATCTGTATCCTCTGAGCATCTTTCTCCCATCTTGTCTTTTTCTCAAATTTAAAAGTTTAAATTTTTATATATGTTTTGTCACTTGCATTACACATGTACTGTCACTTACCTATTGATGTAGATAAATCACATATATTTTCCTTTATAGCTTCTGGTTCTCGTTTTACAAAGGTCTCTTCCATCCCTAGAGTATATATGTAGCCTACCAGATTTTTAAACAATCCCTTCATTGTTTTTACTACATTTAAATATTTAATCTATTTGAGATGGATTTTTCCATAGAGCATAAGGGAGGAGTCTGTTTATTTTCTTCCAAATGAAGAGCCAGCATTATCTATTATATATTACATCTTTTCTTCTTTGTTATATGTTAAATTCTCATTCAAATTGAGATTTGTATCTGGCTCTTTCTAGCAGCCAATTCGAACAGGAAACACAAAAGGCTGGGAAGGTAGCCAACATTGTAGCTATGGTAGTTTTGGGGTGGTGGGAATTTAGATAACTTATTATTCTTCATTTGGCTTAGCCGTATATTCCAATTTTTCCTATAATGAGCATGCAATACTGGTTTAACAAAAGTAAATAAAGGAAAAGAATACAGTAAACAGAACTAGTTTCATCATCCGTAGCGTCCTAGGACAGAAACTAACTAGGGAGCCGCATGACTATTCCTGGAACGGACGCCTGAGAAGGGTTTCTGCCTGGGGGGAGGGGAGAAGAGACACGTAATAGGGGTGTTCCTAGGAGACCCTGGAAAATCTCTTTAAAGGCCAGTTGGCCCCGGAGGTGAGGGTTGATTAAGTTTTGGGAAGGCATTTCCTTCAGCCAATGAGCTCATTGTGAAATAGGTTGTCAGGTGGGGATTTAAAGTGCGATTAGAATCAGGCATCAAGTGTTCAAGTGATGGGTTTAATTGATTGGAAGAGCAGATTGCTCTGAGCTGATGCAATAACTAATGGGGCTGAGTGTTGTTTCACACTGGGGCTGAAAGTGTGAAATGATGCAATTATTGCCTGTGTCAAACAGCAGTTCAAGTACTGGCAGGAATTTACATGCTTCCAACAGTACCTTGAACTGGAGATTAAAGGGCACATATCAAATTATGTGAAAGTGACCAGATTCTCCTAACCCCAGGGTGCAGCCTCTGCCCCTAAGTGATAAGGTCAAAGCCCTCAAGTCTCCATAAAACTCCAACGGCACAAGTGAAAGCCCTGCAGACACCTGCAGCGTCAGGGCTGTCGGTTCCCCGGGCAAAACGACCACCAGCCGCACAGACTCCCCGGGCTCCTCCGCTCGGCGGTCATCCCAGGGAAGGTCAAAGCGTGAGGGCTGGCCCCAAACCTTCTACACCTCCCTGCAAGGCCTGAGACTGGGGGTGGAGGTGGGAGTGTCTGCAAATCAAAGTGCATACTGGATTTCCAGTTCCTGCAGGAGGAACCCTGGAAGAGTCAGGAATCGCTTCTCCGAAACCACCTATAACGAGCGCAGCAACACGTTTCTCGGCACTGCTTGTGGCGATGCCCCTCAGAGAAGCACGTGGCAGAATGCCAAGGCTGGGCTCAGTACAACCGGGTAGGAAGTTAGAACTCAGTGGTCCGGGGAGGCTACTCTCCAAAGGTCTACCAGGCCAAGGATAAAGCTTAGTGTTGGGAGGACGTTGCCGTTAGGTAATCCTCCTTATAATAGGAGTTCTATTCCCGGGACTTCCCTGGCAGTCCAGTGGTGAGGGCTCCACGCTTCCACTGAAAGGGGCTCGGGTTTAATCCCTGGTTGGGGAACTAAGATCCCGCGAGCTGCCCGGCAAGGCAAAAAAAAAAAAAAAAAAAAAAAAAAATCACCTTCCTAGAACAGTATTCCTCACAACTGAGTCCTTGGTAATTATTTATCCAACTGATGATTCTTTGGAATAGAGCTACACTGTGATGGTGAAATAGAAAACTATACGCATTGGCAGTCAGCCAAGCTGGGGGTTCGGATGACACCCTCTTAATGGCAGCTGAAGGGCCTCATGAGACCTGAATGAAGGCTTCCCAACTTCCTGTGGGAAAGGGGCTTGGTGACAGAGCGACTTTGGTCTTCTCCATTACCCAACAGATCCTGAGGCCCTAGTGTTTTCTGTTTCGTCCTCATAATCATTTCAGTCTTGAATATTTTAAAGCAGGTGTTCTCACGTAACCACCTCGGGCATTAAACGATAAAAGTCGCAATAAAGCTCCCATCTCTCTTTTAACTTAGAGAAATAAAATAGACTTTCCTGGTGTGCCTTCCAAGACACATTGGCCAGGAGATAAGTGCCTCATTAAATATTGGGAGGTATCTTCCAACAATTTTAACTTTGCTCTTGGAATCCTTTGTAGTGAATCCACTATTTATCTCAGCAATGGATAAGACAAAAAGGGCTTCAGTTTCTCTTCTAAGGTGGTTCCTATCATTTTTACTTCCCATCACTTGCGGAGGCTGGCCAGGTTTTTTCACTTGTTTATTGGTGTTTGCCCTTTTACTATTTTTCCCCTCTATCAGGGGTGTTTGTTACTCGTCTCTATCAGATGTGGCACTTAAAGCTTGAGTCCCAGATGTGCGAGACCATAATTCAGATGCAACTAGCTCTGAATTCTCAGCAGCACCCGTAATGATAGCAGGTGAGAAATTTCCTCACGACACACGCAGTGGACTGTATGAAGTCCTGTAACACAAGTGTTTCTACAGACTAACTTAAGCTGCACGAAGCCTAGCGTTCTAACATCCAGGGGATGTAGAGGCCTATCTGTCTGCATGGAAAGACTTGGCCCAATATGAGATCTATCTGGGTGTTTGTTACAAGCTGTATGAAAGAAAATCTGGGCACAGTGTTCTTTTAGTAACCGGAACTTATATCCAACGTGTGACGCATATAGTGAATTGTTTAACAGACCCAGATGTACCAGACCATAATTCATCATAAAAAAATGTAGCTTTAAATCATTAACACACCCTTGATAGCAGGTGAGAAGAGAAACTGCCTCTTTGAGACACACAAAGTAGACTTGTCTAAAGTTCAAATGTGGTCTCAGGGCACCGAGGGTGTTTATAAACCTCCGAGTCCTTCCTTCCTACGATCACGGCCTAGCCTCCAGGGGTGGGAGCTCAGTGTCTTGCAAGGTCGATCTTCCCACTTGGGAAAACTTGGGTTTTCCTGACGTGACGGGACAGAGCAATGCAATGGCCCGTGTTCTCTGTTCCCCTACCCCTACCCCACCCAGACTCGCCCTGTCTCCTCCACAGCTCCACCCATCAGACCAGTTCTCCAGCTTTGTGTAAGAGTATCCACTGGAGGGGCTGAGAAGGAGAGGGGGGAGCCTTAAAGCTGGGCAGTCTGGTGCTGAATGCAGCTGGGTGGAACCAGACAGAACAGTAGGGCATCTTAAGAAGGGCTGCTCTACGGCCCTCGTGTGGATCAAGAGAAACAAGCGAAGGGCTTCATTTATTCTGACCCGTCTTGGAGACAGAAAGTACCTCCTCTTACCACCTGTGTATCCCCCATTTCCCCTTTGTCAGGCAGTTAAGCAGCCTGCTTTTCTTGGGGGTGAGGGGTCACCTCAACCTCAATTTTGAGGTTTCAGTGGGGAACTCCTACCCCCTCATTCCCCACTCCTCTGTGAGGCTCAGTGGTCAGCACCACTGTCCAGGTCAGAGTTTGGCTCTGGGAAAGCCGATCCCTGGAGTGTGCTGGGGCCACTACAAGGGAGGCTGCTGTTAGCCAAGCCGGCGGCTAAGCTGCGGAGTGTGACCTGGGATGCGAACCATGTGGCCCTCAGGGGCTGCCATGTGATGGGAATCCAGGGGTGACTGGTTTCAGTCATTATTAAGTTCCTTAGTATCTCTGACTAGCTCATTTGTGCTAGGGTTTTGCCCCTTGCCACCAAGAGTTTCCTAATTCAGTGCTATTTCAACCACAGTCGCTTTGGGGACTGAGTCATGTGACTGAAATATACCTCTCGCAGCTTCCTCTCATTGATGCTATGCTCTTGGAACCAACAGAAAAAATCTCTCCCCTCAGACCCATGGCTCCTGTCAGTTTCTCTCTCTCCCTCTTCTCCAGGCAACCCCTGCCAGTTCCTTTAGGCTCTGCTGGTGTCTACTCAAAGAACACACAAAGTCAACGATCAGGTGTCAATTTACGTCCTGAGAAGGGTATGGGGTTCCTTTCTTGAGTTGATTTCTTCCCTTTGGGATAAAGACTAGTTGAAGCTCCTCAGTATTCACTTAAATTAAAAAAGGCCCCGAGCAAGCAGGGCCACATGAACCACTCAAAGGGCTGTTCCTACCTGCAAGTCATAGCAGCGCGACCCAAGTCATTTACTATTCACTTACGTGTAAGTTTGCAGATAACGTACTTTAATCTTTTCTTAAGTTACAGGAAACTGTTTTTCCAGTGTTCTCTTGAATAAGATTGCTCTCGCCCACTTCTCACTGGCCTTCTGCTCTGCTTTTAAGAGGGGAAGGAAGGCGAGGGTGTGCCAGGGCGCTGACCAACGCATCATTAGTGCCACGACAGAACAAGCATAGGGACCACTGGACTGGACGAGAAGCCCCTGGAGGACAGGATCGGGTCTTATCTGCCCTCGTGTTTGCAGAGCCTGGTTCAGAGCCTGGCAAGGTAGGTGCTCAATATATGAGTCACGAATGAATGATGAACAAACGGATGAATGACGAGTGTACATTCTTGGGGCAACAAGGAGGGTAACCTGACAAGGGTATGGGCACCTTGGGTCACGTGAGAAGGTGGCAGTAGACGATACTGTGGAGTCACAGAATGAAGAGCCCTGTGTGTCAGGCAAGAGCGTTGGTCAGGATGAGCCTGCACGGGGGCAGGAGAACTGAGCCGCGGCATTAAGACCCCAGAACCCTAACCCCAGTTCTACCACTAACTCAGTCTGTCACTTCCCCCCTCAAACGCTTCAGTTCCCTCTCAGATAAGATGAGTCAATCAGAACGTGATCTAAGAATTGATCACATCTAGAATTGAGATCTAAGACTTCCAAGCATCTAGTAGGACGCACGGCACCATTGGCGGCATCACATCAGCCTGTGTGCCAGGGTTCCCTGTACACTATCTGGAACATCATGCCCCATTGCCTTGTGTGTTCATCTTCCTCCTCCAGCCTGACCATTCCCCAAGTGAAAGACTATCATATTGTTTATGTACCTCTATGACAGCTTAGTCTATCAATAAATTGAGGATTATAAACTGGCAGCCTATGGACTCCATCCAGCCTGTAGAAGTATTTAGTTTGGCTGTTTTCATAAAGGATGTTGCAGGCAGCATAATGACATCCCAAAGACGTTCACATCCTAATGCCTAGAATCTGTAACCTAACACCTTACGAGGCAAAGGGGATTTTGCAGATGTGATTAATTTTTTTAAATAGCAAGATTATCCTGGATTATTTGGGTGGTCCCAATGTAATCACAAGGCATGGAAAATGGAAGGGGAAGACAGAATCAGAACCAGAGAGATGGCCTCATGAGAGACTCGATCGTCCATCACTGGCTTTGAAGATGGAGGAAGGGGCCATGGGCCAAGGAATACAGGTGGCCCCTAGAAACTGAAAACAAATTCTCTCCTAGAGGCTCCACAAGGGACACAGCCCTGATAACACGCCGATTTTAGCTCAGTGAGACCCATTTCAGACTTCTGACCTTTAGATAATAAATCTATATTGTTTTAAGCCACTAAGTCTGTAGCAATTTGTTACAGAAAACCAACACAGGAGAAAACTTTGAAAGCCTTAGGCAAGGCAGACACCCCCTTCCCCAGTCAGGCCTATTACTTCTGATTGTTCACCACTAGGCTTAATTTGTTTGTTTCTGCTACATGTGTGACCCCTGCTTGAGCCGCTCTCATCATTCAAGTTACTAATTGAAGAGTAAGAACACATGTCTGGATATCAGAAGATTGTGGGTCCTCAATTCTTCCAATAACCAGCGAAAGGACTGTGGACTGGTTGGTTGACCTCATTTGGTCCCCCTTTCCTTGTCAACAGAATCAAGGGGTGATACTAGACCATCTCCAAGGACTCATACTCTAGTGGATCATGGTTCTATCACTGATTAGTGATGGTTCGCTACCCTATCACCAGCATGTCATTTGGGTTTCGATGCTGCAGTGACTACTGCTGTCCTGGTGACGGGGATACGAGTGGTTCCCGGCATCTTCTCTGGCCACTCTGGGTGGTGGCAGTCACAGACATTCACTGAGTGTCTGCCCCAGCAGCACCTGCACAGCCTGGGAAAAACAAGGACTCAGACCCCGATCCCTGAACTTGTTGTATGGATGTAGTGACCGAAGAGGCCAACGACCATAAATTCTCTGTAGCACCAGAGGCATTACATTGGTTAAAGGCAATTAAATAATTGAGCAATCTATCATTAACAAATTCCGTCTGCTGTTCTATACACAGGCAAGGAATGGAAGCTCTTCCACGGTCTGCCCCTTGGCTTTCCTATCTCCCCTATTCCCTGACATCCCAAGGTATGGACATTGATCCTATACCTTGGTCTTCACTGCTGTTTGATCCTATACTTGTCGTTATTGCTTCTCTTCCTTCCTAGTAGAAAGAGCAGTATGTATTAAAGAGGAGCAATGGGTTCTTTTCTCCACTGGACTTAGACCAGGGAAGGAAGGTTGAGAGAGAGACGCAGAACACAGACTACTCTAGGTGGTGGGAAATGTGGGTAAGAATGTCCCCAACCTCAGTTCAAAGCATCGACTTGACATTTTCCCACTCGGAGGGAATTTCTACCTTAGGCGGCTTGATCAGCTGTGCTGGGGGTGGGGCTTGATTGTCTTGCCAAGTAAGAGTCTTTCCCAGTAAAGGTTTCTTATTTTTTAACGGCCTTGATTTTTTGATAGGTAAAATCCTATCTTATAAAAAGGGAAAATGTCCCTTACTGTCATTTACAGGCAGTAAAATGAGTGAGATTCTAGTTCAACGGCCATCACCCCTTCAGGATGCAGCTCCCCAGCCCATTCTGAAGGGCTACCAGATTTCCTGCCAAGAGTAGATTGTGAAGGATAGGAAATTCCAGGTTTCTAGAGGTACAACTCACAGCATCCATGGAAAAGACAATCTCATCTTCTTACCCTGGGACCCTACGTGCTTATATTCTGAGAAGGGAAGCTACAGAGAGAAAATCTACAAGAGAGAAGAGGAGTTCATAGCCCCAAGCTTTTTTCATCACTGCTGCAGTAGGGGGTGACTCTCCTGTCTGTGAACGGATTGTAAAATAGACATCACTGGCTTTACGGTTTCTGATTTGAATTCATTTCTGACTGAAGCCCACATTCCACTATACCAGGAGGAAATGTAACCTTAGGGCTCCTTCTCTAACCTGTGATGTGCCTTCATTCTAGATTCCAGCAAAATCTAGAGTGGGAGTGAGACACCTACTGTCCAGGTCCACCTGGGGCCACGGTCTGGTGGTCTCTGCCGCTTGTGTCCCACGCCTGCGGCACAGAATTTTTTGACAAGGGTGCCCGTGGCCCTTTTGCCTAAATACACCCCTCTGGAGTCCTGCTGCCCCCAAGGTATTTCCCAGGGCTTTGTTCCTGCAGTGCCTGGACCCACCGTCCTCTCTCCTCTCACTCCTACTCCGAGAGAGTAGCCTTTCTCCAGTGTGACAGTGAAACTCTAAGCTAACCGACTCCAAGATATCCTCTTCGTATCAGCAAATCCTCTTCTCCCTCTTAACTCTTCTCAGACCCCCCCGGAATCAGACTTTTGGCAAACAAAAGCTAGAAAGACTTCTAAGTCACCTTCACTTTCCAGCCTGCCTTATACCTCCTAAGGACCATGGAATAGACTCTCAGTTTGTGTGAAGGAAGGAGAAAAAAACATGGAGGAAAAAAAAAGCCGAATACCATAAAACAGTATCTAGCCACAGTAGGCACTCTTTATAACTGGTAACCCCAGAAAAGGTTGCCAACTCTCACCTCTTGAAAGGCGAGTGTGCTGTGAACACACCTTCCCAGAGCCTCATTGCTTTCCCAGCACCAAGAACACAAAAGAGGGACTCAGTACGTGTTTGCTCTTTCTTCTCTCCTACTGGCATTATAACTCAAAAGATTGAATTTAAAAGTTTTCTGTTCAAAGAACTAAATTTCTCCTCTCCTGTTTCTTACTGTTTTACTGTGTAACACAACACCCCTCAGCTTTGTCAAGTTTCAAAATTCTATACACTACGTCAAGAATTCATCTCCTTTGCTTTGAGCTAAAAATATCTGTTCATCATGTTCCACTTTTTGCATTTTAATAATGCTCTTATTTAACCCAGTATTATTAAAAGTTATCATTTCAACATGTAATCAATATAAAATTATTAAAGAGATTTTACCTTTTTCTTGGTATTATGTCTTTGTAATCCGGTGTGCATTCTAACTTATGACACATCTCCATCTGGACTAGCTACTTGTAGTTAGTGGCTATTTCAAATGTTAGAAAAACAAAAAACCACTGACAGCCCGAGAAATTGATCTGGGTTATCTTGCTTAACCTAATGTACTAGGTACAGTGCTCAGAATGGAAGCACAATGGCTCAGAAATAGAATTAATAAGCTACTGGGCACGGACACATCAGTGAGATACCTGTTACAGAAACAGTAAGATAGAGGAGGGATACAGTAAGTAAAAATAAGAATTTCTAACCGAAAGACCTCCATTTGTGATTTACATAGAGATTTCAGAGTATCATGTAGAAGGTGTCAGGGAATTCAGAGTTCAGTCAGAGAGAAGGTTCAAACTCTGAAGTTTTGCACAGAAAGACAAATGGATTGTTTCAACACTACAGTCAGTCAGTTGTTTGGAATTTGAAATGGATTTTCGTAAAAACTTTATCAACGACAGTTTGCTTCCCAGGCGAGCCCAGAGATAATATGATTTTAATAGAGAAGAAAACCTAAGCAAGTGGTCAGCTTCATTCCTGTTTGTTTAGCTTTGAGATCTGAAAAAATGTTGGACTTTCAGAGGCTTGAGACGTTTAGGGAATTGGCTTTTTATTACGTCCATTTTTACTTCCTTCTTTGTTCTTAATGCTGTAGCATTATTGCCAATACTCTGAGGGGTTATCAGCCACAATCACAGCCAGTGGAATAGGGCTCAAAACAGAAGAAAAGAGGACAATTTTTAAAGAAACTGAGGTAATCTGACAGGCAGTCAAAGAGAAATGGGAAAGAACAAAGGAATAAAAGAGAGAGACATGTTTGTGCTAAAGAGGTTTCCCAAGGTATCGCTAGTAGAGCTGAGAAATGAGGAGAATGTGCAGAATTACCCCAAAAAGGAGGCAGGACAGACGTATGCAGAAATCAAAATCAAAATGTCTCCCGGGAGGTGAGTGAAAGAAGCAGGTTGGGTACAAAAGAATAGGAAATACTAGAGACTGAGGCAAACTAGAGTTCAGGAAATGCTAATTTAATTTTTTCGAAGTATCAGAGAGTCAAAGCGAATCCAAATGTAAGCTGAGTTTTGTCTGCTGGCCACCTTTCGGGATCTTTGCACAGATAATAAACGCAGGACATCTGGAGTCAAGCTGTATGGTTTCACCTCCCTGCTTCATCACTTAGTGGTTCTGTGATCTGTTTTCCTTGTCTAGACTGTTCCTACTTCACAGGCTTGTTGTGAAAATTATGTAAGCTACCATAGGTAAGGGGCTCTGTACAGGGCCCAGCAGGCCTCTAGTAAGTGCTCAGTAAGCATCCTCTAGAATGTAATCCCCTTGTCAATCAGTCTGTTGCTGTATCCCCAGTGCCTACCGTAGCGTCTGGCACACAGCGGGTACTCAATACTTATGAGATGACTGAATAGTTAGATGACTGAATAGATGAAGGGAAGAGAAGTGATGATAGGAAGGGATGCAGAGTTATAAAGTTCTCCCCACAGACGATGAGGCACTTCAGGTTAGAGTGATTCCTAGGCTCTAACCTGACTACACAGTATAATGACTTCATGAATCCCAAAACATTTAGAACTAGAATGCAGTGCATCTGACTTCTGCTCTGTGACGGTTAGCTTTAGGTGTCAAATTGACCAAGTCATGAGATGACTAGACATGTGATTAAACATTATTTCTTAGCGCATCTGCAGAGGGGGTTTCTGGAGAGATTAGCATTGGACTGAGTCAGTTGGGCTGAGTAATGTAAATTGCCCTCCCCAGCGTTGGAGGTGGGAAGGGCCATCATCCAATCTGTCAAGGGTCTGAATAGAACAAAAAGGCAGAGGAAGGTTGAACTTGTTCTCTGCCTGACTGCATGAGCCGGGACATCAGTCTTCTCCGGCCCTCAGCACTCCTGCTTCTCAGGCCTTTAGACTCAGACTGGAAGCTACACCATTGGCTCTCTGGCTCTCAAGCCTCGGAACTACACCACCAGCTCTCCTCAGTCTCCAACTTGCACATGGCAGATCATGGGACCTCTCAGCATCCTTAATCACATGAACCAATATGTTATAATACATAACTTCCTGAATTTTTACAGATCGATAATCTACTGGTTGTTTCTCTGGAGAACCCTGACTAATACATAGTCCAACACTTTCATTTTAGAAATAAGGAAACCGAGACCCAAAGAGACTAAACTAGGTGTGCAAACCAGGTAGCCACGATGAGGAAGTAACTTTTTGTATTTCTGTGTGCTTCAAACTGCTCTTTGGCATCAGGGAGATGCAAATAAAAACCACAAGGAGCAATCATCTCACACCTGTCCGAATGGCTATCAACAAAAAGACAAGTGTTGGCAAGAATGTGGGGAAAAAGGGTACGCTTGTGCACTGTTGGTGGGAATGTAAATTGGCGCAGCCACTATGGAGAACAGCACGGAGTTTCCTCAAAAAACAAACAGAACTACCATATGATACAGCAGTCCACATCTGGGCATTTATCCCAAGCAAGGGAAAACTCCAACTCAACAAGATATGCAGCCCCACATTCACTGAAACATTATTTACGATGGCCAAGGTATGAACACCACCGACATGTTCATCAGCGGGTGAATAAAGAAATCTGGCAGCTATATATATATATATATACATATACACACACACATATACATACACACACACACACACACACAATGGAATATTATTCAGCCATAAAGAGAAGGAAATCATAGCATTTGCAACAACATGGATGGACTTTGAGGGCATTACGTTAAGTGAAGTCAGACGAGACAAATACCCTATGATCTCTCTTATGTGCGATCTAAAAAAAAAACCCACAAAACAGAAACCCAACCTCAAGCTCACAGATATGGAGAAGAGACTGGTGGTCGCCAGAGGTTGGGGGGAGGCGGTAATGCATGAAGGGAGTCAAAAGGTAAAAATAAAGGAAAAAAACTTGGAGTATGATTAATCCAGAGACTATCAGGTCCTGGAAAATTTGATTTATGGAGATAAGACTCATGGTAGGTTGGGGTCTACTGGAAGTTAATAGTAAGTACTGGTACCGTGTAATAACCATTTTTTTCAGAGCCACTGACGTACATTCTGTGATCTGATATGATCCTTCCATCAATAAATACATATAGCATATTTTATCTGGCCTAACAAATGTTATCAACAAATTTGTGTATTCTTTGAGCATCTCCCCCAAGATCACAGTTGCCAGGGCTTTTTTTTTGCATGATTAGTGATTTCACTTGACAATTGTTTTCCATTATATTGCACTGTGTTGTCAGTTACTTGGGGGAAAAAATGCTCTTATAGGAACTTGGCCTCTGAACAACATAAGCAACACGGACCAGATTTACCCTCCCACCTGATAAAACTAAAAAAGTAAAGTATGTATCACAGTGGTTTCCAAGACTTGGACATCAGGCAAGTAAGCACAGTGACCTAAAGAGGTTGGGGAGGAGGGGTATGAGGGGAGCCCTACAACTGTCCTGGTTTACTGCCGTGAGTTTAAGGCCACGGCACAGGGAGAGGGAACCCAGACAGAGCCCAGTAGACTCCCTGGGTGGAGAAAACAGAGCGGAGTCTGGGGAGAGCAAGGCAGTTCAACTTTGCTGGATAGAGTGCTGGAGAGGAGAATGTTCCAAGAGAGAGGGCTGACGAGGGTCCTCCTCGCGTATTCAGCTCACTACTCACATGCATGTGATGAAATTGTTGGAGGCTGAGAAAAGAACCACCTGAAAGAATTAGAGTAATATTCCTACAAGCCAGACTGGAAAAAAATCTCAAAATTCATGGGGCACTGAGTAGAGTACTGAAAAAGTCTGCCTCGATAATAATAAATAATTGACTCTAGACAAAACACTGCTTTGGTCTTGCCTAAAAAAGCTTAAGACCCATGGATGGACCTTGAGGGCATGATGATAAATGAAATAAGACAGAGAAAGACAAATAACACATGATATCAGTTTAAAAAAATATTCCACATATAAGTCAAACATATAAGAAACAGCAGACAAGTGGCTGGCAGGGAGTGGGGTGGGACAGAGGTAAAGGAAATAGAGGTTGCTAAAAGGATACAAATTTTCAGCTGTAAGTGGAATCACTTTTACAGATCTAAAGTAAAGCATGGTGACTATTTGGCTGATTATACAAGGTAATAAATGTGTTAACTAGATGGTAGGAATTCTTTCACAACGTATATGTTTATCAAATCTTTAAATATATTACAATTTCATTTGTCAATTATATCTCAAAGCTGAAAAGAAAGAAGGACAAAGAAAGAAGGACAAAGAAAGGAAAGAAAAGCTTAAGAGTAAAATGTGAAAGGCTAAAATTGTCTCCCAATAACTTTGATCCCAGCACAAAACATCAAGAATATTTATACAGGGACTTCCCTGGTGGTCCAGTGGTAAAGAATCCACCTTCCAGGGCTTCACCAGGTGGTGTAGTGGTTAAGAATCCGCCTGCCAATGCAGGGGACACGGGTTCGAGCCCTGGTCCAGGAAGATCCCACATGCCGTCGAGCAACGAAGCATGTGCACCACAACTACTGAGCTTGCGCTCTAGAGCCACGAGCCACAACTACTGAGCCTGCGTGCCGCAACTACTGAAGCTTGCACACCTAGAGCCCGTGGTCTCCAAGAGAGGCGACCGCAATGAGAAGCCCACTCACCACGACGAAGAGTAGCCCCCGCTCGCCACAACTAGAGAAAGCCCACGCACAATAATGAAGACCCAATGCAGCCAAAAATAATTTAAAAAAAAAGAATCCACCTTCCAGTGCAGGGGACGCGGGTTAGATCCCTGGTCAAGGAACTAAGATCCCGCATGACACACGAGAAGCCAAAACAAACAAAAACAAATGAAAAATGGATCACAGACCTAAACGTAAAATGCCAAACTGTAAAACTCCTAGAATATAGAATAAACCCTAGATGATCTTGGGTATGGCAATGAATTCTTAGATACAACACCAAAGACACAATCCATGAAAAACAGGTAATGAGATGTACACAAAGGATATAAAGAACACCAAAAATGGGTTGAATTCCTTCTCTGTAACTTGGGTTTAGCATTTGTGGATTTGAAGTTTTGTCATTCCTTATCTCCAGAATATGTATGTTTGTATAGGCTGTACATTATACATTTATATGATTCCAGACTTCAAAGACTCTTATGGGGGTAATCCCAAGGAAAGTCCCTGGGAAGTGTGCACAGTGTAGAAGGCGGTCTTCTTTGATTTGTTGTTCTAGTACGAGTAGTGTATTGACTGAACGAACATATAAACTTAGGTATCTAGACAGAGACAGGCTTGATTAGGTTTGGGAGGGTTTATTTCACTCAAAAAAATATAAGCCTGACCAGCCATTGGATCAAGTCAACATATTTAAATGTTTGTTACATTCAGGGCACCATGCCCAGTATTCTAAGTGCTGTCATTCTTTATTCACTAAAACGTAGCATATGGGCAACCAAAAACCCCTGCACTTCAGTTTCTTCATCTCTCAAATACAGATAATGTTGCCTATTTTACAGGGTTGTAACCAGAGTAAGATAGTACACAGAAAACCCTGGGCACATTTCCTGACGCAGAGTAGGTATTTCACAAGAAAGTGCTCTTTCTAATACCAACCCACTGGGCTACCATTCAGACTCTTCTCCAGGGAAATGGTGGTAGAAGGGGAGACAGATGAGTCTAGGATGTTGCTATCAAAGTGTGGTACCAAGACCCCCAGCATTACCACCTGGAAGCTTTATGGAAATGCAGAATTTCAAAACTCAACCCAGATCTACTGAATCAGATTATTTGTATACACACTCATGTTTGACCTCTGTTCTAGAAAATTGCCCTATCCAGCACCTACCTTTCCAGCCCAGCATCTCTAGAGCTCCAAAGTTAACTCTACCCAGATAATTTGCCATCCCCCTTTCACCGTACCTTCTCAGATCTTCACGTTCTTTCCCAGTCATTTTCTCCAGAAGAGTAGCAAACATGTGCTCAGACAAGCCTCAGTACTGATGTCTAACTCCCGTATCTTTAAAACCTGTTGGGAAAGGATCAAGTGTGATGTACCTGATTTTCATGTGCTTGAGGGCTTCCTTGCTTGTTTTTCAGTAAGTCACCAGGCCCAGTTCTCTGTATTTATGTAACAAAAGAAGCTACAATGATGGTTCCTTATCAAGGAAACAGTGTGGGGTGGGAAACTGTGGACCACATGATAAATGCTTCCAACCTATCAAGAAAAGTATCTAATTAACAAAAGCTTTGTACATAAGACTGCATTACTAGTTCTTAGAATCTCCACGATACTGGATTTAACCTCCACCTATAGAATCAGAGGACACCAGCTCCAAGCAGATCCCACTATGAACAGAAAATATTCACCTGTGGCTATTAGAAGGGGGAGAGCTTCTGGTTGAAACAGAGAGCCTGCATTTAAAAATTGCAATTACAGGGCTTCCCTGGTGGCGCAGCGGTTGAGAGTCCGCCTGCCGATGCGGGTTTGTGCCCCGGTCCGGGAGGATCCCACATGCCGTGGAGCGGCTGGGCCCGTGAGCCATGGCCACTGAGCCTGCGCGTCCGGAGCCTGTGCTCCGCAACGGGAGAGGCCGTGACGGTGAGAGGCCCGCGTACCACAAAAAAAAAAAAAAAAAAAAATTGCAATTACAAGAACAACTAGAAATCTAACTACACAATAAGTGTGATGAGTGCCCCAAGGGCAACCTATCCAGGAGCTATGGCCTGGTCATATTGTTACAATAGCACAAGAGTCTCCGGGCTCCCTGGAAGAGAGGAAGGTCAAGAATTTGGGAGAGGACTCTTGGGCCAATAAGGACTCTTGAAAAACAGAGTGACAAAGGACACTCCAGCCATGGAGAGATCTCAGCGTGAGGCTGATGTTTGTCTTCATCCTGCGTCACCAAATGCTTGTTAAGAAGAGTTACTTTGGGGAGTGGCATTGTTAAGACTCTCTCAAATGTCCTCCCATCTTCAGAGGAGCTTCTCCTAATCCTCCGCCCCACCCCCACCCCCACATCTGAGAGAGAAAGGGAGTATCAAAGTACTGATGGATTTAAAGACTGGAAACATCGGGGCTGCTGAAAAACACTTCGAAGACAAGCCTATCCTGGATTGGAAGCTTGTAACTCTGATCAGAGTGGATCTTCCATCAGCCGAGGGTGAACAGCCACAGGACCGAGAGCGGCCTAGACAGAGGTGCCTGATGGTTTGGTCTCAACTGCAAATCGGGGACAGAATGTGGTCTAGACTGAGAAAATTACCGGGGGCCACGGGGACTGTCAGGAAAGCAAGCATATGTGTAGGAGCACTGAGAATGTTGTCCCTTATCTGCTTCCAGGGAGAAACGTCCCGTGTCATTTTTGTTTCTAGACACAATTATTCTAGGTTGTTTCCATGTTTCTCTGACTAGACTATGGCTCCATCAGTGGTTGGACTGAGTCTGAATCTTACTCATTTTGCATCCCTACCCGCTAGCCAAGAACCTAGAACTTTATAAAGTTTAGTTAAATGAATAGTGTGGTTCAGGGGCAAAGGCTACTTTAATTACTATTTCCACTGGTACACAGACCCCCTGACTATCATCACCTGGCTGGTGTGGTCTAAAGTAAGAGATTAGAAACCGTTACTGAATGATTACAGTGCTTTGGTTGAAAACCTGAGAACTAAAGCTATAATCCCTTGATTCTAGATCAGGGGATTCTAGATCCCCTGATTCTTCTAGTAGAAGAAATTCCAGCTACTCTACTGACATGGTCTAAATGCTTACATTCCTCCCAAATTCATATGTTTAGATCTAACCCGCAAGGTGATGGTATTAGGAGGCAGGGCTCTTAGAAGTTAATTAGGATTAGGAGGGCTCTGCCTTCCTGACGGAGGTTAGTGTCCTTACAAAAGACTCCAGAGAGCCCCCTTGCCCTCTTCCAGCAAGTGAGGTCACAGTGTAAAGACTCATCTGCGAACCAGGAAGTGGACTCTCACCCGACACTGAATCTGCTGGTGCATTGATCTTCTAGTCTCCAGAACTGCGATAAATTTGTTTACTAGCCATCCAGTCTATGGTATTCTGTTACAGCAGCCCAAATTGACTAAGACAATCCATGAGGAAAGTGATCTGCCTTCTTGGGAGTGCCCTGTTTAGCCGTGCTAATCAAAGAGTTTTTATGCCAAAAAAAAAAAAACCCCAAAAAACTCACAGTGTCTTAGATTGATTACAAAACCAGCTACAATTCTTAACCCCGCCCTGTAACTGTAACTGTGGCCATGTGACTCTGTGGCCCCTCCCATCAAGAAGTGGAGTCTATTTCCCCCCCGCCCCTTGACTCTGGACTGGCCTTGGCACTTAATTTGGCACAGAATGCAATGGAAGCGATGGTGTGCTGGTTCTGAGCTCAGACCTCTAGAGACTCTGCACATTTCCACACTCTTTCAGAATCCTGCCACCACTATGTAAACAAACCCAGGCTAGCCTGTTAAATAATGAAAGACACGTGGCCTGGTCACACATTGACTCAGCTGACAGCCAGCCAACTGCCAGATGTGTGAGGCCATCCTAGACCAGCAGCTCCAGAAATAGCTAACTGATACATGTAGAATGTTTTAAAACAGTTTCACTGTCACTAACGCTGCTAGTCACGATCTACCTTCAATCAGACCAGAATCTCGATTGTTTTAGAAGCGTTAAAGGGGAAAATAATCAAGTCCTCATAGTTTTCCTTGACACAGACCTCAGGGATGAGTTCAAAAGTATCAATCCACTTGAAAATTTGATTTTTTTTCCAGGTTTACTGGCAATTGGAAGCAATTGATAATAGTTGCATGCTCAGAGACCTTACTAACCTGAGCTGCTTTATACGGAACAGAGTACGCATGCTTGCAAGGCTCATTTACAAAAGCAACTTAATCCAGGTGCTGACTGATCACCAAAATGGCAGAGACAAGAGTGTCACTCTTAAGAGTTACGCTAGGGAATTCCTTGGCGGTCCAGTGGTTAGGACTCTGCACTTCCACTTCAGGGGCCACAGGTTCGATCTCTGGTCAGGGAAGTAAGATCCTGCATGAGGCACAGCCAAAAATAAATAAATAATTTTGTTTACAAAACGTTATGATAAATGTTTGTCAGAATTAGGTTCAGCTCTGAGCAACAGAAATCCCCAAATGATAATAGCTTAAACTGGATTGCACTTTCCCTTACACAAACATCTAGGAAAGAAAATCAGGATTTCATAGGGCCGGGGGCCCAGGCTTCTATCTGGTTGCACTGCCATGGATGGCCTTGACTCCAAGATGGCAGCCTGTGCTTCCCAAGCAAAACGATAAAGGGAGGGGGAAGAAAAGGCAAAGGCAGAGTAGGAGGATGCAGAACCTGCCTACCCCCATGAACACATCAAAAATACATCTACATGTGGAACAATCCTGAAAACTCACTAGAGACTGGCAGAAAGACTCCTGTACAACCAAGGCTGCAAGAAAGAACCACATGGAATCAGGTAAGAGGGAAGAGAAGAGAAGCCATCATGTTGGGACCTGTGTCCCTGGGAGGGGACTCAGAGGGAAAACATCCTCCCTGGGGAGGGAACAGTTTGAGCCACATATTGGGTGGTCCAGCCGTGGGGGGTGACACAGGGAAGATGAGCCCCTTGGCTAGTTGGAGGGTCAGTGGAATGAACAGGTGGGCTGTGGGAAGACTGGATCCCACTCATGAGGGGCATGCAGATGCTTACTTGCTCCCAAAGAAGGGTGGACTGAAAACTGCACAGCCACCCTGGCATGTGCCTCAGCCTGAGCAGAGCAAACACGCCAGCTTGGCTTGCTTCAGGACACAGCACACACTGGAGCATGAGCTGCCACGGCTGACGAGAAAGCTCAGCTGGGAGACACAGGGGCGGCTCAAACCAGAAGCAGCTTCTGAGTCAGGCAGTGGCATCTATTCCTGGCACTTACAAAGGCAACATACGAGAGGCCCCAACCTTGGTCTCAGGCCGGACCACCAGAGCCCACAGCCCTACCCATGCCGAGATCACACACAGGCCCCACCTGCCCTGCAGCACAGCTCCACACCAGGGTGAGGGCAGCAGAGGCCAAGGGGAGCGCTCAGCTGTGAGGGACAAAGGGGGCTCAGACCTGAGGCAGTGTCGAAACAGGGTGGGAACAGCCATTATGGGTGCCAATATGGGCAGCCCATCAGAAGTGGGCTAGGGCTCTGACCCCAGCTGGACCACTACAGACCATACCCCAACCAGCCCCTCTTGCTGTAGCACTGATCCCTTCTGGGATGAGGGTGCCAGTGCTGGGAGAGGAGAGTGCATATACTTAGAGGGAATGGAGCCAGCTCAAACCCAACCCTTGGATCTCTGCTCCAGCAACTTGGGACCCAACGCTGCCCCCAGTAGTGTGGTAAAGGCCACTGAGCACAGTGGAGGCCCTGGCTCACACCTGGCTCCAGCCCTAGGCCCTCCAACCCCAACTCTGACCAAGGTGATAGCTGCCAGCAAATCCTGTGTAAAGACGTGACCTGTGTTCATGTCAAATCCAGCTCTCCTACCAAAGGAGATGGCGCGTGCAGTCTGCATGGTGATGTTCCCACATAAGGGCACCCCTTCAAGGCCACAAGAGCTAACTCTTTCATTCATTTCTGAGATAGAAAGTTAAGCAAAGTAAGAGGATTTTGTTTCAAATGAAAGAACAGCAACAACAACAACAAAAAACTTGAGAAAAACAATTAATGAAACAATTTACCAAAGAATTCAAAGCATTAGTAGTAAGAATGTTAACTGAGTTAAGGAATAGAATACATTAACACAGTGAGAAAATTAACAAGGAACTAGAATATATAAAAAAGAACCAGTTAGAACGGAATCATATTGATACAATAACTGAAATGAAAAACACACTAGAAGGAATAGACTAGGTGATACAGAAGAAAGCATTAAGTGATCTGGAAGATAGAATAATGGGAATCACCCAATCAGAACAGTAAAAACAAAAAAATTGAGGACAGTTTAAAGGATCTCTGGGACATCAAGTGTACCAATATTTGCATTATAGCGGTCCCAGAAGGACAAGAGGGAAGGAGGTCAAAAATGTAATAGATGAAATTATGGCTGAAAACTTCCCAAACCTGAAGAAGAAAACAGATACACAGGTACAGAAAGCACAGAGGGTCCCAAACAAGATGAACCCAAAGAGACCCACACCAAGACATATCATAATTAAAACGGCAAACATTAAACAGAATTCAAAAGGCAGCAAGAGGAAAAGAGTCACACACAAGGGAATCCCCATAATGCTATGAGCAGCTTCCTCTGCAGAAACTTTGCAAGACGGAAGGGACTGGCGTAATAGACTCAAAGTGCTTAGAAGGAAAAACCTGCACCTAGGATACTCTACCCAGCAAGATTATCATTTAGAATTGATGGAGAGAGAAAAAACTTCACAGACAAGCCAAACAAACAAACAAACAAAAAGTCATCAGTAGTAAACCTACCCTAAAAAAAAAAAGGTTAAAGGGTTTTCTCTAAGTGGAAAAGAAAGGCTGTAAAAGAAGAATCTACAGGAAAGGAAAAAAAGTCCCACGAGTAAAGACAAATACGTAGTGAATGCTGAGGATCAAACACTTATATACACTAGTACGAAATTAAAGAAACAAAAAAAATGTACAATCAACTACAATAATCAGTAAATGGATCAACATGAAAATATAAGATACGACATCAAAAACAAAACGTGGGGGAGGGCAGTAAAAAAGATGTAGATCTTTTAGAGTGTTTAAACTTAAAGGACTCCCTGTTGAAAACAAATACATCTAGTTATGGGTCAATATATATGAAACTCGTGGTAACCACAAATCAAAAACCTAAATAAAAATGAGAGAAAAGAACACAAGCATACCACTAAAGAAAAAAAAAACCCACAAGGGAAAAACCACAAGAAGAACACAGGAGAACTGTTAAACTAGAAAACAAGTAATAAAATGGCAATATGTACATACCTACAAATAATTATTTTAAATGTCAATGGACTAAATGTTCCACTCAGAAGGACAGAGGGTGGCTAACTGGATAAAAGGAAGACCCACCTATCCATGCTGCTTACAACAGGCACACCTCAGAGCTCAAGACACACAGACTGAAAGTGACGGGACAGAAAAAGGTGTTTCATGAAAATGGAAACAAGAAAGCCGGAGTAGCAATACTCATGTCAGAAAATCTGAACTTCAAAACAAAGTCTGTAACAATAGACAAAGAAGGGCATTATATAATGATAAAGGGATCCATACAAGAAGAAGACATTATACTCATTAACATATATGTACCCAATACAGCAGCACCAAATATATAAAGCAAATATTAACAAAGAAATTAACAGTAATACAGTAATAGCAGGGGACTTTCACACCCCACTTACATCAATGCAGTAATCATCCAGACAGAAAATCAGTAAGGCAACCAGTGGTCTTAAGTGACAGAGCAGGTGGACTTAGATATCTATAGGACATTCCATCAAAAACAAACAAACAAAACCAAGCAGAATACAGTCTTTTCAAGAGCACATGGAGTGTTCTCCACAAGAGATCACATGCTATGCCACAAAACAAGTCTCAACAAATTTAAGAGGATACAAGTATTATGCATTTTCTTCTGACTATGATGGTATGAAACTAGAAATTGTAGACAGAAAAATGGGAAAAACACACATGGAGACTAAGCAATATGCTACTAAAAAACCAATAGGTTAATGAGGAAATCAAAAATATCTCAAGACAAATGAAAGTGGAAACAACTTACCAAAAAACTATGGAATGCAGCAAAAGAAGTTCTAAGAGGGTAGCTTATAGCAATACAAGCCTACCTCAAGAAACCAAAAAAAATCTCAAACAACCTAACTTACCATCTAAAAGGAATTAGAAAAAGAACAAAGAAAGCCCAAAGTCAACAGAAGGAAATGAAGATCAGAGAGGAAATAAAACAGACCATGCCCCCCAAAAAGTTAATGATCCATGAAACCAAGAGCTGGGTTTTTTTTTAGTATTAAAAAAATAGACAAGACTTTAGCCAGTTTTGTCAAGAAGAGAGAGGACCTGGATAAAACAAAGAAATGGAGGAGAACAACTAATACTACAGAGACACAAAAAATCATATTACTATGGCCTAATAGTTATACACCAACAAAGTGGACAACCTAGAAGATATGGCCAAGTTTCTAGAAATTTACAACTTGCCAAGACTGAATCAGGAAGAAATAAACAGTCTGAACATACCAATAACTAGTAGTGAAATTGAATTTGTAATAAAAAACTTGCAAAGAGAAGTCCAGGACCAGACAGCTTCACAGGAGAATTCTACCTAACATATAAAGAGTTAATACCTATCCTTCTCAAACTAGTCCAAAAAATTGAGGAGGGAACACTCCCAAATTCATTCCACAAGGCCACCATTACACTGACACCAAAACCAGACAAAGACACTACAAAAAGAAAGTTACAGGCCAGTACCTTTGATGAATATAGATGCAAAACTTCTCAACAAAATATTAGCAAATCAAATTCAATGATATATAAAAAGATCATAGAATACGAGTAAGTGGAATGTACTCTGTGGATGTAAGGAAGGTTCAATATTCACAAATCCATCTATTTGACATACCACATTAACAAAGCCAAGAATAAAAATCACACGCACATCTCAATAGACACAAAAAACATTTTACAAAATTCAACAACGTTTGTGACAAAAACTCAAAGTTGGTATAGAGGGAACACGTCTCAATGTATAAAAGACCACTTACAACAAATCCACAGCTAACAACACACTCAATGGTGAAAAGCTGAAATCCTTTTGTCTAAATTCAGGAATAAGACAAGGATGCCCACTCTCACCACTTCTATTTAACTCAATATTGAAAGTCCTAGCCACAACAATCAAACAAGAAAAATAAAAGGCATCCAAATTGGAAAAAATGCAGTAAAGCTGTCACTATTTGCAGCTGACATGATACTATATAGAAACCCCTGAAGTCTCCACCACACCCCAAAATATTAGAATAAATGAATTCAGTAATGTTTTAGGGTACAAGACTTACAGAAAAATCTATTGCTTTTCTATACACTAATAATGAACAATCAAAAAGAAAACAAGGGGCTTCCCTGGTGGCGCAGTGGTTGAGAGCCCGCCTGCTGATGCAAGGGACACAGGTCCATGCCCTGGTCCGGGAAGATCCCACATGCCGCGGAGCGGCTGGGCCCGTGAGCCATGGCCGCTGAGCCTGTGTGTCTGGAGCCTGTGCTCCGCAACGGGAGAGGCCGCAACAGTGAGAGGCCCAAGTACCACAAAAAAAAAAAAAAAAAAAAGTTAAAAAAAAATAAAGAAAGAAAACAAGAAAACAATCCCATTTAAAATTGCATCAAAAAAGAATAAACTACCTAGGCGTAAACTTAACCAACCAAGGAGATGAAAGATCTATACTCTCAAAACCATAAATCACTTATGAAGGAATGTGAAAATGTGACAAAGAAATTTGAAGATACCCTGTGTTCTTGGATTGCAAAAATAAGATGGTCATACTACTGAAAGTAATCTACAGATTTAATGCAACCCCTATCAAAATACCAGTGATATTTTTCACAGAACTAAAACAATCCTAAAATTCATATGGAACCACAAAAACTGCCAAACTGCCAAAGCAAACTTGAGAAAAAAGAACAAAGCTGGCGGTAACATGCTCACTGACCTCAGATTATACAAAGCTACAGTAATCAAAACAGCATGGTACTGGAACAAAAGCAGACCCATAGATTGGTGGAATAGAATTGCGAGTTCAGAAATAAATCCATGCACTTATGGTCAATCAATCTACAACAAAGGAGGCAAGAATATACACTGGAGTAAAGACAGTCTCTTCAACAAGTGGTACTGGGAAAACTGGACAGCTACATATCAAAGAATGAGATTAGTACATTTCCTCACACTAGAAACAAAAATAAACTCAAAGGATTAAAAGACCTAAAACACCTGAAGCCATAAAACTCCTAGAACATAGGCAGAACACTGACATAAATCACAGCAATATTTTTTTGGATTTGTCTCCTCAAACAAAAGCAGAAATAAATAAATGGGACTTAATTAAACTAAAAGCTTCTGCACAGCAAAGGAAAATATTGACAAAAGACAACTTATTGAATGGGAGAAAATATTTGCAATCTTGTATGACTAAGGGGTTAATATCCAAAATATAAAAACAGCTCTTACAACTTAATATCAAAAACCCCAATTTTAAAAACGAGAAGATCTGAATAGACATTTTTTCAAAGATGACATATAGATGGCCAACAAGTACATAAAGAGTTGCTCAACATTGCTAACCGGAGAAATGCAAATCAAAACCACAATGAGATTATCACCTCACACTAGTCAGAATGGCCAACATCAAAAAGAACACAAATAACAAATGTTGGAGAGGATTGGAGAAAAGGGCATCCTCCTACACTGTTAGTGGGAATGTAAACTGCAGCCACTATGGGAAAAAAAATGGAGGTTTCTCAATAAACTAAAAATAGAACTACCATATGATACATCACTTCTACTCTGGGTATATATCCAAAGAAAAAAAATACTTATTGGAAAAGATACAGGCACCCCAATGTTCACAGAAGCATCAGTCACAATAGCCAAGATATGGAACCAACCTCAGTGTCTATCAACAGACGAATGGATAAAGAAGATGTGCTATATGTAAACCCACACACAATGGAGTATTATTCATCCATAAAAGTAAAATTCTACCATTTACAACAATGTGGATGGACCTATAGAGTATTATGATTAGTAAAGTAAGTCAGACAGAAAAAGACAAATAGTCTATGTTATCACTTACAGGTGGAATCTAAAAAATAAAACAAATGAATGAATAAAACAGAAAAGAAACAGACTCACAGATACAGAGAACCAACTAGTGGTTACCAGTGGGGAGAGGGAAGATTGGAGGGGCAATATAGGGGTATGGAATTAAGTGACACAAACTAGTACATATGAAATTGACAAGCAACAAGGATATATTGTACAGTACAGAGAAATATAGCCATTATTTTGTAGTAACTTTAAATGGAGTATCATCTACAAAATTATCCAATCACTAGGTTGCATACCTGAAACTATATAACGCCGTCATCTTATTACCCTCTTGCCAGACACACCTAGCTGCAAGGAAGACTCAGAAAGGGAATCTTTACTTCAACAGGCCTAGTACTTAGCTACAAATTGGATTACTACTGAATTTGGAAGACAGACACAAAGAATGTTTAACACCTTGTTACATATTTCTACCCAGTGTCAGTAAGGGCATCCTTTAACTTTCAAATGAGTTGAGCTCTCAATTTTATTTACATGCTCAATTGTTTGTAACCTGGAAAGCAGTTCCTCACAGAAACAATATTGTTTCTGAGGATTATGTTCCCAGACCAATAAACAAAATCTGTTTTAGTCTACAGTGTCTTTGAAATATGGTTTTTCATCTATACTCCATAACCCCTTATTCCATCATTTCAAGGGATAAAGTATACACCAAAAGACTGCAGACTGTATCTTAGGAACAGAAAGGGACCTCCTGAAACAGCAAATGTTGAAGGGAAAGGGGGCCCCTCTGGAGCCATGTGGGTGCCCTACATTTGCATCAGAAAAGAAGTCTTCCTGTCTAAGGTATTAGTCATACTATAAGGCTGTGACTTGGAGAACACGGTGCCCCAGAGGGGGACGACCCCATTCCATCCCCCATTTTAGCCTTTTCATCTTTTATTTGTTGCAGGAACTGTGCTCCTGGAGACTCTGTGGTCCCGGTTATGTTTACAAGATACATGAAGATGGATGCAGTGCTATCCTGAGCTTGAGGAAGTCTGTTGCCTTCACTCTGTCCCAGTTTCAGGCTTCACCAAGGGCAACTGCAGGTACAATCAGCCTCCCTTGATGGCTAGTCTTTGACCAAGTGCACTATTGGCTTCATCAGAGGAGACACTCACTGTGTGTATGTGTGGTAAACATATCCGCAGCGTCAGAAACACAGGGACCAAGCAGTAGAGAACAGGGTAAAAGAAAGAGTAAAGCGTGAGAATTCATGCCAGTTGATCTGTCATTTTCTAGACATGTAAATTGTGGGGGACATGGAACATGAGGCATTTCCAATGCACAGATGTCTGGAATGACTTAGTTTGGCAGTTTGTCGTTTTCTGCTCCCATCAAGCAGTTCACCATGGCTGATAGACATCTTTCCTGATTATCACTGGCAGCCTTGTTACTCTGAAACCTATTGATTAATGCATCCATCTTCCCAGCCTTGGAAACCTTTCCACTAGGCTGCTTAGGAGACTTGATTAAGAAGTCTTCCTCTTTTCAAGCCCTCTGAAAATTCTTATGGACCGTATGGGGAAGAGAAATCAAGGTTTCCAAGGACGAGTTTCAAATGCGCTTAACTTCTTTTGTGGGCTATTCTTCAGAAATTTGCTTTGCTAACTTGTCAAAGGGCTTGCCTAATGATAACATAGCCTCCTCTTAACTTACTTTCCAGCAGAGAGAGGCTGAGTGGCTTTTTCTTTTTTCCTTAAGTGGACTGAGTTTCTTTCAAGAGGTTCAGTTTTAACTCGACTTCAATCACAACGCAGGTCCCATAACTCTCCTTTGAGTACATTCAAGATTACTTTTTCTATTGAGTGACACTAAATTGGTGGTCAGTGGGAGAATTAAAGCCCTTCTGCCACTTCCTGTGAGGAAGCCAGAACACTGCAGACACTGCCACAAGGTTCCAAAAATAAGAACGAGATGTAGACTAATGACTAACCCACACAGAGGGCTCAGAGCAACTGAGATTCACAGTGAGATCCATGCTGCTGCCAGCGGAGCTAGACCTCCCTTCTCTTCCAGTAACCAAATAAGCCCTATGACCCTACACAAGATACCTCCGCACTTTTTTTCCTGGGCATGTAATACCATCCAGCAAGCCCTGTCCTTAGATTCTGGTGCCTAACCTTCCTTTCCTCCCAAGGATTTAGGGATATTCGAGAAGATGTTTTCCAATGAGTAACTAACGATTCAGGATGTAATATATCTTCATGTAGCACACCAATAAAGTAGGTTGGCTGGTTTACCCACTCCGTGGAAAAGCAGGGGTGATGATCAGAGTATCTGACAACACAAAGCACGGCAGTCAGCAATCCAAATGAATGTTGGCCATTGTGTCAGCTAAGTACCTACTGCAGAACGTCAGCCCCATCGTGTGTGGGGAGATGTCCCCTGGTGACCAGTGTCCAGATTGGAAGTTTCCTCCCTTGTTACCGTCCTTCTTGAAGACAGAGCATAGCTCTTTGCGGCCTGGGGTCCTTTTAGAGGATTCACCTTTCCCTCTTCTGCAAGTTTGTGTGACAGTCTCTTTAGACTCGGTGAAGGCTGAGAATCTATTTGTAGATTCCAAACACGATTATCATTTGTAGAATGCCCCTTGCTCCCAAATCCGTCACCAAGGTCTGTCAATTCTACTTCCTAAGCAGTCCCAAATCATTCCTGCCTCTGTCCCCTGAGACATAGGTCAGGCATACATTATGTCCCATCTGGATTCCATGTACCTAGTCCCCCAGGCATGTCCTTGTAATCCAGCCTGCAAACACGTACAGGGAGGGTGTTCTAAGCACAGACCTGATTGGGTCACTTCAGTGCTTAAAATAATTAAACACTGCTCTGTAGGAGTGTAAACCTCAGTAATATTTCCAGGCACTTTGTGAGGTAGCCCTACAATATTCCCCCACTCCCCAGTCCAAGGCCGATGTTCTAACCAAACGCAACTATCTCAAGTTCCTGACGGCACGATTCTTCATGTCTGAGACAGCAGGAGCTGCTCCCTGCATCTGGAACGTGGGCTGCAAGCCGGCCCTGCCCTCTCTAGGACTTCGTTCTCTGTGATCTCAGAGCCTCAGCGAAAGACTTCTACTGACAGACTCTTAACAAACCCTGTATCTTAGTCGTGACACCTGGGCCCACAAAGTGGGCAGACCTCAAAGGCTGACAACCTTCAGTCATTTGGGAGTAAACTAGTTAGTTGCTCTCAGACTGAGTGCAGTAGTAGAAAGACTGTGGGTTTAGGGTCTTAGGAGGACACACTTCCTGGCAAATTCACTTAGTCTCTTTCAGGTTGCAGGATATAGCACTGTCCTTTTTGTAAGTTAAAAATGAAAAAATCGGCAATTTCATATAGTTTAACCTCCTTTAAAGTCTCCTGCTCTGTGAAATGCAGCTACTGCTCTCCACCTGCCAGGTCTGCTGTGAGGAAGTTTAGCATCACGGCTTAAAGCTTGCGGGGGTTATAACTGGGTGAGAGTTCCAGCTCTGACTACCAGCTTGGTCCTTGTACAAGTTATTTAACCTTAGCAGGCCTCAGTTTCCTCACCTATAAAGTTGGGGATAATTGCAAGGCCTTCTTTGTAAAGAAGCTGTGAAAATTGAATGAGAATTTGCACTGAAGGCTGAGTTCACAGTCAACATTCTCTAAAGGGCAGTTATCTTGAGCAAATGGGAAGTGGAGCCCACTTTGTAAAATGCTCTCATTTTAATCGCTCTGCGAATAGCTTAATAGTGTAACTAATTTGCAACCTGACTGCTTGGTGGATGAACACTATCTTCAGATCCAGAGTACCCTCCTCACTATTTAAAGCCTCCATTCTCCCTCAGTATTGATCAGGATCCTGAGTGGATGTGCCTACATCCACTTTCTTCTCTTTCCTTCCCTCCTACGTGGTCCATGTGTCACCATTATGAGTCTAAAAGGTTGAAAGAGAATTACTGGGGACCCCAGCACCTGCCCCATCCCCTTTCTCAGATTCCCATTAACTCCTGAAAAAGTCAAAGTAGTGGTCAAGAAATGATGCTTGCTCCCCTGGTGACGCAGTAGTTGAGAGTCCACCTGCCGATGCAGGGGACGCGGGTTCGTGCGCTCGCCCGGGAAGATCCCACACGCCGCAGAGCGGCTGGGCCCGTGAGCCATGGCCGCTGAGCCTACGCGTCCGGAGCCTGTGCTCCGCAACGGGAGAGGCCACAACAGTGACAGGCCTGCGAAGCGGAAGAAAAAAAAAAGAAACGATGCTTGTGCAGGTGTGTTATGAGGCTATTTAATACCAAGATTGCAATGAAACCATCCCTGTTTGCAAGAGTAACTCAAAAGACGATGATGCTTCTCTGTGGGGTGACTCCCGGCTTGGCCTTGTGTTCACAGGGAGCCCCAAGCCTGAGTTCATTACCTACCTCACCCACTGGCCCTGCTCAGTACTCCAGAGAAAGGTGCCCACGCGACAACCTGGGCATCTCCACCGGGCCAGCACCCCAAGGCGCTCACCTCACCCCCTTCTACTATTCCCTCTTTGCTGGCCCTTTGGCAAATGCCCACACGGCTCACCTCTTCTCTTCTTCAGAAATGGCCTGGTGAGATCTAGGTCTTTGACTTTGGGGAGAAGCTGTTATCTTTCTGAAAGGCTTTATGTTGAAGTTCTTCGGAAAGAAAGACACACATTCCCCGAGGTGATCCAAAGCCCAAGTGAAGGGAACCACTGTGGCAGCCAAGCTGAGCTTCCCCACGCCCACCCCTTCTGGCCTTCCTCTGACTCTGGTTTAGAGGAGCTGCTTAAGAGGAGGAACAAGGCCTCTGCTCCTTGCTTAACCAAGGCCCCAGCCAGAGGCCCTTGGGAGTGGCCTCCCAGCCCCAGTTCTGCATCCCCCCTCCTGGTCATCACTGCTGTCCGCTAGGGGCCAGTCCTATACCTGGGCAAGGAAACCCAAGCAGCCTGTGCCCCAGCTGGAGTGACCAGCTCCTTGTTCTTACTCCTCTGACCTTGTTTCCTCATTCTGATAACTGACCTCCTCAGGGTTACAAGGCCCACCTGTTCCCCACCGGCATGCCCTTTTGATCATTTTTCTGATGCCTCGTGCCCCCAGCCCTCCCGGGGACCACAGCTTCCATCTTAAAACCCAGCCAGAACTTGATGTATGATGTGTTGCGGGGTGAGGAGAGGCTGGTGTTCCCTGCTGGAGACCGGGGTGGTGGTGAGAGGAACGGTCAGCAGAGAAAGGACAAGAAAAGAAAGAACAGCAAAGGACAGAGTGGCAAAGTGCATCCATGGGGGAAAAAGGGAGCTGGGGAGACGCCAAATAGCACAGCTGTTGGGAATCCAGTCCTTAGCTCTTCTGCCTCAAGTAGTTTTGAGGGACTGGATACAACTTGATTTTACCCACCTGATTCATCAGGGGAATCCCAGGGCTTTGAGAGCCAGCAACCTCAGCAGGAAACACACAGAAAGCTACCCCTTGGCAGCTATTAATTTAACACAGGTGTGTACCTGTGAGGCAGCAAGGACACTCCTAATTACCGCCTTAAAACATGCCTAGCTTTTAAAAATTTCCTTGCTCCTGTTTTCAACTTTGCCAAAGTGTGATCCTGGGAGAAGTGTGTCTTCAGTCTGGTCACAGACACTGTGACATCTCAGTCTACACATGGTGCCCCAAGAGTTCTGCCTGCTGAACCCCAGCAGCTGTGGACAGGACCCTGAACTGGATTCCAGATTTCTCCCTCTGTAGAAGGCTTGGAGCACATTATGCCAAGTGAAATTACATCACACAGAGGAAGAAAAATGCTGTATCGTATCACTTACATGAGGAATCTAAAAGATACAACAAACCAGTGAATATAACAAAAAAGAAGCAAACTCACAGGTAAATAGGAAACAAGCTAGTGGGGACCAGTGGGAAGAAGGAAGGGGAGAGGGGCAAGATAGGGGTAGGGGAGTAAGAGACAAACTATTAGGTCTAAAATAAGTTACAAGGATATATATATAACAAAAAGAATATAGCCAATATTTTGTAATAATTATAAGTGGAATATAACCTTCAAAATAGTGAATCACTATATTGTATACCTAAGATATTATACAGCCACTATAAACAAACATTTTTGTTTATGTTTATAAACATAAAACATAAACATGTTAAAAACATAAACATGTTTTTCAATAAACTTTTTTTTTGAAAAATAAAGTTTTCCTCTTGATCCGGTCAGTTTTCTGGGTCTATTCATAAGTCACATACATGTTCTATAAATACCAAAATATTTCCCAAAAAAGTCATATATATCCTTAATCAGTTATCATCATCTTGTCCAAATTTGATGTTACATGATCCCTCCTCCCTCCATCACCCTTTCTACAGGATTTGCTTCCTGCAGCACTAAGTTTTTGTACCTCTGCCACTAGTTACCCACAGAGATCTACGTATACTACTACTAATAAAAGCAGCTAATATTTACCAAGATCTTCTTATTTAGCGGGCACTAAGGGCTTTACAGGTACTATTATCTCATTTTATTCTCAGTCTGTAGCTGTTGTTATCTCTAGATGTCAGTATGATGCACTATGACAGAATGGAGGTCCTGAAAAGCCTCTTACTTCAGGACACCTAGAAATGACTCAAACTATAACAAAACAACTTGTCAATGCAAATCTGAGCTGGTGAGAAATAGACAAAATCCCCTAGGACGGCAAACAACAGCGCAGAAGCTAAAGGCCAGGGTGGTAAGCAAGCCCAAAGGGCTTTGGCTGCCCTAGGATGTTGGCTGGTTTTCCTAACCAAGGGGCTTGGATTTTAATAGTCACTTGGTAAAGGAAGGCCAAGCCTTAGAACTCACTCCAGGTAGAAAGTTGGAACTTACATGCCTGTATTAGGGGAAAAAAAAAAAAAAGCTGGAAAGAAAAAAAAAAAATCAATGATCTAAGCATCCATGTTGAAAAATTAACCACGAATTAAGTCCTAAGAAAGTAACAAAGAGTGGAAATTAACATAAAACAAAACACACGCAGGCCCGCCGAAGCTAGAGCCCTGGAAGACGTACAGCTTCGGTGGAGAGAGGGGACTAGAAAAAAATTCCAACCACAAGCAAAGGGAGACCGCAAAGAAACTTGCCTGTCTTGTCATGGTTCTGAATTGAGGACCAAAAGGCTCTGGGAATTCGTAAACATGGGCCTCCCCAGCTCAGGTTAGAGCAGGCAAACAACAAGCAAATAAACAAGCGTAAAAAGGAGTTCCTGGTCGACAAATCCCCCAGAACACCTCGCAGCCTCAAAGGCAAGGCCTCTGCCGCGAGACATACCCTCCACACAAGCTGCCCACACTCACCGTCCGGAGAAGGGGATCCCAAACGCCGTGGACACCGCTCACACGCACAGCCCTCAGCGTCTAACTCACCTCCATCCTTTATAAGTGCTGACTCTCAAAGCGTAATGCTGGAGTCACCTGGAACTCCTTAGAAATGCAAATCACTGGGGCCCAGTTGGACCCACTGAAATCAGGCGCTCTGGGGTGGATCCCAACAATCTGTTTCACAAGCCCTGTAAGCGATTCTGATGCGCTCAGTTTGAGAATTTTATACCCATTCTTCCTCCTGTTGGGGAAGAAGAAAACTTTCTTCTACCCTTCTAGGTTTTTCTGACTGGTCTAAGAATTAAAGTGACATGAGACAGATCAACAGGCGAAAATCAAATGTGAACGAGAGGTTCAAGAAAGATAAAATGAGGTCTATATGCCATCCTAAGCTAAGGGACAGAACAGGGTTCTGGGGCTTCCAAGGCCAGGGAGGGTCCTTCACAGGATGGTAAGAAGAGCACATGTTTGGTAATTAGATGTTTGCCCTGCCATATACATGGGACCACTTCGATAAAATTTATCTCTGGTAATGACTCCTTTTCTGGAAAAAGAAAACCTACAAACAGGTTAAATTCCTTTAGGTAGTTAAGGGAGAGGCAGTAGTTTTCTCTTGAGTCCACAGGGTCTTCACTACCTTCAGATAATAATATTCCACGTGCCCAGAGCAAAAATTGGGGAGGCCTGTTCTGAACCCCTACATTCCCAAGGACTACCACCAAGACAAAAATATTCAATAAAGTCCAATAAGATTGGGAATTATCACTCCAGAACACAAGTATATATTATGCCTACCAAACCTTAAATATAATTTTTAGACCACCAAAGAGAAATTTTATTTTTAAAGCACTGGAACACATATGAGTCATTCTTTTCACATTTTATATAATAAAATAGTAGACCCTTTAAACAAGTAGGGTTTCAGCTTTAAAAATGAAGTCTTCTCACATGATTATTTATAACCTATTTTTGTAATAATTAAAATATGACTGAAAGATACCAATTACTTTCACATGAATAGAACACCATTTACATAAATTACAATGCTAATAATCTTCTATTTTCAATCTAGAATTTGGGTGTATGTGCTGTGTTTTTCCTTGGGTAGAAAGAACGACTCTTAAACAGAGTATTTATTCTGTTGCTTTGAATACACGAATAGTTTTGAAATTAGGACATCTTGCTTGGGACACAACTAAATCATCTGGTCACCTCCAATTACACTTTCAGTTGTGAGTTCTTACACACTGGTGTTCAGAGTGTTTGTTTATTTCAACTTCATGCAGGTCTGAAATGCTGATAGACTTCATTAACAATGAGAACTTTTATTTCATAGAGTCTATGACCTCATGTTTTCTATTTCATATTGTTGTTTCATCAGAAAATATGTTCTATAAGTTTCCTTGGGTCATACTGTAATAAAGACAGAGTGGACTTTTTGCTTTGAGCAGGATGTTAGGATCCTGGGGGTGGGGCGCTCTGCATTGGTAGAGCTACTACGACCCGAAGTTTATTTGCTCACTTCTACGAATCTAGAATTTAAGTGGATATTTTATTTAAAAATGATCAGTTCCTGGCACAAGCTGTACACCAGTAATTATTCACAACAAAATACCCCATTCAAGTGATAAGAACCTTTATGTCTACCATGCAAAGCATGTCTTACCTAATTTCAAGATTTCAGACTGACACAATCAGTGATGAGAATGACCATTTTTTAAATTGAAGTATAGCTGATTTACAATGTTGTGTTAGTTTCTGGTATACAGCAAAGTAATTCAGATATACATGTCTGTGTGTGTGTGTGTATTTATATATATATATATATATATATATATATATATATATATATTCTTTTTCAGATTCTGTTCCATTACAGATTACTACAAGACATTGAATATATTGATAGTTCCCTGTGCCATACAGTGTGTCCTTGTTGTTTATTTTATATACAGTAGGGTGTATCTGCAAATCCTGAACTCCTAATTATCCTCCCTACCCTTTCCCCTTTGGTAATGATAAGTCTGTTTTCTATATCTGTGGTCTGTTTCTGTTTTGTAAATAAGTTCATTTGTATCGTTTTTTTAGATCCCACATATAAGTGATATCATATGATATTTGTCTTTCTCTGATTTACTTCACTTAGTATGATCATCTCTAGGTCCATCCATGTTGCTGCAAATGGCATTATTTCATTCCTTCTTTATGGCTGAGTAATATTCCATTATATATATATACCACATCTTCTTTATCCATTCGTCTGTCCATGGACATTCAGGTTGCTTCCATGTCTTGGCTATTGTAAATAGTGCTGCTACGAACACAGGGGCGCATGTATCTTTTTGAATTAGAGTTCAAATATGGATATGTGCCCAGGAGTGGGATTGCTGGGTCCTATGGTAATTCTATTTTTAGTTTTTTAAGGAACTTACATACTGTTCTTGATAGTGGCTGCACCAATTTACATTCCCACCAACAGTGCAGGAGGGTTCCCTTTTCTCCACACCCTCTCTAGCATTTATTGTTTATAGGCTTTTTGATGATGGCCATTCTGACCAGTGTGAGGTAGTACCTCACTGTAGTTCTGATTTGTATTTCTCTTAATGATTAGTGATGTTGAGTATCTTTTCATGTGCCTATTGACCATCTGTGTGTCTTCTTTGGAGAAATGCAGAATGACCTTTTATACCATGTGCTTCCCTTCCTTGTACATAAGCACAGGGGCACGGTCTATTGGCACATGTGCAATAGATGTAAGAGCAAAGTAATTCTGAGAATTGCCCCAGGTGGAGAAAGTTTTTCTAGGCAAGCTACCTGCGCTGCCCAAGCAGTCTTTGCTGGTGATTGTTTTGACCTGAGTCCCTCACCCCACATCTCCTCTCCTTTACTCTCTCAGTTGCCTCAAATATATGTACTCAACTCTCCAGACCCAAGAGTCAGGACTTGTGTTCTTGACAGAAGGTGTTTGACCCAGTCCCCTGTCATTCCATCTCAATTGACACAAGGATGAGTCATCATAGAGAACAGCTCCAGCTCCACCACCAGAAGCTTACTCATCCCATACACATCACCCTCCCTAATAGCAACATCACCTTCATTGCCTTTTCCATAGCCACCAACATGAACCTCCACATCAATATTCCAATGGGTCACAAACATCAACACAATCATTATCACTGGGACTTCCCTGGTGGTGCAGTGGTTAAGAATCTGCCTGCCAATGCAGGGGACACAGGTCCAGGAAGATTCCACACGTCAGCGGAGCAACTAAGCCTGTGCGCCAGAACTACAGAGCCTGCGCTCTAGAGCCCGCAAGCCAAACCTACTGAGCCCGCATGCCACAATTACTGAAGCCCGCACGCTGAGAGCCCGTGCTCCACAACAAGAGAAGCCACCACAATGAGAAGACCGTGCACCACAATGAAGAGTAGCCCCCACTCGCGGCAACTAGAGAAAGCCTGCACACAGCAACAAAGACCTAATGCAGCCCAAAATAAATACATTAATTAATTAAATTTTTTTTAAAAATCAGGGCTTCCCTGGTGGCACAGTGGTTGAGAATCTGCCTGCCAATGCAGGGGAGACGGGTTCGAGCCCTGGTCTGGGAAGATCCCACATGCTGTGGAGCAACTAGGCCCATAAGCCACAATTACAGGACCTGTGCGTCTGGAGCCTGTGCTCCGCAACAAGAGAGGCTGCGATAGTGAGAGCCCCGTGCACTGCGATGAAGAGTGGCCCCCACTTGCTGCAACTAGAGAAAGCCCTCGCACAGAAATGAAGACCCAACACAGCCATAAATAAATAAATAAAAATTTTTAAAAAATTCATTAGCATTATCTCAAATGCCATCACTATTTTAGGAAGTTGCGTGGTATGTTGGAAAAAGAAAAGGAGCCCTGAAGCCAGGCTGAAATACTTTGAAATTACAGCTGTATCTCTCACCATTTATGGGAGCTTGGGCAAGTTCCTCATCTTGAATGTTTTTTCTCATCTGTAAATCATAGGGATTCTACCTTCCTCACATGGTGTTTGCAAAGATGAAGTGAGGTCAAGTATGTACACCATCTTGTACAGTAGTGGCTCCTAGTAGGTGCCCAACAACTGTTGGTATTTTGGGTATATTGTGGTACTCAATAAACACTGAACACGTGACAATGAATAAATGAATAAACAAACTTTCCTTGGAGAACAAAAGGAGCTAGATATTCTCAAGGAATATGTTATTTAGGCTGGAGGTTTTCAAACCTTTAGTTGTTGTTGTTAGTGGCAAAAACCTTTCCTCAGGCAAAATCATACGCAAAAAAGTCAACACTGAAAATAAGACAAATGGAGCTGCTTCAATTAGAGCAGGGCTGAGGGTCTGTGGCCGCCTTACTCAGATGCATTTGCTCCCTTCATCACATGCCAGCTCACCTTTGCCCTGAGACTCCAAAAAGTGCAGCTTGAAACCACAGATCTAGACTATATTCTCAAAACTAAATTTTATTATATCCTTTATCTAGGTTCCACATATTTTTGTTCTATTTTCTGTTTGTTAACAACATAAATGAAATCTTTGTCATTACACCTTCTGACTTGTTTTGCTGTTGATTACGTAGGAAAGCTGCCTTTGTAGATAAGTAAATTCTCCTAAAAATTCTTCAGGTGTATCAGTTTACTCTCCTAGGGTTTTCCAAGTACATAATCATGTTGGTTACAAAAGATAACTTTATCTCATCCTAGCCAATATTTTAATCTCTTATTTGTTTCATGTTTTAGTGTATGCACTGGACCTGAAAATAATGTAATTTAAAAATGGTCCTGGCATACATCCTTGCTTAGGTCTTGATTTTAATTAGCTTTCTTCTAGACCAGTTATTCTCTACTATTTTGCTGGAGTCCCAACCCCCTGAGATTCTGATTTAATTGGTCTGGGGCAGATCTCAGGCTTCAGTAGGTTTTAAAAGATCTCCAGGTGATTCTTATGTTCAGAGAATTGAGACCCCGGAGCTCCAGGTAATTCACCATGAAGTATGTTAGCTGCTTATTTAATATATATATTCCTTATCATGTTTAGGAAGGATTTGCTGTCCTACAAGCCTAAGATTTGGTTTTTTGTTTGTTTGGGGTTTTTTTGTTTGTTTGTTTAGAAAGTGTTGCAATTATCTATTGAGATACATATATATACACATACATATACATACACATATATATTCTTATTGGATGTATTAAAGTGAATGAATAAAACATCCTTGTATCTATTCCTAGGTTAAAGTTGGCCATGGTGGGTAATCCCTTTATTGTTTTACTGAGTTCAGCTTGCATTTACAGTTATCATTTAGAATGATGTATTTCTATGTACTCTCTGTCCTACTTTAGTAATGACAACAAAAATAATAGCATTATGTTTAAGAAGTGTTTATCTTCCAGATACTGTTCGAAGTCCCTTATATGATTATTTCATTTATTTCTCAGTCTTACACATAATGGGAATTGAAGCACAAAAGGCTTAAACATCCTGCCCGCAGTCACAGAGCTAGGGCACGGGAGAGACAGGATCTGAAGTCCAGTAACTGGCGCTGGAGGACACGTTGGGAGCACCATTTCATCCCACCCCGCTGCTCTCAGTCCCATCACGTGCCCCCGTGTGACCCTGGGTAGCAGGCAAATAAGTTCCTTAACCTCTGATTTCTTCAGTTTGCTCACTGGTAAAATGAGGATAATAGTTATCCCTCCCTTGTAGGGTTGTCAGAAGAATTGCCTGAATTAATATTTGTGAAGTGCTCAGAACCATGCCTGACACTAAGGACCACATAAGTGTGTCTTAAATAGATCCTAGCCAGGCTATCCGGTTGCGGGTCTTATCCATTACCTCTTTGGAGTCAGGGTTATGCCAGTTTAAAAAATGACCCGACTAGCTTTTATTCTCTTGCTAGTTTTTCTTAAATCAATTTTAGTCATTTCTATTTTCTCCCAGTCGTTCATTTTCTTTTTTATTAGCATAGGCACACAGAATTTTTTTTAATAATAGAAAGTTCTATACTGTTACCACCTTTTACTTTCCTCATTTTTTTGAATTTTCTCTGTTTACAAAAAAAACACACTAGCTTTGATTTTTTTGATTTTGTTTTGGTTATTTAAAAAGAAACCAATCCTTGAACTTATCTCTTAATGGTATTTATTTTCTGTTTTATAAATAATTGATTTCTGGGGTTTTATATCTATCTTGAATAAAAGGCTTCATTTATCTCGTTTTAATCCAGCATCACAACCTTTCCTGTGTATGCCTTTGATCAGATAAACATTTTTTTTATTTGTGCTATTCCTAATCAACCTGCTTTTTTGTTTGTTTGTTTGTTTGTTTTGCGGTACACTGGGCCTCTCACTGCTGTGGCCTCTCCCGTTGCGGAGCACAGGCTTCGGACGCGCAGGCTCAGCGGCCATGGCTCACGGGCCCAGCCGCTCCACGGCATGTGGGATCTTCCCGGACCGGGGCACGAACCCGTGTCCCCTGCATCGGCAGGCGGACTCCCAACCACTGCGCCACCAGGGAAGCCCTCAACCTGCTTTTGAGGTGTTACCCCAATCACTTTGTTCACCCTTCGTCAGCCCCTTTTTCAGTCACATTTATTTCCTCTGCATTTTCTCCCTCAGGCTACTGTCTCCTCTGGGGCCTCTCTTATAAAACAGGTATTCTCTTGACTCAGTTTATCTCCTTCCAGCATCGGGTGATTAGATATAATTACAGTGATGGAGGGGAGATTAGATTTTTCATTCATTTTTCTGAACCGGTTACATGATCCAGGCTCCCAAAGGGACAACTGATAGTTCTCCCATACAAACAAGAAGTAACTAGAAAATATAATGAAAGAGCTGGTGTCATTTACCCTAGCAGGAGAAAAAGGAGGAGGGAGGGAAGGAAAGAAGGAGGGAGGGAGGGAGGGAGGGAGGAAGGAAAGGAGGGAAGGAGGGAATAAACTTAAGAAACATGCAGGAACTATATAAAGAAGACTTTCACAAAACTAGAAATCTTGAGAGACATTTAAAAAGGAAAAACAGCTTGAATATAAATGGAGAGCTATTCCTTGTATCGGAATAGGAAAAGCTAATATTGTAAGAATGTCAATTCTCTCTAAATTAATATGTAAATTTGTTGCAAGCCCAAGAAAATATTAATTGATTTTTAAAATCAGAGTAGCTGGTTCTAAGCTTTTTGTGTAAATATCAAAATTCAAGCTCAGCCAGAAAAAAATTTCTGAAAAGGGCACATGAAGAATTTAGGCCAAGTTCTACCAGATAATGAAACAGATTACAAAGCAAATGTGATTACGCCAGATGAATGAATCATGAGAGACAATCCAGAACTGGACTCAAATGCATATGCAAATTTAGTATATGACAAAGGCGACATTTCAAAGCAAATGCATTATTCAAATAATAGTAATAATAAAACTCTTCATACAGTTATAATACCTTTTTCTTATGAATGTTTTCATTTTTGTTATAATGTTATGTATTTATTATATGTTGTAACATTTGTTATCAATGTTACACATGTTTGTATAAAAGAATCTGTAAATTCCTAGGAGAAAATGGAAATTACTTTTATATTATGGATTGGGTAAAGCCTTTTTAATATTTACTGAGCACTTGTTGCCAAGGACTTCAAGAACTTTTTAAACACTTTACATATATTTATTTATTTGATCCCCACACTATGTTATCATCCCCATTTGACAAAGGAGAAAGCAAAGCATGAGAAGCTGAAGGAAAGTTGGCTCTTGACCCCATGGCTCAAAAGTGGCAGAGTGAGGGCTTCCCTGGTGGTGCAGTGGTTGAGAGTCCCCCTGCCGATGCAGGGGACACGGGTTCGTGCCCCGATCCAGGAAGATCCCTCATGCCGCGGAGCGGCTGGGCCCGTGAGCCATGGCCGCTGAGCCTGCGCGTCCGGAGCCTGTGCTCCGCAACGGGAGAGGCCACAACAGTGAGAGGCCCGCGTACCGCAAAGTGGCAGAGCGGAAGTACACAACTAGTTAGTTTTACTCTGAAGCTTGTGTTCTCGACCATCATGATAAGCTAGCTGTGTAAGCAACCGACAAACGACCTGGAAAACAAACAAACAAAGATGGAGCCCAGTGATGGTACAGCTTGCTGGGCTTAATCTGTCCTTGACCTTGAAACATGGGCAATATCTGACCGCATATGTTCACAGATGAGTCACTGTTAGCACAGGTATAAAATGTCTTGGCATTATTATCTTTTTTAAAAAATATTTTTTGTTTTTTTATTTCTTTAGTTTTGGCTGCATTGGGTCTTTGTTGCTGCATGTGGGTTTCCTCTAGTTGCGGTGAGCAGGGGCTACTCTTCGTTGCGGTGCACAGGCTTCTCATTGCAGTGGCTTCTCTTTGTTGCAGAGCACAGGCTCTAGGTGTGCGGGCTTCAGTAGTTGTGGCACGCAGGCTCAGTAGTTGTGGCGCAAGGGCATCTTCCCGGACCAGGGCTCGAACCCGTGTCCCCTGCGTTGGCAGGCGGATTCCTAACCAGTGCGCCACCAGGGAAGCCCCCTTGGCATTATTATCTAACCTGTGAAAACAGGGAGCAGGATGGCCCTGCTGGAGGGAAACCGCCCACAAGCAGGAAGGAAGAATCAGGTGATACAATGTGAGAAAAGCAGTTTTACGATCTGGTAAAGTCATTATGCTGGACCTGGCAGGACCTTACCTTGGAAATACAAAATCCCATCATAAACAACCCATGTGTTTCCCACAAAGAAGAAGAGCAAGCATACCCAACATCTCATGCCTGATGGTGCCTGGCATGCTTTGTTTAAAGCCTGTCTATTGTGTGGGTCATTGTGTTAAAGAGAAAAACTACATGGATTTGTTGTGTTCAAGTCTATGATACCAAAACCTAGACTTAATACCTAAACTAACTGCAACTTCAACCTTCCCCAGAAATGTACTCTAAATCAACCAGTTTGGAGTTTTCTGGTCAGCACCAATGAGGTAATCTGTCACATCAGCTGGCCCTCTCCATCCCATTCCAGAAAAAGAAGAGACAATCTTCATGAAAAAATCATGGTCCTTCCTCCCAAAAAGAAGTCCTGGTCCAAAATTACCCTTTCTTTTCTTTTGCTGCTGACTTCCTTGCCTCACCCGCCTTTCTATAAAAGTCTTCCATTTTGTATTCCTCCTAGGAGTCCTACTGTTTCCTAGGTGGGATGCTACCTGATTCATGAGTCCCCTAATAAAGCCAATTAGATCTTCAAATTAACTCAGCTGAATTGTTTTTTAACAATAGTTTACAACAAAAGTAAACTAAACATAAAGTAGGGTTTATGTATCAGGGGGCTCATTTTTGTCAACCCTCCAACCCAGTCCTCTGCAGAATTACTTATCTTACTGCCTACCCCAAATTAAATTCCCGATGGAAAAAAGATTTTTTATATAAATCAATCTACAAAGGTCTGGGAGAAAACATGGTGAAATTATTCTTAATATCCAGAGTGAAATAGATCTTTCCTAAACTTGAACATTAAGTTCAGATGTTATGAGGGAAAAGAGGGATCGTTTTTACTTTATTAAAATTTAAAATTTTTGTATAGAAAAAATAAAGTCAAAAGGCAAATGAAAATTAGAGAAAACATCTGTACCACCCAGAGCAGACAAAAGGCTAATTTCCATAATACATTAAGAACTTTACAAAAACAAAATGCAATACAAAACAATAATAAAAAAAAACCAAAACAATGGAATGAACAGAGGACCCAAACAAGAAGCACACTAGAAAAGAAATATAAATGGCTTAACAAATATGAGAAGATGGTCAACCTCATAATTTTAGAAAGCAATTTAAAATAAAAATGAAACACCACTATTCATCTATTGGACAAAAATCTTTGCTAATGCACAATATTGGTGAGGGAAGAGACACTTTCACACACTGAGTAGATTAACTAGTACCTCTTTTTTGGAGGGCAATTAAACATGATAATAGTAATAATAATAATAGCAATAGCTTTGTCGACTGAAAGAAAAATGCCCAACATGAGAGTTGTGAGTTTAAGTTCCATTCAGGGTCTTAGTGAGGACTATAGCCCAGGAGACAGCCACTCAGTAGCTCTGAGTAAATTGCTCCAGAGAAGTAGGGGAGGAACAAGTAGATATGAATTTTTTGGCTAGAAAATACATGCTGTCAAGCATACATCGTAGTAAAAGATTATTGCTAATCACAAACAACATATCTCAAGTGCTTTTCTATATATGGGAAGATGCAAGAATCTGAGGTCATTGAAAGTCTTCCTGAGGTATGCATCTTAACTATCTAGGGACCCCCTTATCTAAAGCACAGAGTGCCCTATCCTGTTTTTCATCCTGAATTCCAATCAGGTGCAGGTGCACTGTCCTGGGTGACTGCAGTGGGTTGTGACTTAACCCTTAACTGGGTGATGAGTGACACTTCTTGTTCTTTTTTTTCTACAGCTTACATTTATTGAGTATTTGCCATGTTGGACAGACAATGGTCTATGTGTTTAGATACTTTAATTCATGCACTCCTCATAACAACCAAATGAAGTGGTTTCTATTGTTATCCCTATGAGAAAACTGAGGCACGTAAAGATTAAGAAACTTGATGAACAAGGTCCTACTGTATAGCACTGGGAACTATATTCAATATCCTGTGACAAATCATAATGGAAAAGAATATGAAAAACAATATATATATAAGTATAAATGAGTCACTTTGCTGTAAGAAGAAATTAACACAACATTGTAAATCAACTATATTTCAATAAAATTTTTTTTAATGTGAAAAAAATAAATGAATCATACTGGAAGGGGAGAAAAAAGATCAAGAAGCTTGTTCAAGATCACATGTCCAGTAAATCGAGAAGCTGGATTCAAACTCAAACAGTCTGAAAAGTTCAGTTTAAAATGCCAAGCTTAACAATGTCCATAAAAATTTAAAATGTTTACACTTATTATCTATACCCATTCATTAGAATTAGGCTTGGCTACACAACACAGAAAAGAAAATAACTATTGAGGTAAAAGTGTATTTCTCTCCCATGTAAATAAAGTCCAGTCCAGAACTGGTAGAACAGCTTGATTATATGAAGTGCTTAGGAATCTGGTTCTTTCCAGCTCACCACTCACCATCCAAACGGTGTGGCCCTAGAGCTCATAGTCCAAGGCAGCAGGTGAATTACAGGAAGGAATAAATAATAAAGGACAAAGGCATGCATCAGTTGTCTCAAAGAAGTTTCTCAGAAGCTGCCACATTGCTTTGGCTGCAAGGGAGGCTGGGAAATGTCTTAATTCTGAGCAGCCATAGGCACAGCTAAGCATCAATAATAACCAAGGAAGAGGAGGGGAATGGATATTGAGGGGTCTCTGTCCTTCCTACTGACACCACAATTCCAGTTCTAGGAAAATTTCCAACAGACGAATGGCACAGACGAATGGCACATTTGTACAAAAATATATTATACTGATTATTCTCCATTTATCCAGATATATTTTTGACCCTGCTCTGCCAGCCTGTGCCCTGGGACTTGACCTCCACGGATCAGCATCATTCGGGCTTTCTTGTCTTCTGGATTCCACTTGTATTCAGCAGACGTACCAGCAGGAAACCAGAGAGCAAGAGGAGAACGCAGTCAGGATATTTACTCTGATGGCTACAGTTTTGGCAGTGGCTACACTTTTCAATCTATGGCCACAGCTCCTGTTGGGTAACCCCTCTCGTAGGGCAAAGGGCTCACTGGCGTCTACCAACACTGCTCCCTCCCCGTGTCCTTTTGAGCCTAGGGGAGGTGAGGGCTTCTCACTGTCGCGAGTTCCTGACCACTTAACCATGTAATGTTTGGTTCATTAATCCTGCCAGCACCTGTATCAACAGTCCCTCATTAAACTCTCTTCAGTTAAGCTTTGGAGGTACCACCTGCTTCCCCCTGGACTCTGGCTGATACACATATGTACAAGGATTTTTACTGCAGCATTGCTTGAAATCGCAGTAGATTAGAAACAAATTAAATATTCATCAATAGGGGTCTGATGAAATACATATAATATAATCAGAGTAGAAATACTATGTAGCGGTTTGAAAAATAATGTCTCACTGTACTATACACTTAACATTTTAAGAGGGTCATTCTCATGTTATATGTTCTTACCACAATTAAAAAGTAGGTCTCCAGGAGCTGAAATGGAGAGCTCTTGATGGTAGGATGCTACCGACTAGTTTTAAAATATAGATATAAATGTATATTTAGAAAGGTGTACATGTGTGTTTTATATATATGCCTTTATATACTAAGATGTGTGTTTTATACATAATATGCATTTATATACTTAGAGGTTTGCGGGAAAAAACTAGAAAGTGATAATAGTGGTTACCTCTGGGGAAGAATAATGGAGGCCCAGGCCAGGACAGAGATTTACTTTCATTGAATATCCTTTTATACTATATGAATTTTTACCATGTATTATTACCCTAAAAAACAAAAGTAGTTAGGGAAAAAAAGATTGCTTTCCTCAGGACACATACAGGGAAATGTAGGAATAGGATGATAACATCCCTTTGATACTCCATTACTTAATCGGGATTCCAACTTCCTCTCCTCTCCACTCTCTGTCCTCCCTTTGTCTTCTTCCCCTATACAGGGCCACACCGAGAATCCTCCTTTTAAGAAAGGGCAGCACCTCATCCCCTTGAAGCTAGTGTAGTTCTTAATGTGGCCCTCCCCAGGTGGCCATTGCTCTCACCACATTCGAGCTTTTCCATGATCCAGAATCTTCTTACCTGCTTATAGTTCTTACCATTAACCTTTCAAGGACCGGCCTCTGAGGAAATTAAACTACCTTTCAGGTTTCTGAAAAGAAATCTTACTCTTGGTTTACAGCTCTTGGAACATGGTGAATTCTGCTAGGATTGACCAAAAGGACCCTCTGGTTGAATTCAAAAGCACCGGAGTCTTGGTGTGGCTTTTGTCTTTGGATCCCATTTCTTCCTTCAGTTATTGACTTAGCATCAATATATGGAGTACCTGTGTAACCTGAAAAACTGGGTTCACCTCTTGGTGAGTATCAAGCCAAAAGACACAACCAAGCCAAAGACCAGGAGAAGGAAGGATTTATTACTTGAGCAAGTAAGGAGAACACCGGGGAGATTTCCCAAAGCAGTGTCGCCTCAAACAGCAAAAGGGGGGAGATTTTAAGCTAAGGCCACATGCATATTCATGAAGGGATTTGAGGAGTGTAGGCATATTCATGAAGGGGCTTGAGCAGAATAGAATGCCGCATAGAGTTGGGGCAAAGGTCGACAGAGTCCAAGTTTTAAATGACTAAAGCCATGAGGGTCAGAAAAGGTCAACATCACCATCCCTTAGGTTCCAGTTGATCTGGTTGTTGACTTCTCACGGGGGATTTAATTTCTGCAAAACAGCTCAGGAAAGTGCTTCAGGCTAAACCTTACCGTTGAAACAGAAAGGGGAGTCTTTACAACTCATTCGTTATCTTTGCTATTGCTCCTTCTCTTGCCTGATAACAGTGGTTTATTCTTTTGTTGCTTTAGGATCATTATTACTGAGACCTGTCAAAGGGCGAGCATTGTAGCCAGGCTCAGATCACAAAATGGCTCAGGCCTAAAATGGCTTCTCTAAGGTGAAAAAGCTATATCTGGTTCTTTTCCTCCAGGGACCCCCTACCCTGTCTGCTTATACCTGCCCTGTTCCAAAACTCTAGGAGGTACCAGAAATTAAGAAAATGAGACAGGAGGGGAAGATGGCGGAAGAGTAAGACGCGGAGATCACCTTCCTCCCCACAGATACACCAGAAATACATCTACACGTGGAACAACTCCTACAGAACACCTACTGAATGCAGGCAGAAGACCTCAGACCTCCCAAAAGGCAAGAAACTCCCCACGTACCTGGGTAGGGCAAAAGGAAAAAGAATAAACAGAGACAAAAGGATAGGGACGGGACCTGCACCAGTGGCATGGAGCTGTGAAGGAGGAAAGGTTTCCACACACTAGGAAGCCCCTACGCGGGCAGAGACTGTGGGCGGTGGAGGGGGTAAGCTTCGGAGCCAGGGAGGAGAGCGCAGCAACAGGGGTGCAGAGGCAAAGCGGAGAGATTCCCACACAGAGGATCGGTGCCGACCGGCACTCACCAGCCCGAGAGGCTTGTCTGCTCACCCGCCGGGGCGGGCGGGGCTGCGAGCTGAGGCTCGGGCTTTGGTCGGAGCGCAGGGAGAGGACTGGGGTTGGCTGCGTGAACACAGCCTGAAGGGGTTAGTGCACCACAGCTAGCCAGGAGGGAGTCCGGGAAAAGGTCTGGAGCGGCCGAAGAGGCAAGAGACTTTTTCTTCCCTCTTTGTTTCCTGGTGCGCGAGGAAAGGGGTTTAAGTGCGCTGCTTAAAAGAATTCCAGGGGCTTCCCTGGTGGCGCAGTGGTTGAGAGTCCGCCTGCCGATGCAGGGGACGTGAGTTCGTGCCCCGGTCTGGGAGGATCCCACATGCCGTGGAGCGGCTGGGCCAGTGAGCCATGGCCGCTGAGCCTGCGCGTCCAGAGCCTGTGCTCCGCAAAGAGAGAGGCCCAAGTACCGCAAAAAAAAAAAAAAAAAAAAAGAACTCCAGAGACGCGAGCAAGCCGCGGCTAAAAACGTGGACCCCGGAGACGGGCGCGAGCCGTGGCTAAAAGCATGGACCCCAGAGATGCGCGGGAGACGCTAAAGCTGCTGCTGCCGCCACCAAGGGGCCTGTGTGCGAGCACAGGTCACTATCCACACCCCCTTCCGGGGAGCCTGTGCAGCCCGCCACTGCCAGGTTCCCGGGATCCAGGGACAACTTCCCCGGGAGAACACACGGCGCACCTCAGGCTGGTTCAACGTCACGCCGGCCTCTGCCGCCGCAGGCTCGCCCCGCACTCCGTGCCCCTCCCTTCCCCCGGCCTGAGTGAGTCAGAGCCCCTGAATCAGCGGCTCCTTTAACCCCGTCCTGTCTGAGCAAAAAACAGACACCCTCCAGCGACCTACACGCAGAGGCGGGGCCAAATCCAAAGCTGAGCCTCTGTGAGCTGTGAGAACAAAGAAGAGAAAGGGAAATCTCTCCCAGCTGCCTCAGAAGCAGTGGACTGAAGCTCCACAATCAACTTGACGTACCCTGCATCTGTGGAATACATGAATAGACAACGAATCATCCCATATTGAGGTGGTGGACTTTGAGAGCAAGATTTATGATTTTTTCCCCTTTTCCTCGTTTTGTGAGTGTGTATGTGTATGCTTCTGTGTGAGATTTTGTCTGTATAGCTTTGCTTCCACCATTTGTCCTAGGGTTCTATCTGTCAGTTTTTTGTTTTCTTAATAATTAATTTTAATAACTTTATTATACTTTACCTTCTTTCTTTCTTTCTCTCTCTCTCTCCCTTTCTTTCTTCCTTCCTTCCTACCTTCCTTCCTTCCTTTCTCTTTCTTTCTTTCTTTCTTTCTTTCTTTCTTTCTTTCTTTCTTTCTTTCTTCCTTTCTTTCTTCCTTTCTTTCTTCCTTTCTTTCTTCCTTTCTTTCTTCCTTTCTTTCTTTCTTTCCTTCCTACCTTCCTTTAGACAACAAATCATCCCAAATTGAGGAGGTGGACTTTGAGAGCAAGATTTATGATTTTTTCCCCTTTACCTCTTTTGGTGAGGGTGTATGTGTATGCTTCTGTGTAAGAGTTTGTCTGTATAGCTTTGCTTCCACCATTTGTCCTAAGGTTCTATCCATCCCTTTTTTTTTCCCTAAATAATTATATTTTAATTTAATAACTTTATTATACTTTACTTTATTTTATTTTACTGTATCTTCTTTCTTTTTTCCTTCCTTCCATCCTTCCTTCCTTCCTCCCACCATCCCTCCCTCCCTCCCTCCTTTCTTTCCTACTTTCCTTCTTTTCTCCTTTCTTTCCTTCTTTCTTCCTTCCTTCCTTGCTGCCTTCCTTCCCTCCTTTCTTTCTTTCTTTCTTCCTACTTCTACTAATTCTTTCTCTCTACTTTTTCTCCCTTTTATTCTGAGCCGTGTGGATGAAAGGCTCTTGGTGCTGCAGCCAGGAGTCAGTGCTGTGCCCCTGAGGTGGGAGAGGCAACTTCAGGACACTGATCAGCAAGAGTCCTCCCAGCTCCACATAATATCAAATGGTGAAAATTTCCCAGAGATCTCCATCTCAACACCAGCACCCAGCTTCACTCAATGACCAGCAAGCTACAGTGCTGGACAACCTATGCCAAACACCTAGCAAAACAGGAACACAACCCCACACATTAGCAGAGAGGCTGCCTAAAATCGTAATAAGTCCACAGACACCCCAAAACACACCACCAGACGTGGACCTGCCCACTACAGAGACAAGATCCAGCCTCATCCACCAGAACACAGGCACTAGTCCCCTCCACCAGGAAGCCTATGCAACCCACTGAACCAACCTTAGCCACTGGGGACAGACATCAAAAACAACGGGAACTACAAACCTGCAGCCTGCAAAAAGGAGACCCCAAACACAGTAAGATAAGCAAAATGAGAAGACAGAGAATCACACAGCAGATGAAGGAGCAAGATAAAAACCCACCAGACCTAACAAATGAAGAGGAAATAGGCAGTCTACCTGAAAAAGAATTCAAAATAATGATAGTAAAGCTGATCCAAAATCTTGGAAATAGAATGGACAAAATGCAAGAAACATTTAACAAGGACCTAGAAAAACTAAAGATGAAACAAACAATGATGAACAACACAATAAATGAAATGAAAAAGACTCTAGAGGGGATCAATAGCAGAATAACTGAGGCAGAAGAACGGATAAGTGACCTGGAAGATAAAATAGTGGAAATATCTACTGCAGAGCAGAATAAAGAGAAAAGAATGAACAGAACTGAGGACAGTCTCAGAGACCTCTGGGACAACATTAAACACATCAACATTTCAATTACAGGGGTTCCAGAAGAAGAAGAGAAAAAGAAAGGGATTGAGAAAATATTTGAAGAGACTATAGTTGAAAACTTCCCTAATATGGGAAAGGAAAGAGTTAATCAAGTCCAGGAAGCACAGAGAGTCCCATACAGGATAAATCCAAGGAGAAATACACCAAGACACATATTAATCAAACTGTCAAAAATTAAATACAAAGAAAGCATATTAAAAGCAGCAAGGGAAAAACAACAAATAACACACAAGGGAATCCCCATAAGGTTAACAGCTGATCTTTCAGCAGAAGCTCTGCAAGCCAGAAGGTAGTGGCAGGACATACTGAAAGTGATGAAGGAGAAAACCTGCAACCAAGATTACTCTACCCAGCAAGGATCTCATTCAGATTTAATGGAGAAATTAAAACCTTTACAGACAAGCAAAAGCTGAGAGAGTTCAGCACCACCAAACCAGCTTCACAACAAATGCTAAAGGAACTTCTCTAGGCAGCAAACACAAGAGAAGGAAAAGACCTATGATAAGGAACCCAAAACAGTTTAGAAAATGGGAATAGGAACATACATATCGATAATTACATTAAATATAAATGGACTAATTGCTCCCACCAAAAGACACAGATTGGCTGAATGGATACAAAAACAAGACCCATATATATGCTGTCTACAAGAGACCCACTTCAGACCTAGAGACACATACAGACCGAAAGTAAGGGGATGGAAAAAGATATTTCATGCAAATGGAAATCAAAAGAAAGCTGGAGTAGCAATTCTCATATCAGACAAAATAGATTTTAAATAAAGACTATTAGCAGAGACAAAGAAGGACACTACATAATGATCAAGGGATCAATCCAAGAAGAAGATATAACATTCGTAAATATTTATGTAACCAACATAGGAGCACCTCAATACATAAGGCAAATACTAACAGCCATAAAAGGGCAAATCAACAGTAACACAATCATAGTAGAGGAGTTTAACACCCCACTTTCGCCAATGGACAGATCATCCAAAATGAAAATAAATAAGGAAACACAAGCTTTAAATGATACATTAAACAAGATGGACTTAATTGATATTTATAGGACACTCCATCCAAAAACAACAGAATACACATTTTTCTCAAGTGATTATGGAAAATTCTCCAGGATAGATCATATCTTGGGTCACAAATCAAGCCTTGGTAAATTTAAGAAAATTGAAATCGTATCAAGTATCTCTTCTGACCACAACGCCATGAGACTAGATATCAATTACAGGAAAAGATCTGTAAAAAATACAAAGACATGGAGGCTAAACAATACACCACTTATTAACGAAGCGATCACTGAAGAAATCAAAGAGGAAATAAAAAAAATACCTAGAAACAAATGACAATGCAGACACAACGACCCAAAGCCTATGGGATGCAGCAAAAGCAGTTCTAAGAGGGAAGTTTATAGCAATACAAGCCCACCTTAAGAAGCAGGAAACATCTCGAATAAACAACCTAACCCTGCATCTAAAGCAATTAGAGAAAGAAGAACAAAAAAACCCAAAGTTAGCGAGGGAAAGAAATCATAAAAATCAGATCAAAAATAAATGAAAAAGAAATGAAGGAAACAATAGCAAAGATCAATCAAACTAAAAGCTGGTTCTTTGAGAAGATAAACAAAACAGATAAACCATTAGCCAGACTCATCAAGAAAAAAAGGGAGAAGACTCAAATCAATAGAATTAGAAATGAAAAAGGAGAAGTGACAACTGACACTGCAGAAATAAAAAAGATCATGAGAGATTACTACAAGAAACTCTATGCCAATAAAATGGACAACCTGGAAGAAATGGACAAATTCTTAGAAATGCACAAACTGCCAAGACTGAATCAGGAAGAAATGGAAAATACGAACAGCCCAATCACAAGCACTGAAATTGAAACTGTGATTAAAAATCTTCCAAGAAACAAAAGCCCAGGACCAGACGGCTTCACAGGCGAATTCTATCAAACATTTAGAGAAGAGCTAACACCTATCCTTCTCAAACTCTTCCAAAATATACCAGAGGGAGGAACACTCCCAAATTCCTTCTACGAGGCCACCATCACCTTGATACCAAAACCAGACAAGGATGTCACAAAGAAATAAAACTACAGGCCAATATCACTGATGAACATAGATGCAAAAATCCTCAACAAAATACTAGCAAACAGAATCCAAAAGCACATTAAAAGGATCATACACCATGATCAAGTGGGGTTTATCCCAGGAATGCAAGGATTCTTCAATATACACAAATCTATCAATGTGATAAACCATATTAACAAATTGAAGGAGAAAAACCATATGATCATCTCAATAGATGCAGAGAAAGCTTTTGACAAAATTCAATACCCATTTATGATAAAAACCCAGCAGAAAGTAGGCATAGAGGGAAATTTCCTCAACATAATAAAGGCAAGCCCACAGCCAACATCATCCTCAGTGGTGAAAACTGAAAGCATTTCCACTAAGATCAGGAACAAGACAAGACTGTCCACTCTCACCACTCTTATTCAACATAGTTTTGGAAGTTTTAGCCACAGCAATCAGAGAAGAAAAGGAAATAAAAGGAATCCAAATCAGAAAAGAAGAAGTAAAGCTGTCACTGTTTGCAGATGGCATGATACTATACATAGAGAATCCTAAAGATGCTACCAGAAAACTACTAGAGCTAATCAACGAATTTGGTAAAGTAGCAGGATACAAAATTAATGCACAGAAATGTCTGGCATTCCTATACACTAATGATGAAAAATCTGGAAGTGAAATCAAGAAAACACTCCCATTTACCATTGCAACAAAAAGAATAAAATATGTAGGAATAAACCTACCTAAGGAGAGAAAAGACCTATATGCAGAAAATTATAAGACACGGATGAAAGAAATTAAAGATGATACAAATAGATGGAGAGATATACCATGTTCTTGGATTGGAAGAATCAACATTGTGAAAATGACTCTACTACCCAAAGCAATCTATAGATTCAATGCAATCCCTATCAAACTACCACTGGCATTTTTCACAGAACTAGAACAAAAAATTTCACAATTTGTATGGAAAAACAAAAGACCCCGAATAGCCAAAGCAATCTTGAGAACGAAAAACGGAGCTGGAGGAATCAGGCTCCCTGACTTCAGACTATACTACAAAGCTACAGTAATCAAGACAGTATGGTACTGGCACAAAAACAGAAAGATAGATCAATGGAACAGGATAGAAAGCCCAGAGATAAACCCACGCACATATGGTCACCGTATCTTTGATAAAGGAGGCAGGAATGTACAGTGGAGAAAGGACAGCCTCTTCAATAAGTTTTGCTCAGAAAACTGGCCAGCTATATGTAAAAGTATGAGATTAGATCACTCCCTAACACCAAACACAAAAATAAGCTCAAAATGGATTAAAGACCTAAATGTAAGGCCAGAAACTATCAAACTCTTAGAGGAAAAGATAGGCAGAACACTCTATGACATAAATCACAGCAAGATCCTTTTTGACCCACCTCCTAGAGAGATGGAAATCAAAACAAAAATAAACAAATGGGACTTAATGAAACTTCAAAGCTTTTGCACAGCAAAGGAAACCATAAACAAGACCAAAAGACAACCCTCAGAATGGGAGAAAATATTTGCAAATGAAGCAACTGACAAAGGATTAATATCCAAAATTTACAAGCAGCTCATGCAGCTCAATAACAATAAACAAACAACCCAAACCAAAAATGGGCAGAAGACCTAAATAGACATTTCTTCAAAGAAGATATACAGATTGCCAATAAACACATGAAAGAATGCTCAACATCATTAATCATTAGAGAAATGCAAATCAAAACTACAATGAGATATCATCTCACACCAGTCAGAATGGCCATCATCAAAAAATCTAGAAACAATAAATGCTGGAGAGGGTGTGGAGAAAAGGGAGCACTCTTGCACTGCTGGTGGGAATGTGAATTAGTTCAGCCACTATGGAGAACAGTATGGAGGTTCCTTAAAAAACTACAAATAGAACTACCATACGACCCAGCAATCCCACTACTGGGCATATACCCTGAGAAAACCATAATTCAAAAAGAGTCATGTAGCAAAACGTTCATTGCAGCTCTATTTACAATAGCCCAGAGATGGAAACAACCTAAGAGCCCATCATCGGATGAATGGATAAAGAAGATGTGGCACATATATACGATGGAATATTACTCAGCCATAAAAAGAAACGAAATTGAGCTATTTGTAATGAGGTGGATAGACCTAGAGTCTGTCATACAGAGTGAAGTAAGTCAGAAAGAGAAAGACAAATACCGTATGCTAACACATATATATGGAATTTAAGAAAAAAAAATGTCATGAAGAACCTAGGGGTAAGACAGGAATAAAGAAACAGACCTACTGGAGAACGGACTTGAGGATATGAGGAGGGGGAAGGGTGAGCTGTGACAAAGCGCGAGAGAGGCATGGACATATATACACTAACAAACGTAAGGTAGATAGCTGGTTGGAAGCAGCCGCATAGCACAGGGATATCAGCTTGGTGCTTTGTGACCGCCTGGAGGGGTGGGATAGGGAGGGTGGGAGGGAGGGAGACGCAAGAGGGAAGAGATATGGGAACATATGTATATGTAAAAATGATTCACTTTGTTATAAAGCAGAAACTAACACACCATTTTAAAGCAATTATACCCCAATAAAGATGTTAAAAAAAATAAAAAGAAAATGAGTGAACCCTGTCCTTGAAAGATTAATTCTTACGGAGGGGACACAAAAGTGTAAGAGGTGCCAACAGAAGTCAATACAGAGATTAGAGTCAGGACTCAGAGAGAGAGTGGTTGATCGTACTCGGGAACCAGGATGGGTGACTAGAAGGACTACCTAAGAGTATGAGAGGTAGGGGTGGTGGTAATAAAAGGTGGTGAGGGTGTCCTAGGAGGACAAGTGAAAGGGAAGAGTATGTAAAACAGCAGAAGCGATACAACTTGAAGCAGGACATTTAAGGTCACTTAAAACTGTTGATGGAAGATTAACACAGGAAGTCAATATGTTGAAGGTCATTGGTGTCATCCTCATCCTAGAGAGAATCAAAAGGGAAAGATGGGGAATGGGTTAAGAGTGCCTATCACAGTCATTATTCAGGAAAGAAAAAAAAAGAATAAATATTTGGCTGTTGTTTTAGACTGCATTAAAATGTGTTCATATTAAGATGCTGCCTTAACATTCTTGTTGCGGGGGGGTGGGTAATGACATCTAGGCATGAAATAATAGGGCATATTAAAGAAACTGCTGATCGTTGATGGGGCTAGAGCCTACAGGCATGGACAAATGGCCAGGGAATGATAAGGATGAAGTCACTGAACTGGGGGCTCCACGGTAAGGAGAGTTCCAGCTCACTTGTACTCCGGGCTTCTAGATGTCTTTGAATATGTCATGTTACTGTTGGCTCTGGGAAATATTGGACTCACCTACTGGGGTATTGGAAGAATTTAGTTTAAAATGTGCATGAATGCAATTTGAAGAAAAAGTGGGAGGGTGCAGCTGTATGGGAAAGGCCTTTGCTATCATGCTGAAAGTGTGGGGAACCATGGTTCAGCCGGGCAGTGATGTAACCACTGCATGTTAGAAAGATCACTCTAGTTGGGGTATGGAGGGTGAGGTCAAATATGAGACTACTGCATTGATACTAAGCAAAGCTGGAGAAGGGAGAGGCATGCAAGGAATGTTAATGCAGTAGAATCAACTAGTTACTGTTTAAATGATGGGAGAGAGAGAATGGGAAGAACTGAAGAAATCTCCTAGTTTTCTGGTGACCCAACAGGTGGAGGTGTCATATGCTATAATAAAGAATAAAGACAGAGAAGGAAATTTGGGGAAAATATGTTGAGTTTGAGGTTATTTGTGGGATGGTCACATAACGAAATCTAGGACACAGTCAAGAATGAGAATAACTTCATTTCACGCTTTTACTTGTATCTTCTTCCTCTACTCAATCTCTCTTTTCCCTGCCCTCTAACCTTTGACCCACCTGTCTCCTTCCCACTCCTGTTTTGCATAGTTAACTCCTACTCTTTAAGGATTAGCTCAAGTAACATGCCATCCAAAAAGTCCCTCATGACACATCATCTCCTTCTCACAAAGCCGAGGTAGGTGTTTTTGCCCTCATGCTCTTAAAATGCTCTACGCTTGTTTGTATCATTACACCATAATGTACACGGAATTATAGTTCATTTACAGGTCTGTCTCCCCCACGTGATTTTAATTTCCTTGTTGGTAGGGTCTACATCCACATGTCTAATATCCCCAATATACAGCACAGTGGGTGCATATTAAGATGGAGTAGGCTCTCAGTGGTTGTTGAATGAATGTCTTGAGTAGGAGAAGGAACATTTCTTTCTCTGAGACTGGAGTGGAGGTTGGAGGATGTTGAAGGTAGTAGGTGTAGGCAGCTCAGTGAGAGCCTGAAAGTGTCCATGATCTAACTTCTATCTATGAAGTAAGAATCATTTCCCCAAAGAAGGGTGAGAAAGACATCTAGAGGAAAATGATGGAGGTTTGGAACAGCTTCTGTAAGGAGTGGGAATGGAAGGTGACCAGACCTATTTAAGACTGTCAAGGAGCCCGAAGGGTCCAGCTGACATTGGCAGCAATAAAGTGATAGTGGCAGTGACCCCGAAGACTTTGTGATTCCCTCCAGCAGCTCGGTGGGTTGAGTATGAGAGGAGGGGACTGAAAGTGAAACTCATCCGAGGTTCAAGCCCAGCAAGGCAGATTCGTCAGAGGACGAGAGGCTCTGAAGCAAAGTGGAGTGTAGACTGGATGAAGAAGGGAAGTGCAGCCATGATGGACAAGAGACGGACAAACCAGGGTGAGGGAGTGAGGACTACAAGTCTCCCTCAGGCTGAAGAAGAGAAGTTGTGGGTAAGTTAGTGGGACACCCGGTCAGGGGAGGGGATTCCAGAGTTGGATGTCTGGGTGGTAACAGAGCCCAGACTGTGGCCATGGAAGTTAGCTGCTAAAGGGACCTGGCGAGTAAGGTTGTGGGCATCTGAACAGTCAGAGAACTTTGAAGCTACGTTCTGGGACCGACTGTCCCAGAACTCTGAAATTGCCCATAATAGAAGCAGGAACAAGGTGAAAAGAAGAGCAAGAACAGGATTCCAGAAAGTTCAAAGGAAAGCAGATGGTGCTCAGGGATTAAATAGGTGGAGTGAGAAGGATGGAGGCAAGAAATTCAAGAGAGAGTAGAAAGGATTTCTGCAGAGTTGAAAGGTCAGTGTCAGGAGGCGGTCACGGGGAGACTGCGGAACACTGACCAGCCTCTCTCCTAACTCTAAAGGTGTTTTTTTCCCTCCTGGAGCCAACTCTTCAACTTAAAGAGATTAGACAGCCTTTATCTTTGCTCTTCACTCTGGCATCAGGATTCCGCTTTCAGAATCAACTTTTGGGTCCCCAATCTCATGCTCTTATTTTGTTTTTCTATGGGCATAACTCCATGTTCTAAGAAAGTTATGATGCATTTTCTCATCAAAACTCATCTGTCCTGTTTTTCACTCCTTACTGTGACTGGTAGCATCAAGTCTACGGGAAGTAAGTTGAGTTTCCTGTTAGTCAATCATGGACTGACATGCTACTCTTCCCAATAAATATATTTGCATCTTGGAAGATCCTCCCAGAAATATAACAACATAACCCAACCCACCCTACGAAGTCAGCAAGAAGGCAGCCTTCCTGGTGTACCTAAAAACACAAAGCTCTCTGGGCTCTAGAGTTTCTTCTTTTATGAATTTAAATCCCACATGAGCAGGTAGCTCAAAGACAATGCTGTAATTTATTTTAAGTTAGGGAGTGAAAGAAAGATAAACTGCAAGAAAGATATTTTAAGTCGACAGGAAGAAGGGGTAGAATAACAATGTCCTAAACCCACAGTCATTCACGCAGGACATCATAAGTTCCCAGGATTTCAGGTTAAACAACATGTGCTTTACACAGTAGAAAGGCACCAGCCTTGCCTTCCTCTTCATGCTGTCTGTACCTGGTCACCATGAAAACTGCTGGACACCTACTAAAACAACCCAATCTATAACAGATGGAAGTTGAATACCCAAAAAATACTGTGGCAGGCATGTGTAAGCAGAGGATATGAAGTATAAAATATGGTCCCTGCTTTAAGAAACATGAAACTTAAGGGAAACCTAAGACAAACAGACATGAACAATTAACGAACCATAAAAGTCAGAACCTGTGTTAAAGTAATACTACTTCCTGCCAGCATCAAGGATTAAACACTTTACTGCTTTGGAATTGTTAATATTGCTCATGCGTTAGAAAGTTCCCTCGAGTGCTGGAATGCTGTAGAAGGTTGGCCTTTGCTGAGCACAGACACGTCCCAAACCTGTGCATCGTGACGCCAGCCAGTCAGAGCAGCAGGCTCTTCATCCCCCGCTTCTTGCGCGATGAGCTGCCACATCTGTCTGTCTGTGACACCACTTGGCTTACCAAAGTAGGTCACACCAGGGCTTCTGGCTCAGAGACAGGGAGCGGCCCGGGAACATGCTGTAAGTGAAAGGGACCGCGTGCAGTATCTTCCGTAGAGACTTTTATGAGTAAGAAGGCCAAAAGAAGATTCCAACTATCATCACAGTTTTCACCTTTAACCCATTCTGCTCTTCCTTTGTTATACAGCCTATATGCTAGTAAAATGTACAAATTCAACATATTTCTACTACCTTGACATAGAGCGTTGTAAGAAATAACATCTTACATTGTGTAGTTCATTTACAAGATTCTTCAACACGTACGAAGTCATTTGATCCTCAAAGCAAACTCCGCAGAAGTATTATTGAACCAATTGACATGGGTTTCAGTTTCACTCCACCACGAAAGCTGAGGAAGCAGTTATCTTACTCATCCTCAGGGGCAGGAGTTCCCCTCCTTGTAGAGCAGCTGAGCCTGGTTCTAAATGTCACCACTCTTTCTATCTCTAGACCCTACCTCTCTTACCTGCCCACCCTTTCTGCTGATTCTCTCCCTGGAATTCAATGCAGTTTAATAGGCGATTACTGAATGCCAACCATGGGCCAAATACAATACTAGGATTTCAGATTACTAAATCGACACCCTCGAGGAACAGCCAAACTAACTAGGAAGACAGGGAAATATATCAGTGCAATACGGCAGCTATTACAAGAGAGGGATGCACAGATACCACGATAGCTCAAAGAAGGCAGTAATGAACTCTGCCTGGTAGGCTTAAGTAAGTGGCAGTTGAGCCAGAAGTTGGAAGATGACTAAACAGGGTAGAGAGGACATTCCAGGCAGATGGAACAGTCCGTGAAAAGGTAAAGGGGTAGGGAACTGCAAGAAATTCAATTTAATTCACCTCTTATGTATATCAACACCCAATGTCATTGGAGAAAGACACACAAGTTATCTCAGGCCCACTGACCTCAAGTAAGGTCACGGGGCTACTCACTTTCACCTCTAGACTACTACTGGGATGTTAGGGAAAAACCCGAACGAACTTTCTGCCCAACCCCCTACTTCCCAACTCCTTTCTCTGCAGACCTCCAACTGTTCACTCTCTTCTTGTACCTTTGCTTCCTACTGCACTGAGAAAATGGAACCGGCGAGAAGAAAACTTGCAAAATCACCTGCTACCACATTTACCTTCTTACCTGTAACTATTCCCATGTCCTCTTCTCTCACCAGCATTAGTACGGATGACCTGTTCATCCCTGTCTGAGCCAACTCTTCTTTGGACACCGAACTTGAGGCACTCTTGCCTTCTCAAGGACACTGCTGCCAGCAATTCTCCCCCCTCTCCCACATCATCATTTCCATCAGCAAAATGGACAGTATGAAAAGGCTGGTTACTTCTCCAGTCTTAAAGAGAAAAAAGCCCTCTTTTGACCCCACTTCCTTCCCTTCCCACCCACCACTGCCTCATTTTTCTCCTTCACTTTGTAACAAAACTCCTTGAAAGAGCTGCCTATCCATTGTCTCCTCCAATTCTCTGTAGGACCCACTCCAATCAGGCTTTTCCCCAATGCCACGGGAACTGCTCTTGCCCTGTGGCGATGGTCTCCACTTTGCAAAATCCAATGATCATTTCTTTGACCTCGCATCCTACTTGACCTGCCATCAGCACTTGACCCATTTGCTCTCTCCCTCCTTGAAACACATTCTTCACTTGGCTTCCAGGAATTGACATCCTCCTGAGATCGCTCCTCCTCCTTCGGTGGCCACTCCCTCCGGGTTCCTTGGCTTGTTCCTCCGCATCAGCCAGAACTTTAAGAGCTAGAACCTCCAGAGTTCGGTCCTTGTACTTGTCTTCCTCATTTACTCGGACTGCCTAGGTGACCTCATCCAATCTCACAGCTTTATTTATTTATTTTTACTTTTTTTCCCTCATAGCTTTAAATACCAAGTAAACCATTCATGAGTCCCATCCGAACATCTCCTTTAACTCCAGACACGAACGGCATACTCAAAACGTAATCTTGGATGCCTGACAGGCATCTCAAAATCACCATGTTAAAAAAACAACTGCTATTTACTCTAAAACCCACCCTTGCCACGATCTCTATCTAATGCAAATTGAAACGGTCTCCAACCTGTAGTTCAGGTCAAAAACCTTGGGGTCATCCTTGACGCCTCTTGTTTTCTCATACACCACATTCAATCTACTGGCAAATCCTATCATCTCCGCCTTTAAAATACACACAGAATCATAACCCTTCTCACTGACTCTACCAGTCTCATCCTGGTCTAAGCCACAGTCATTTCTGGATTATTACAATACTTCCTTCTTTGTTTCTTTGCTTACCCTCTGCCTCTCAACCCATTCAACTCTCCAGAGAGTAGCCAGTGCGATTCTTTTAAAATGTAAAATAGATCAGGGCCCTCAATGGCCTTTCCATGTCGCCTAGGATAAAAGCCAAAGTCCTTTCAATGACCTGTGCCTCCCAGCCATCTGCCTCTCCCATCCATCCCCCAGCCACCCAAGCTCTCTGACTAAAGAAATGGATGAGCAAGGAAGTCCCCAGTGGTTAAGACTTGGTGCTCTCACTGCCAGGGCCCAGATTCCACCCCGGTCAGGGAACTAAGATCCTGCAAGTCATGTGGCATGGCCAAAAAAATAAAAAATAAAATAAACGAATGAGTAAAGGAGTAAATGGGTGTATGTTAGGCGAGAGGAAGCTGGTTTGAGCGTGACACTAGAGAGTGAGTCAGGTGATGAACAACTTTTTTAACAAAGCCAAGGAGTTCAGACTTTATTTGAATACAATGGGTAGTCCTCAAAGTTGAAGAAGTTTCCTATGATAACTATCTCCAATAAACTCTCTGTTTTAGGATCCAATTCACATGTCACATTTTATACAAATCCTGACTTTTTTTCTCTACTAATCTCCCATCTGCACCCAGAAATCCAGCCACAGCAAACTCCTTGCTGCTCCTGTGATATGTCACATTTTCAAAGTTCCATGCCTTTGCCCTCTCTGTTCTTTCTGCCTGGAATGCCCTTCCTTACTTTGTCTGTCTGAAACAGGTCTACTCAACCTTCTGGACTCAGCTCAAGTGCCGTCATCTTTCTGAATTACTCCCTGACCACTCCAGAGAGTGATATATTTTCTTCTTGGGGCTTCCAGAGTATATTCTACCCACCTCTACTATAGATTTTATCACCTTCTATAGTTATCTTTTACATATTGTCAAGTCCCTGGAGGACAGGGTCCATGACCAATTCTTTTTTTTTTTTTTGAATTTTATTTATTTTTTTTTTACAGCAGGTTCTTATTAGTTATCTACTTTATACATATTAGTGTATATATGTCAATCCCAATCTCCCAATTCATCCCACCACCACCAACCCCCCCGCCACTTTCCCCCGTTGGTGTCCATATGTTTGTTCTCTACATCTGTGCATGATCAATTCTTGATGGGACCCCTGCACTTTGCACACACCGTGTCTTCAATCTAGTAGATGTTCAATGCCTGTTTGTTGAATGAAAAGGAGCCAGCAAAATGGAATGAAAATTAGTAGAAAAAATATATAAGAGAAACCAGGAGAGTGAGTTGTCTTTAAAACCAAAAGGATTTTCAAGGAGTAAGGAGTACTTGAGAGATTTAAATAAGCTGACAGCTGTCATTATATTTAAGGAGATTTAGAGACATAATAGTCAAGGTTCAGTAGCATATAACAGAAATTATCTTATATGTAAGCAGTGATTTAATAGGAGGAACATTAGAAGGGCTGGATAAGTGGGGTCTAGACTCCAGGACAACACGGCAGGATTTCTGTTCTGCCAGAGTGGCTCCAACCTCTGCCACAATGGGAAAGCTGAAAACAAGAAGGCTACCACCGGAACTGCTGTCTCCAGAGCTAGTGCACGTGCTAGGTCTGCACCAACCAAAACAGACATCCTACATCCTGCCTCTGGATACCAATGACTGCCCCTAAATCCCTGCTAAGGCTGCTGAGGAAAATACATCTCCATGACTATGTATATTTCTACTGCTGTATAACAACCTACCATAAACTTTTTACCCCAAACTCAACTATTATCCCAATTTGATAGGTCCAAAGTCCAGGCAGGGTTCTCTGCTTGGATCTCACCAGGCAGAAGTCAAGGTGTCAGCAGACTGGATTCCCATCTGGAGGCTCTGAGGAAGAATCTCCTTCCAAGCTCATCTGGGTTTGGCAGAATTCAGTTCCTATGGTTGTAGGACTGAGGTCTTTGTTTCCTGACTATTGGCCAGAAGTGACTCTTAACTTCTAGAAGCCATACACAGCTCCTTCCATGGGCCTCGTTACAGGCTCTCTCACAACACCATAGCTGGCAGCAATATCCCTCAAATGGAATCCCCCTCACACTAATCCCTCTGACTTCCATTACTGCCGGCCACAGAAAACTCTCTGCTTTTAGATGGGCTTACGTGATGAGATTAGGCCCATCCAGATAATCTCTCTATTTTAAGATCAACTGTGCCATATAACATAACATAATCATGGAGTGGTATCTCACCATTTTCACAGGTTCCCAGGATTCGGGTATGGAAACTTGGGGGCTATTTTTAGAATCTGCTCACCACATTGTGTTTGCCAGAAAAAGCAGTAGAACAAATAGATGCATCTTTCAGCTTCTGAATTAGTTGGGATTCTCCAGAGAAACAAAACCAAAAAGATGTATATCTATATAGACAGGGATTTATTTACTTATTTTTTAACATCTTTACTGGAGTATAATTGCCTTACAATGGTGTGTTAGTTTCTGCTGTATAACAAAGTGAATCAGCTATACAGAAACAGAGGATTTCCTCCCTCTTGCATCTCCCTCTCATCCTCCCTATCCCACCCTTCTAGGTGGACACAAAGCACCGAGCTGATCTCCCTGTGCTATGTGGTTGCTTCCCACTAGCTATCTATTTTACATTTGGTAGTGTATATACGTCAATGCCACTCTCTCACTTCATCCCAGCTTACCCTTCCCCCGCCCCGTATCCTCAAGTCCATTCTTTACATCTGCATCTTTATTCCTGTCCTGCCCCTAGGTTCTTCAGAACCTTTTTTTTTTTTAGATTCCATATATATGTGTTAGCATACAGTATTTGTTTTTCTCTTTCTGACTTACTTCACTCTGTATGACAGACTCTAGGTCCATCCATCTCACTACAAATAACTCAATTTCGTTTCTTTTTATGGCTGAGTAATATTCCATTGTATATATGTGCCACATCTTCTTTATCCATTCATCTGTTGATGGACACTTAGGTTGCTTCTATGTCCTGGCTATTGTAAATAGAGCTGCAATGAACATTGTGGTACATGACTCTTTTTGAATTATGGTTTACTCAGGGTATATGCCCAGTAGTGGGATTGCTGGGTCGGATAGTAGTTCTATTTTTAGTTTTTCAAGGAACCTCCATACTGTTCTCCATAGTGGCTGTATCAATTTCCATTCCCACCAACAGTTCAAGAGGGTTCCCTTTTCTCCACACCCTCTCCAGCATTTATTGTTTATAGATTTTTTGATGATGGTCATTCTGACCAGTGTGAGATGATATCTCATTGTAGTTTTGATTTGCATTTCTCTAAAGATTAATGATGTTGAACATCCTTTCATGTGTTTGCTGGCAATCAGTATATCTTCTTTAGAGAAATGTCTATTTAGATCTTCTGCCCATTTTTGGATTGGGTTGTTTCTTTCTTTGATGTTGAGCTGCATGAGCTGCCTGTATATTTTGGAGATTAATCCTTTGTCAGTTGCTTCATTTGCAAATATTTTCTCCCATTCTGAGGGTTGTATTTTCATCTTGTTTATGGTTTCCTTTGCTGTGCAAAAGCTTTGAAGTTTCATTAGGTCCCATTTGTTTATTTTTATTTCTATTTCTCTAGGAGGTGGGTCAAAAAGGATCTTGCTGTGATGTATGTCATAGAGTGTTCTGCCTATGTTTTCCTCTAAGAGTTTGATAGTGTCTGGCCTTACATTTAGGTCTTTAATCCATTTTGAGTTTATTTTTGTATATGGTGTTAGGGAGTGTTCTAATTTCATTCTTTTACATGCAGCTGTCCAGTTTTCCCAGCAAGAGGCTGTCTTTTCTCCATTGTATATTCTTGCCTCCTTTATCAAAGATAAGGTGACCAGGGCTTCCCTGGTGGTGCAGTGGTTGAGAGTCTGCCTGCCGATGCAGGGGACATGGGTTTGTGTCCTGGTCCAGGAAGATCCCACATGCCGTGGAGCAGCTGGGCCTGTGAGCCATGGCCGCTGAGCCTGCGTGTCCGGAGCCTGTGCTCCGCAACAGGAGAGGCCACAGCAGTGAGAGGCCCGTGTACCACAAAAAAAAAAAAAAAAAAAAAGATAAGGTGACTAGGTGACTATAGGTGTGTGGGGCTTATCTCTGGGCTTTCTATCCTGTTTCATTGATCTATATTTCTGTTTTTTGTGCCAGTACCATACTGTCTTGATTACTGTTGCTTTGTAGTATAGTCTGAAGTCAGGGAGCCTGATTCCTCCAGCTCCATTTTTCCTTCTCAAGATTGCTTTGGCTATTCGGGTAGACAGGGATTTATTATAAAGAATTGGCTCACATGATTGTAGGGGCTGAAAAGTCCCAAGGTCTGCAGGGTGAGCTAGTAAGCTGGACACCCAGGAGAGCTGATGGTATAGTTCTAGTCTGAAGAACTCACAGCCTTGAGACGCAGGAAGAGCTGATGTTTCAGTTTGAGTCTGAAAGCAGAAAGAAACCAATATTCCAGTTTGAAGGCAGACAGCTCTTACTTGTGGGAGGGTCAGCATTTTTATTCTATTCAGGTCTTTAACTGATTGGATGAGGCCCACCTACTTTACGGAGGGCAATCTGCTTTACTCAGTCTACCAATTCAAATGTTAATCTCATCCAAAACACCCTCACAGACACTTAGAATAATGTTTAAGCAAATACCTGGGCACCCTGTGACCCAGTCAAGTTGACGCATAAAATTAACTGTCACACTTTCCAAATCTTGGGCAAGTACATCCAAATGGATGAACCTAAGTCCCAACCAGAACCGTAGCTTCAGAGAGGCAGACAGTTCAGAAAGGTGCATTAGAATAGTGCCTTTCAACATCTTGACCCCAACCTACCTTAAGAAACACATAATTCATTACAACCCTATGGAAACATGCATCTATACAAATAAATAAATGAAACAAAATTCCATGAAACATTATTTATCCTTACTAAGTGTAATGTACTCTGATATTTTCTCTATGGTTCTATTTCATTTTAACCACAGATCTTGATCCACTGAGTGGTTTCATAACCTTCCAAAAACAAGGCATCATTAGGAAGGTGGACTGATTTTGAGGGTCCATCTACTGTATCCATTACAAGTAAACTTTGGGAAGCAATTTTCCTTCAGTTATATGTTTCATAATGTCCAGTATGCAACACCATGTTTGTTCAGTGGAATTGAATATAGACAATAGCTGTTAATTCAATTTGGAGAAGATTGAGAAAAGTCTGAATCCTTATATAGGGATAGGTCCATAACTATCCAATAAAATCAAACAATGGGTATCAAGTGATGCCCTTTTGCTGTTCCCTATCCCAATTCAGGAAAGCTAAATTTGTAAATCCACTGGAATATATGAGGCCTATTTTTCAGGGAGAAGAATGACTATCAATGGATGTTCACATGCAAAGTGCAGACATGACTAAATATAATATTATCAATAGGTGTTGAAGCATGTAGAAATTGTCAACTTCTGTCCTACTTATAATAAGTGCTTAATGACTGATGTGGATTATCATGTCACAAGGTAAGACAAAATTTAGACAATGTTGTTATTCAGACAACACTGACCTTTCAACAACTGTGTCGGGTTTCATATTTCTGTTACACGCCCTTCATGGTGTACTGTCCTTCTGCAATAGGAAAGGCCCCAAAGAAGAATTCATCCATTTTCCATCACTCAAGCTCTCTTAGAAAAGTGTTCTCCAGTGAAATGAATTACTTGTTTAAATGCTTGATTTTTGTTATTTGGATAAGCAGTAGACATACTTATGAATGCACCGTTTCTATTTAACTGCACTCATGCCCCAGGCAGCTCACGAGGATCAGTCCAGAGAGTTCAACTTGAACTGATCCTCTTTATCTCTTGCTGCCACAGCATTGGCAGAGTTTTACACAGTCAGATTTAATTCTGTCTGACTTAAAAAAAAAAATAGTAATCTGGTCGCTTTAAACAAGTATCATATTATAGAGTCTTCATCATTCAGTTGCAGCAGGTGTAAACAAAGAGGGGAAAGAGGGGCATTGTGTGATCCAGGGAGTGAAGCTTTAGGGCTACCTTGTGGTGGTTGTTACAAAACCTAAAAATGGCTTAAAGACTAGAAAACCTTGAAACCAGTGAAACTCTGATGATTTGAGGATCTTTATCATTAGGATTGTCAAATATCTGGACATACATTCTATACAGAAGCAATAAAATGCAATTATTCATTTAATATAGATTTAATAGAAAAAAACTTATGGTTACCAGGGGGTAAGGCAGGGGGAGGGATAAATTGGAAGATTAGGATTGACATATACACACTACTATATATAAAATAGATAACTAATAAGGACCTACTGTATAGCACAGGGAACTCTACTCAACACTCTGTAATGGTCTATATGGGAAAAGAATCTAAAAAAGAGCGACTATATGTATATGTATAACAGATTCACTTTGCTGTACATCTGAAACTAACACAACATTGTAAATCAACTATACTCCAATAAAAATTTAAGAAAAAGAAGATTCAATGAGTACCTATTGTGTGGTGTTTATAGTTCTACTGTATCTGCAGAAGTGATCAAAACAGACCAAGTAGGAAGAAGCAGAGGATAACTAACTGGTAAACAAGTAACTAATGAATGGCAAGGTAAAGGGTATACTGAGACTCAGCATCTGGGACCTGTCATCAGATCTGAGTTGCTTAAAGCAAACATATAATATGTTGCCCATCCCATCTATGGACCACACTTCCAAAAGCTATGAGACATCTCTAATTGCTACACATTATAACTGCCAGGGTGTTTCCCCTTTCTTCTAATTACATTTATTTTTAAGACATGGTGTGATTCATTGAAAGGATACTGAGGATTCAGAGAATCAGTAGATGCTGGAGGACCAGGTTTGAAATAGTAGCTCTGGAGGTCGAGAGGCAGGACGTGTAATCATGTGTTCTTTATATACAGCTTTATTGGGGTATAACTGACATAAAAAAACTGCACATATTTAAAGTATACAAGTTGATAGGTTTTGACGTAAGTATACACCCATGTACATATCACTACATCAAGGCAAGGAACATATCCATCGCCTCCAAAAATGTCCTGGTGCTCAGTTATCCCTCCATCCCACATCTCTCCAACCTCCATCCCTAGGAAATCACTGGTCTATTTTCTGTCACCATAGATTATCTTGCATTTTCTAGAATATTATATAAATGAAATCATAAAGACATACTCTCTCTCTTTTGGTGGGGGAAGGGGTCTCTGGCTTCTTTCACGCAGAATAATTATTTTTAATTTTATCCCTGTTATTGTACCCATAGTTCTTTACTTTTTTGTTTATCCATTAACATGTCAAAGACCATTTGGGTTCTTTCCACATTTGGCTTTATTATAAATAAACATTTATGTAAAATTCTTTGTATTGATACAGACTTTGATCTCTTTTGGGAAAATATATGAAAGTAGATTGGCTGGGTCATATACCAGGTGTATGTTTAACTTTTTGAGAAATTGCTGAACTGCTGTCCAAAGTAGTTGTGCCATTTTACATTCCCATCAGCAGTGTATGAGAGTTCCAATTGTTTCATATCCTAGCTAACACTTGGTAGGGCAATCTTGTAATTTTAGACATTCTAATCAATGTGTGGTGTAATAGTTTTTATTTGCATTTTGCCTTATGATGTTGAATAGCTTTTTATGTGCTTATTTGCCATTCATATATCATCGTTGATAATGTGTCTTTTTAAATCTTTGCCCATCTTCTACTGGATTGTTTATAATTTTTATGATATTGAGTCTTGAGAGTTCTTTATATGTTCTAGATACAAGTCCTGTGTTACATATATGATTTGTAAATATTTTCTTCCAGTCTCTGCCTTATCCCATACTCTTAACAGGGTTTTGAAAAACATAAGTGCTTAGTTAGATAAAGTCTAATTATTTTTTTCTTTTAATGAATTATGCTTTAGGTCTTGTAGCTAACAAATCTTTGCCTAATGCAAAATCAGAATGATTTTTTCTTCAGGTACTTTAAAAATGTTGTTCCACTGTATTCTAGATTGCATTGGTTTTGATGGAAGATCTACTTTCATTTTTATCTTTTTCCTCTGGCTTCTTTTCAAGATTTTCTCTTCATCTGTTGATTGAAACAATTTGATTATGGTGTTCCTTGGTGTAGTTTTCCTCATCTTTACAGTGTTTGGGGTCGATTGAGCTTATTGGATATCTGTTTTTACAGTTCTCATCAACTTTGAAAATTCTTATCCATTGTTTATTCAATTTGTTTTCCTGCCTGCCCTCCCCCTTGAGAACCCAATTACATGTATATATGGCCATGTGAAGTCTTCTCTGTGTGTTTCATTTTAGATGGTTTTCATTGCTATGTCTTCAAGTTCACTAATCTTTTCTTGTGCAATGTCTATATGCCACTAATCCCATCTAGCAATCTTAGACTGGGTTTTTCATTTTAGTCATTATCATTTTCATCTCTAGAAGTTTGACTTGGGCCTTATTTATTACTTGCACGTCTCTATTTAACATGCTCAATCTGCCCTCTAATTTCTTGAATATATGGAATACAGTTATAATAACCATTTTAATGCTCTTGTCTATTAATTCTATCATCTGTGTAATTTCTGGATCAGTTTTGATCGATTGATTTTCTCCCTCATTATGGGCTGTATATTCCTGCTTCTTTTCATGTCTAGCAATTTTTGATTGGATGCCAAAGTTGTGAATTCTACCTTATTGGGTTCTGGATATTTTTGTATTCCTCTAAATATGTTTGAGCTTTGTTCTGGGGTACAGTTAAGTTACTTAGAAATAGTCTGATTATTTCAGATCTTGCTGCTAAGCTTTTCTAGGCACAACAAGAGCAGCATTCAGTTAAAGGATAATTTTTCCCCACTACTGATGCAAGATTCTCTTTAGAACTCCACCAATGGTGTGTAAATTATGAGGTCTTCCACACTGACTGTAGGGCACATGTATTATTCCTGGCCTTATGTGACCCTGGGTGTTGTTCCCTCTAATCCTTTTGATTATTTCTTCCCCTGTCCTTTAATGGTTTCCTTATATACATGAGCTGATCAATACTCAGTTGAATACTCAAGGCAGACACTCTGTTGATCTCTGGATTTCTCTCTCTGTGCAACTTTTTCTTCTCTGATACTCTGCCCTGTGAAATCTAGCAGCATCCCTGAACTACTGACTCCATCTCCAAAATTCTGGAAAACTGCGGGGCTCTACCTGGTTTCTTCCTCTCTACACCACAGCTTTGAAACCCCATCCAGTCAGGAAGCTAAGGCACAGTAGAGATCACTTCATTTATTTCCCAGTTTCAGGGATCACTGTCCTTCATTGACTGACACCTGATGTCTTGAGGAGAGTTGTTTTGTATACTTTGTCCGCTTCTTAGCTGTTTCCAGCAGAAGTATAAATATGGTCCATGTTATTACATTTTGGCTAGAAGTAGAGGTGTTAACTCCAAATTACATTTTAACATTGAGTTTTACTTTCTTGGTTTTGTTTTCTAATTTTTTTCTTCTTAGATGGTAGATTTCCTGTAGACATATGGGGAATGACAATCACTAGACATGGGGAGAAATTAGAGGGAATGAGCTGACAGATGGGAAGTATAGTTTAAAAAGAAAAAAGGGAAAAAATTAGAAATGGAATGTGAACAAGCAGTCAAATCCTGGAGAAAGGAATTGATGGAGATTATCAAAGCTGTTTGAAAGCCCAACTCTCACCTTTAACAGACCTAATACATGGCTGCAGAATGATTCAAACTACTCTCTTCAACTTAGAAACATTAATCTGTCAGTGAGATTTAATAATTTTTAGTGGTGTTCACAGCAGACTAACAAAGGCAAAGCCTAGGAATTTGTCATCTCTGTTCCCCAGAGAGAAAAACTCCAAACCTACTGAGTAAGTAACAAACTCAAAGTCACCCAGAGAACAGTGCCTGGCTGAGAGCTAGTAGTCTTAAGTATGTCTTTTTACTACTTTGTTCAAATGGTTATCTAGCATCATTCACCTTGGGAGGGAGTAGCTGTGGCACAGAGGAAAACACACGAGACTTAGGGTAGGAGTCTAGGGTTGCAGTTTAACACTGTCACTAATGAGCTATGTGACCTTGAGTTCACTTCTCCAGGTCTGTTTCCTCAACTGCAAACCTGAATAAAAACTCCAGCATGAGGGGTCCCTGCCAGGGTTAAATGAGACGATGCATGTCCAGTTAAACACAGTGCCTGACACTTAATACTATATGTAAGTTTCCCTGTATTATCTCCTCTAGAGAGATCTGCATTGTTTTTTAATGGAGGGATGTCTTAAATACAAAGAGATGAATCTGCCACTAGGGACTGTCAAATAAAAGCTGGGGAGAGGACTGGCTTACTGGCCCACTTACTTCTACTCATCAGGCCATCCCTGCCCTGGGCTCCCTCCATATCAAAGAATTGAAATCAGAAGACCTGAAGCTCACCTCTTAGGTATCTGACCTCAGACAGATTATTTAGCCCCTCTTAGCTGTTAAAATGAGGATAAAGACAAACCACATATCTGATAAGGGTTAATATTTTAAATATATATGGAACTCATACAACTCAGTAGCAAAAAAACAAAAACAAACAAAACTCATAAAAACACCCCTAAAACCCTAAAACACAACAAATAATCCAATTATGAAATGGGCAAAAGATCTGAATAGACAGTTTTCCAAAGAAGATATTCAAATGGCCAAGAGGGTACATGAAAAGGTGCTCAATATCACCAATCATCAAGGAAATGCAAGTCAAACCTCAGTGAGATATCACCTCAAACCTGTAAGGATGGCTGTTATCAAAATGACAGGTAAGAAATACTGGCAAGGATATGGAGAAAGGAGAACACTTGTACACTCTTGATAAGAATGTCATTTGGTACAGTCACTATGGAAAACAGTATGGAGTTACCTCAAAAAGTTAAAAATAGAGCCACCATATGATCCAGCAATTCCACTTCTGGGTGTATATATTTGAAAGAAATATCACTGTCTTAAAGAGAGATCTGCACCCCCATGTTCACTGCATCATGATTTACGACAGCCAAGACATGGAAACAACCAGAGTGTCCACTGTCAGATGAATGGATAAAGGACATATGGTATACATACAGAATAAAATATTATGCAGCCATAAAAAAGAAGGAAATCCTGCTGTTTGTGCCAACACGGATGAAACTTGAGGTCATTATGCTAAGTGAAATAAGTCAGATAGAGAAAGACAAATGATCCCACTTATATGTAAAATCTGAAAAAGACAAAACTCAAAGAAACAGAGGACAGACTGGTGGTTCCCAGAGGTAGGGGGTAGGGAGTGGGGGAAATGGGTTAAAAATGAGCATAATAACAGCTATCATTTATTGAGCACTTGCTCTGTGTTGTCAGGTACTGCATTAACACTTTGCCCATACTGTCATTGAATCTTCATGATCCTTTGTTATTACCTCCATTTTATAGATGAGGCAACTGAGACTCGGAGATTTTAAGTAACTTGTCCAAGATCACACACAACACAAGGGGTACAGCTGGGAAGGGCACCAACTCGGCTTCTATGTGCATGCTCTCAATCACAGTCTTATCCTGCCTTCTCACCTGCATGCTAAGAATCCACTGAGCCCAGGGCTCTAAGTGTTAAGGTTGTATGCGGCATATTTATGCCCTCACTGAGTTCTCCTTCCCTTCCCTCACCCAGAACATTTTCATACTACCTGAAACCTCACTCGTGATGCACCATGACTTCCCTCAAATCCTCCTCAAAGCAAAGGCTGTTCATTCTCACATAACCTACCTATCTCCCAATCCATAGAAGGTGAGGTGGACCTCACACAGGATTCTGCCGCCACATCCAAACTATGACTCTACCACTTTTTTTTTCTTTTTTTTTTTTTTTGCGGTACACGGGCCTCTCACTGTTGTGGCCTCTCCCGTTGTGGAGCAGATTAACCTTATTTCTGGGCGTGTCCATGAGAGTGTTTCTGGATGAGATTAGCATTGGATTCAGTGGACTCAGTAAAGCAGATTGCCCTCCCCAGTGTGGGTGGGCATTGTCCAATCTGTTGAGAGCCTGAATAGAACAAAAGGCAGAAGGAGGGGAATTTGACCCTTTTTTCCTGCCTCACTGTTGAGCTGGGACATCAGTCTTTTCCTGACCTCTTGGATTTACACCATTGGCTCCTCTGGTTCTCATGCCTTCAGACTCAGACTGAATCATACACTGGCTTTCCTGGGTCTCTCACTGACAGACCACAGATCAAGGGACTTCTCAGCTTCCATAACTGCATGAGCTAACTCCTCATAATTAATCAATCAGTCAATCTCCTACTATTTCTGTTTATCTGGAGAACAGACTCTTATATGAAAAGTTTGTATTTTTTCCTCTCTTGTCTCCCATGGTTGACCTGAGGGTGGCCCTAGTGTGAAACTCTGAAGTGGGAATGTGCTACAAAATAAAGAGAAAGCCTGTCTTCCTGGCCAGAGGACTGGGAAAAGGAGTTCCTATTATCTAAAAAATGTAGAGGAAATCTGCTGGGGTTTTTTTTTCCCACTCTTTTGTCCTCTCTTTGCCCTGCCCCAAGAATAGTCTCAGTTGCAGAGCTACTCTGCAGTGAAATGACACCTAAAACCCCAAGAGAAAACCCACCTTTCTGGCCAGAAGAACCAAGAAAAGTAGTCCTGCAGTGCCAAGAGTATGAAGGGGGAACCCCATTAATTTTTTGTTCTCTATTTTCTTGCCAATTGCGCCAAGGGCAGCTGAATGCAGCAGAAATGTGCAACTGCAGTTCAGCTAAAACTCCAAAAGACATCCTAGCTTTCTGGGCAAAGACCAACCATAAGGGTCCTTTGAGTGTGGACAGTGTGGGGAAACCCAAGAAAGGAGAGAATCAAAGAAGGGAATCCCCAAATTCTATGCATGAACCAACACAACTCCCAGCACTTCCCCTGAGCACTTATATGGGATGGACCCAAAGCAACATAGAAACGGCTTACAAATTGGAAAGAAAAAATAATATTATCTCAACTACCAAATAGCATGATGATCTACATGAAAAAATCCTAAGGGAGAAAGACAAAAGGTTTCAAGAACTAATGAATAGTTTCATAAGGCCTTAGAATATAAGGTCAGTATATGAAAATCAGTTTCATTTTTATATACAAGGAATGAATAATTAGAAAATGAAAAAAAATTAAAGTACCATTTAAAATCACACCAAAATAATATAACACTTAGATTTAAATCTAACAAAACATGTACAGGATCTGTAGCTGAAAGCTACTGATGAAAGAAATCAGGGAAGATATAAATAAATGCAGATATCTGTCATGTTCATAGATGGAAGCCTCAATATTCTTAAGATATCAATTCTCCTCCAACTGAATTACAGATTCAACATAATCCCAATCAAAATTCCAGGATTTTTATAGATTCTAAAGCTGATTCTAAAAGGTGTATGGAAAGACAAAGGAACAAGAATAGCCAAAACAGTTGTGAAAGAGAACAAAGTTCGAAAACTCATACTACCCAATTTTAAGACTTACTATAAAGCTACAGTAATCAAGACAGTATGGTGGAGAGAGCTTCAAGATGGCAGAAGAGTAAGACGCAGAGATCACCTTCCTCCCCACAAATACATCAGAAATACATCTACACGTGAAACAACTCCTATAGAACACCTACTGAACGCTGGCAGAAGACCTCAGACTTCCCAAAAGGCAAGAAACTCCCCACGTACCTGGGTAGGGCAAAAGAAAACAGAAAAAACAGAGACAAAAGAATAGGTAGGGGACCTGCACCAGTGGGAGGGAGCTGTGAAGGAGGAAACGTTTCCACACACTAGGAAGCCCCTTCACGGGGGCAGACTGCTGGTGGCGGAGGGGGAAGCTTCGGAGCCGCAGAGGAAAGCACAGCAACAGGGGTGCAGAGGGTAAAGTGGAGAGATTCCCACACAGAGGATCGGTGCCGACTGGCACTCACCAGCCCAAGAGGCTTGTCTGCTCACCTGCCGGGGCGGGCGGGGCTCAGAGCTGAGGCTCGGGCTTCAGTCGAAGCACAGGGAGAGGACTGGGGTTGGCGGCGTGAACACAGCCTGCAGGGCGTTAGTGCACCACAGCTAACCGGGAAGGAGTCCCGGAAAAGTCTGGACCTGCCGAAGAGGCAAGAGACTTTTTCTTCCCTCTTTGTTTCCTGGTGCGCGAGGAGAGGGGTTTAAGAGCGCTGCTTAAAGGAGCTCCAGAGACGGGCGCGAGCCGCGGCTAACAGCGCGCACCCCAGAGACGGGCATGAGACGCTAAGGCTGCTGCTGCCGCCACCAAGAAGCCTGTGTGTGAGCACAGGTCACTATCCACACACCCCTTCCGGGGAGCCTGTGCAGCCCGCCACTGCCAGGGTCCCGTGATCCAGGGACAACTCCCCCGGGAGAACGCACGGCGCACCTCAGGCTGGTGCAACGTCACGCCGGCCTCTGCCGCCGCAGGCCCGCCCCACATCCGTACCCCTCCCTCCCCCTGGCCTGAGTGAGCCAGGGCCCCCGAATCAGCTGCTCCTTTAACCCCGCCCTGTCTGAGCGAAGAACAGACGCCCTCCGGCGACCTACACGCAGAGGCGGGGCCAAATCCAAAGCTGAACCCCGGGAGCTGTGCGAACAAAGAAGAGAAAGGGAAATCTCTCCCAGCAGCCTCAGGAGCAGCGGATTAAAGCTCCGCAATCAACTTGATATACCCTGCATCTGTGGAATACCTGAATAGACAATGAATCATCCCAAATTGAGGAGGTGGACTTTGAGAGCAAGATATACATCTTTTTTTCCCTTTTTCTCTTTTTGTGAGTGTGTATGCGTATGCTTCTGTGTGTGATTTTGTCTGTACAGCACTGCTTTTGCCATTTGTCCTAGAGTTCTGTCTGTCCGTTTTTTTTTTTCCTACTTAAAAATTTTTCTTTCTTAAACGTTATTTTTTATTTTAATAACTTTATTTTACTTTATCTTCTTCTTTCTTTCCTTCTTTCTTTTCCCCTCCCTTTTATTCTGAGCCATGTGGATGACAGGCTCTTGGTGCTCCAGCCAGGCGTAAGGGCTGTGCCTCTGAGGTGGGAGAGCCGAGTTTAGGACACTGGTCCACAAGAGACCTCCCAACTCCACATAATATCAAACGGCGAAAATCTCCCAGAGATCTCCATCTCAATGTCAGGACCCAGCTCCACTCAACGACCAGCAAGCTACCGTGCTGGACACCCTATGCCAAACAACTAGCAAGACAGGAACACAACCCCACCTGATAGCAGAGAGGCTGCCTAAAATCATAATAAGGCCACAGACACCCCAAAACACACCACCAGATGTGGACCTGCCCAACAGAAAGACAGGATCTAGCCTCATCCACCAGAACACAGGCACTAGTCCCCTCCACCAGGAAGCCTACACAACCCACTGAACCAACCTTAGCCACTGGGGACAGACACCAAAAACAACGGAAACTATGAACCTGAAGCGTGCAAAAAGGAGACCCCAAACACAGTAAGTTAAGCAAAATGAGAAGACAGAGAAACACACAGCAGATGAAGAAGCAAGGCAAAAACCCACCAGACCTAACAAATGAAGAGGAAATAGGCAGTCTACCTGAAAAAGAATTCAACACACCATTGTAAAGCAATTATACTCCAATAAAGATGTTAAACAAAACAAAACAAAACATCTTAACACGTCGGTGCAGGCAGAGGGCTTTTAAAGGCATCGTGCAGGGTGGGGCTGCAGGGCAGCTCATGGGCAGTTCTCAGACTGGTTGGCATCAAGGTGAAGTTTCGAGCATCACCTATCTTCTGGTTTCAAACTGTCTGGGGTCTACATGCTTGTGGCCAGCAGTTTTCAATTGGTGTGGGTCTGTTTCCTGTAAAAATAACTTAGGAATGTGTGTCAGACCTTTATCTGTATCTTTTAGGGAACTGGGAGTTCGGAGACTCTGCTGTGTGGCAGGTTTATGATCTAAAGTGTTACCAGTCTCCTTGTCAAATAGATATTCTCTGTTTTTACATCTTCACATTTCCTAATCATTAACTCTTGAGCCAGCCTTTTGAGACTCAGGGGCGGCCTGGGAGACTAAAGCAAAAGCCTTTTACTTCAAAGGACAGGGACAGGGGCTTGTATGTGGTTTCACCCTGCCTGGTATTGTTTTGGGTTTTTTTTGCGGTACGCGGGCCTCTCACTGTTGTGGCCTCTCCCGTTGTGGAGCACAGGCTCCGGATGTGCAGGCTCAGCAGCCATGGCTCCCGGGCCCAGCCGCTCCGCGGCATGTGGGATCTTCCCGGACCGGGGCACGAACCCGCGTCCCCTGCATTGGCAGGCGGACTCTCAACCACTGCGCCACCAGGGAAGCCCTGGCATTGTTATAATGAAGGCTGCTGTGGACATTCCTGTTCCATGTGCTTGGATAGAGGCATATCCACTACAGTGTGTTAATGTTTAGCCACTTTGGTCCTAAATCTTAACTGTAGATTGGCATCTCCCTGGTGCCTGGGTGCCAGTTCCACAGGGAACTCTAACCTGAGCTGGGATTAAGAACCAATGAGCTAGATGTTGAAACTCCCAGACAAAAGGAGGAGAGGAATCCAGTTCAGCGGATTTTGAATGAATTGTTTCCAGAAAGAGGACTATAAAATCCAATGGAAAAAATAAGCTGTGCCCATTTTGACTTTGTCTCCCCTTTTTTTCCCCTTCGAGTTCCTAAACCAAAAGACTACATGGACTGGGTTTATGATACTATAAGTGGCCTCCAAATGATTTCAAAACTTCCCCAGATTCTCAAAGCAAAGTTATTTTAGACATGTGTTAAAGATACATGTGTCATCAGACTTAGAGATCAGACTTGTGGTTGCCAATGGGGTAGGGGAGAGAGAGTGATGGATTGGGGGTTTGGGATTAGCAGATGCAAACTGTTATATATAGAATGGATAAACAACAAGGTCCTACTGTAGAGCACAGGAACTCTATCCAGTCTCCTGAGATACACCATAATGGAAAAGAATATTAAAAAAAGAATGTCTATATGTGTAAAACTCAGTCACTTTGCTGTACAGCAGAGACTGGCACAACATTGTAAGTCAACTCTACTTCAATTTAAAAAAACAACATGTGTCATGATTTGGCATACTCTGGGTGGGGGATTAGGCTTTCAAAAATTTAGACAGACACTAGTTAGCTGTCCCAGCTCCATAAGCAGGGAGACTTCAAAAAGGCAAGAGTTAATTTTCTGTGGTCCAGGTCAGCCTGGAATTAAATGAAATATGCTTAATAATCATTGTTGCAACTGAGAGTTTGGTTGGCACTGTTTAATTTCCTGGTTTCTTGAAACTGCTTTTTGGACCCATGCCCAGGAGCTGTCTTGATGAATGTATTTCAGAGAAGGGAAAAAACAGAAATGAATAATGTGGCTCTAGAAAATAGAGCAACAGAAAGCACTGAACTATCACAAATCTCTAAAAATACGCTCCTCTTCGGGATCAGTCTCCAATACGCATTGGAAGATAGGAGAGAAGAGAGGCCATAAACTCAATTCTTTTGTGATACGTGCGGAATGTGTTAGAAACTTAATATTGTTCATGCATTGTCAGGTAGTTCGATGCCTTCAATTTGTAGTGGGAGAGTGGTTTTAAGTTCCCACCGGACCAAGAATAACTCCTTCACCAGCCTCCCCTCCTGCCTGACTTGGCATGAACTCAACCCCTTGACCAAGAAACATTATTTCAACTTTGACCTGCTGTCAGGATGCATGAAAGGTTCTGGAGGCACATAAAGACCCCATCCTTGCCTTCAAAGAACTTATCATGTTTTGGGGGGCGGGAAGGCCATCCTCATACAAAGAAAACTAAAACTTCAAGTCTGATGTGTCACCCGTGAGCTGAGTGATCAATACAGGCCTCTCTGAAGCAGCAGACATGAACTGAATCTTAAAGGATAGTCGGGCTTCTCATGGACAGGCAGGAAGGAGGAGGGCACTTCAGATAAGAGCAAAGGTGCAACAAAAGAAAGGGGCAGATGTTCAGAGAACAGTGAGGGCAATCCTGTTGGAATCTGAGAGTCTTCGAAAGCAGTGGTTATTAAAGTTTTGCGATCGGGACTGAGGCAGAGCAGAAGATGATGTATATTTATAATCTACCAATTCCCTATCCCTGTGTTAGAAGATGCCAAAAAAATTGGGGATGATCAAGTAGACAAGATGGTGACAAGCCAGCAATTTGATAGAAACAAAACAATCAAGAGCAAAAATCCTGAGCAAAATTCTCTACATATATGAATTAATCCTCCAAAGAGCAGCAATTGAAATCCACAAACGACTTAACGATCTCACGATGCTCTGTTCAGGGCATTCTTCCCAGCTGCTCAAGCAGGAAACCTCATCTTCCATCCTTCCCTCATCAACCTCTTCTCTATGATCCATCCAGCAGCCCATCTCTCACCACTTTCCAACTGGTCTCCCTGATTTATTTCTTAACTTCTGTACCCTCCTCATCCTTCCCACCCCAATCCCAATTGATTCTTCACACAAGAAGCTAGAATGTCATCTAAAAATCCTCAATCTGAGCAGATAACCCCTCCTCTTAAAACACACCTATGGTCTCCAGTGTACCCAGGATAAAATATAGAATCTGTAACACGCCCACAAGACCCTGGAGGGACCCTGCCCTGTCCCCTCTCTAATGCCATCTTTCCTCCCATGCCCCTTCGGTAGGTGATTGAGACCTGCTCTCTCCTGGTTCCTCAAACTAGATCTACTTTTTCCAGACTCCTCCTAGGATGTACTAGGCATCCATTCTTTTCCGGGCTAGGTATTATAGGTCAAAGTTTAAAGGTCATGTCTCCACAGGGGCCTGCTTCAACCAATCTCGCAATCTAAATTTTGTCCCCCAAGTTATTCACTCTCATGGCCTTTAGCCTTTTATTTCATGGCACTTACTTAGCACAGTTTGTATTTATACGTGTAACTTTTGTGTTTAAGGCTTGAAGCATCATGAAAATATGGACCACATATGTGATTCGTCACTGTGTACCTGAGCCTAGCAGCCTGACACCTAAGGTTTGCCGTAAATATATCTACAGTGCCTGAAATGGAGGGAATTCCAACGACCTCTGTGTGCTAGATTCAAGTCCTCAATAATCTCTACCACCAAAGTTAGTAACTCATTTGATTAATTACTTATAAGTAGGCTTTATTCATGTATAAACAAAGGAAGGGTCACATCTCTCAAGCATAGAAGAAAAATATTGCATTTTTGATAGCTTAAGCCTGTATGGATACCATTTTGACCAACCAAAGGTCCCGCCCTTGAGATGCAGTTCATTTAGAAGCAGTGGCGATTATGGAAAGGAAATCGTAATAATAATACAATGTTTACTGAGTGTGATGTGCCAGGCTTTCTGCTACACTTTTTACAGGCATTATCTGTAATCTTACAACTACCCTGAACATAGATAGGCATTATAGCTTCCATTTACAAATGAGAAAAGTAAAAGATTGTTTTCCATAATCACAGAACTAGTTGGTAGGAGGGATCGATGGAGCCAGGTCTTCAAAAAGTCTACAATTTACACCATGTAATCTCTGTGAAATTAGCAAAACATTGTAGAATCTCCACCTCTATTGATATTTTCCATATTGGTTGACAGGACATTTACCAATATTCATCTTATTTTTCCAAAGAACCATACGTGCATTTTGAATCGTAAAGAATACCATTCAGAAATAAACATTTTCTCATCCTAAGGTTTTGGTTGGAGAGACTTTAGGATTAAGAAAAACTAAAATCAAATTAAGATAAGATTATACAGAGTATGGGCCTGACCCAAATGATAACAAGCGGCTTTTGACCCACATACTTGGGAAATGTACGTGACTCCCCGCTATACGTCGGTGAATCCGTAGGCTGGTTGAGCAAATACTTAAGTATTTGTAAGAGCAATAACAGCTCCTGTGGAAATCTCCACTGCACTTGCATGTACTAAAACCTTAAATATTCTAGGAGATGGAGGACCGCCAGGGAGCAAAATTCCAAATTGACCTGGCATGAAGCAGGAGACTACTTGAGAGATTTGAAACTTCTTCAAACCTGGATATTCTAAGTATCCTGAAAGGAAGACGTTATGAAAAAACTAGACCTGCCAGGTAATCCTGACTTGGGGTATACAGTTAAATTCCTTTCTTTATGGGCCTTAAACCAAAGTTTTAAACACCACAGACTATTTTGGAGAGAAATGCCACATCCCTGTTAGAGGGAAACATCTTCCTATGAGAGTTAGGAGAAAAAGAACTACTATGTACAGGACTTCTCTATATTTTATGTATTCCATATAACTCCTTGAAGTTGGAAGTATTTCTCACTTACAGATGAGGAAATTATGGTCCAGAGAGTTTAACCAATTAACCCATAATCACACACCTGTGATGGGGCTGGGATCTGAACCTAAACTTTGGCTTCAGATACCTCTTTCCCTAGTAGTCTACTGTTTGGTGTGGATAAAGGAAGATTGGTGGATTTCTCATCTAATGAAGAAAACTACAGAATCACAGCAGCCTGAGGTTGAAAGACATGTGATTTCAGCACCATGTCTTCTTCACCTTTCCATTTCTTACAGTGCCCTCTATGTCATAGGTGCTCAGTGTGTTGGTAGGATGATGGATGGATGGAAGGATGGATGAATGGATGGATGAATCACCTTATTCCTGGGCCATTCAGAGTTACTGTCTTTTCCATATTAAAAGACTGTTTCTCAGAGGACAGGTGAGAGCAGCCAATTGTTCAATATTGTGTCTCCTCCTCTGGGTGAGCTCTGGCAGGTAAAATGGAAAAAGGTTATGTAACAATTTGCCACTAATTTTTTAGCCACTTTTCTTGGAAGTTAAATACATGTGTAGGCTATTGTAGCTGTTTTGGTCCTGTGAAGATAAGGAACAGCTCACCACCTCAATTTAAGGAGGTGAAATACATCTTATTGGTAGCTGCTTCAGTCCTGTGAATGCAGGGAGTACTGTATCTCTTGAAAGTGTTTCACTTCCCTTTCTGGCCTCATCCCTTTTTTGCCAGTATTTGTTTCCCTAGTCTTGGCATTGTCTAACATGGACTGGGTACAAGGGTTGGGGGAAAGGAACAGGAAATGAGGCCTTCATTAGATAAACTCCGTCTTCATATTCCTCTCAGGAGACTTTCTTTCCTTGCTTGGTACTTGTGTCTGTTCTCTGTGGACTTTAGATTTTTCTCTCTTGGCCAGGGAGGGTCTTATTTCACAATCTTTGCCTGGAGTGAGCAGTAGATTCAACTCAGGAAGTGCCTGAGAATGGCAATAAATCTTATCTGAGTCTTTTTTTCTTAAGAAGTTCCAAGCCATCCATCTGAGATGGCGCACACAGTGATTAGTCTTGGCTGCCAAATGGAAACTGATATTTGCAATCAGTGCTATAAGTTCATCAAATGACAAAGCTGTGGGTCCAGGGACATGAGCGCTAAGCACAGCACTCTACACCGTTCTGAGTGGGAGGAGCACGTGGCCGTGCCAGCCGGGCTCTGGAGGAGGGCGGGGCAGGCAGCAATCCTTTCACCATCCAAGTCAGGGGAGGAACGTGCTGAGAAGAGGCATTCCCTATTTGGGGGCTGCCTGTGCCTTAAGGAATACAGGTGTGAGACACTCTCTGAAAAGCTAAATCACTTATCCAACTCTGGGTGAGGGTAGAGGATGGAAGTTCCGAAAACTGAGAGGGAAATTCACCTCAGAAAGTGGGAAATATAATTAAAATTTAAAATAATTAAAGTAGAAAATTACCATAAAATTGTTTCGGGAGAGTGTGTGTCTGTGTGTGTGTCTGTGTGTGTGTGTGTGTGTCTGTGTCTGTGTGTGTGTCTGTGTGTTTGTGTGTGTGACTCTAAATCCCCGTTAATAACAAATGCTCTTCAGAGCACCAAATATAATCTTCATAACCTTAAAGGCAGAAGGGAGATATCTCCCAGCTTATTCCAAACAGCCAATTATCAGATAAATCTTTTTTCTAGGTCATTACCTTGGTGGAATGACTGATGCAGAAATGACATTGGGCCCTGTAGTAGGATGAATAGTAGCCCCCAAAAGATATAGCCAAGTCCTAACCCCTTATATTATAGTAGGGAAGAACAAATCTGACTCCATATTGAATCTGTTTCTTTTACTTTAGCCTTTGTATTCTATTTCTTTTGCTACAAGTTAAGAATTTTGCCTATAGCCTAAAATATACAGGATAGCCCATTCTCAAGGCTCTGACCTTAAATGATAACACTTTCCCATCCATACAGAGATAAAAAGTTGCAGAACAGAGAATAACGTTTGTCTTGTTGGAGGTTTACAAGAACACTGTGACCTGACCTATGTGGACAGCTGCAAGAACAAAGGATTCCAACACCAAGAAGTGTGCAACAACCAACTGCGCCCCCTCCCCTTTCAGTATAAAAGAAGCCTGAATTCTAACTAGGGTAAGACGGTTCTTTGGGACACTAGTCCGCCATCTTCTCAGTCTGCTGGCTTTCCAAATAAAGTTGCTATTCCTTGCCCCAACAGCTCATCTCTCGATTTACTGGCCTGTCCTATGGCAAGCAGTATGAGCTTGGACTTTGTAACAAAACCTGTGAATATGACATTACTTGGAAATAGAGTCATACAGATGTAGTTAAGGATCTTGAAATGAGGTCATCCCGGATTTTGGGTGACCCCCAATCCAATGACTGATGTCCTTATAGGAGAAAGGAGGGGGAGACTTCACATAGGGACACAGAGAAGCAGAACACATGGAGACAGAGGTAGATACCGGAGTCACGCTGCCCCAAGCCCAGGGATGCCAAGGGTTGCCAGCGGCCACCAGAACCTAGAAGCGTGGAACAGATACTTCCTCAGAGCCTCCAGAAAGAACTAACTGCTGACACTGTGATTTCGACTGAAGGCCTCTAGAACTGTAAGAGAATCAATGTCTGTTGTTTTAAGCCACCTCGTTTGTGGTCATTTGTGGCAGCAGCCCTTGGAAACAAATACAGGCCCCAAGCCTCAGGTCTAAGCATAAGAGTGAACAGAAACGACTTACAGGAAGTATTACTTTGAGCTACTGCAAGAATTTGTTTTGCCAGGATTTATACAACACATACAATTGAGTAATTTCTATATTAGACAAAAGACTAGGTTAACATTCTAGCAATTTGCCTGAAATCTCTACGACAATAAAGGGAGAGGCCAGAGGGAAGACCTATATGTGTACCTTTGGTTGAATTCAGGATGCCTGAGTAGGCCTACCAGGGTTTTATTTTCAGGAAAACCCCATGAGCCTCATGTGGACAGTGGTTGGATCCTCTGGGGTTGGTAGCCTTCCTGCAGGGCCAAGGCTCTATGTGGGTAGAGACCAGGGGCGCCTTCCTCTCCAGGACAATATCCAGGCTGGGGAGGGGATGTGCACCTGGGGAGGTGGAGGGAGTGATGGAAACAGGCTTAGCCTGCAAATGGGGACAATGTTGGAGGGATGCCCAGTTTTGTACTTTCCGCCTTATGTTTTGGCCCTTCCCTCTGTGTCAGGTAGTTAGAGATGGGGCAGCAATGGACTGACCAAGTCAAATGATTGGTTCAGGCCACTGGGGGAAAAGAGGCTTCGAGTTCAAGGCTCAGTTGGGACTCATGGCCAGTGGGAGGGGGGTGGTTGTCCCCACTGGGCTTAATGGCTGTTGGAAAAAGCAAGGGCAAGAACGATGGTATAAGCCACATCAGAAAACCCCATGGACCCCTAAACTATAGGGATAATTTGAGGGCTGAGGTTGTAGCTGCTTTAGCTAGAAGAAGTGGGAGCAAAAGGCCACTGCTAAACCACAATGAGATCCCACCTCACACCCATTGGATGGTTACCGTCATTTAAAAAAAAAAAAAAAAAAACAGAAAATAACAAGTATTGGTGAGTATGTGGAGAAACTGAAACCCCTGTGTACCGTGTGAGATGTAATAAAATGGTGCAGCCACTGTGGAAAACAGTATGGTGGTTCCACAAAAAATTAAAAGTAGAATTACCATATGATCCAGCAATAATACATCTGGATATACATCCAAAAGAACTGGAAGCAAGGTGTTGAAGAGGTATTGGTCAAGCAGCATTATTCATAATGGCCAAAAAGTGGAAGCAACCCAAGTGTCCATCGATGGATGAATGGGTAAACAAAATGTGGTCTACAAGACAATGGAATATTATTCAGCCATAAAAGGAAGGAAATTCTGACATATGCTATAACATGAATGACCCTTGAGGTTACTATACTAAATGAAATAAGCTTGTCATAAAAAGACAAATGCTATATATTTCCACTTATATGAGACCCTAAAGCATCGAATTCAGAGAGACAGAAAGTAAAATGATGTCTGCCAGGTCTTGGAGGGGAGGGGAATGAGGAATTTTTATTTAATGGGTATAGAGTTTCATTTTTGCAAGATGCAAAGAGTTCTGGAGATGGATGGTGGTAATATTTACACAACAATGTAAATATGCTTAATATATCAATGGTGTACATACCACTGCATATGCAGCGTATATATACACTGTGTATCTGTATATACACACACACTACAGTGGTATATATGTTGTATAACAACATTATATACCCCTGAAGTGGTATATATCCACTGAACTGTACATTTAAAAATGGTTAAATGGTAAATTTTATGTTGTTTTATTTTACCACAACTAAAGCAGACGGCGTTACTTCATTCCAATATGCTACCCTGAACACCTGCACACAAACCCCACACCCCTGTACCCCCATCCAAACACTGGAGGCTGGGGAGACCTGCAGAAACACTGTTCCCTCTCCATGCTGCTGAGCTAAGCGGAAGATATCTGTTCCTGTAGTACTGAGTCTATAAAGTCAATGGTGTTTAGTGCGTAATGGGTATCATAAGTCATCTGGCTGGTCAGATAAAGAATCTGGAAGTCAGCCTGCCTCCCCGTCTCCTTTGTATCCATCGCCCTTTGGCCAGGTCTTGTTTATCCTGCCTCCCTGATATAGTTTAGATCTAGCCCTTGCTCTCTAGTCACTTTAGTTCAACTCTTCTGCCTGGGTTTGGCAGCACCCTCATTACTTCTCTCCCTGCCTCCAGTCTCACTCCTCCTAGACTCCTCCCCAGGACTGCCAGAGGGATCCTGCAAAAAAGCAAGTATGTTCACGTCCCATGTCTTAGAACCCTCCAACTGTTGGCCATCGGTTCTAGGATGTGGCCCCTGTTGAAAGGTTGAAAGGGAGCCTTATCCTTGGGTCCAGCTTGACTCTCCAGCCTCACTTCCTACCTTCTGCCAACCCCAAATCCTGCTGTGTCTCCCAAATGTCGCCCTCCAGCCAGATGAATAATCATCTGCTAAACATGCTGTCTCAGGTCTATGCTTTTTCACCTGCTTTCCCTGGGTCTGGAAATGCCCTCTTTGTTTGTCGACCTCACAAACCCTAGTTGGCTTTCCAAACTCAGCTACGACCAAAAGCCTCTCTTATCTCAACATCACCCCAACCCGACCTTGAATAAATCTAACCTCTCCTCCCTGTCTCCTACTCCTTTAATTTAAACATAATTCTATGCCGGTATATATCTCAGGGCGTGAGAACTCTTCCCTTTTTTACATGCCTCACTTCTCTACTGAACTGCAGTTTCTTAAGGGTAAGCCTGCATATTTAGTATGTGATGAACTCTGGCTACGTGAAATCTGTTAAAGAATTTGTCTCACTCAAGTGGTCACACTGATAAGATTTTGACAATAATTATAAAATGTGATAATTTTATTAAAATTAAAGTGATCATAAATATGATCATTTTATTAAAATTAAGTCACCGTAACTAGAAAATTTCTGTCAATCAAGGAATTTTCTCGGAACTCCAGACCCATTTAGTCTTGTTTCTCAAACAGTTATATCAGAATATCAGGGTTTGGGGCTTGGGCATCAGCATTTTTTGAAGGTCTCTAACTGGAGAAAAAGACTTCAAAACCATTGACTGCCAAGTTTTGCTCTGATCTCACCTATTTACCTGAGTGGGCAGTGACTTCCTGCATCCATCCCAGGCAGATAAATGTCTCATTTTTATTTTTTCAAGAATCTCTGGGGACACAATTCTAGAATCTCCCTTGCCTTTTAAAATAGTGTTCCTCTTTAAAATAAATAAAATCAAGTGTTAAAAGAAACTTGTAGCTATCACCATTTATTTTTCAAATAAAAGATTGTTTTAATAATTTTTAAATGGTTTTGAAGTCCTTTGCTGGGCATCTGATCTCTTATCCCGTTTGGCATGATGTTCTCATAATTTGCTATGTCTTTGAGAAAAGAGTTCCAGCATTACTGTTTCCTAAGAAGTCTGGGGTCATGACAGAATGAGCTGGCCAGCAGCGACTTTATTTTTAACCAAGAGTCTGATCCAAACTCGATAATGAGTGGTAATGTCCAACTACTTTTTCCTGCCCTGACATTTCTCTATGCTCCTGGGTAAATAGTCCTTTTCAGGGATCATCCCACCTATGAAGTGTCTGCTTGGCTACAGATATTTCTTAGCTCTCCAGGTCAAAGTGAGCCTTTAACACCCCTCAATACCAAATGTTGAGAGGTCCTTTCAACATGCTGGTGTTTTGTAAAGTGAACAAGGGCATCTGTGGGAGGCCATCTGGAAGGAACATGATTATGAAGATCACTTGGGAGTGTTGTGAATCTGAAAAACTGCATGTCCATCCTAAGTTCAGTCATTAATTTAAGAAAACACCACCTCTTCTATAAACTTATATCATTTTTATTTAAAATTTCAGGCCTAAACAGAATCTGCCTGCCTTTTTGAATCACATCCTCAAGAAATCTAAAATCTGATACAAATGAACATATCTATGAAACAGAAAACAGACTCATGGACATAGAAAACAGACAGGTGGTTGCCAAGGGGGAGGGGGTTGGGGGAGGATGGAGTGGGAGGCTGGGGTTAGCAGATGTGAGCTTTCATATATAAAATGCATAAACAACAAGGTCCTACCGTATAGCACAGAGAACTATATTCAATATCCTATGATAAAGCACAATGGAAAAGAATATTAAAAAAAGAATGTATGTATATATGTATAACTGAATCACTTTGCTGTATAGCAGAAATTAACACAACATTGTAAATCAACTATACTTCAATTTAAAAAAATTTCTTTAAAATCATCTCCCAAATTAGAAGACATGTCTGTTTAACAGGGCAGAAGCACACATGCTTTCTTTGACTTCTCATTTGCCCCAGATGCACACTCACTAGTTCTTGCCTGATTCTTCTTCAGTCCTTTCCTCCATTTCTCCACTGTTACCTCTTCTTCATCCACAGCCAGGACTCACTCTATCTCTAGGAACCAGCTGAACGAGCTCTCTTTCCACTGCTGCTATAACAAATGACCACAGACTTTGTGCTTTAAAACAATACAAATGTATTCTCTTACAGTTCTGGGGGTCAGAAGTCCGAAATGACTCTTAGGAGGCTAAAATCCAGGTGTCAGGAGGGCTGTGTTCTTTCTGGAAGCTCCAGAAAGAATCAACTTCCTTTTCTCTTCCAGCTTCCAGAGGCTGCTGCTGGCATTCCTTGGCCCATTGCCCTTTGCTTCATCTCCAGAGCTCATCATTCCAACTTCTATCATTCCATCTCCTTTTGCCTTAGACTCTCCTGCTTCCCTCTTATAAGGACCCTTGTGATTGCACTGCATATCTCCAGAGATTACCCAGGAGAATCACTCCATCTCAAAATCCTTAACTCAGTTATATCAGCAAAGTCCTTGTTTTTTGGCATGTAAAGCAACATATACACATATTTCGGGGATTAGGATGTGAACACTTTTGCTGGGGCAGAGGAGGAGAGGGGACATTCTGTCTATCACATGTCCTGAAGCTTTCTGGCCAAGCACCATTTCAATCACTTCCTCCTTTCAGTGTTAAAATGCATTCAGTTGAATTGTGCCCCCCTCACTACCACCACCAAATTCATGTCCTTGGAACCTCAGAAGGTCACCTGTTTTGGAAATAGGATCTTTGCAGATGCGATTTTAAATTAAGATGAAGTCATACTGGATTAGGGTGAGTCCTAAATCCAGTATGACTAGTATCCTTATAAAAAGAGAGATTTGGACACAGAACCTTTGTATCTGTTTGTACCACAGAACTTTATACCAAAAGAGTGAATTTTTCTGTATGTAAATTTAAAAAGTGAGTCATAAAAAAATACAATGTGGTCTTTTATCGTCAGATCTAACATGTAAAGAACTTGGAAGTCATCACTCCTATCCTCACAACAAGATAAAAACTGAACAGACTGAAAATCAGTGACTTTTCTTAGATCCATCAGAAAATTGAGATCACATAATAACTTGTAACACCAAAAGGCAACAGACAGAAATTCAGATCTACATAAAGAAAGGAAAAGTACTGGAGAAGGAATAAATGAAGGTAAAATAAAATCTTGTATTTTTCTTAGTCTTAATTGATCTAATAGGTAAATATTTGTTCAAAATAAGAACCACATTCTGAGCCATAAAACACATCTTTACAAATTTAAAACAATAGAAATCATACTATGGTCTTAGGCCATAGTATGGAATTAAACTAGAAATCAGTAACAGAAAGACAGCTAGAAAAATCCCCAAATATTTGGAGATTAAACATCATACTTCTAAATAACACATGAGTCATAGAAGAAGTCTCGAGAGAAATTTAAAAGTATTTAACTAAATGAAACTGAAAATACAACCTATCAAAATGTGTGGGATTCAGTGAAAGGATTGCTTAGAATGAAACTTATAGCACTGAATGCATACACTAGAAAAGATCTAAAATTAGTAGCCTACATTTTCACTTTAGGAAACTAGAGAAAAAGTATAAATGAACACTAAAGCAAGCAGAAGAAAAGAAATAAATGTTAGAGCAGAGATCAATGAAATTAAAAAATAAAAAGGAAATCAATAGAGAAACCAAAAGCTGGTTCTTTGAAAAGATCAATAAAACTGTTAAACTTATAGCCAGGCTGTATAAGAAAAAAAAAAACAAAGGCACAAATTGCTAACATCAGAAATGAAAGGATTCCATATCTGGAATCTAAAAAAACGGTACTGATGAACCTAGTGGCAGGGCAGGAATAAAGAGGCAGACACAGAGAAAGGACTTGAGGACACGAAGGGGAAGGGGAAGCTGGGACGAAGTGAGAGTGTAGCACTGACATATATACACTACCAAATGTAAAATAGATAGCTAGTGGGAAGCTGCTGCATAGCACAGCGAGATCAGCTTGATGCTTTGTGACCACCTAGAGGGGTGGGACAGGGAGGATGGGAGAGAGGTTCAAGAGGGAGGGGATATATGTATACTTATAGCTGATTCACTTTGTTGTACAACAGAAACCAATACAACATTGTAAAGCAATTATACTCCAATAATAAAGACACATTTAAAAAAAATTGAACCACAACAAAAAAAAGGATCGCTACTGATTCCATGAACATCAACAGAATAATAGCAGAATGTTATGAACAACTCTATATCCAAAACTTTGATAACTTAAATGAAATGGACCAATTCTTTAAGAGACACTCCCTACTAAAACTTACACAAGGAGAAACAGATTATCTGGATAAGCCTATACTTACTACATAAATTTAATCAAGAATTAATAACCTTCCAAAAAAGAAAGCATCAGGCCTAGATGGTTTCACTGGTGAATTTTACCAAACGTTTAAAGGAAAAATGATGCTAATTGTCTACAATCTCTTCCTGAAAATAAAGCTAAGGGAATATTTCCTAACTCATTCTATTAGGCCAGCATTAATAAAACCAGCTAAGAACAAAATGAGATCAAGACATTATAAGAAAGGAGATTTACAGACTACTATCTTTCATTTATATAGATACAAAAATCCTTAATAAAAGGTTAGCAAATCAATCCAATAATATATAAAAAAATTATATATCATGACTAAGTGGGGTTTATTACAGGTATTTAAGACTGCTTCAAGATTTAAAAATCAATTAAAGTAATCCATCACATCTAAAGGCTAAAGAAGAAAAATCATACGATCTTAACAACAGATGCAAAAAAAAAAAAAGCATTTGGCAAAATCCAACACCCGTTCATAAAAAAAAATCATTAAGTTGAGACTTAATCAACTTGATAAAGAACTTCTATAAAACAAAACAAAAACCCTACAACTAGCATTATATATCATGGTGGAAAACTGGATGCTTTCTGAAATCATTCTGTAGCTTATTATGAAGAAGCCAGGTAGGTAGAAGACATCCAGGGAAGATCACCTTCCCTATAGTATCTTCAGGGGCTTACTTACAAAACAGAAGACCTACTGGTTTTACCTTTTCTTATTTCATCACTACTTAAAGCAGGATCAAGGGCCCCTCAAATAAATTATTCCCTTCCCTTATTCCTCTAGCCATTTCTTTGGATCCTCCAAGCAGTAATCCCTTCTTACATGATCTTCTTACCTACCTGTGATATTACACACTGTTGGGCTGCACTTCCCAGTCTTACAAGCCTTGTAGTTGCCCAGCCATGAGACAGAAGAAAGAGCCCAGAGACAGCAACAGAGACAAAGACAGCAGTGGTTTAATGGACAGGGAATCTTACAAGTCCGAAGCAAAGCCCTGGAGCAACATGCCACCATGTACGGCAGACAGTGGGCAAGGCTAGGCAGCCCCCCTTGCTATTCAGGGGGGAAGGAGGCTACCATTTATAGGGGGAATTGACATCAGCTTGGCTCATCAGTCACCAGGGAAACCAGCGGCTGGGGCGGGGGCGGGGGGGGGGCAATCACGTAGGTAGTTACTGATTAAGCCCTATGATTAAGAGGATTGGATAGTCATGTGAGTAGGGTATAAGTGAAGTAGGGACTGGCTGAGCAGGGGATGTACAGGGAGCAAGAGAACAGCCATCTTGAGTGGCCTGGCCATGCACACACCCACTCCTCCCAAACCTTCCGCCTTCAAAGTCCACACCTTCCAAGATACCCTCCTTAACAATTTCCCCATTTAACTTATCTTCATTCCCAAGATACAATCAGATTCTGCACTTTCCCTAGATGAAAACATAATCAGCCTGATTTTGAGTAAAAACAACTCATAAATAGGACGTCTGTTCCTCCTTCCCTAACCCTGCCTCACACAGTGCAGCATTTTAGAGCCTGTATTAATTGATGAAGATGATGACATAGCAGGACAGTGAGAACAATTCTGTTCTGTTGAAGCTTTTCTGGTTCTGCCCTGACACTCACTGTTGACCAACTACCAGCTTGTGATCCCATCTTTAACTGGGAGCAAGAAAGTACAACCATTCAACTACTCAGAATATAAAAATCTCTACCACTGAATGGTACCTCATATGGTCGGGGGAAGTCATGTGCCACCTCACAGTTTACTCAGAGCTACTTGGAGTTAATAATGTATTACTCATAGCCAAAATATTACCTGCAAATGGCATCTCTGTCTTTACAGTCTGTTGCTTTTTCTCCCTTTTATATATTCTGTTGCTTTTTAAAAATGCAAATCCAGAGTAGTGTAACGGATGATGCTACAAATCTTAGGTTTTTAGTCATTTGTTTAGATGTGAGTTTCAAAACCATGGCTGTCTAGACAGTGGAAACTGGCTAAGCGCAGGGAGTTTCCAATTTCCATAAATGTGAACTGATGGAAAGAGTCAGCTGAGGAAGCCATCCTGAAAGCATGATGTTGCTGGAACCCCAAGGAGAGGAAGAGTCAGTATGAAGAAGTTAGCTTTAGATGGTTCATATAGAGGAGCTTCTTAAACATACCTCCAATATACATTCCACATGATAACAAATAAATGACAGGAGAAGTAAAACAGAACCACAGCAATGACGGCAATCTGTGCAGTAAAGAAGACACTGCAGAGATAATGGATGGCTGTAAAGGTTGCACACTTTATGGCTCTTGGGGTTGCCATACATTGTGGTCCATAACAATCATACCTCCTAGAGTTGTGCAGTGCACAACTTGTGCAACCATAAGCCTGAAAACATTCTGATGCTAAATATATATAATAGCAAATGCATGCCACAAAGAGCATAGATTTTATGTCTGAAGTTAAAAGCTTTAATTGGGTTTGTTTAAAAGCAGACTTCAATAAGCTGGACTTCATCAAAACTAAAACTTTTGTTGCATCAAAGACACTAACAGAACAAAAAGACAAGCTACAGACTGGGAGAAAATGTTTGCAAATCATATACACAGCAAAGGTCTCATATCCAGAATATCACACATTTAAGTACGTGAAAAGATGCTCCACATCATTAGGCTTTAGGGAAATGCAAATTAAAACCACAATGAAGGGGGCTTCCCTGGTGGCGCAGTGGTTGAGAGTCCGCCTGCCGATGCAGGGGACACGGGTTCGTGCCCTGGTCCGGGAAGATCCCACATGCCGTGGAGCGGCTGGGCCCGTGAGCCATGGCCGCAGAGCGTGCGTGTCCGGAGCCTGTGCTCCACAACGGGAGAGGCCACAACAGTGAGAGGCCCGCGTATCGCAAACACAACAACAACAACAAAAAAAAAACCACAATGAGGTATTGCTACACACCCATTAAAATGATTTTTTAAAAGACAATACCAAATACTTGAAAGGAGGCGGAGCAATTGCAATGCTCACGCATCACTAGTAAAAATGCGAAATGGTACATCCACCTTGGAAAATAATTCGGCAGTTTCTTATAAAGCTCAACAGACACTTGTCATGTGACCCGTTACTCCTACACCTACGTGTTTTTTCTAGAGACGTGAAATTTATATTCATATAAAAACCTGTACATAAATGTATATAGTAGTTCTATTCATAGCTGACAAAAACTGGGGACAACACAAATATTCTTTAGGAGGTGAATGATTAAACAAACTGCTGTATCTCTACAATGGAATACTACTTGGAAAAAACGAGAACGAACTATTGATATGTGAATAACATGGCTATATCTCAAACGCATTATGCTAAATGAAGGAAACCTGCCTCGAAAATTTAAATACAATAAGGCTCCACTTCTCTGATATTCTAGATATGGCAAAGCTACGGGGATGAAGATGAGTGGTTGTCAGGGCTTAGAGGTGGGGGAGGGGTGACTACAACATGAGGGGTTTCTTGGGGGAGGGGAGATGGAACTATTCTACATCATGATGGGGGGTGATTTACATGACCCTCTACATTTGTTAAGGCTCATAGCACTATACACCAAGAGCTGTTCTTTTTACAGTCTGTGAATTAAACAACAAAAAGCATTTTTTAAAATTTAGTTACTTATTTGTTTATTTTTGGGTGCTTTGGGTCTTTGTTGCTGTGCACGGACTTTCTCTAGCTGCCTCATTGCAGTGCGCAGACTTATTGCAGTGGCTTCCCTTGTTGCGGAGCACAGGCTCTAGAGCGCAGGCTCAGTAGCTGTGGCGCATGGGCTTAGTTGCTCTGCAGCATGTAGGATCTTCCAGGACCAGGCTTCGAACCTGGGTCCCCTGCATTGGCAGGTGGATTCTTAACCACTGCACCACCAGGGAAGTCCAACAAAAAGCATTTTAAAAAAACCCCAAATCTGTCCTCATCTCTCCATCTCCTCCCCCCACTCTAATCCCTGTCACTTTCCCCTCTCCTGGACTATTGTAGTGACTCCTGACTAGCTTTCCTCCCAATTACAATCTTTAAATATATTCTTAAAATTAATTAATTATGAGATATTTCTATTATACAAAACCTTATTAAAAAAATCAGTCAGATCTAAATAGCTCTCCTCCCTTTAGACTGGGCATGTACACCTCTGCCTATGGTATCCCCAACACTGAGACCCAATGTGAAAATTAAAATAAGCCTCCAAAAGATTATGTATTTGTAGCATGTTACATATACCATCGTATAACGAAAATAAGAAAAGTTTGATTATAGTGCTGGAAATAGTGGGATTTTTTTCTCATACCCAATCCATTGTGCTTATTTGTGGTTCATTTCCGGGCCTCTTGCCCTAACCACTAGGCACACTGCCTCTAGCAGGTGCTAACCTAATCCTAGTTGAATTGAATTTGTAGCTGTTTCAACTCAGTAGCTTCTTTGGCCTGTTGCCTCTGTCCTGTGGACCTGGAGGGAAAGTCAGTGAAAGAATTAACACGCTAGGCCTGGCATGACAGTACTAATGCCTGGCAAAGAGCCACAACCTCCCAGAGATAGTGCCTATTAGACAATTAATTGGCTATTTAGGAAACATGAGCCAGAAAACAGAAGAGACAATGGGACGTTAAACTTCCCAATGGGATGCTAAAAAAAAGGCACTGGAGTTAAAAACTGGAAAAACAAATAGAACGAAAGAATTTTATCCCCAATGTCACTGCAGATGTTTCTGGATTGACCACATGAACCTGAGGAGAATGATTTCAAACCAAAAAATGTTAAATATGCCCTGGGTATAATTTAGCATTATTTTAGGTATAATCAAAGCTGCAGAAAACTACTTTTATGTGGAAACAATTAGTATGCCATAGTTACTCAGAGGGGCCACATTTATTGCTAGTAACTGATGCTCAGGTGGTACTGATCATTCGATCACCCAAACCTAATTAAGGGTCTTAAAAAGGAGGCAGGAACCCACACAGGGAGACAGAGATGGCCAGACAGATGGTGTGGCTCAAGGGCTCAGTGAAAGGGGAGGCCTTCATTGCAAAGTGAACAATTAGCCTGAAAGTTCAGGCATGAACACAAGGCCTCTGGGTGCCTGGCATGAGCGCTGGGGACTATTAGGGAGCAAGGACATGAAGTGGCCCTTCCTCTGTGCCAGGCACACTACCTGATAGACGCCTCCCAATCACCCCCGTGTGCACAAGGAGGAACTGAGGCTTAAGGGGACTTTGGAACCTGCTCAAGGTCACACACCTAAGAAAGTCCCAGAGATGGCCTTTAGACCCAGCCCACGATCTTAGCCATGACATGCTATGTCTCACGTACACAGACTCAGCTTTGGCGACGCTTTTGCCATCTCTGATGATAATCAGTGTCACAAGTACGAGTTTTGGCCTATGTTCAGAAATGTTCTACCTGCAACCCTCTCTCTACCCCCAACCGCAATTCCCTTGTTTCCAGATCTCTGGTGTCTGAGCTGGAATAATATGAAAAACAAATTAAAAAATAAATAAATGGTTAATATATGAATATGTTATCCCTTGATCTTAGCAATATACTTACAAGTATCAGAAATTCAATATTGTAATAAAAGACATAGCTCTAATTTCACAATGGAGGCCAAACTCTTTGTCTGTTTGTTTGTTGGGGGGGGGTACGTGTTTTTCTTTAGTCATTCATCCTTACCCCGTAAAGAGGTGCTGGATTTCTATGTGCCTAGGTTGGCTGGTATGTTTCCTTTAGGTTGCAATAAACAGAGTAGTGGGTATTTATCGTAAGGGTGGAAGCGGAAGTAAAAACCACAGGATTCTCAGCCACTGGACTGACTAGACTACAGAGGAAAAGGGGAACCACAGCAGAGGCAGGCCTTGCAGGCTCTGCAGGGTAGTTCAGAAACTGACAAGCGGGTGACTGGGTACCCCTCCTTCAGAGGCCAGCTTCTCTCAGTCTCTGCTTCTACTTCGTTTACCTTCACTATCACTTTGCCCTACACTGTGTCTGCTCACTCAAAACTTATGCTCGTAGAATTGTAGAGACATACGGAAGACATCCAAGGTAAAAGATGAAATGAAACCACCATTCCAGCATATCTTTCAGTAATATATACATTACTATATACACACATGTATGTACATACATTTTATATATATACATATATGTATATTTTAAAATTAAAAGTTCCATTGAGCAAATAGTGCTGCAACAACTGAATGCCCACACAGAAAAGAAAAAAAAAAAAAAAACGAACCTCAACATTCCTTCAGATCATACACAAAAAATAACTCAAAATGTATCATAGCTCTACAGTGAAAAAATAAAACTATAAAATTTCTACATAAAACAGAAAATCATTGTGACTTTGGGACAGGCAAAGACTTCCTAGAAGCCATATTCATTGGTTGTAACAAATAAATCATATGAACATTTATAAGAGGGAAAGCTGGGTGTGGGGTTTATGGGAGCTCTCTGTGCTGTTTTTGCAATTTTTTGTATAAATCTAAAACTATTCTAAACAAAAAATGTACTATAAAAAAGCATGGAACATAAAATTTAAAACAGCTAAGTTGATAAATTTAAAACTTTTGTTCTTTAAAAGACATTATTATGAAAGTGAAAAGATAAGTTATAAACTGGTAAAAATATTTTCAAATCACATATCTGACAAAGGAATTGTATACAGCATATATAAAGAACTCTCAAAACTCAGTAATAAGGAAACAACTAATTTTAAAAGATTTAAATAAATTTAAAAGATTTAAATTTTACTAGGGAAGATACATGGATGGCTTATAAGTACACGAAAAGATGCTTGACATTACTCACTAGGAAAATGAGAAACCATTGCACACCTATTAGAACAGCTGAAATTTTTAAATGGGCAATACCATGAGCTTCGAGGATTCAAAGGAATTGGACTTCTCATTGCTGGTAGGAATGCAAGATGGTACAGACACTTTGAAAAAGACATTGGCAATTTCTTAAGCATACACTCATCATACAACCCAGTAACCCTTCTAAAATGTTTACCCAAGAGAAGTAAAAACATTATGTCCCGTACACAAATCATCCATAATCATCAGGAACTGGAAACAATCCAAATGTCTATGGACTGGTGAATGAACGAACTGTGATGCGTCCATACACTGTAATGTTGCTCCACAATAAAAGGAGTGAAGCACTGATGTACACAACATAAACGCGTCTCAGACGTGAAAGCGGCAGATGCAAAAGGCAACACACTGGGTGAATCCATTTAGCTGACTTTCTGGAAAATGCAAAACTATAGTTTGCAGGGACTGGGAGTAGAGGGAGAGGACCGAGTACCAAGGGGCAAGAGAAACTGCTTGGGGTAGAAGAGTCTATATCTTGATTGTGGTGGTTATCACACGACCACATACATTTGTCAAAACTAATCAAAATATAGACATGAGGGCTTCCCTGGTGGCGCAGTGGTTGAGAGTCCGCCTGCCGATGCAGGGGACACGAGTTCGTGCCCCTGTCCGGAAAGATTCCACACGCTGCGGAGCAGGTGGGCCTGTGAACCATGGCCGCTAAGCCTGCACGTCCGGAAACTGTGCTCCTCAACGGGAGAGGCCACAACAGTGAGAGGCCCGTGTACCGCAAAAAAAAAATATATATATACATATATATATATATATATATATGTATACATATATACCTGAAAAGGGAAAATCTTACTGTATGTAAATTATACCTCAAAATACTTTGAGGTATTTGATTGAATACATAAATAAAACTGGGAATATATCTTCTATATAACTTTACATACTGCTGCTCTTTTTCATTTAACCTCAGAGCACTAAACATGCTATGAAAACATGACTTAAATGACTACATAAAATTTCACTGTGTGGGTGTGTTGTAACTCAGTTACCATCCCATTATTGGACATCATTTATTTCCAATTTTCTTACATATATTTCTTACACAAGCATCTCTGCACACCAATTTCATCTGTCATCTCTGATTATGGCATTAGGAGAAAATTCTAGACGTGAAATTACGGAGCCAAAGGGTATAAGCAAGCAGTTTAAGGTTCTGGATATTTACTGCCAATTTGCTCTCCAGAAAAGGTAAACACAGCTTACATGTGCCGATCATCATAACAGTGGGTCTAAAATAGAAATCTTAAATACATCTCTTTTTTCTCAATAGGGAACAATCATACAGGAAAAGACTTCTTCAAAGTATTTTAAGGAGGCAGCACCCTAACTCTCAGATCTAGAACACCAAGCTAAAATGTGAGAAAAAGGTCTATGGGATAGTGAGACAACGAACAAATCTACAGAAAAGAGGATTTTCTGTGACATTTCCAGGGGCCCTTTATGATCAAAGAACTCTTGAATAATATTTCTTCTCAAGAAGAGAGATTCATTTTTCCATCTATAACACAATACTTTGCATAATGAAGACAACTAGCACACTAATGCATTAGAATCTGATTTACACTTAAATTTTCAACAGCAATAATTTATTTCAACTGTTATCCCTCTCCTTTTAACCATCAGGAGTAAGAATGTTGGAATTTTCATAATCATGTTTCAATGTAAAAAACCCTGTATTCCACAATAGAATCCTAGGCTCACAATATTCTTTCAGGTGCTGGTCACTATAATCAAGACATATTTTATGCAAATCGATGACTATTCTTTACCAAAGAAACAGAAAAGCCTTATTAATTTTCTGATGACGTCTCTATTCAGATGTTAGCTCTGCTATAGCTAAGGTAAACGCATTGCTAATCTAACTAACGTTTTAACTAAAAAGTGACAAAAATAGAAAAACTAAGCCTGGACAACATTAAATTCAATATCAAAATGTCTTCATGGTGAATGAATAAAATTTCTGAACCTCAGCCATCTGATCCTGGAGTTCTGATCATTTTCCATCACTGACTTGAAAGATGAAGAATGTCTGTCTGAATAGCTCCACCTGAAACCCTCTTTTCTGAATTATTCAAGCAGGCATGAATTTTGATGGTACAGAATTCATGTAGAACTTGCATCATGAAACTTCAGAATAGAAAGAACCCTGATTTGCCCAAAGCCTCACAGTAGGTTGGTAGTTGTGCTGTGAACTCAGCGTCTAAACCTTGCACTCTCGTACTCACCCCTCTCCACCTTGCTCTCTATCCCACGTTGGCTGGCATAACTCACTTGACTGTACATTTCAGATGTCTCCGGCCAGAATGTTCGACCTGTGAAACGAATCAAAAATCACACCAATAAAGGTTCCATTCCAAACCATCTTTAACATTCCATTACATCTTCCAGGATTCAGAGGAGACCAAAGCCAACTTCTAACATCAAAGAAACATATTTAGAAGGAATTGCTGTAAACAATGAACATCAATTCCTAGATCCAGTGTTATTTATTATTGTTATTATTATTATTACTTAGGACTTACTTCTTTTTAAGAAAAATGCTCTATAATTTGAAATATTTGCAAATGACTTGAATGGGAATCAGAATAAATGTCACATCCCTCCACTGTGAGCCTCTTCCCCTCCCTCAGACACACACACACACACACACACACGCACACACATGCACACACACATTTCCCACAGACTGCCAGGTACCCACCCAAGGCGTCCCCTACCCTCTGCACTCAGGACCAGGCTGCCCCGAAAACCTCACTAAGACCAGCCTGGAGTAAAGTGGAAGGAGGCAGAGTACCCCCTAGGCCCACTGTCCTGGTCCTTCAGGGTCCTCTCTCCTTCCACGTCTCCCTGCCTCTCACCCTACCCCGTTGTCATGGCTGCTCCCCCAGCTCCAACTACCTGAGAAACCTACCTAGCGTTAGATTCCTACAGCAAAACCCAATAAAAGCCCAAGAAGGGCTAAGCCCTCCCAAGCAAATGGATCTGCAGAAAACAACGCTGGACAGACGACAGACTATGAGAATTCTCCTCCCAGCTGTACCTACTCATTAGCTGAACAACCCTGGGAAGGCGCTGTGGCTCTCTGGGGCAAAACAGGAAAATTAGGAGGCTGGGCTGGGGTGTTCTCAGAGCTTGCTCTAAGCCACACCTTTCAAGGTCCAGGTTGGCTGCATTTTAATAGGAATAAAGAGCCCAGCAGCATGGGGACTCACCCCACAACTGTGTCGCTTGACCAGTGCTTTCCACAAAAAGCCACTAAACGTTCGTCGATCCGTTGGGAATTTTGATGAGCCCCTTCTGGTTTGTTTTGCCTTGTTTAAAATATCTAGCTCGACACAGGGGAGTGTGACGGGGAGTTGAGTGGGCAGGGCTCTGGCTCCAGCCATCCCGGGCATTGGCGTGCTCCACAAGGACGTTGTGGGATTTAAAAAAAGAAAAAAAAAAAAAAATCTAGCTCAAAAGTAAACTAGCTTTTGAAAAAAATACGTACAATTCACCAAGATAACAGAAACATCCAGCAGTCCGTTCACTATAATCATTCATATCTGCAAAGCACTGAATTCCACCCTGCACGTAATGAGAGAAAAGCCTCAGGCAGATACCTGCCAAATGACAATGAAAAAGCAACAGAAGGCTACGGAGTGACCCCCTGATGTAGTAGCTGCAAGCACAGAACATAAGCATCACCCACCAACCTGTCAGTACGGGGAGGCAGGGTTTACCTCTAGAACAGATCCTGGCACAAAGAGGTCCTCGATAAATTTTTGTTGAACGTCTGAATAAAGCCATGGGTGGATCAATGAACTGAGAAGAAGAAAGCAAGCAAAGTCCGGCAGAGGTAAACCTACCTGTTCTATCATGAGAAAAGTAGGTGTTTTTAGCAATACCAGCCAGGGGGTAAGCATTACAGGGCAAGAGAATGAGCAAATTCTCTTAGTGGTGTTTTCCCCCGTGACTGCAGGAGCAGCTGATCCATCCTACAGCTGGGAAGCAGAAAGTGCCCGGCTACCACGAGTTCTGGTACAAAGGAAGCAAGGGCCAACTCTCCACCTTTGCTAGAATCTGAACTTCCATTTAAAGACTCTGGGTGCTTCCCCCCGTTTCTTATCTCCCCCATTTTTCTCCCACCTATCCTGTCCTTATTTCAGTATTATCTCTGATTCTGTGTCCGTTATTCCATTTTGCCTTGTTTTGTTTTTCAGCTCTGCAATTTATCTAAGTGAAACCTCAGACTTAAACCTTATGAAGGTGTTTAGGAGATAAAAGGGAATTTGAATATATAATTTTTAGAACCCCACCCATATCGTCATGTTGTAGCAGTCCAACATAGCTGATACCATTATAAATTGGAAGAGGTGTCTGCAGTTGGCCCGCAGGACTCCAATACAGAGAGACTCTAGGAAGCCAAGTCTCTAGGGCGGGTGGAGGAAGGGTTTAAAACTCTGAATGACTGCCCGTGGTTGCATTCATGAAGTCTGTTTTTTAACCGGCTTACAAGTAATTTCAGACAACAGTTATAATAGATAACCTTCTCTTTCACCTGCTGATGGCATTTAGAAGAGGAGGCACATACAGCGGCTTTAGATGTCAGCAGGTTGCCCTGAGATCCTCAGCCGATCTAAACAATCTTATCACAGGAGTAAAGGAATTCCTGCCTTAGTTCATTCATTCATAAACTTATTCATTTCACAAAGATTGAACATCTCTGCTGTACACCAGGAGAAATACAAAGGTGAACGAAACAGGGTTCTTAAATTGATTTTTTTTCCACCTTGGGACTTCACAATCCTAGGATAGTTTCCTCCAGGGGTGACTAATTAACTTCCTCCAAATGTGTTTATAAAGATTAGTGGAGAAAGCGGGATACAACAGGTGTAGGTTCAAATCCTGGCTCTGCTACAGAGATGTGTGACATTTGACAAATTTCTTAACCTTTCTAAGCTTTAGTTTATTCATTCATCTATTAAGTGGGAATGATAATGCCTATCTCATAGGATTGTTATTTTTGCTTGAAAGAAAAGCAAGCATAAAATGCACACAGTAGTACCTGGTGTATGGAATTATCCTCTGTATTTCTGACCATTTTTCCCTCGGTTTGTACTCTTAGTACTTTTAGTGAATTTGACCTCCTCTCCCAAAGAAGCTTGACTCTAATATGCCGTTTTATGTACTGCAGCTGTTCTTTGCTTTCAGCACATGCTGATATGAAAATTTCAAATGAGCAAACTGAGGCTTTATAATGCTTTTTACATTAGTACTAATGAAAGCTAACATGTATTAACTCAAAGCCAGCCAAGTTGCAGGCACAATTCAGTGTTTTACCTGCGTCACCTCGCTTAATTCTTAATAAGAGCTCTGTGAAGTAGGTGCTATGTTGCACCTGTTTTTACAGCTGAGGAACAGGGAGATTAACTAGCTTGCCCAAAGGTCTGCTGCTGGTCAGACTGGAAGTTAGGATTCTTGAACCCAGGCAGCCTGGCTCCAGAGGCCACCCTCTTAACCTCTTGCTAAGGGGCTGTAATGTAGTGATTATTAGGTAGCATTGGGTTGCAAGTAAGATCGTAAGAGAGATCAAAGTTTTCAGCCAATTAGTTTGATCACAAAATGCTAGGAATTCATCAGAAGTTTATTACATAGGTTTCTGTAAAAAAAAAAAAATCTATGTCAAAATACACATTATGTATTTTGTATGTCAAAAATACATATATATAGGGCTTCCCTGGTGGCGCAGTGGTTGAGAGTCCGCCTGCCAATGCAGGGTACGTGGGTTCATGCCCCAGTTGGGGAAGATCCCACATGCCGCGGAGCGGCTGGTCCCGTGAGCCATGGCCGCTGAGCCTGCGCGTCCGGAGCCTGTGCTCCGCAATGAGAGAGGCCGCAGCGGTGAGAGGCCAGCGTGCCGCAAAAAAAAAAAAAAAAAAAAAAATATATATATATATATATATATCAAACATTTGGGAGAATGAGGTCAAATATATATATGTGTGTATATATATATATATACACATATATATATTTTTTACATTATAGATTGTTTCTGTTATACATAAATTGAATCGACACAGCTAGTTCTTCTGTAAAATTTGGGAGCCTGTGTCTGGGTTTGTCTGAACTCTGTAAACACAATGCATTCATTCAGTATCTACCGAGCACTTTGCACATGACTGGCGCTACGCTAATGATAAAAAGCTTAGCCCTGCCAATGAGGAATTTGTGGCCCAGAAGGGGAGAAAGAGACTTAGCAAGGAGGTAATTACACCATCACTGGTGTGAAGAAGTACTGCAGACACACAAGGGTAAAGTAAACATCCTCCCCAAGACCCTTTATTTAATAATAATAATAAAAAAGAACAAGTCCCTTTTAGACTTCTGGAGGCACCCTTCACGTGGGTTCTCATAAGTATATTTTTCACTAATTCCACACATGTGAGGGCTGAGCCCTGCTGAGCCCAGCCCTTCCAAGACAGAACTTCCCTCAGCTCAGTTGGCTTCAAGTAAACCGGAATATTCTGCACTTCTGCAGTCTCTGTCTCCCACCACCCAATCCCCAGCCCTCTCAATGCCTAGGTTTCTAGAAAAATAAATATATGAGGTCAAATCAGACAGTTCCTTCCAGAGACAGGGTCTCCACTATGTTATGGATGATTTCAATGGAATCCTGTCCAAGGGCTAGAAAAGGAGCTCTGAGAGATGAAGTCAAAGTCTCCTCAAATGCTTGCTTTTATGACAATTGAAATTCACTGGGCTTGGGTTAACAATTGTCAACACTATTCCCAATCTCAGACCTGGTTTTGTTCGAAGGATGGAGAGAAAAGAATTAATATACAAAACACACTTTTAGATGCTTAGCTTTAAGATGGCAAAAAGAAAATATAGGGGGAAAATGTCTTTTGTTTTCATGTTAAAAGCAGAAGTAAAAAAAAAGTCTTCAGCTCTGAAGAACAAGGAATAATAGCACTACAGAAAGCAAACTTTTTAAAGATAAGTCTTATATAGCAGCAACTTTTTTAGTACAAAATTTACAGATTATGGTATTTCTCATAACTCCTTGCTGCCCTAGGGAAAAAATATTTTATTTAACTTTTATCTGATTTCATGGCTATCTTTCCTTTTATTTTTTAAAGCACAGCTTATCCTCATTAATCAGATAAAAATAGTTTATCTTTTTTTTGATGACACAAATGGAATATAATTTATACACCAAGTCTTCTTGTTCTTCCTTGTAGTACCTAGGATGTTTCCTTGCACATACATTTGCTGATCAATAAAGAAGATATTTTCATTTGGGACCAAAAAAGACACGAGTTTATTTATTCACGCTCCACAGAAAATACCAGCTCCTACCAGAGATAATAAAATACGTGGGTATCGAACATGTCAGTGTTCTTCCAAATGTTCGTATTCAATTTTAGGAAAAGTTTATTTGACAAGTTTGGTCAAATACATAATGGAATAATGCAAAGGAAGTAAAGGAAGCTCTGGAGGAAAAAGCACTGAAACGTAATGAAAAAAGGGGAGACTAAGATCCAGATCTCAAAAAAGCTCTAAATTTATACTGACGAATACTTTTCAGAGCTTTGCTAACCAGGTCGTATACAGTGCTTTGAAAATCTAAAGGGCTATAACTTTCTAAAGCAGAATTTCTCATAATATGATCTGACCCTTCCACCCCTTCCCCCCATCAGAACCATAAAGTGCTCGGATTCTAAGGTCCTACTCCTATATTTTTAGGAAATCTACCACTTATTGGTAAGATACCCAAAACTAGGACAAGGATTCCACTCTGCAAAGGATGCACAAACCCCACTTTCTTTATCATAAAGCTTATGTTAGTTTGGTAAATGGATGAAGGTGACAAAAACACATCAGCCCTTGGGAAGCAGTGAATCCCCTAAGCGCTTAAAATTTATCCTGCCCCTTTCTAAGGAGGAGCACAGACACTGCTCTATGGCCTCCCCAAACCAGGTGCTTCTGTCAGAACTAACCCTGCTACCCTGGCTAAACACAAAGGTTTACCAGTGAGATGGTCTATATTCATATTGGCTACACTCACTTACTAATCAGATTCTCACCACTGATGGGGCTGGGAGGTGAGAAAAATGGAAAGCAGACAAACCCACGTGGCCAAGGACTGGATGGAGTCCAAGCTAACTGTTGCTACTGCCTCATCTTAAGTTACCGCAGCTGAGGCTATACCTCGGTCCACCATTGCTCTGTAATGATGTTAGAGTAGTTGTATGATGATAAGAATTAAATAAAACGAAATCTAGTAACAGCGTAAGTTAGAAAACATCAACAAGAAGACAAAGTAAAATCCTTTGTTTTCATTTGAATCCATAATTATAATAGATACAAAAGTTGCAGTGCCTCCTGGGAGGCAAGGTTCTTGTCAACAGAAGCACAAAGTCAATCCACCCACAGGAGCACCATCAGAGGGTTCATCCTGAAAGAATACTGAAGCACATGGATTTGAAAAGGCTAGACCGACTGATTTCTCCGAAACCAAAAGCCTTGGAGTCTAGAATTCCTCTAAGTTTGCTTGATGCACTGATAAGCAAAGGGAGGCTGTGGAGGAATTTTGGTGAAGCCACATACCCTGGAAATGTCACAGCCAGTTTGTGACTTGGAGAAGAAGAAAAGGAATGACGTTCAATGACATCAACCATTCCACCTCATAGATCTGTTGTGAGCCTGAAATGCTCATCGGTGTAAAGTACTTTGAAGAGGGCAAGTGATCAGTAAAAAAAGATATTATCAGTATTAATGATTGCTGACATTTCTTACAGTGTTTTAAAGTAGGTTATAAAGAAATCGGCAGCTCTGCCATTCCGTGCAGCTTGCTTTAGATGACACTACTGCCTTAAAGGAGTGCAGCCTGCACCCTGCTTTGGGAGCAAATCTCTCTCTTTGTTTAAGCCACTGGTGGCAAGCTTTCTGTTACTTACAGCTGAATGCATTCCTAACTGATACATTGTCAATACCACTGAAATATAGTTTCATATTTTATTGGCACAGATAACATTAATGATGCAGGCCTTATGAAAGGTGAAATTATTAAGAACAAAACTGAACAGATGACATTTGAGAAAAGATGCCAGAAAAGTTTCGTAAAACAAGTAGAGTCTTGGAGAATCCCAGTATTCTGCACTATAAGCATACCCTCATAAAGCAAAGTAAACTGTAGGACCTACAGGTTCTCTTTGTTACGACATAACTGGAAGTTGAAGAGTGTTTTACTCCTGAATCTCAGCAGAAGCCCAACACAGAGAAGTGTTTTCTTCAAAGAATGGAGACAATACAGTGAAAGAGTGCTTTGGACCCACAAACTACTATAATCAGTAAGAAGACTGAGACAACTGTGCCGCTGCAGACACAGGCTATCTTTCATAAAAAAGGAAGAATGACTCAAAGCATGAAATCAAGAGTCCACAGGGTTGAACTGGAGGCATGGAAAATTATTCCCAGGCTTTGCATCCCAATGAAGGAACAGCCAAGCTGCGTCCAGCTGAATTTCAGAATTGCAATGGACCAGTGGCCCTTGTGTACCTCCTTGTTTCCTACTTTTTGAAGAGCAGTGTCTATTCTGATTATCCTACGCCTGTCCCATCATGGAGTGTTGATCGTACCTTTAAGTCACAGGTATTCGAATTGAGGGGAAGTGTACTCAAGAACCTGTGCTTAAGAAACTGCATCTGAGGAGCTTCATCCACACCTGGACCTAATTTAGATGAAACACCCTGGACGTTGAGCTGATGTTATAAAGGGCTGGGACTTTGAGGAGAGATTCTCTGTATGGGGTGAGGATATTTTGTATGTGAGATGAATGCAAATAATTTGACCCCAGAGGGCAGACCATGTTGGCTTAAAATATGTTCATAAATTCTTTTTTAGGACCTCTAAAAGTGGAGCCTAGTTCCCCTTGCCTTCAGTGTGATTTGGACTTAGTGAATCATTTCAAAAGAATAAAATAAGATAAAAGTGACAATATGAGTCAGAAACACTATAGAAAGTAGATATGATAGTACTAACAGTGTTATAGTCTGAGGTCATTTAAGGGAAGGGGCAATGAGTCATCAAAATCTAGAATTCTAAACCTGTCAAAACTGTCAATTAAGTGTGAGAGCAGAATAAAGACATTTTCAGAGATGCAAAGCCTCAGAATATCTGATCTATTCACTCTTTATTAGGAAGTCATCTGAGGATGTACTCCCGCAAAACAAGGAGAAGAGAAATAAAGAAAGAAGATAACTGACAATAGCTATAGCATTTGCTGAGTGCTTATTTTGTGCCAGGCACTGTGCTGTGTGTGTTTTTCATGTATTATTACATTTAACCACACAACAATCCTATGAAGTATATACTATTGCTATTATTATCTTATAGAATAGAAGACTGAGTTATAAAGGGGCCAAATAAGTTACCTAAGTTATTGGTAAGTTGTAGAACTAAGATCTAACCCTGGGCAGTCTGGCTCCAGAGTCCCTGATCTTAAATACTCCCTATCTTCCCAGATAGCTATGTTACCAATGAAACTGTGGAACCAAATCAGGACAGCAGCAAAGGAAAACCTCAGGATGAAAGCTATAAAGCAGGACTATTGAGTCGTCAGTATAATAAACTGGGGCAGGAGAGGAGAAGGATTCAATGAGACAACTCTAGGAGAAAAAGAAGATGACCTCATAGATGGCATGATTTGGGAACATTAAAAGAGCGCAAGAAAACAAAGAGCAGTTAGAAAATCAAAGAAAATCAAAAAATATCCATAAGATGGACAATCCCTCGAGCCCTTCCTTTCCAACCAGGGCCTGGCAGGATGGCTCCCGCAAAGAAAGGTGGCGAGAGGAAGAAGGGCCGGTCCACCATCAACGAGTTGGTGACCAGAGAATACACTATCAACGTTCACAAGCACGTCCATGGAGTGGGTTTTGAGAAGCATGCCCCTCGGACGCTCTAAGAAATCCAGAAATTTGCCACGAAGGAGATGGGAACTCCAGATGTACACATTGATACCAGGCTCAACAAAGCTGTCTGGGCCAAAGGAATAAGGAATGTCCCACACCATATCCGTGAGCGGTTGTCCAGAAAACGTAACGAAGACTCACCAAACAAGCTCTATATGTTTGTTACCTATGTACCTGTCACCACTTTAAAAAATCTACAGACAGCTAATGTGGATGAGAACTAATTGCTGATTGTTGAATAAAGGTATAGAACTGCCTTCACATCTTAATCTTCCTTTTCTAGTTGCAGCTAAAGTCTTGTATATCTTTAAGCAGTTCCCAACTACAGGATCATTTGGAGAGCATTTCCTAAGTACTATGCTTGGGTCCCTTCTCCCCAGTCCCTGCAGTTTTTGAATATTTGGACAGGGTCTAGGCAGGTGTTCTAAGGTGGTTTTGAAGCGCAACCTGGATTGAGAATGACTATTTAGGTAGTTGGCACATTGTGGGTATAATGCTAATGTTTTTAAATGCAGGTTTTGTTGATTCTAAGATACACATTTTTCCAGAAACTGGCATGTAGAACTTAATTGACATTTTTCACATTTTAACAAACTAAAGTGATACACTTGATAGTCTTAGATTTAATGAAATATGTACAGTTCCTTTTCAGCTCACTTATTTGTAGTGGCCCCATGAGGTGTTTTTAGTCCTGGTTTATGTGGAGCTAAAGCTCAAGGGTAACCTTTTTTAAAGGTTACTAACAAAATCTGCTTGTTTCAACCTGAAAGCAAGGTGTTGCAGCGATTATGTCTCATTAGTGTTTACACCACTGATGTGAATTAAATGCCATAAAGCAGTCCCCTTTTGAAGCCCTACTGATGACGGTAGTGGGGTTGGGGGCCACCTGGAGTGTAATGTACACTGTGAACATGGTGGGTGGGGGAGCATCTCCAGGTTATCCATTCCCTGGCACAGTCCAGACCTTAGACACTGAAACAGACCAAGTCAATACAAAAATTCCTTATTAAAAAAATCTGGAGACCAAAAAAAAATGTCCATAAGATGGTCTTAGTCTGAATGCACCAACCAAAATGTGGCATGGTTTAAAGCACTGATGGAGTATAGAGAAAAAGAATCCATTTCGCCTTGATACTAGGGATGTCCTCATTCAAGAGGTCCAAGTGTTGCAAAGAAGGATCAGTAATTCTAAGATTTGAATATCATCTACATAGTCATAAGAACATAAACCATTTTTTGGTTTTCAAGTTTTAGAATCAAACTTTTCACAATTTTCAAAGGACTCAATTGCAGGGAAGAATAAAAATGTTAATAGCAATGCCAAAATAAAAGTACAAAGCTGATAGTAGGTGGAAAAGAAAAAATGCACAAAGGATAAGGGAGACATTCATCTTACAATGTAGGAAGTGAAAATTGATAAAACAAGCAAAAGAGACAAGTATCTAGTTTAAAATTACATAACGTGATGGTTAATTTTATGTTTCAACTTGGCTGGGCCACAGGGTGCCCAGATATTTGGTTAAACATTATTTCCAGTACGTCTGTGATGATGTTTCTGGGTAAGATTAACATTTTTTTTGTTTTGTTTTTTTTTTTTGCGGTACATGGGCCTCTCACCGTTATGGCCTCTCCCGTTGCAGAGCACAGACTCCGGACGTGCAGGCTCAGTGGCCATGGCTCACGGGCCCAGCCGCTCCGCGGCATGTGAGATCTTCCCGGACCGGGGCACGAACCGCGTCTCCTGCATCAGCAGGTGGACTCTCAACCACTGCGCCACCAGGGAAACCCAAGATTAACATTTGAATCAGTAGACTGAGTAAAGCAGATTGCCCTCCCAAATGTCAGAGGCAATCTAAACTGTTGAAGGCTTGAGCAGACTAAAAGACTGAGTAAGAAAGAATTCACTCTCTCTGCCTGACTGTCTTCAAGGTACTGGTCTTCTCCTGCCTTCAGACTGAGACTTGAAATGGAACTTAAACCATCAGCTCTCCTGCTTCTCAGGCCTTCAGACTCAGACCAGAACTATACCATTGGTTTTCCTGGGTCTGGACTTCTCAGCTTTCATAATCATGTGAGCCAGTTCCTACTGATACTGTTCCTTTGTAGAACCCTGACTAATACACTTATAAACTTCATCCATTATGCCTTTTTGCCCTCAGATCTGGTTTCTGCATTTCTCCTACAAACTACATTTCCTAGGTTCTTTGCCAGCTGGCTTCCAGAGTGGCTTGACCAATAGTAGCTTGACTGCAGAAAGGAAGGGAGGTATAAGCCCAGATTCTATCTCCTTTCTGGGCAGCCCCTTCTCCTGTGATCCCTGCTCCTACTAGGCACAGTTCTGTGTTTCTCTAGCCCTGGCATAGAAACACTTTCTGATGATACTTATTCCTGGTCATCATCATTTTTTTGCCTCCTGGGATCTCCCATCACCTATGTAACTATTTAAAATACCTATAGTGAATAATTTTCTGGCTGGACCCTGACTGAAACAGTAATAAAGATAGGAATTCAGCAATGTAAGTATACTTGGAGGAGAGCAGAGAGAAGAAAGGTGGTATAAGGGAACTACATCTCATCTTCATATAGCAAGTCAGTAGATGGTACCTAAAATGATAAATCAATAAGCAGTGCTACAGTATATTATTTAGAATTATGAAGATAACAAACAAAAGAATAAAAACCTGAAACAGTTCAAACTGTTGCCTCAAACTATTGAGTCAGTAAAAGACCTGTGGTTGCCAAGGACTCAGGGGAGAAAGAGAGAGATGAATAGATGGAATATAGGGGATTTCATGGCAGTGAAACTACTTTATGGCAATGGTGAATGCATGGCATTATATATTTGTAAAACTTATAAAACTATACAAAACAAAAAATAAACTCTAAGATAAACTATGGACTTCAGTAGAATCAATATTGGCTCATCAACTGTAACAAATGCACCACACTAATGCAAGATGTTAATAACAGGGGAAACTGTGTGTGTGTGTGTGTGTGTGTGTGTGTGTGTGTGTGTGTGTGTGTGGTGGCAGGGATGGGGAGGTACATGGAAACTCCCTGTACTTCCCAGTCAATTTTTCTGTAAACCTAAATCTGTTTTTAAAAATAAACTCCATCAGTGAAAAAAAAAGAAGGGAGGGAGGGTAGGAGGGAGGGTGGAAGCTATCTAAAAGACATGAAGGAAACTTAAATACACATTTCAAACTGAAAGAAGGCAATCTGACAAAGCTATGTACTTTATTATTCCAATTATATGACATTCTGAAAAAGGCAAAACTATAGAAACAGTAAAAAACAAAAAACAAAAAACAAAAAACAAAAAACAGTGGTTGCCAAGCATTGAGGGGGAGAGAGGAAGTGATGCCTAGGTGGAGCACAGTGCCTTTTTAGGGCAGCGAAACTATTTTGTATGATACTGTAATGGTGGATACATGACATTATGCATTTGTCAAAACATATGAAACTGTGCAACAGAAAAAGTGAACCCTAGTGTTAGTTAATAATAAAATGTCAGTAATGGCTCATCCAGTCCTAGCCACAGCAATAAGACAAGAAAAAGAAATAGAAGGACCCCAAATTGGAAAGAAAGAAGTAAAACTATCACTGTTTGCAGACGACATAATACTATACTTAGAAAATCCTAAAGACAACACCAGTAAACTACTAGAGCTCATCAATGAATTTGGCAAAGTTGCAGGATACAAAATTAATATACAGAAATCTGTTGCATTTCTATATACTAACAACAAACTATCAGAAAGAGAAATTAAGAAAACAATCCCATTTACAATCGCATCAAGAAGAATAAAATACCTAGGAATAAATCTAATTAAGGAGGCAAAACACCTGTACTCAGAAAACTATAAGACATTGATTAAAGAAACTGAAGATGGCACAGATGGAAAGCTCTACTGTGTTCAAGGATTGGAAGGATTAAAATTGTTAAAATGACCATACTACCCAAAGCAATCTACAAAGAAACCCCTATCAAAATACCAATGGCGTTTTTCACAGAACTAGAATAAATAATTCTAAAGTTTGTATGGAAACGCAAAAGACTCTGAATAGTCAAAACAATCTGGAGAAAGAAGAACAAAGCTGGAGGTATCGTGCTCCCTGATTGCAAATGATAATACAATGCTACAGTAATCAAATGGTATGGTATTGGCGAAAAAAAAAAAAAAAACCCTGACACATAGATCTATGGAACAAAATGGAGAGCCCAGAAATGTACCCACACTTAAATGAGCAATTCATCTATGACAAAGGAGGCAAGAAAATACAATGAGGGAAAGGCAGCTTCTTTAATAAATGTCACTGGGAAAACTGGACAGCTACATGAAAAGAATCAAACTGGACTGGTTTCTCACACCATACACAAAAATAAATTCAAATAGTTTAAAGACTTAAATGTAAGACTTAAAACCATAAAATTTATAGAAGATAACATAGGTAGTATGCTCTTTGACATCAGTCTTAGTAATATCTTTTTGGATATGTCTCCTCAGGCAAGGGCAACAAAAGCTAAAAAACAAATGGGACTACATCAAACTAAAAACTTTTGCACAGTGAAAAACTATCAACAAAATGAAAAGGCCACTTACTGAATGGGAGAAGCTATTTGCAAACAATACATCCAATAAGGGGTTAATATACAAAATATGTAAAGAACTCATGCAACTCAACATTAAAAAAAAAAACCAATTAAAAAATGGGCAGAGAACCTAGACATTTTTCCAAAAACACAGAGATGGCCAACAGGAACATGAAAAGATGCTCAACATGACTCATCATCAGGGAAATACAAATCAAAACCACAATGAGCTATCACCTCACACCTGTCAGAATGGCTATTATCAAAAAGACAACAAATAACAAGTGTTGGCAATGATGTGGAGAAAAGGTGTACTCTTGGTGGGAATGTAAGTTGGTGCAGCTGCTATGGAAAACAATATGGATATTCTCAAAAAATTAAATACAGAACTACCACATGATCCAGCAATTCTACTCTTGACTATTTATCCAAAGAAAACAAAAACACTAATTAGAAAAGATATATGCACCCCTATGTTCATTGTTGCATTATTTACAATACCCAAGATATGGAAGTAGCCTGTGTCCATCAATAGATGAATAAAGTAAGTGGGGTATATATATACATATATATATGTATATATATGTACATAGACATACAATGGAATATTACTCAGCTATGAAAAAGAATTAATTCTCTCCATTTGCGACAACACACCCTAGAGGATATATGCTAAGTGAAATAAGTTAAACAGAAAGACAAATACAATTTCACTTATCTCTGAAATCTAAAAAATAAAACAAATGAACAAATATAACAATATAGAAAGAGACTTACAGATACAGAGAACAAACAAGTGGTTGCCAGAGGGGAGGGGGGTGGGTGGAAGGGAGAAATAGGTGAGGGAGATTAAGAGGTACAAACTTCCAGTTGTAAAATGAATTAGTCACAGGTATGAAATGTACAGTGTGGGGAATAGAGTCAATAATTATATAATATCTTTGTATGGTGACAGATGGCAATTAGATTTATCATGGTGATCATTTTGAAATATATAGAAATATTGAATCACTGTGTGTAATAGGAACTAACATAGTGTTGTAGATCAATTATACTTCAAAAACAAACAAACTCATAGCAAAAGAGATCAGATTTGTGGTTACCAGACGGGGGGGGGGGGTGGAGGGAGGGGGAATTGGATAAAGGCAGTCAAAAGGTACCAACGTCTAGTTATGGTATTACTAGGGATGTAATGTACACTGTGATAAATATAATTAACACTGCTATACGTTATATACGAAAGTTATTAATAGAATAAATCCTAAGCGTTCTCATCACAAGGAAAAAATAATTTTTTCTATTCTTTTAATTTTGTATCTCTATGAGATGATGAATGTTCACTAAAGTTACTGTGATAATCATTTCATGATGTATGTAAGTCAAATCATTTTGCTATACATCTTAAGCTTATACAGTGCTATATGTCAATTACATCTCAATAGAACTGGCAGAAAAAAAATTAATTAAAAAATTTTTAATTAAAAATTGGTTCATCCATCAATTATAATAAATGTACTCATATTAATGCAAGATATTAATAACTGTAGAAACTTGGGGGGGGGATTCTGTACTTTCTATGGAATTTCCCTGTAAACCTAAAACTGCCCTAAAAAAATAGCCTATTTAAAAAAAAAACCCTAACTTTTAAAAAAAATGTAGGGAAGGGGTGTTTGTGGGTGAGGCGGGGCTTATTATTGTTAGCCCTCACGTGCTTTTTAAGGTGTTTTTTTTTTAACTGTGTATAAATTATTTGGGTTAAAATATTTTTAATTTTTTTAAAAATCTGTTTACCCACCAGGAAATGAAAAAGACCAAAGCTACCAAGTGTTGGCAAGGATATGAAGTATCCAGAACACTACTATGAAAGTTCATGTAAATTGGTATATCCACTTTAGAAAACTGGCAGCGTCCAACGAAGCTGATAATTTGCATAGCATGTGACCCAGCAAATTCACTCCTAGACAAATATTCCAAAAAAACAAAAATTTCACCACAGGACATGTTTGTTCTCTGTGTGCACTGAAGCTTTATGCATAATTGCCCTAAACTGAAATCTACCTAAATGCCCATCAAGAGTTGCAGAAACATTGTAGAATATTCACACAATGGAATTCCATACACCACCGAGAAAAAATGACTTATAACAACATGTAATAATATGAAGGAATCTCACAGATAATTTTGAGTGAAAGAAGCTAGGCATGTGACACTTAATTCCATTTATATAAAGTCCAAAAAGAGGCAAAATTATCTATGCTGTAAGAAGTCAAAATAAAGATTATCTTGGAGGAGAGATGGGGAGTGATTGAAAGGGGCATAAGGGAGTCCTCTGCGGGTACTGGCCAGATTCTGTTTTTTCAATCTGTGTGCTAGTTCCACGAGTATATTGAATTTATGAAACTGTATCAAGCTGTGCTTATAATACTTCTAATATATGTACTTTTTAGTATGTGTATTATGCATCAATAATTTATTTTTAACCTGAGAGTTTTGACCCCTAAGCCACACTTTTTTTCTATACTCTCGCCACTAAATATTTAAACACAGAATATGTACTTGAAAAAATTCCGTGTATATATATATATATATATATATATATATACACACATACATTTTACAGTTAATTTCAGTACTTGGAAGAATCTCAGTGTAACATTTCTATGAATACTTTCAGAAGCAGAAGAAGTCCAATTTTGAGTCCAACAGAATATTTATTCAAACTTGCTGGGCTAGCCATAGTGTTTGCTGTTGTTATGATTGTTACCTTCCAGTTGGTTTCTGGATATGCTTATCATGTTACAGATCATGGTTTAGGGTGACATTTACCAAGACAAGTGAGCATTGACAGCGAGAAGTCATCGCTCTTGTGAAATCAAATCGGCAATCAGGCTCCATTTTGAGCTTCTTACTACGGGATAACTTCCATCTAATGAAATTCTTTTGTGTCAGCTTTAGATACTGAAACCTCAGCTTGCTCACCAAGTTAGAATATGCTCTGTTATTCTTTGTGCTAAGAGGAATTAGAACTAAACTACAGGCTTTAGACCCAAAATCTGAAAATAAGTGTGTCACTGCTTCATAGATGAGGATTGTTTTACTTTTAGTAATAACGTTCTGCTGTTCAAACATAACTATCATACTCATTTGTTTCCTTGAACACCGGAAGTACAAACTTCACAGAAATTAATTCTAATTTAGTCTGTACATGCAAATTAATATGGTTCTCAAGCAGCCCTTCCTGAACTTACACCAAGGGAAAACTTAGTGTGGAAAGTTGGCAAGTTATGGGATCAACAATAGTAATCTATTACTTTTATAAATTCTCAGATAGTTTAAAACATGTAACAGTACATTTTAAATATCTTTCAGAGATACCACGATGATAAAAGAAGACTCCCAAATTTTAAGAAAGCCTAAAACTCCAACAGTAAAAACTTTTTAAAATCAACTTACTCCAACCTCCTGCCGGTTTGTCAACAGGCTAAAAACATGTCGAGATTTCTCTGTCTTCGATTTAATTCACCCACAAATTACCATCTCTTAATTCGTCTTTTAGCTTTCCCAGACCACACTCTATTCTCAGGATGCTAAATTCCCAGAGGACCCCACTCTCAGCTGTTCTACTCTCAGCACATATGCCTCCAATTAATAGCATTTATTAAGTATTTTCTATGTGTCTACCATTTACATCCCCTTTAGCCCTTTCAATAGCCCCATCACTTCTTTTACTAAGCATATTTGATACTTGAGGGAGCTAAAGCACAGTTTACATAACTTACCTCAAGTTCTAATGCTTAAAAGTGGTGAAACCTTAATTCCATTCCAGGCACTGGGATTCAGTTATTACACTATGCTGCCTCTAATTATTGATAGGAACTTCAGGCCACATAGTAGTACTATGAATCCTGCCCTTGCTAATACTCCACTCCTACCTTCTAGACTGTAATGAAAATTCTGGCTTTACTCATTCTGTGGAACAGATCTTACTTCTGCTACTCACATGAAGCATTTGGACTTTCTTTCCTAGCATGAAAGAATGTGAGCTTCAGACTTTTTATCACCACCACAGGAGGACATGGGGCTAGGGCTCAAAACTGAATTTTGATGCCTTTTTAAAGTCCTTTTTGCTGGCAAACTTGGTAATGACTTGGGATTGGCCATGAAGTACTATTCTGGAGACTCACTAGATCATTCAAGAGTTGATGTCACATAGAGTCCCAAGACAGCACAAGACACAGATCTCAAGTTCACAAAAAAAAAAAAGTCAAAATTGATCCCACTGTTAATTATGATGTTTTCCAACTCACATGCAAACATAAAATCCCATTTCAAAAACTTTCAACATCATTAGAAAAACCAGTCACTGTGTATTCTCTAAAATTTATTTACAGTTAATAAGTTAAAAAGCAAAGTACAACCAGATTGTAAATCTTAATCATATGCACATCAAACTGTCCGAGGAAACAATTCGGTTCCATTACAAACAATTGCCTTCTACTGCACTTAAGACGTAACAGTCTATCAGAAAATGATTCAAAACACACCAATAAAGTATTATAATAAAGTAAATATTATGTATATACGTCCACTAAAAACCACCAATTTAAAGAGTGCTGTGGCAGCCCTTAAAACCAAAAGCTTTCAGTTCAAAATTGCTGATTTTTTTTGTATTCAAATATTTTTAATGTTTCTTTATTGAAGAGTTTTCAGAAAAATAGTACTATCATTTGCACGTAGCAAATCAATAAGTGTCAGCCACCAGCTTAGTTACACGTGTCCAACGGGGTACTCGAACTTCAACAAAATAAATACACACCACAACAGCAACCCTTTGCACTATCAACAACGGAGCTTGCCCTCAACGATCATGACATTCCTGGTTTCTGGAAGGGAAAATAAGTTGCTGGTTGACAGGAAGGAGGATAAAAAATGACATCAGGAATCCCCAAAGGTTAGCGGAGATGCCAGTCACCACATTTAGGCACTCTAAAGTTAAAAATGAAATAAAAGCATAGCAAGGTGATCAACTTCCTCCTAGCTTCCCCCTCTACTTGCGCCATATGAGATATAAGGTAATCTTATAAGAGAATGAATAAAATCATGAGTTTTCTTTTAAAAAACTATATACAAGCTAAGCTACAGACTTAGAGGACAGGAAATGGATTCCTCACCATAAAGGCCACCTTGCCAGTTCCTCTTCACATTCTGCCCAATGTACCCATAAAATACTTTCACTTTCCTGTTAATATACTAACCAACTATATTAGTTGTTTCTTCACGTTTTAGAAGATGTAACATAGGCTTTGCTAAAGAACAGCTGGCAGAAATAAAGATTTTTCGACATCTTATTTCACAAACTAGAAATGGCATGATTTTTAAATAGACCAGATAAATAACATATTGAATTCAAGATGGACAATCAGATCCTAACTGAAATCAGACAGCCCAGATAATCCAAAGAAGCATTTTTGCTAGTTCAAGTGCACTAAAGTAACAAGGCATGAGGAAAAAATGTTAAGAAACTCAGTTAAAATAAATGCATGGTGTCAAATGGTTGTTTCAGTTTTGAACTGAGCAGAGTTATCCTCCCAGCTAAGTCTAATTTCAAAATCCTCTGGGAAACTATCTAGATAAACTGTACGTTAAAATTACATTCTAATATGGCCACTGAATTTATTTTTTAATTATTATAAAACTATATACAATAGTGAGTGGTACCAATACATATTTTTTCCTCAGGGGCTAGTTAGCTAAAAAATTTTAACAATTTGGGGGTGGGAGGGGAAACCCTATGTATCTGAAATACAACTGGCAATAAGCTAATAACCAAAAGAATATATATAAGCTTCCTATCACACAAATAAAATTTAACACTCTCCATCAACTAAGTGATGATTCACTTTTATTTACTCATGTGACAGTGTTTGTAACAACGCATTATTATTAAGTAGTGAATAAAAGAATATGAGGCATACTGGGAAACTGGCATCAAGTCGTAGATATATATATATATAATTTTCTTTTTTCTACAAAACAAGAACACTGAAATTAAAGTCACAAAACTCCTACTTACGGACTATTAAACTTGAAAAACTCAATCCAGAAAGCTATGCCATTTGAATTCTAAGAACACAAGAGTCAAAACTTCAACTCTTATTATTCTCCTACGAAGCTGCCAAGCAGAGATAAACCTTAATATTGAGGATTTCATATGTCGACTTCCAGCCAGTATGAATCGTTCCATGGCAGAATACTTAAATTTGAAAAACAGTGGTACAAAAACACCACTTGACCCTTTAGATATTGCAGTAAAATCTGGCTGTGGCACCACCGGCTAAAAACCATTAAGTCTTGCTGCCACCAATGACCAAAGGCACTTGGATAATCAAGAATTCCACACCGGGCCGTATGATATAAATGCTATCATAAAAGTGTAAAAGAAGGGTCAGTACTCTGTGTGACTCGCCTGTTCGATTCCTGTGGTCTTCAGCTGTCAACAAAGACCGGTAACTGCAAACATAATTATGAATGGAATTAAGATAAAAAAGGAAACTCATGGAGCAAAAGAGACAACTCATTGTCATGATGTATATAAAAGTGATGGATATTAGTTTGGACATTTCTTGCTATCCAACAACAAAAAGTAAAGAAAGACCTATTTTGCCCAAAGTAACTTCAACCGGTTACATGATACCAAGAAATGTCCCCACCCCCTCGAAATCACTAATAGTTCTGAGAATTCTAATGGGTATTCTGTTTATCATTTTAATCACAAGGTTTACACACATTTATTTCTCCTATGTGATTCCCAATTTAAAATAGGTTATCCTTGAACTATACCTGGATTTGTATGTTAGACTAGTACAAGGAGACCAAATCACTTCCAATAGGATTCCATCCATCTCTTTAACCAACACCAGTTCTTTATAACTCTTTTTTTCTTTATCACAAGCCATGTGGTTTCAATGCACTTTAATTTTTATTTAATCAAAAAGATTTAACAACTAAACTTTTCCTAAACAGAACTTTATATGAGTTTCAACCATTTTCTTTAGGAGCTCAGCAAATATAAACATTAAATCTCAATATAAAATCTTTAGAAACACCTCAAAAATGTTTAACAGTTGTAGTTTGCATCTCTTTGTTTGCAATCACTGAGCCCATGGAATTCACAGCATACAAATCCTTGCACTATTAACAGTCATAAGCTTGAATCTCTTAGAAAAATATCCTTGGTCAAAGCTTTGGAATCCGGTTAAAATTAGGAAACGAGTGGGATTCAGAATACCCTGAGCACAAACGGGTGCAACAGCACAAAACAGGTTCGATCTTTCGTCCAGAAAGAGGGGTGGCAGTCGAAAAGGAAAACGGGGGTAGGGGTAGAGGAGCGGGGTGAAAAGCAAGTAGATTCTGGCGTTATTACACAAGCATGAAACCAAATTCCTTTGGAAAAAATAACGACTTCTTCGGAGGACTTCCAGACCAGTGAGGTAGAGTCCAAAGGGAGAAAACGGATCTGCCCCTCCAGTCCTGGAGACGTCTCAGTCCGGGGTACGGAAGCAAAGGGCCCTCCCCCACGGGTCCGGCGGCCTCCTCCTCCGCAGCCCCGAGCCGGGAAGGGGCGGAGGGCGCACCTGCCCCGGAGTCCCAGACGGCGGCGCCGCCGCGAGTCCGGGGCGCCGGGCCGGGAACACCAGCCAGTGAGTTCTTCGCCCGTAAAGTGCACGAGGGGACGGGGTCCAGGCCGGATCTGTAAACACTCGACTGACACTTGTCCATCCCTCCGGGCGGAAGCTCCGTCGCCGGCTGGGAGGGCGACGCGGGCCGCGTCTCACGCCCGAGGCACCGGGAAGCGGCGGAGCCTCACCACGGGTTCCAGGTTCACTTGCAGGACTTGGTGCGCTTTACGCCGCGCCGCCGCCAGGCTGCGCTCGCCCCACACGTCGTCGCCGACGCGGATGGTGGGGAAGGTGGTCAGCGTCGGGGTGGCCGCCCTCCAGATCTCCTCCAGGGTGCGGCCCCCGAAGCAGGGCTCGGGCGCCGCGGGCTTGGCGGGGCAGCTCTCCCCGGGGTCCGCCGGCGGCGGCGGCGGCGGCGGCGGCTGGGGCTTCCTCCGGCGGGCGGCGGGCGCCCGGGCTCCGCGGCGCCTCCTCCTGGCCGCCGCGCTCGAGGTCGGCCTGCGCGTCGGGCCGCGGGCGGCAAGGGGTCCCGGGGGGTCGGGGACCAGGGCCCGGCAGGAAGAGTAGCCGTAGACGTCCTTGCTGCGCAGGATATGCGGGGAGAACTGGTGCTTGAGGCTGCAGAGGAAGCTCCAGAGCTCCGCATCCGAGCTCATGAACTCCGTGCTGCGTGGCATGAACAGCTTGAAGGCGTCGCCCAGCGCCTTGGTGCTGTCGGCCAGCGAGAGTTGCGACCGCGAGTACACCACCTTCTCCTCCCGCGCCTCCAGCGCGGCCCCTCCTCCCGCCCTAAAGCCGACGCCCCGGGCGGCCGCGGCCCGGGCGGCCGGGGACCGGCGCCGCCGCCTCTTCACGCTGCGCCGCATCGGAGGCCGCTCGGGGCCGCCCGCGCTCGCCGGGTCCCGCCGCCGCCGTCCCCGCCCGCCTTCGGCTCCGCGGCAGCAGCAGCTGCTGGCGCCTCCCGCCCGGCGCGTCTCTAGCTACTTTTCTCGCCTCCGCCGCCGCCGCCCCTCCCCCTCCGAGGGCGGAGGACGCGGGTGAAGATCCTGCAGACCGGTACAAGATGGCGGCCGGCGCCCACCCCTGGGCTTTGTCATTGGACGGCGCCTCGCCCCCCTGGTTTCTCTTTCTTCTCCTCTCTTGCCTCCTTTCGCCCTCTGCCTTTCTTTAAATGTGCCCGCCTCAGGCCCCTCCCACCGCAGCCCCGACTCCACCCATTGGGTGCTCTCAGAAGAGGGGCGGGGACTAATGGGGGAGAGGCCAGTTCCTGGTAGATGGTGCTGGGGTGGGTGATGGTGGTGGCCCTTGAACGCGAGTCAACAGTTAGGTGGGTATATGGGGAGGGTGCCTTGTCTACAGTAAGGGGTGGACATCAGCTCCACCTTGGGGAGAGTCACTCTCGGAGTGAGTGGGTGTGCATTTGAAGACTGAGCTTGGAGGTCTACCAGTCTGAATAACAAAGAGAGACGTGCCCAAAGGCTGTGGTTTGTATCACAGAAGGGGAATTTGGGTCTAAGTCCAGGGGGAATGGGCCTTTCACCATTCCCTTCTAAACCTTCAGAGGCCTCTTTTGCATCTTCATCCAACTCTTCCCGCTTTTGACCCCAATCCATGTCAAACAACACTAGTAATCCAGAATCATTCAGGTAATATGGACGGCATCAGTGGCATTGTCTCCTTCTAGACAATGGAACCATCTTCACCTTTAAGAGATACTCTGCTTATCGGGAAAGCAAAGCCTTTTATACCCGTAGAACTAAATACTCTGCTCAAGTTGATCAAAGATCAATTACGACAAAGCCATTCTCCTTACGGAAAATAGCATTTTTGAATATATAATTGTTTTTTAAATGAATGCACTTCACTTTTCATTTAGTTTTAATATGTCCCTTTGCAGCACCATCTCTATCATTGAGAAAGGATGCAGCTTCACAATCAAAAACGTTCTGCTGAAGAGAACACACTGTTAAGAACCCATCACCTTTTGTATTTGAGAGGAGGGGACTATGAAGGTTTATAGAGTAATGGACAGTCTTCAGTCATCTTTTCTATCCTCAGTACTTAGTTCAGCACCTGTCAGATAGTGGGCACTCTATGTTTGTTGAGTGAATCGATGAAATACCACTGATAATTTAAAATGATGTGAGAAAGACACACTTGAAATCGCTAAGAACAGGACAATTTTATATTTTACATTGCAGTTTTCTCTTAACTGCATTAAAGTTTTAAGGTTAAAAAAATCTCCTAATACTTAGAACTTTAAGGTAGGCATGCAAATTTTACCCTTAAGTGAGCACCTTATTTGCAGCAGAGAACTAATAAAGCAGAGTTTTGTGATTTGCACATACTGCTAATGGTTCCCTCGAATATTTGAGCTGAAAGACACCTAGTTCAATCTCCTTATTTCACAGATGAGGAAATTTGGACCCACAGAGGTTCAGTAATACAGCTTCTTGATAGCAAGACTAGGACTATAGTTTAGGTCTTTGGATTTCTCATCTAGTGATCTTTATATTTCACTGGAGTTTTTTCAAATTGTACTGCTCAGACTAAAAGAGGTTAAATAGCAAATGCTTTATGCAAGAGTGGAGTGACTAAGGGACAGAGTATTTCCAATTCCACTCCTCCCAGAATTGAGCAGTTTTTATCTGCCCTATATTGGACTTACAGATATTTTCTTAGAACTAGATTTTGTTCGTTTAGTTTCAAAACAAAGGAATAAAGTAAATAAAATGAACAATAAATAAAATAAAACCAAAATATTTTGAAAGTTGCTTCTCTACACCAGAGCACCCTCTCCACACACTGGGTTTATGGTAAAAACCAAACATCCTACCAGGAGACCAGTTCTCAACCTACCAAAATCATGGTAACTTTCTGAAGAGAAAATCATTTTCCTAGAAAAGCACACCCTGATCTCAGGACAAGATTATGGAGCCAGGTACCAGCTTCCTAAGTCCTTACAAAGAAATGTCATTACAACAACTCTTTATATCACCATTAGTTCTCTGGGTAATTCTGGGAACACACACGAATGTGAAATTTGTATAACTTCCATTGGAATGCCCCTGCAAGATAGACATAGAAAATCTCACAGAGTAAGCCAGCAGAGTAGTAAGGGGACTTCATAGTGAAAGAAAAGGGTAGAATAAGGATTTATGTACTCCTGACTTCTCATATTGTTATTTCCTCCCTTCCATGTTAATCATATGATAAGTACTTAGGGTTCTTAACTATGGAAATGTTTAGGGTCTTTTGCCACATAAATACATACCAGGCATCTACACAAACTTAGCGAATTGATTTCAGTTAAAAGGATAATCTTTTTATAAGACCATTCTTATTCTAAGAAAACATAAGGTCTCAACAAATTGCAGAGCATTCAAAAGTACATTTTATAATACATACTCATTTAATTTACTTAAAACCAAACAATATCTTTATGAAATATTTTTAGGAATTAATATCATGTCAAACTACTTAAATTATTGTATAATTTTAAATTTGGCATTGTTTGAGTTCTCTATTCTTCCGTTTTCACTGTTTCTTATTTTTATATTTCTTCTTGATCTCTACTTTTTGATTAGCTTAAATAGTCCTACAAATGTTTCTTATCCATTCTCCATAAGTGAGTAAAATTTACACATAAAGATAATATATTTCTTCTAGTTCCTGGGACACTCCTAAGACACTATAAGGTTTATGGAAAGTTGGCAAATTGAAATTTTTTTCTTGAGGAAACATTGTTTAAAATGCTGAGTTTATTCCTTTACCTCTCAAGGAGAATGATGCTTCCTATATATCTGATAAGTAGTGGATAATAAGAATAAACAGAACAAAAAACTACCTCTATGTGTATATTTTCTGAATTTATAATTTCTGTAGTTTAAGAATGAAACCAAGCAGTGATTGGAGAAATTGAAAATAACATTTATCTCTTAGCTATCCAGAACTTGTGCCTTAAGATTCCACTTCTACGAAATAATTTGCTTCTTGCAAAGTGGCCGAAAAATAAAAAAGTATCTGTAAGTGGCTGGGAGCATCCACTCTGGAATCAAACAGACTTGGAATCAAACAGATCTTTATAACAAAATCCCCTTAGATACATTTTTTTATCTTTCTGAGCGTATCTCCTCATCTATAAAATGGGCATAATCTCTACTACAATAGATTGTCTTGAGGATTGGGTGAGTGAACATTAGTAAAACTTTTTCTAGAGTGCCCAGGTCACAGCAGGCATCCAATAAATAATAGTTATCTTTGTCTTATCTAATTGAGGATTTTACTTGGTTTAATCTATGCATTTCAAATCCTATATTACAGTGGGAGTCTACAGATTTTTTTTAAGTAATAGATTGATGAGGGGAAAATCAAAATGTTAGAGCGAGAAGGAAATTTAGAGATCATGTAATGAGTCCAACATTCTTAATTCAGATGAGAATATTGAGATGCCAAGAGATATGCCCAAGTTCACACAGCTGAATGGTAGAATACTCTGAACCAGAACCTACGTCTCCAACTGTTAATCCAGAGTTGTTTCTAACTTTCTTGTATTTAATCCAAGGAGATAGCATTAATTTTTAGTTCAAGTGAAATTACATAGGACATGATTCATCCATTTCAGCCTTTTCATTAGAATCATTATAAAGTAATTTAGATCTTTCTATAAAAGTTATCTCGAAGCTCTGATATGCTCTAAAACTGCTTAATGTAAAATACACAAAATACACACTTAAACTGAGAGGCCAGAACTTCCACTTCCAGGAAGATGAAATACCTGTACCTTTCCTATTCGTCTTGCTACTTTCAATTTAAAACGCTGGACATTATATATAAAATGAACATAAGAAGACTGAAGAAGGGAGAAGAGAAAGCAGACAGGCTAAGGATCTCAGAACCCAAAGAACAACACAGCAGTGAGTTCCCTGCGTTCTCTTTTTTTTTTCTCTTTTCTGCACACATCTCAGACTGAGTGCTGGAGAAGCCAGCAACCAAGAAATGCCAACAGACATAAAAGACATAAAAGTGCCAACAAAAACCTTGTTCTCTCTAGCTTTAGGACCAAGAAAGGAGTAGCCTAGCAAGACAGAAACTTTTAGAAAATTATTGATCTACTGCAGCAAAACACCCCCCCCCCAAAAAAAACACTATGGCTTGTACCCTCACCAGGCTATAACTAGGCACCCCACCACTCCTTTTGGGGTGATGTCAGAGAAGGCCAAATAGGGAACCACAAATCTCATCCCTGCTGGGCAGTGAAGAAGCAGTTCTCTCGGCAAAATCCCAAGGATAAAATTCAAGTTGAGGATGGGGCGGTGGGGACGAGAATAAAAGAGTCTAGATCTTCAACGACATTGTTGAACCATCAAACCAACCCTGAGACTGCCCACCTCTGGGCATCTAAGGTAAGGAATCAGTAACTGTCACTATGACTTAAACTGTTACTTGGAGCCAAACACACCGTAACTGATACAGACCCCAGGCGATTGTGACATGCACTGCACACCGCCCCCAATAGATGCCCCCTTATGCCCCTGCCCCCATTGACTACCAGTGTTAGAGATTTTGCCAAAACTATTTTAGATTTCAAAATATTTCCTGACAAATTCCCCCACATTCAAGCAGAAGCTCATAATAAATAATCACTGTCTCAAGCAAAACACGATTAATTTACAAAAATATGTTGGACAAGACCAAAAGACCACAGGGTTATGTCATTTGTAAAATATTTCCATTTAAGTTACTTAACTCTTTGTTTTGAAGATTTGTAGCTAGATTTACTGGAACTGTTTTCCCCAAATTGTGGCCAGGAAGATATTTCCACTATCTCATCAACCTGCTCCCACTCTCTGTTTAGTACCTAGACTGTAGCTCAGTGACTCTACCCTTCTATACAGATAAAGAGAATTAAGGATCCTCTCCCAAACGGGTTTTCCAGCTTTTATTGCACTGTCCCCACCAATGATTTTTCAAACTAATCAGACAGTAGGATATATTTTATATGGTAGTAAACTTTAACATAAAATACGTTTATTGTGAAAACGATATTACATTAACATTGATTTTTTAAATGTAAATAAAAAACCCACTCCGTAATATCCATATTCAAATACTTATTTTCATGTTTCATTAGTTCTAATTTTATATGTCATAGTTTTCTTCACTTAACATATAAATATTTCTTTGTATTTTTACACAATCTTAATACACCATACTTCTACTTCTTCATCATAATATAATATTTCTTCTACCAAGATGTTCAAATATAATACTTGTGGAATATTTAGGCCATAAGGACACTGTTTTCAGTTTTTCAGGATTATAAACAATGTTCAAATGCACCCCTTCAGCATTTTTTTCTTCTTTTCATTACTTCCCTAGGATAAATTTCCTTGGTCAAGAAGTAAGAAAAAATTTGAGACTTCTTAATACATATTGTTATATTGATTTCTAAGAAGATCACAACCAAGTTACAATACTTCCAGCAATATGAGTATGTGTTTCACCCCAACCTTTCCAGAATTGTTTTATATATTTTAAGCATTTTTGCCTGTCTTTAGTTATTAATTATTATTCAACTTGCATTTCTTCTATTACTAGTGAGAGTGAACATTTTCTCTTACACTTCTTAACTTATATTTACTGTTATTTGAACTATCCCTTCATGGTCTCTAACAATTATTTATTGTGGTCTCTTGGTGGTAAACACTTAAAAAAATATATTGGTCTAGTGTGCTCTTAAAATAATTCTTTTATGACATATCTTGTCTATATTCGTTGAAATCTGGAATCAAGACCTAGAGCGGCAGTATTTTCTTTAAAGGGTAGTTTCTTATAATTGCACTTATGTAGGCATATACCTTGCTTTAAATTACAAGTTTCTGTTTAGGATGAGAACAAGCAATTTCCTATGCTCTGTCTTTTACCATTTTCAACATTTTGATCTGTGCTTTAGATAAGATGATGAGTGGTGGGTGGGCTTATCAAACTTAGAGATTCCATGGAGAGATAGGAGAGAGCTGATACCTCCTTCTAAACCATCTAAAACAGTGAACGAATTCTTTAAAAATGTAATTTCATAGAAGCAAGTATAAAGTCTAAACCAGGAGTCTGTCAACTCAACCGTAGAAGTATAACCGAAAAGAACTATACTTAATAGCAACACATGTTTATAAGACCAAGAGGGTTCAGTTGGTAGCAAGCTTAATACGAGTCCATGGTAGACATTTTGCCCAAGACCTTATGTGATCCTACAACTGTATCAGTCATAATCACTATTGCTCTGCACTCTTCAGACCGTTCCTGGAGTATTATGCGTAGTCCTGGGACATTGGCACGTGGGAGCTTATTCCCCAGAAGAACGATGTGGAAGAGAAAGTGACTCAACACTGGGGCATGGGAAGAATGGACAGATGGCTTGGATTATTTTCCTTGGAGAATAGAAGTCTCATGTAGGATATTATTAAGGACTTGCAAGCATTTTAATATTTGCATATTCTCTAAGGTTCTAAACGGAACCAACTAGCCATGGAGCGCTACTGTATGATTAGTAAAAAGCATTTCCACTGGGCAAATGAATTAGAAAAAAGCGTTCCTGTCTCTGGGCAAATAGACTGTCACACTTTGGTACAGAATATGGCAAAGGGAGTACAGCTGCATTTCAGACCCCGCTTATCCCCTCGGTCACTTATTTTTGTGCACAGATTGTTCAACTTTATGCAGTGGCCCTAGCTCCATGGTAGGGTCAGTAAAATATGATCATGGATTGAACCCAGCCTATGGGCTGTTTTCGTAAATAAAATATTGTTGAAGACAGCTACACTCGTCTGCATTGTCTATGTCTGCTTTCCCACTATAATGGCAGAGCTGACCAGTGCCAACGGGGCTGTATGGCCTCCATAGCATCAATTATTTACTGTTCGGCTCTTTACAGAAAAAGTTTACTAACTCCTGACCTACAACGCTTTTAAAAAAAAAATTATTGTTATACTTGACATACAATATTATATTCGTTTCAGGTGTACAACATAGATTCGATATTTTCACACATCATGAAATAATCACTAAAATAAGTCCATTTACCTTAATTTTCTTCTGCTCACAAATACCAGGATCTGGGGGGGGCAATTAGGGATTTAAAGAGTGAGCGCTCATTTTAAAGAAGCAGATTTTGGAAAAAAAAATTCACTCTTTGATTTTCATTTCCCAGAAGCAACCATTTTCAACACTTCTGGCATTTCTCCTGTCCATGTTTCGAAATAACATGCTTATACTGCTATTTCTTGATTCTTCAGTTTTAAATATTATTCATGTATTTCTTACTATGCCAGATGTGGATTCTCCTTTGCTCTACCTCTTAACGTATTTATATCACATATTTTTGCCAAATCTGTATCTGGCGTTTACAATGCCATGACTATGTAAACAGAGCAAACTTTCTAACCACTAAAGCCTTCCAAAAATAGAAAAATATCTTGTAAGGTTAGTGTGTTCCTGTAAATAACTTCCTGCAAATCCTGGAAGACAGATATTTTCTTATTTATCTTTGCATCTCCAGTACCTTCTACAGTGCCAGTATATGTGAGGTAATCTTTAAATGGGAATGTTTATTGTGAAAGAGTCTGGTACTTACTATTTCCCAAGAAAGCATCAAAGTAGCCTCATGGGGAAAAAAAGAATCAGAATTCTGTTAGGTTTCCTGACTCTTAGTTAGCAATTTAGTGTTATTGTGACTTGAGATTATAGAGAGTGGTAGAAAAGAGGAAGAGCTGTACAAACTCTCCAGCGCCTCAGGCTTCCAAAGGGCATCCCAAGGTCCTGAATGTGTGGATGGATATAGCACCCATGTGTCACGGCGCACGGATATGGTGGCTTGGATGCAAGTGAAGAGAGGATGTCTCACTTAGATTCAGGACATTTTCACTTCTATCTATTGGAATGCCATATAAATCTAACAGAATGCCTGGATTTCTACTAATGTTCAGACGGAACTTGGAGCAGAGCAGGAAATGGGATTCTGTGTAGAACCAGAGGAAATTTTATGTAACTAAGAGCTATAGCAGAATCAAGCCAGGGCCTTTATGTAACTTTCAAAATAATATCTTGACCTACAGCATGACCACCTTTTCAGTAAGCTTTTTTACTGGGATTTTATAATCATTATTTTATTTTACTTTGTAGTAATGATGACTCTTTCATTTACTCGAAATTACAATTATTTAGTCTAACAATTTGTCTCTCAGTATAAAATGGGGGAGGAGGAGAGGGTGTTATTTTTTATTCAACACAGTGCCAGCCTCTGAGTAAGATGTTTTACCACATGAATTTAAGTAATATACCATGAAAACCAAGAAAAAGACAATCAGAAATTTTCTTAACTTTGAGCTATAGGATTATTTTTCAGTGACAAGACATGGACTCTCCCAAGATCTTGTATAAGACTAATTCCTATTCTGTTACAGGACTATAGCCTTGGTCAGGGGTTGCAAACCTACAAAAGTGCTTCAACTGAACATGCACAGAATTTCAATAACCATGAAAGTTTAAAAGAATTACGGTTCTCTTGCTGTTCTTGAAAAATGTTACTTCTGTCACTAATGGGTCCTCATTCAACATGGTCACAAGGGCTGGAGCTGAGAAGGTTTTGTAATCTGTGTGCCGTCAGTAACGTGTGGGTCTGCAATCCTTGGGCTCTATGAAATCTCAAGATTATCAGATCGAAGTTTATGGTCTTAATACTGGTGGTACTATTTGTTCCCACTTCACTACTTAGGGTAGCTTCAGGGAGTGGAAGTTACGTTTTGATGCTTTGAGAAACAGGGCATGTATTTAGGAATAATAATAATAATAGAGAAGACTTTAACACACTGCGATGGACACAGCTTTGTCGTGATGATGTCCAGCAATTCACTTTTTTAACTCCCATCTTCTTGAAATTGGTCTTCCATTTTCATTTATTTGCTTATTTGCAGAATGTTTGGACTATATTTATGAGGAAAAAGCCCCAATGGGGCATAGATTCTATTAAAAAGGTAGGGCAGAAACTCAATGGAGAAAATATTCTTTTGATAGGATACCAATGAGGAATATATTAAGTAAATGATTAATGTTAGAAAAAGTATTACCATAGTACATGATTAAAACCACAGGACAGCATTTCCCTGAATTCCCTGAGGATCTTTGAAAATCACTAAAAAAAAAACCCAGGCCTTGATCTGAAAACCAGAAACTTCAATGCAGAGTCTGTCGATAACAGTGTGTTGATACTTCCCATCCACCCTTGAACTCAGGATGTCCAGTGAACAATCTGAATACGGGTCGGTAGAGGTTGTTCTTTAATATATTTTAAATGCTAAAGAGAAAATTAAGCATTACTACCCACCAGAAATAGGTAGAATATAGTAAAGAGGGAACTGTCTTATCTTGTTTTGTTAAGACTATTAGCATTACTCCTCATGTAATTTTTTATCCATATCTGCATTTTAGCACTTAACACAATATTTTTTAGTTTGCTTCCATGTTTCTCTTTCCTAAAAGTCTTGAACACATAATCCAGTCCAGTTTCCTTTGAATCCCCAGCTCTTAACACAGTATTTGGTATTTGGGTGTTCAGGAAATATTTGTTGAAAGGATGAATATATCAATTCATTAATCATACAACAGGCAACTTTTGAGGTAATTAACTATTACTACTCAAATGTTCAAATTTCAAAACTTGGATCGTAAAACAATCTAAATCATTGGTCTCTTCCTTAATTTCAAGTCTGCGCTTGCTCGCGCATGCACGTGTGTATGTCTGTGTGCGTGCGCATGTTTTCTACCATCTCCTTTCACTTGGCATCCTCTAGAGATGTTTATGCGGCTGACATCATCCCACCGACGACTGGGCCTTAGGCTTGACAAAATGCCCAGCCTGGCCCAAGAAGCTTAGGGAAGTTACAGTTCACTGCAATAAGCATGAAAGGTAGATTCTTAGCCAAGAACACTAGTATTTCAGTGTGGTTTTTTCAGTCTTACAGTGGGAGACTTCAGTTGATGGCCGTAACAACCTGCTTCTCCGAGGTAAGGTCCTACCAGGTGCAGGAAGCACTTGAACCTAATCAAGACTTTAGTACCCTGCAATCATGTCACTCTGAAATTCCAGCATAATTACCTTAACTGGCCTGAGTCAATAAAAAGCTGCTTCTCACAGGCCAACTCCCCTGGATCTGCCATTTAGATGGCCGACTCTATTTCTTGCTGCGCCACCAGGACCTTCCTGCTACATCGTCAACCTGCTATATAACAGTGACCAGGCGTGAAGTACTCTAGCTGCATTTGTCACACTGACCAGTCTGTGGGCACAACCCATCATCAGAATGGTTCTTTCACTTAGTGTTCATCAGAATTGCCTGAGAAACTTGTCCAACATATATCCCTGGACCCTGCTCCCAGATATTCTAACTTAGTAAGTACAGGATGGATCCAGTTCACCTCTGATTTTAAGAAGCACCTCAAGGGCTTCCCTGGTGGTGCAGTGGATAAGAATCTGCCTGCCAATGCAGAGGACACAGGTTCAATCCCTGGTCTTGGAAGATCCCACATGCCGCGGAGCAACTAAGCCCATGTGCCGCAACTACTGAGCCTGCACTCTAGAGCCCGTGAGCCGCAACTACTGAGCCCGCATGCCACAACTACTGAAGCCCACGTGCCTAGAGCCTGTGCTCCACAACAAGAGAAGCCACCACAATGAGAAGCCCACGCACGGCAACAAAGAGTAGCCCCCGCTCACCGCAACTACGCGACCAAAGATAAATAAACAAATAAATTAAAAAATTTTTAAAAAAAGAAGCACCTCAAGGGACTCTGATGAAAGTGGCCCACAGAGAACACTTTGAGAAACTCTTCATTTGAGACTAAATTATTCTTTATTATGCACCTTTTCTATGGCAGCAATCCACTAGCAATCTTCCCTCCCTTTTCCCAGATCTCCACACGTTCTTTAGGATCTTCTTTGGTTGTAACTTAGTTTTCTATATAATCTAGGCACAGACATATAGCGATTACCCTTCTGTTTTTAAATGTCTCCCATATGCTTTCCTCTAGATCAGAAGTTTTTGTGCTATGCTCCATGGAAATTCAGGATTGTATAAAGCTTTTCTAACGGATTTTAAATTGTTCATATGTAAAGAAATGTTTTCCTTTGATATGTACTTTATTTGGAGACATACAAAATATGTACAGTTTCCACAACCTTGAACAGAAAAGGAGAAACAGAATGGTTGACAACTTCATAATGTAATACACATTTATGAATGTCTGCCTAATTTAAAATAAATACTTAAAAACTCGTGATCAGTGTTTCCCTCTACAAAACTTCCAAGAAAATTCACAGGTGACAACAGCGTAAGTCAGCTAAGATTATATCCTAGGTTCACTGCATAGCAGGCAGGCTTCCCATAGGTCTTTGATTACTTTGCAGCTATACCCACTCTCCAATCAAAGACAGGCTCTAATTTTTAAAGCATTAGGGGTTCAGCCTTCACTTGTAATATTAGAAGTATGAGAATTAAAGGCAGAGTCGTTTCCAGAAGCCTATATTTTCATTAAACCAAATTCTTCTATGCTTCTGTGTTTCCTGTTTTCAAATGCTTTTCATTCTTTTGTGAGGATCTGGTTCATTAAGATGTTTGAAATGTGCATCCTTTGGGTATGCTGAACATAAAGCCCCACATGGTTGGTCTGCCAGAGTCCATCCCCTGTGAATGAAGTTGAATGCACTTGACTGAGCAACGATGCATGAATACCCTTAAAAAGAAAGGCACTGGTGATGGAGCTTCAGCTCCACTCTAAGCATCAAACCCTTCAAGATGCAGTGGAACAGTCTCTGCCAAGTCAAAAGGCAATGCAAACATAAACTATCACCTCTGGCTACGCGGCCGGAGAAGAAAGGAGGAGAATGAACGCATGCTCATGATGAGGTTGCAGTGGGTCTTCAGAACAAGCCAAGCTAACTCAGCAAATGTTTATTGAGCACCTTCTGTGTGCGAAAGCATTAATGAAAATGTTTATATTACTGTAAGACCCAGAAAGCTATTCCATTCACTGAGACATACCCCAACCTCCAGGCTTGTCTCCAGAGGACCTGAAGGAGAGTTGTCTGGTCCAATGTGAGATGGTCCGATTGGACCCTGCCCAAGCCCAATCCATAAAAGTCTGATTGGAACAACTGGCCAAAAGATCGGTACTAAGTGGGAATCAGTAAGTTTTGTGTGAGGGGCAGGGTCCACAACATCAAATGATCTGGCTAGATCGGTGTTTTTCAAATTGCAGGTTACAATATCAATTAATGTCTCAACCCAACACATTTTTTAAAAACATAGAATAGAATAGAGGACGGGGGGGTGTCAGCATATTACAAATAGTAAGCCAAAGCACTGTTTCATGAAATATGTACTAGTGTGGGAAGAGAGGCAGGATGAGCGTGTGTGTGTGTGTGTGTGTGTGTGTGTGTGTGTGTGTGTGTGTGTGTCCTAGGTTGTTACGTGAATAGATTCTAATGGTGAGTAGGGGTCCAAAAAGTTTGAAATCCACTGAACAAATGATCTACTAAAATCTTTTCCAATACTGAGATTCCACAGTTCTCAAATTTTCTAATTTCTACATGATTTTTAAATTACCTTGTATCAGTTATACTTGTATACAGTTTTAAAACAAATAATTCTACAATTTTTTTTAAAAAAGATCAAAATTCCAAATGTTACCTCTTCCCTTTCCAATTTCCATGCCCTAAGGGAAATAGTAAATGCTTACATTAATTTAGAGGTAAGAGATCGTTCATTCTGTTTATAGTTGTTATTCATAGTTAGCTCCATATTTCAAAATAGCGTGCTTATACTGTTTCTTGACTTTTTTATCTTAAATATTATCTATTGGGTTTTTTTAATGAAAGTTGAGTACTTAGCTCTCTTACCTCTCACACACACACACACACACACACACACACACACACACACACACACATACACACCCTACTCTAACATCTAATCCCATTAGTATTAAAATTATTTAAATCAACTATTGCTATTTACATTAAATGACTATATGACTATTATTTCCAGCTGAACATGTAGGGTAATACGATTATATATTTTTGCTTGCTTATTTTTTGTTATTCCTGGAGTTATTAATAGCTTCTTTTTCATTTCTTTAGTTTCCATGTATACCTCTTATTCATATACAGACTTTCAACAGAACTATAAATACTCTCTCAAAACTGTTAAACACATCTGGCAGAATGTCAGTTTCATTACTTCTTAGAGACTTCCCTCTTGATTTCCTCAGCCCTTTCATGCCAAACTGAATTAGTGTTTCTCTTGACCTGAATCTCTGCTGTCATTCTGGGTTCCCTCTTTACCACCATTGTGGGAATCCCCTTCATCTTTCTCCTGTGTTGGATCTCTTTGGATATCTGAATCCTACGTCATCATCTTCTTTCTTGGCTTACTTCTTCTATTAGTGGAACACCTCCTCCAGTAGTTTCTTGAAAAAAATGTGCATGTGGGTCAAAGATTTGGAGAACTTTGTACCTAAGTCTCACAATTGATTAAAAGTTTGACTGGGAATGGAATTCTGGGTTGGTAACCACTTTCCCTCTGCATTTTAGGGAGATTGTTCTATTTTCTTCTCGTTTCCGGTGTTACTATTGAGAAACTGAACGTCATTCTGATTCCTAAACCTTTGTGTATGACCTGTCCTTTCTTTCCAGAAGCGTTAGCATCTTTATTTTGTTCTCAGAGGCCTGAAAATTAATGATTATTGTTTTGCTGTGTTTTTTTTTTTTCCCCATTATTCATGCTGGGTACTTAATATGGAAACTCAAACCTTTCCATTCTGAGAAATTTTTGTGCTATTTCTTAGTTAAGTTTCTCCCTCATATTTTCCTACCTCTCTATTTCTGGAACTTTTTCCTTTGGCTATTTTTCATACTATTCTCTCCTTTCTTTCTATCTCTATTACTTTCCTACATACTGAAATATTTCCCCATCTTATAACTCTTCTGTTATATTTTTCACCTCTGCTATCACATACTTCATTTTTAAGATATTGTCGTTGTCATCTTCTGAATGTTTCAAGTACGTATTATTTTCTCTTACCTTTCAAATTTTAATTATAATTTTCTAGTGTTTTCTGCTCCCTGCCTTGCCTGTGTACCTTCTAAATTCCTTTTTTTTTTTTTAAATTTCCCCTTCAGTTCTGTACACACTATTTCATGTTAAACGGTTTTTTTCCTCAGTTTTCTGGTGACCCTTGGATCTTTGATCATATTTAAAGATGAAGCACTGAAAAATGGATAGTGAGTGGATAGGGCTTTCAGACTTCACTGACTGGAAAGGGATGCAGCCATTTGTTGGGAATCCCAAACCATCAGTATCTGTTGGTTTTTCTCTTGGGTTGATCAGTACCCCCCGAAGAGGAATTCTCCAAATTCCTGCCTAGGGTGTGCAAGCCTCTCTCTCAACATTGTTTGGAGCCGTGTAGTCTGCAGGAAGAAGGAATTGCATCCATTTAATACATAGATTTACCCTGTTTTCAGGGCAGTGCTCTGCCTACAGGTGTGTCTACTGTCCTTGAGGCCAGAGTCCTGATTCAAAGGGTCACCTTCCATCTTCTGCCAGGCTAAGAGAGGAGTAGTTGCCTGGTATGGAGTATGGGAAGAGGCCCTAAGTAATCCCCATTTGGAGTTTCAAACCAATTCACTTTCAGATTCAATTTCTGGGTGTTTTGGAGGTTCCTCAATAAAAGTTTACCTGCTCCTGGGCACTCTTCACTATAAAATTAGTCTTTAGCTTTCTGTCGTCCCACTATTTGTTTTTCCCTCCCAAAATGTTGTTGTAATCACCTTCTCTTCAATTCTCCTTGTCTTTTGGGGATTTGGGCCTTTAAATTTTTATTTTGGTGGAGTTTTATTTTGGTGGAGAGGTTAATAGATGCCATGTTTTTTAAGCTTTTAAAACGATTATATTTAATGCCACCTTTTATGTATGATTTTTCACAAATGAATTTTCAATCCTCAATTCCAATGCTGTGCAATAAATTTAGGGTGGGTAGCTGCTTAAGTTGGCGTGATGTTTCATACAGGTGGTATTTTTAAATGCAGTTTGGTACTGAATTATCAATACAGCATTTTTGTCTAATTCATTAGACAACTGGTTTTAATTCAGTTAAATTCTGCTTGATTCTCAACAGTGAGAAAGCAGGATTGCATTGGAGGGTATATTCCTCCTTTCCTCCCCACTCCCTCCCCATGGCTTTGTGCCCTCAATACAGCACACAGATATGCTATTCCCAAGCATAACATGGGATCTGAAAGAGAATGCAGACAGCAAAGTAGAAATCAATTTATCTAATGCATTGGTCTAGCAGTGTCTGCCTTGCACTCAATGTGTATGTCCTTTTTGTATCAGAAGTGAACTTGTGGTTGCTTTACTGGCTTTCTTTCCTCACTGTACTTAGATTAGTTGCCATCAGGTGCAGGGTGCAATGCAAGAAAATGAGGAAGCAGGGTGGAAAGAAGGACTTTCAAGGAATTCCCTGGCGGTCCAGTGGTTAGGACTCCGCACTTCCACTGCAGGGGACACAGGTTCGATCCTTGGGCAGGGAACCAAGATCCCACACACTGCATGGCGTGGCTGAAAGTAAATTTAAAAATTAAAAAAAGAAGGAATTTCCTGACTCGATGTCTGTACTATCTTACTAAATGCAACCTGGAAGCAGAGGAAAGATGTGGGCAAAACACCGGTGACTGAAGTAGAAAAGAGTTTTCCATAAGGAAGAATGGGATGAGACACATCTCTTGTCAAATCTTCTTTCTCTTTCCTTTCCTCTTTTCAGATACAGGTGCAGTGACTAGGGAGAGAAAAGTTCTTCAGTGCAGTCATGCGTCAAGGTCTCCCACCCAGATCTTTCATTCACTCTTAGAAATGTCACAGAACACCAAGAGATTATGAATTTTATGATTCCACTCTTTTATCAAAACTAATAGATGTAATTTAGGTAAACTTGATATACTTCAGTCTTCATTTATGAGAGTCCTTTACGCTTTTCATCATACATCCTTGTCACTGATAACGTCTGAAATTTACATAACCAACCTCGCTATTCTGGGACGCAGCCTTGCTCCCCAGATTAGATGCACTGTGACCAGTGCAGACACACCTCCCACTGTGGAGGACAAGGCAGCCTGGAGTGCTGGACGGAACACCAGCTCTGGGAGCAGGTAAGTTCAAACTCTGGCTCTGTCATTTATGAGCCGGTTGATTTTCTTTGTGTGTGAATTTACGTGTCCTTTCAACAGAAACTGAAAGCTATGTAACTTCATTGCTTCTTTTCTTCCCCTTAGTTTCCAGAAAATTGGGAGCTCAACCATCACTCTGTTGTACCAGATGACTCATTTCAGGGAGCTGGTAGAGTCTTTTCCCTTTGTTTCCCACGATGATCTTTACTGTGTTTGATTGTCAGTGTCTCATGTTATATTTCTGTCTGTTGTAAACCAGATAAAGTCATCACGTATGAACCTAAAACACTTTTTACGTATTGATGCTTCTGTTGATGTCACTAATCAAGGCTGACCTTTCTCTGCACGGCTCTTGATGCCACTTTGCTCTCCATCTGATGACTTTTGCCGGGTGAGTGGTGTGACATGCTGATTTCAGTTCATTTTATTTGCTCCTTTTTTTTTTTTTTTGCGGTACGCAGGCCTCTTACTGTTGTGGCCTCTCCCGTTGCGGAGCACAGGCTCCGGACGCGCAGGCTCAGCGGCCATGGCTCACGGGCCCAGCCGCTCCGCGGCATGTGGGATCTTCCCGGACCGGGGCACGAACCCACGTCCCCTGCATCGGCAGGCGGACTCTCAACCACTGCGCCACCAGGGAAGCCCTATTTGCTCCTTTTATAGAAAGGTGAGTTGGTACTGATTATTTAAAAGCCTGGTTTTTAAAGTTGTAGAGTTTTCTGAAAATTAATGTAAAGGGGGAGGTGTTTGGAGCTACAGTTTTCACTTCCTATCAGAAAACATACAAGTTCATAAACTAAGGAATTTTACTTAGAACTGCCAAGCGAGCATTAGATCCTATTTCTTTTAAGTATACATGCAATCCATTGAGCAAGCATTTATTGAGTATCTGTTATGTGTCAGACCTGTCCCTGTCTCTCGGAACACAGACATGAAAAGACAGATCTTGTTCTTGAAATATCTGGCAGTCCAGTGGGAAAGACTAATAAAAAAAATGAACAAGTACAATAAAGTATGATAAATGCTGCAGTAAACTGCTATGGGATCATGGAGTTGAAGTCAACTCTTTCTAACAGGAACTGATTCTTGAATGTTTTTGAATATGTTTAGCTTTCATAAATACCAGTTTCCCAAAGTGGTTGGGAACTCTGCTCTTACCAGCCACGTATTTGTATTTTAGTGATTCCACATCCTCACCAACACTTACTATTGTAAGTGTCCTTCCTTTAGCCATTCTGGTAGGTATGTCATATATCATGGTATCTCATTCTGGTTTTAATTTGCATTTTCCTGATGAGTAGATATTGGTGGAGGCAACAGGTGTGGAAGGGTGGGAGGTCATTACAGACAGGGAAACCAACATAAAGAGGAAGACTCAGAGGCTAGAGATAATGAAGGATATGAGAGGTACAGAGAATGGTAAGAGATGAGACAACAGAGGAGTCTAGGAGTATAAAAGTCTTAGCACAGCACACAAAGGTCGAACTTCCCATAAAAATCACTGGAAAGTTAAACCATCAAAAGATTTTTAAGGGCTTCCCTGGTGGCGCAGTGGTTAAGAGTCCGCCTGCTGATGCAGGGGACACAGGTTCGTGCCCCGGTCCGGGAAGATCCCACATGCCGCGGAGCGGCTGCACCCGTGAGCCATGGCCGCTAAGCCTGCGCGTCCGGAGCCTGTGTTCCGCAACGGGAGAGGCCACAACAGTAAGAGGCCCGCGTACCGCAAAAAAAAAAAAAAAAGATTTTTAAGTAGGAGATAAATATAACCAGACCTGTAGTTAAATGATCCCTCTGACAACAGTGTGCAGGACAGATGGGAGGACACACTACTAGAGGAAACAGCTAGGGAAGGAGACAAAGAGAGCCTGGATAGAGGCAGTGATACCAAGGACCATGCAAAGAAGTGGTTTAAGAGACATTTAGACAACAGAATTAGCAGGATTGACTGGACAAGGCAGGTGAGACGGAGTGCAGAGCCCCAGATGGCACACGGGATTCTGGCTTGGTAATGAAATAGATGGTGATGATATTTACCAGCCTGGCAAATAAAGGAAAAGAAGCAGATACAGCCTAGGATATGATGGGAGAGGGTAGCAAAATTCATTTTGGACATGTTATATTTGTTTTTTTGTTTTTTTGTTTTGCGGTACGCGGGCCTCTCACTGCTGTGGCCTCTCCTCGTTGCGGAGCACAGACTCCGGACGCGCAGGCTCAGCGGCCATGGCTCACGGACCCAGCCGCTCCGCGGCATGTGGGATCTTCCCGGACCGGGGCACGAACCCGTGTCCCCTGCATCGGCAGGCAGACTCTCAACAACTGCGCCACCTGGGAAGCCCTTGGACATGTTATATTTGAAGTGATGGGAGAGCATCCAATTAGATAGACATTTTTCCTTCCCTAGCCTCAAAAACCTATCCCAGAATCCAAGTAGTGTATCCCTAGGTTTAATATTTCCTTGCCTTAGAAAAGAGTGAAGAGGATTTTGTTTTCAAACCTTAATCCATAGGAACAACAGAGCTATATTTCTAAAGGGACAAAGGGACCCTGGGGATTGAGAGAGGAAATAAAAAGGAAGTGTCACAGCCTTTGAGAGTAGGAAAAGGGCCCTCTGAGAAAAAAAATCTGCAAAACAAAGAGGGATGCTAGGACGGGCATTGCTATATGTCTCTCAGAGTGGCTGGCAGTAGTCAAAAGCAAGACTGCATAGCAGAGAACAAAAGTATAAGAGTCTGAGCTCTGTAGATTACATACTGGTCATCAGCATGTGTAGGGTGGTTAAAGCCATGGGGAAGGGCGAACTTACTCTAGGGTTGCTTATAAGGTAAGAGGAGAAAAGGGCCAAGATGATGGGAAACATCAGTGTTTAGGGTTTGACAGTAGAACAGAAGGAGTCTGAAAAAAGAATGCCCAGAGACACAAGAAGAGACCAGCAAAGAGCAATGGCATGGAAGCCAAGGAAGAGAGAGCTTCTAGAAGGAAGTCGTCAATATGGTCAAGTGCTGGAAAGAGAAGTTAAATAAGGTGAGGATTTTAAAGAGTTAGAAAGTCATTAGGGACTTTGCCAGAGGCATTTCACCAGATTGATGGGTTATAAGCTTTATTCTGGGGAGCTATAAAGTGAATGAGCAATGAAGAAGTGAGGGAATGTTTTATATCCTTTTATGGGGTTAAATAATGAAGTGGATAAAATATAAGGTGATCTCTAAGAGGGATTACAAGTTTGGGGGAGAGAATTTTCCTTTAATATGGTAGAAACTTTAGCATAGTAAAAGGCTATGGAGAAAACAGTGATAGAGAAATTGAAAAAATGGGAAAGAGAAGAGGTTAAGAAGAAGTGACTGAGGCATCAGAAGGAAAACCAACAGAGAGGTCTAAGGGAAGGGAAGGTTGTCCACTATACCAATTGCTTTTAAAAACTCATGAAACATAAGGGCAGAAAGTATTCTGCTGTGTTTGTCAACTAGGACATCAAGAATGGCTTTTGGAGAGCAAGTCAATTGCGTATTGAAGGCAGAAGCAAGAGTGCAAGGCGCCGAGATCTGAAGGGAATATGGGGAACCGAAAACCGAAAGTTTAAGATTACGTTGTCAAGACACTTGCCCGTGGTAGAAGAAAATAAGTCAATTCACTAAACCTATCACCTCCACCAGGCCCAGGGCCTCCATGAGTGGCCAGTGTACAGGGACCCTGCCTTGCTTATTGGAGTGGGGTGGGCACTAGAAAAGGGAAGTGAACTTTATGGGCACAGATATCAATCAAGGTGGGACAGCTAAAGTAATAACGTTGACTTGCTCTTGGTGGAACCTCTTCTTGCGGGAAATTAAAAGTCTATTCATGGTTCAGTGACAGAAGCACAGTGACACTATTGGAAGAGATTTTATATTTTTCGATGGAGGAAACATTCCCCTTTTTCTTGGAGATTAATGTATCTCCCCAATAATTTAGCTGTTGAAATAATGTTCAGAGACATGCTCTCTGCTAGGCTGCCTTTCAGAAATCACATTTTCCCTTTTCTATATTCCTCATTATTTTGAGCCATGAATAGGAAAGAAAAGGGCCATGAAGGAGCTTATAAGCCAAATACTTTTGTTTACACCCTCATGACCTCAGAATAGCTAAGTAATCAGTCAATACCAAAAAATAAAGCCAAATAAGTTAACAATCATTGAATGAAGTCTAGCTTGTTTTTGTGTCAACTTACTCATTCTGTAAGTATGGACACTTATAATTATGTCCTTAAAGCAAATGAGGATTTTCAAAAGTCAAGTGTAACCATGGGCTGTGGCTTTTATTAGTCACAGCCTCCAGGAGTGTTGATTCAGCTGAGCAGGAAGCAACAGGAGCATTCTGACTTAGTTAGTAGTCATGTGTGGGGGAAGGGTGTGGGACTGGGTAGGAGATGAAAGAAAAAGATAAGCAAGTAATTTTAAAAAACACCTTGTATTATGATTTAGAAAGTAGCATTTATTTTTTTTATGCTGTAACATGTTCAGTTTCATAATGGGTTATGAAATTTGCTACATTCCTTTAATGATATCTGAGCAGACTAAGAGCAGGGAGGAAATTACCAAACATGAGTGTAGGCAATTGGTGATAAACACTTCTGCAACACTTAAAAATATTTAACACCCTCTGCCTTTGTTCTGTAAGGGCATACTACCATTCCATTATCATTTTTAAAATTTTACAACTCAAGTTGTTGAGTGCCATGTCTAGTCTATTGGAGATAAAGAAAACAAAACCACCATTACTGAAAAAATCTCAAATAAGGATATGTTCATCAATTTGGAGATAGCCTGCCTTTCTGAATACTTGAGAACATTCTTGAAAAATTTGAAGGGTGTAAAATTTAAATTACTTTAAAAATTAACTTAAAGAAAAAAATTAAGAATTTAAATTGTAAAAATACAAGCAAAAGCCAAAGCTAACATGAGATAAAAATTTTGGTCTTAAGAATCCTTTGGGTATGAATAGACAATCTTTCTGAGAGTAAAGGGTTTTTGGCCAACTTTTTAAATTCCACTTCCACCCCATCTAACCCACTCCACAACTTAATACAGTGCCTGATGCATATGTATTCAAGAAATATTTATTGAGGACAAATGTGTACCAGGCATTTGTTAGGGGATAGGGACACGGGAATGAGTAAGAAGGTATCTACTTTCTGTTGGAGAGTATAAAGACTAACACCAAAAAAAAATCTATAAATAAACAGTTTAATGATGTGCTCTATACATTAACACCTAGATTTTATAGATGTTGCATCAGAAATTGGTAAAATATACAGAGTGCCAACTATGCTGAAATGTCCAATGGGTTCAATGGGTCACAAAGGACTTTACAAGAGGTGTCACTGGGGAAAGTGATCAGACCAAGAGAAGAGACATCTAGATAATGAGATAGTTGAGCATTCCACAATAAAACTGTCTGGGCTCTGCCTGATGGCCCTACAGCAAAGCCCTCCATGAAAAAGCCCAGCCTCCCTACACAGAGCCTCGAATCAGCATTTAGTGCCTGCTTATAAATATGGGCAGAAAGCCAAGGATCACCAAATATCTGAGGAGAGCTTCCAATGTGAAAGACAGAATCCAAAACAAACAACAACAACCCAAGAGCAAATTGGGAAAAAGCACAATTTAAAGAGAAATAATGTCTAGATATCATAACTGATATTCTTAGGACAAATAAGAAAAGATGATGTATTCACAAGTAGGGATGGAGAGCTATGAAGAAGGACATTCAGAGAGCAAAAGAAATTTAATGTGATACTAGAAATACAAAACTCAGTAGAAGACTTAAATGACAAAAGTGAGGAAATATTCTAGAAAGTAAAACTCTAGATGTTGGACTCTAGACGATCCAGCATTCAAATCACAAGAGTTCCAGAAAAAGAGAACAGAATAAACAAAGGAAGGAAACAATCAATGGAATACTTTTCAGAATTTAAAGATAAAAGTTTTGAAATTATGAGAGTCCACTGAGGGCCTAGCACAGCATCACAAAATTTCAGAGTCCAGAAGAAAAGAGAATCTCTAAAGTCCCTGGGGTAGGGGTTGGGGAGGGGGGAGGATTACATTTGAATAATCTAGAATCAAGATGGCATCAGACTTCCATTGCAAAACTGGTAGCAAAAAGTTAATTAATGAACACTGCTCCCAAATTTTGGAGGAAAATTTACTTCAACCTAGAATTCTATACTCAGAAAAACTATCAATCAAGTGGTAGAGGGGACTAGAGTCTTTTTTGTTTTTTGCGGTACGCGGGCCTCTCACTGCTGTGGCATCTCCTGCTGCGGAGCACAGGCTCCGGACGCGCAGGCTCAGCGGCCATGGCTCACGGGCCCAGCCACTCCGCAGCATGTGGGATCCTCCCAGACCGGGGCACGAACCCATGTCCCCTGCATCGGCAGGCGGACTCCCAACCACTGCGCCACCAGGGAAGCCCTAGAGTCATTTTAAGACATACAAGGTCTCAAAACATTTACTTCTCCACCATCCTTTCTGAGATTGCTACTGGAATATGCACTTCACCAAAACTAGAGAGTAAGGCAAGAAAGAGGAAAGCATGCAAAACAAGAATTTTGAGATCTAACAGAGGAGAGTTGTGAGGGAAACCACAGGGTGATAGCAAATGGAAATGCCAGGATGGCAGTTAATACAGGCCTAGAGAACACCCAGTCCAGATGGGAACAAAACAAATCACACTCAAAGAAATATTATCCCCAAAATAAAATTAATAGGATATCTTAGTGTTTAAATGTATTGAGGAAAAATACAGATTTTCCAAACAATTTGAAAATGAAATAGTGAGAGAAATAGAAAACTAAACCAACAAGTGAAGGAGATTATTAGTTAAGGAAATCAAAAAATTATACAAGAAAAGAAATGAATTAATAGTACACTACATGGCTCAGGTGGGAATACACAACCACAATATTGAAAATGGTGAATACTAATCTAACTAAGAATTATAACCATACTGGGAGGAAAAGGAAAGTGAGGAGGATGTGTAAGATGTCTTGAAGGGTGAGAGCATGAAATACTTATTAAACACTTGTTTTCTATAATGAGAGTTTAACAGATAGGTCTAACTGGAAAAGAAAATCAGAAGAGAGCAGTATAAGGATGCTACTTAGAAAAAAAGGAGCAAATACCAGGAGAAACATCTAAAATATTAGAAAGTAGTTGCCTCCAAGAAGCAGAAATGGGGGTATGTGCCTACAAGAAACCTGACTTCTATTTAAAAAAAAAAAAAAAAAGAAAACTTGGAGAATTACCATACTTCACTGAATTTCAATGTACTAAGATGCACTATTATTTTATGTACCACAAAGAAAAATAATGCTGAAAAATTAGGACAAAATGCCATCCTATAGCTTAGAATTTTTTATATTGATTGAAAGAGCTATTTTGGCTTAGATTTCTTCTCATATCTCACTATTGTACATACATAAAAAAGAACATGTAAATTAAATAAATTAACCACAGTATTTCTAAAACTTCCTTAGAGAGTCCAACTCTTCTGAGTTGTCTTGGACTCAAAGTTATTGATCTCCATATTTTTCCAGACAGTATTGATCTCTGTGCTACCAGAGTATTAGCAATATACAGCATCTACTAAAAGAGTGCTTACTTAGCCTTCCTAAGTAAGCCACTTAATATTTTAATATTGCGTTTGGGCTTTCTTCCAGGCTGCTGACACCCACTCTGCAGCTTTTCATACTGTCATAATTTAATTTTACCAGAAGATGTCAATAAAAGTTGATTATATTCCTTCCTCAAATGGTCCTTCAGTGATTATTGAATAAAACACCAGAGAGTTGCAGTTGTCCAGTCATATCACCCTAAATAATAATCAAGTTTGTGCAAGCAGATAATAATCACTATGTTAGAATGACTTTCTGGCTGATAGCAAGTGGAAGACACCATCAATTATAAGTGTATCCCAACTTCAGACATGTTAAATATAAAACCAAAGAAGCTCCATAATTATCTTCAATACAGACTTTAAACCCTAGAAGAATAGGAGGAGGATGAAGAAAAAGAGAAGAGAAAGATTATTCTAATAATCCAGACAAGAACTAAGGCACAAGCAGTGAGGATGCAGAGAAGAAAATGGACACTAGGCATATTTAGAAATTACAATCAACAGGTCTTGGTATTGATAGAAAGTTTGAGGATGAGGGCAGAAAAGGAGCAGAGGATGACTGTAGGACTTCTAGGTTATATATCTGGATAGGGAGCAAAGAAAGTATTAGGGGGAAAATTAGTTCAATTTTTGGATACAGTGAATTTGAGGTTTCATTTGACATCCAGACAGAGTTGTCCAGTAGGCAGTTGGATGTATAAATCTGGAGCTTAATAAAGTTGCTTAGTCTGCAGATATAAAATTAGGAGACATCAATCTATGGTACTGGATCATATTGCCCATGGACAGCCGGAAACCAAATCAACACAAACAAACAACAACAAAAAACCCCCAACAACCAGTACTGTATTGGTTAGTATTTACAAAGTACATACAAAGAAGAGAATCTACTGTGACTAGTTTAAAAGGAAACAGATTTATTACAGAATATTAAGTGGCTTACTTAGGAAAACTAATGAAAAAGACTCTCTCCTAAGCTTTTAGAAACAATTCCCAAAGGCACACTGCAGAACTGGGCAGCTGAAGAAGCTGCTGCCTTTAAAATGATCAGACATCTGTAAAATCAGGAAACTGTCTGCCACATCAGAAACTATTGTTACAGCCACCTGCTCCAGAACCCCATAATGTCCACTAAAATCTGCACCAGCAAAAAATAAAAATTAAAAAGCCTCATGCCCTGAGTCCCTCCTCTCAAATTAACTTCAAATCTAAGTCTTGCACAAATGTATCTACCTGACTGGCAGAACTTAAATTATATCCAGGATATAAATATATTTATATTTAAATATATATTTAAATTTTCTAGATATCCTAAATATATTCTAGGATATCTAGAAAACTTTTGTTGTTGTTGTTGTTTGGTGGGTGGTGGGGATCTGGGGGGGTTTATTTGCCTTTCTGGCTTCCATGTGTTAGAAGGAGGCTGGGCTGAAATGCATGATGAATGAGCCAAACCACGTTACCTATCATAAGGATAAAAACAGAACACTGGGGAAAATGAACATTGAAAGTGTGATAAATCAATCAGGGGAAGAGAAGGCATGGTCAGAATGGTAAGCACCACGGTGAGCACACTACAAGGAAAGCCAGTAGAAAAAGGAATTTTTAGAAGAAAAAATGAGTGGTAAAGCAGCATTAGAAGCTGCTAAGAAGTAAAAGTTTGAACAGCTAGGTAAGATTTAAAGAGTGTCTGATAGAGTCATCAAAAACAATACCCTTTGGTGACCTTGGCAAAGGCAATTTCAGAGAAGTGACTAAGGAGAATGTTTGAAATGGATTAAAAAGCGAACGGGAAGCATAGACTGTGATTTCAAAGAGTTTAGCCTCATCTTAAATGTAAAGTAACCTCTAAGAGCCTGAGTGTCCTCATCTGGTGAGATGGATTTATATATACCCTGTAGGTTTGTTGTAAGTGTAACTTAGTGTGGCCAGGCCTTTACCACCAGAGTAGAGGGTTAATTTAAATATTAACCTCATTGTTGCACCTGGGGTCTCCCTAAGCACCTCCTGGCTGTTGGGGTTTAGGGCGACTGAATCGTTCACCCCCTCATCACTTCCAGCTCCTTCCAAGTTAAGTACCTACTCATGATACCTATGGATATCAAAGTATCCGTTTTATTAATGGTAAAACAGACATGAAGAAAACAGCTTGGGCCTGAGGCTGAATTGAACTTGCACTCCCAGCTAGACCCTGCCCCACCTGCTCACCATGTGGGAGATAAACATGAGAAAGAGCCATAGCCCTTACCCATCTTTGAGGCAAGTAGCTGCAGATCAAGAACCAGGAGATAAGGCCCTGTCTGGTAGGAAAAAATGAGGAAGAGCCAAGAAAGGGATGGAGAGAACGATGGATGTTTCCTCCATGGTACTTCTCAAGGGCATGAACGTGTTTGTAGAAACCACAGAGGGGAAGAGAGGGGTTCTCCCTATCTAAGGGTTGAGGGTATCTCTCACTGCCCACAAACAAGATGGCTTCCACATCATAATCCATGCATGGTGGAAGCAGAGCATGGCTAGGGTGGACCTCTCCTCTAGTCTATTCTTCTTTCTTTTTTATTGCCGCATGCTGGCCTCTTACCGCTGCGGCCTCTCCCGTTGCGGAGCACAGGCTCCGGACGCGCAGGCTCAGCGGCCATGGCTCATGGGCCCAGCCGCTCTGCTGCTTGTGGGATCTTCCTGGACCGGGTCACAAACCTGTGTCCCCTGCATCAGCAGGCAGACTCTCAACCACTGCGCCACCAGGGAAGCCCCATTTTTATTCTACTCAATTCAGGGATGGTTGTATGAGTTCAAATGGAGACCATACTCAAGTTACCTCTCATCTATGGAGGAGAAAAAGAAAAAGGAGGTTTTCAAGTACACTGTGATTACACTAAGAATATTAACACTACTCAGAAGAATACGTGTAACAGAGAACAAACCTGACTCAATATTGGATCTATTCCTTTAGCCCTAACCTTTGTGCTCTGTTGCCCTGCTTAGTCATTCTGGCTCTGCACCTTTGAAAAGGAATATTGCCTAGAGCCTGAAATATACATAATAGTCCTTTCTCAAGACTCTGCCTCCCATATCCTTGACCTGTTAAGGTATAACACTTTTCATTCATATAGAGATAAAAAGTTGCAGAACAGAGAATAACATTGGTCTTGTTGGAGGTTTACAAGAACACTGTCACCTGACCTACTTGGACAGCTGTAAGAACAAGGGATTATTACATCCACTTTGGGGTCTGGCCAGAACCAAGAAATATGCAACAACCAATCACTCGTCCTCCCCTTTTAGTATAAAAGAAGCCTGAATTCTAACTCAGGTAAGGTGGTTCTTTGGGATGCTAGTCTGCCATCTTCTTGGTCTGCTGACTTTCCAAATAAAGTCTCTATTCCCTGCCCCAGCACCTCATCTCTCCATTTATTGGCCTGTCATGCAATGAACAGTACAAGCTTGGACTCTGTAACATAAGCTTCCAGAGATTTATTTATGAACTACTGAGTTCATAAATCATGTGGTTCACAACCATAGCTGTGATGCAGGGATCAGAAAGGATGAGGAAGCTACTGCTGCCACACAACTGCCTGTCCACACCCATAAAGCTAGTGGCTGGACACTAGAACCACTTCAGAAGAGAACACCAAGGTCTTTGCTCACTAGCCAAAAATCAGCCAAAAAATAGAAGGAAGATGGCTTCTGCTTCACTTCTGCTTTCTACATGTAAAGCAATATGTACACAATAAAATTCATCCAAAAGAGTCAGGCAATGTGGTTTCCTGCTTTCCAGCCTCTGCACTATAGGAAACCACCTAAACAAGACGGAAGTGGATGCTGAGTACCAATCAGCTATATCCAACATACACACACACACACAATCCATGACGACAAGATGACTGGCCCTTCTTGTTATGTGAATTTTCTGCTAACCATTACAGAACACAGGCTGGAAATAATATCAATGAGAAAAATGGAAAGTTATAATAAAAGTTCCACATTTCACACGGGCTATAGTTTTGGCCTCTAGAGTTCCTGGTTACTGACGTCCTGTAAGAGATTAAGTATATGTCTGATGGGCAGCTCTGTGCTTTCAATTCTCTTGAGGTCCAGGCTCACCCATGTTCTCTGGTACTCTACAGTAAAGAGTCTGATTCCATTTTTGATATTTGATGGCTGACAGTTTTCAGACCTTGCAACTCTCCCCCTCCCCCTATGCCCCCCATCTGGGCAAGCTGATAAGAAAGCCCACATGCTCCCAACTTTGGCAGTGGTAGGAAGTTCAAATCTTTGCCAGCATGAGGGAACCCTCACCCAAGCCCCACCTTCTAACAATTATAAAAGCCCAAGCCAGTCTCCCCTCCCTGATGTCTCAAGCTATTTTCAGACCCACTTGGGAGTTGCCCTACTTTCCCAAGAAAGCCTTATTGTGTGAGTGATAAACCTTGCATATCCTCTCGGTCCACGTGGCAACATCAGTCTTGACATACGAACCACAAAATGGAACATCCATCTTGCCCCTGAGGAATGCCCACAAGATACTCCACCCCATAGCCCCCCACACCATACATCTCTGACTCCATCTTGCTTCCAGTTGGTCCCTGTTCCCTACCTACAGACACCGTCAAAGCAGAATTATATTCCTTTGTCCTGAGTGGGCAGTTGGCCTCTCTGCGGAATAAGATTGGGTGAAGCCCAATTAACGAGGGCTCTGCTTTGCCCAAGAATGTTCTTCTCAGAGCACTTCCTCCCAGGGACCACATTCACCTTTCTCCCCATTGCCAAATCCAGATTAATGCCTCATGCCCACATGAAACTCTCTTACTGGATTATTTCATCCATAATCACTTGCCGCTGTCATCTGTGTCCACTCATCCCTCTGCTATGTTCTTTAGGAGTTAGATGCCTGGCTTAGTACCTTACTTCACCTCAAGACTCTTTTAACCTGGGAGCACGAGAGGTACTATCCTCAAAGTTCAGAGGCCAATGATATTTACTTGTAAACAAAAATCCTGCCTTTCATCATGGTTATCCTTCACTGCCAGTCCAGATTCAGACCTCTCCAGCCACCGTCTTCTCCCATAGTTTCTTCTTAATACTGCTCATTTTGCCTGGAATAGACTACCTTTAAGATCTTCATCCGGATAACGCCTTCTCATGCTACTAGACTCTGTTTAGAGCTTTCTCTTCTCTGCCAGGGCTAAGATTGCCCTTCCATTGTCCCCACTGTAAAGGTAAATAAATAAAAGATGAGAGGGATTGCAAATTGGCAGCTTATAGTCTGATTCTGGCTGGAAGCTATATTTTATTTGGCTTTCAGAGGGGGTTTTTTTCCATAAAAAAAACAAAAATTTCCCAAAAGAATTCCAAGCAGGATCTCAAAGAGATATTTGCACACTCATGTATACTGCAGCATTATTCACAATAGCCTAGAGGTGGAAGCAACCCAAATGTCCATCAACAGAGGAATGGATAAAGAAAATGCGGTATACAATAGAATGAGGTATACAGTAGAATGTAGTGTGCAATCCAATATTCATCCTTTAAAAAAGAAGGAAATCTTGTCACACAGTACCACATGGATGAGGCTTGAGGATGTTATGCTAATACTGAACCATCTCTAAACTGTTAGAATAAAACTTATTTGCTTAGGTTGTATAGTTCTTTTAATATTTCGCTATTATTCTCTTCTCCAATTTTTAAGTCATATATATAGTTCCATAAGAATGTTGTGTGGGGACTTCCCTGGAGGTCCAGTGGTTAGGACTCCACGCTTCCACTGCAGGGGGCACAGGTTCAATACCTGGTTGGGGAACTAAGATCCTGCATGCTGCGGCACAGCCAAAAACAAAGAAAGAGAAAGAAAGAAAGTTTTGTGTAGTTTTGTCTTTATGCTGTTTTTTTAATTTTTGAATCGTTTCCGTGGTAATTTTGTAAAATAAATTGGAAAGATTTCTATACTCCATGCTCTTAAATAGCCTAAAAATGAAAAAAAAAAATTTGCTCCTTGAATATTTGGAACAATATACCTGTAAAACCTTCTGGGTATGGAGGTTTGGGATAGCTCTTTACATTTTTTTCAATGTCTATTCTGAATTTATTCATGCTTTTCACTTGCTTTTTTAGTAAATTTGGAAATATTTTCTTCGAAAATCCTGAATTTTCTTAGGATATTCAAATTTATCATTATAGAACGTATCTCATATTTTCTCACTTTAAAAATTGTCTTTTTCTTGAGGATGCGATCAGTCAAATTAAGAATGTGGAAAATTCTAGGGACATATAACTTTGTTTTTTTAACAAATAAATGGCACGTGGGAAATAAGGGGTGGGATAGCTGTTATAGACTAAAGATACTTAAAGCAACACGTTAACTAAATGCAATGTGTAGACCTTCTTTGGACACTTATTTGAATAAAACAATTGTTAAAAAAAAGAGTTTGATATCATCAGGGAAAGTTGAACACATACTGGATATTAGATGATATTAAAAATTATTGTTAATTTATTCAGTGTAATGATATTATGGTTAAGGTTTACATTTTCAAAGTCCTAATTTGTTAGTGATATAAAGTATTTATAGGTAAAAGCCTATGGTATATGGATTTCCTTAAAATACTCCAAGGGAAAAAGAAGTGGGGAGTGGAGAGAGTAAAAAACAGAGGAATAAAATAACAAAAATGGCAAAATGTTGATAACTGTTGAAGCTGACTGACAGTACATGGGAATGCATTGTATTATTTAAAATATTTGAGATGTCTAAAATTTTTCCCTCTTCTTTATGGGTTATCCCTTTTATCATTCTGAATGTTATTTATATTTTCTCCATTTATTCTAGATTAACCTTCTGGAGATATTTTTGTCTTAGAAAACAAGCTTTTAAATTTATTTACTAACTATTTTGCTTTAAAAGTGAGTAACTTAAGTTTTTATCTAAAAAATAATTCATTCTGTTTGTATCTTTTAGGTCAATTTTGTTGTTCTTTGTACGGCTTCTTGAGTTGAAGAGTTAATTTATTTTCTTTTCCTGGTTACTAATTAAAGCATTTAAGGCTATGAATTTCCCTTCAAGTACAGTTTTGGTGTATCCCATAAGTTTTGACAGGCACCATTTTCTACATGTGAGAGGCTACAGTGCATGTGGTAGATTAGTACTTAATAATCATTCTATTGCGCTTCTGTTGTGCCTTCCTGAACTGCAGAGCCTGGAAAGCTAAAAACTACATTTCCCAGATTCCCTAGCAGATAGGGTTTTGAAAGAGATTTAGATTTGGCCAATCAGATGCAGCCATGCAAATTTTGGAAAGCAGGAGAGAGGCAGAGGCAGCGCTTCTGCTGCTTCTGCAGTTGGGCATAGTATTAATTTTTCTGTAGCTGAATTGGCAGAGGTCCCAGTGCCAGTCACTAGTTTTAGGGATGCCGTACGGCAGGCACAGGGCATCATTGTACTGGTACAGACCACAGCTGAGGCTGTGTGGCTCTGGAGTCCCCAGTAGCAAAGACAGTTTCCTGTTTGTGGTGGCATTCTCCCCAGGATAGTCTGTTTCTGTAGCAGCATCTTTTATGGGGTGGAAGACACAGCAGCTGTTTTGGTGACACCATTTGCAGTGTGGTTTTCAGAGTCGTTTCTGAAAGCTCAACCTAGCATCTGGTCTTCAGCACACTCTTAGCATTACTAAAAGCCATTTAATTCCCTATACTAATCTCCCTAAACTGGCCAGAATGAATTCTGTTCTCTGTAACTGAACCATGACTAATATAATAAGTGAAATTAGCAGTGTGGTTCCATACTACTTATGATACAGGGTTGGTTGCCCTTGACAGACCCAAAATAAGCACTGGCTTTAAAAAGTTAGAACTGTGTTTCTAATAGAAACATCTGAGCTGGCATGGCTGTTCCGCTCTGCAAAGTTTAGGCCCTTTCTATCTGTTTGTTCTGATATCCCTCGGCTATTGCCCACATGCTCCAAAATAGCTCACCACTGTTTCCGCATTCCAGCTGGAAAGAGGCAGAGGGAACATCCTTCCCTTCAAAGGCATAACCCAAAAGTTGCATAGGTGACTGAGGCTCATATCCCATTGGCCAGAACTGAATCATGGCCACACTTGGCTGCTAGGAACAGTGACCTCTTTTTGACTGGTCTCTGCCTCTTCATGTCTTGAACATCTCATTAGGTTTACAAAATTCAAAGAGTGTCCTGACCCAGAAAGGGGAAATTGTGCCATATCCTTACTGCTTATGATGTGCTAAATACGTTGAGGTAGTAGTTTGCATTGCTTCGTTTATCCAAGAGTTATTTGCTACCTTGCTATTCAAAATGTGCTCTACAGGGATCAACACCACAAGCGTCACCTGGGAGCTTACTGAAATGCAAGATCTCAGGCCCAACCTCAGACACCTACTGAATCAGAATCCACATTTTAACAAGAAATACTGGTTCAGGGCTTCCCTGGTGGCGCAGTGGTTGAGAGTCCACCTGCCGATGCGGGGGACGCAGGTTCGTGCCCCAGTCCGGGAGGATCCTGCGTGCCATGGAGCGGCTGGGCCCGTGGGCCGTGGCCGCTGGGCCTCTGCGTCCGGAGCCTGTGCTCCGCGACAGGAGAGGCCACGGCAGTGGGAGGCCTGCGTACCGCGCAAAAAAAAAAAAAAGAAAAGAAAAGAAATACTGGTTCAGAAGTCAGAGTTCTACTTCCAGACCTTGAATTAGGTGAAGAAGCAGCAGTCTTATCCTCACCCCTATTCAACTCACCCTACTCTCTAAGGGGGCTTCGGGGATGCAGTTTCTTGGTAGAGTCAATTTACTGGAAGATCCTCTTGTGGGGAAAACAGCAACATAAGATAATGAGGTGTCACTGGAATTTGCTAGGGTTCAATTCCAGTTTGGTTTTTTTTTTTTTTCTGTGCTTACTCCACTAGCCTTCTCTGTAATTTTTATCAACTAGCATGATTTCATCTGTTTCTCTGACTCCCTTCCCTTTCCCTCACCCTTTCTCTCTTGCTCTCTTCTCTCCATTTTTCTTTATTTCAGGGGTTGCAACTAGTTGTCCAGGGTCTAGGTTCACGTGTTTTGATTGGCTGCCATAGTAGTTTAAGAAAATCTGAATTTGAATGGCTTTAGATAAGCATGTACTCTTGACACCACACATTCCCTACCAATCCCTACCAGTCTTGCACCCAGCCCAGCCTGACTCATTAATTTACATTACTCCCCATTTGAATTAGTGAATCAAGCAATGCTCCTTTTTCTTCTCCCTGCAGGAAGAATTCAGAGTTGAAGAGTTTACCAGCCCTCACTATAAAGGGATTCAAAGTACTGCTATTGACCAAGTCCTTTTCATTTATTTCCCTCATTTTTATTATGGGATTCCTGACATTAGTTATTTCCTTTCTCTCAATGAAACTGTCATATTATATCACCTCTAGCCTGGTCTCTTTACATTGTACCATGTCCTGGGAATGTGAACCTGAAAAACTGGTACGATTGGATATGAATTGTAAAAGAGTTTGTAACTAATCATTCCTGGCACCTTACGCAGTTTCAGTCATCACTGATCTAATGATACCCACAGTTGCATTATCTTCTTCACCATAATTTATTAGGAGATTGTTCTTCATTTTCCTGGAAATCAGTTCTCCTCTTATACTAAAACTTCACACAAGAAGGAGATCAAAATGGCGGAGTAGGAGGATGCTGAGCCCACCGCCTACCATAAGCACATCAAAAATGCATCTACATGTGGATCAAGTCTCACTGAAAAGTGGAGACTGGCAGAAAGACTCTTATACAACCAAGTCTGTAAAGAAAGATCCACACAGGGCTTCCCTGGTGGCGCAGTGGTTGAGCGCTGAGCCTGCGCGTCCGGAGCCTGTGCTACACAACGGGAGAGGCCACAACAGTGAGAGGCCCGCGTACCACAAAAAAAAAAAGAAAGATCCACACAGAGTCAGGTAGGAAAGGAAGTGAAGTGATCAGGTCAGGACCTGGGCAGCTAGGAGGAGACACAGAAGAAGAGGGGGAATACACAGGCTCAGAGATCCTCCCTGTGGTATGAGCAGTTCAACACATATTGGGCAGCCCAGCTCTAGGCTCTGACACCAGGAAGATGAGTCCCCTTAGGTGGGTTGAAAACCAGCGGGACTAACAGGAGGGCTGTAAGAAACCTAGATTTTGCTCATGGATAGTGTGCACATGCTGCTTACTCGCAGGAACAAGTCAGAAGAAGCAGACTGAAACTGTCTGGGACTCTGGCCAGTCTTCCACAACTGCCCCTGCCTGTGCCCCGGACCACGTCAAGCACCTGCTCTGAACCACTCTAGTTCGTCACAGCTCCCCACTAGGGCAAAGGCTGCTGTTACTGAGGAAAGTGCATAGTTGTGGGGGATGGAGCTGGCTCAGACATGGCACTGCACCTGAAGGGGGCGGGGCAGCCACTGTTGGCTCTCGTGGAGATAACAGAGGGAGCAGCCTGAAACTCTGACTGGTGTGTCTGGACCGCTCAGCATGCCCCACAGCCCACACCAGGCACCCACTCTTGTTCCAGCACTGTTCCACTCTGGAGCAAAGGTGCTGATGCGGCGAGGGGTGAGAAAGTACACTGAGAGGGAACAGAACCAGCTAGCATCTAATCCTCAGAGCTTCTGCTCCAGCACCTTGGGACCCAACCCTGCCCCTGATAGGGTGCTGTCGGCCACTGAGCATAGGAGAAGCCTGGGCTCACACCTACCTCTGACTCTAGCCCCTCCATTTCAAGCCCCACCTCCCACAAAGGTGATAGCTACCCATACAAACTGAGGCAAGACAAGACTGTGCTCACTCCAGATCCAGCTCTCTCACCAAAGCCACTGGGCACAAACTGCACAGGGACACTGCCACACAAAGACACCCCTTCAAGAGTAGGACAGGTAACTGTTTCACCTAATTTTATAGAGACAGAGAAAGTTAAGCAAAATTAGAAGACAGGGGAATTTGATTAGAATGAAAGAACAAGAAGAAAAAAAAAACCTGCAAAAACAACTAACGGAACAGAGATAAATAACTGACAGTTAAAGAGTTCAAAGCATTAGTAGTAAGAATGCTAACTGAAGTAGGGAAAAGAAGAGATGAGTACAGTGAGAAATGTAACAAGGAACTAAAAAAGAACCAGTGAGAGATGAAGAATACAATAACTGAAACGAAAAACACATTAGAAGGAATGAACAGCAGACCAGGTGGTACAGAAGAACGCATAAGTGATCAGGAAGGTAGAATAATGGAAACCACCCAATGAAAACAGCAAAAAGAAAAACAAATTAAAAAATGAGAACAGATTAAGGGACCTCTGAGACAACATCAAGTGTACTAACATTCACATTATAGGGGTCCCAGAAGGAGAACATAGAGAGAAAGGGGTTGAAAATGTATTTGATGAAATTATGGCTGAAAACTTTCTAAACCTGAAGAAGGAAACAGATATCAAGATACAGGGAGCACAGAGAGTCCCAGACGGGATGAGCCAAAAGAAACCCACACCAAGACATACCATAATTATAATGGCAAAAATTAAAGAGAGAATTCTAAAGGCAGCAAGAGAAAAACAAAGAGGCACATACAAGGGAAGCCCCATAAGGCTATCAGCTGATTTTTCTGCAGAAACTTTGCAGGCCAGAAGGGAGTGGCATGATATATTTAAAGTGCCCAAAGGGGAAAACCTGCAACCTAAGATACTCTGCCCAGCAAGGGCAGAATTGAAGGAGAGATAAAGACAAGCAAAAACTCAGACAAGCAAAAACTAAAAGAGTTTGCCAATACTAAACTTACCCTAAAAAAATGTTAAAGTGTCTTCTTCAAGTGAAAAAGATAAGGCTAAAACAGGAAGTAAGAATTTATAGGAAAGAAAAAATCCCCCCAGTAAAGAGAAATGTATAGTAAAGGCTGTGGATCAACTACTTAAATAAGCTAGTATAAAGATTAAGAGACAAAAAGTGTAAAATCAACTATAACTACAATAAACAGTTAAGGGATAAACATGAAGGTGTAAAATATGGAATCAAAAACACAAATGTGGGGAAGAGGGGTAAAAAATGTAGATCTTGTAGAATGTGTTTGAATTTATATGACTATCAGTTTAAAACAAGTATATATAGGTATAGGTCAACATATATGACCCCCATGGTAGACACAAAATCTAAAACCTAAAATAGATACAGAAGAACTAGAGAGAAAGGACACAAGCATATGAATACAATTATCAAACCAGAGGGAAGAAACTAAAAGAAGAAGAATAGAGACGAACTATAAAAACAACCAGAAAAAAGTTAACAAAATGGCAATAAGTACATACCTATCAATAATCACTTTAAATGTCAAAAGACGAAATGCTCCAATCAAAAGACATAGGGTGGCTGATTGGAAAAAATATTTAAGACCCACCTAGATGCTGCTTACAAGAGACTCACTTCAGAGTTAAAGTCACACACAGACTGAAAGTGAGAAGATGGAATAAATTTTATTTCATGAAAATGGGAACGACAAGAAAGCTGGGATAGAAATACTCATTATCAGACAAAATAGACTTTAAAACACAGTCTATAACAAAAGACAAAGAAGGGCATTATATAATTATAAAGGGATCAATACAAGAAAAGGCCATAATATTCATTAACATATATGTACCTAATATAGAACCAGCTAAATATATAAAGCAAACCTTAACAGACATAAGGGAGAAATTGATAATAATACAATAATAGTAGGGCCCTTTAATACCCCACTTACATCAATGGACAGATCATCCGGACAGAAAATCAATAAGGAAACACAAGCCTTACATGACACATTAGACAAGTTGGACTTAATCAATATCTACAGGACATTCCATCCACAAACAGCAGAATACAGATTCTTTTCAAGTGCACATGTAACGTTCTGTAGAATACATCACATGCTAGGCCCAAAACAAGTCTCAACAAATTTAAGAGGACAGAAATTATATCGAGCATTTTTTCTGGCCACAGGAGTATGAAACTAGATATCAATTACAGGAAGAAAAATGGGAAAAACAAGAACACATGGAAACTAAACAACATGCTACTAAATATTTATGCATCAATGAAGAAATCAAAGAGGAGATCAGAAAATACCTCAAGACAAATGAAAATAAAACACAGCTGTCCAAAATGTATGGGACCCAGCAAAAGCAGTTCTAAGAGGGAAGTATATAGCAATACAGGCTATTCCATCTAAAGGAATTAGAAATAGAATAAAAAACAAAGCCCAAAGTCAGCAGAAGGAAGGAAATAATAAAGATCAGAGAAGAAATAAATAGAGACCAAATGTAGCAGAAAAGGTCAATGAAACCAATAGCTGGTATTTTGAAAAGATAAACAAAATTGATAAGTCTTTAACCAGCTCATCAGTAAAATAAAAGAGAGAGAGAGAGAGAGAGAGAGAGGACCCAAGTAAACTAAAAAATAAGGAAAGAGGAGAAATTATAACTAATACCACAGGGACACAAAAAATCATAAGAGAGTACTATCACTAGTTATATGCCAACAAATTGGACCACCTAAAAGAAATTGGATAAATTTCTAGAAACTTACAATCTTCCAATACTGAATCAGGAAGAAACAGACAATCTGAACAGAATAATCACTAGCATTGAAATTGAATTAGTAATCAAAAACTTCCAGCAAACAAAGTTTAGGACCAGATAGCTTCACAGGGGAATTCTACCAAACATACAAAGAAGAGTTAATATCTATCTTTCTTAAATTATTCCCCAAAACCAAAGAACAGGGAATACTCTCAAATTCATTTTATGAGGCCACCATTACCCTGATACCAAAACCAGACAAAGACACTACAAAACAAGAAAATTACAGACCTCCATCTCTGGTGAATATGGAGGCAAAAATTCTCAACAAAATATTAGCAAAACAAACCCAACAATACACTAAAAGGATCATACACCATGATCAAGTGGGATTTATTCCAGGGATACAAGAATAGTTCAATATCCACAAACCAATCACCACATTAACAAAACCAAGGATAAGAATCACACAATCATCTCAATATACACAGAAAAAGCATTTGACAAAATTCAACATCCACTCATGATAAAAAAAAAAAAAACCCACCAAAGTTGGCATAGAAGGAACATATCACAACATAATAAAGGCCATTTACGACAAACCCACAGCTAAATCATACTCAATGGTAAAAAGCTGAAAGCTTTTCCTCTAAAATCAGGAACAAAACAAAAATGGTCACTCTTGCCACAGTACTGAAAGTCCTAGCCAAAGAAATCAGGCAAGAAAAAGAAAAAAAAAAAACGCATCAAAATTGAAAGGGAAGAAGTACAATGTCACTATTTGCAGATGATATGATACTATATATAGAAAACCCTAACAACCCCACCAAAAAACTTTTAGAACTAATCAATGAATTCAGCAAAGTTGTAGGATACAAGATTAATATATAGAAATCTGTTGCATTCCTTTATACTAATAATGAACTCTCAGAAAGAAAGCAAGAAAACAATACCATTTAAAAATCACATCAAAAAGAAAAAAATAACTAGGAATATAGTTAACCAAGGAGTTGAAAGACCTATACTCTGAAAACTATAAAACACTGGTGAAGCAAACTGAAGATGATACAGAGAAATGGAAGATATCCCATGTTCACAGACTAGAAGAATTAATATTGTTAAAATGTCCATTGTGCCCAAAGCAATATATAGATTTAATGCAAAATACCCATAACATTTTCTACAGAACTAGAATAATCCTAAAATTTATATAGAACCACAAAAGACCCCAAATAGCCAAAGCAATCTTGAGTAAAAAACAAAGCTCCCTGACTTCAGACTATACCACAAAGCTACAGAAACCAGACAGTATGGTACTGGCACAAAAACAGACAGAACAATCAATGGAACAAAATAGAGAGCTCAGAAATAAACCTATGCACATGTAGTCAATAAATCTATAACGGAGGAGGCAAGAATACACAGTGGGGGAAAGACAGTCTCTTCGATAACTGGAGGTAGAAAAACTGGACAGCTACATATAAAAGAATGAGAATAGAACATTTTCTCACACCATATACAAAAATAAACTCAAAATGAATTAAAGACCTACATGTAAGACCTGAAAACCATAAAACTCTTAGAAGAAAACACGGGCAGAACACTCTTTGACAATAATCATAGCAATATTTGTTTGGATCTGTTTCCTCAGGCAAAAGTAACAAAAGAAAAAACAACCAAATGGGATCTAATTAAAACTTTTTGCACAGCAAAGGAAAGCATCAACAAAACAAAAAGACAATCTACTGAATGGGATAAAATTCCTGCTAACAATATGGACAATAAGGGGTAATATCCATACTTTATAAACAGCTCATACAACTCAATATCAAAAAAAAACACACCTCATTTAAAAATGGGCAGAAGACCCAAATAGACATTTTTCCAAAGAAAACACACAGATGGCTACAGGCACATGGAGAGATGTCATATATATATATATATATATATATATATATATATATATATATATATATTATGTATATATAATACATATATGCCATAAAAATGAATGAAATTTTGTCACTTGCAACAACATGGTTGGACCTGGAGAGTATTATGTTTAGTAAAACAAATGACAAATACTATATGATATCACTTATATGTGGAACCTATACAATAAAACAAATGAATAGCAATAACAAATCAGAAACAGACTCACAGATATAGAGAATAAAGTAGCGGTTACCAGTGGGGAGAAGGAGGGGGGAGGGGCAAGATAGGGGTAGGGGATTAAGAGGTACAGACTACTATGTATAAAATAAATAAGCTACAAGGATATATTGTACAGACCAGGGAACATAGCCAATTTTTAATAATAACTTCAATTGGAGTAGAATCTATAAAAATATTGAATCACTATGTTGTACACATGAAACTAACATAATATTGTAAATAAACTATATTTCAAAAAAAAAAAAAAACCTGGCAAATCAAGAAAAAAAATCCACACAAGAAGCATAGTATTACCATATGAGCCAGCAATTCTACTCCTAGGTATATACCCAACAGGAATGAAAATATGTCCATGTAAAAACCTGTATACAAATGTTTATAGCAGCATTATGATAGTCAAAAGGTGAAAATAACCCAAATGTCCATCAAGAGATGAATGGATAAGAGGCTTCCGGGAAGACGGCAGAAGAGTAAGATGCGGAGAACACCTTCCTCCCCACAGATACACCAGAAATACATCTACACGTGGAACAAATCCTACAGAACACCTACTGAACGCTGGCAGAAGACCTCAGACCTCCCAAAAGGCAAGAAACCCCCCACGTACCTGGGTAGGGCAAAGAAAAAAGAATAAGCAGAGACAAAAGGATAGGGACGGGACCCGCACCAGTGGGAGGGAGTTGGGAAGGAGGAAAGGTTTCCACACACCAGGAAGCCCCTTCGCGGGCGGAAACTGCGGGGGGCGGAGGGGGGAGCTTCGGAGCTACGGAAGAGAGCACAGCCACAGGGGTGCAGAGGTCAAAGCGGAGAGATTCCCGCACAGAGGACCGGTGCCGACCGGCACTCACCAGGACGAGAGGCTTGTCTGCTCACCCGCCGGGCTGGGCGGGGCTGGGAGCTGAGGCTCGGGCTTCGGTCGCAGCGCAGGGAGGGGACTGGGGCTGGCAGCGTGAACACAGCCTGAAGGGGGTTAGTGCGCCACGGCTGGCCTAGCCGGGAGGGAGTCCGGGGAAAAGTCTGGACCTGCCGAAGAGGCAACAGATATTTTCTTCCCTCTCTGTTTCCTGGTGCACGAGGAGAGGGGATTAAGAACGCTACTTAAAGGAGCTCCAGAGACGGCCGCGAGCCGCGGCTAAAAGCGTGGACCCCTGAGACAGGCATGAGACGCTAAGGCTGCTGCTGCCGCCACCAAGAAGCCTGCGTGCGAGCACAGGTCACTATCCACACCCCACTTCCGGGGAGCCTGTGCAGCCCGCCACTGCCAGGGTCCCAGGATCCAGGGACAACTTTCCCGAGAGAACACACGGCACGCCTCAGGCTGGTGCAACGTCACGCCGCCCTCTGCCTCCGCAGGCTGGCCCCGCACTCCATGCCCCTCCCTAGTCCCCGGCCTGAGTGAGCCAGAGCTCCCGAATTAGCGGCTTCTTTAACCCCGTCCTGTCTGAGCTAAGAACAGACGCCCTCCAGCGACCTACACACAAAGGCGGGGCCAAATCCAAAGCGGAGCCGCAGGGAGCTGTGAGAACAAAGAAGAGAAAGGGAATCTCTCCCAGCAGCCTCAGAAGCAGCAGATTAAAGCTCCACAATCAACTTGATGTACCCTGCATCTGTGGAATACATGAATAGACAACGAATCATCCGAAATTAAGGAGCCGTGTGGATGAAAGGCTCTTGGTGCTGCAGCCAGGAGTCAGTGCTGTGCCTCTGAGGTGGGAGAGCCAACTTCAGGACACTGGTACACAAGAGACCTCCCAGCTCCACATAATATCAAACAGTGCAAATCTCCCAGAGATCTCCATCTCAACACCAGCACCCAGCTTCACTCAACGACCAGCAAGCTACAGTGCTGGACATCCTATTCCAAACAACTAGCAGACAGGAACACAACCCCAACCATTAGCAGAGAGGCTGCCCAAAATCATAATAAGTCCACAGACACCCCAAAACACACCACCAAACATGGACCTGCCCACCAGAAAGACAAGATCCAGCCTCATCCACCAGAACACAGGCACTAGTCCCCTCCACCAGGAAGCCTACACAACCCACTGAACCAACCTTAGCCACTGGGCACAGACACCAAAAACAACGGGAACTACGAACCTGCAGCCTGCAAAAAGGAGACCCCAAACACAGTAAGATAAGCAAAATGAGAAGACATAAAAACACATTGCAGATGAAGGAGCAAGATAAAAACCCACCAGACCTAACAAATGAAGAGGAAATAGGCAGTCTACCTGAAAAAGAATTCAGAATAATGATAGTAAAGCTGATCCAAAATCTTGGAAATAGAATAGACAAAATGCAAGAAACATTTAACAATGACCTAGAAGAACTAAAGATGAAACAAACAATGATGAACAACAAAATAAATGAAATGAAAAATAGTCTAGATGGGATCAATAGCAGAATAACTGAGGCAGAAGAACGGATAAGTGACCTGGAAGATAAAATTGTGGAAATAACTACTGCAGAGCCAAATAAAGAAAAAAGAATGAACAGAACTGAGGACAGTCTCAGAGACCTCTGGGACAACATTAAACACACCAACATTCGAATTACAGGGGTTCCAGAAGAAGAAGAGAAAAAGAAAGGGACTGAGAAAATATTTGAAGAGATTATAGTTGAGAACTTCCCTAATATGGGAAAGGAAATAGTTAATCAAGTCCAGGAAGCACAGAGAGTCCCATACAGGATAAATCCAAGGAGAAATACGCCAAGACACATATTAATCAAATAGTCAAAAATTAAATACTAAGAAAACATATTAAAAGCAGCAAGAGAAAAACAACAAATAACACACAAGGGAATCCCCATAAGGTTAACAGCTGATCTTTCAGCAGAAACTCTGCAGGCCAGAAGGGACTGGCAGGACAAATTTAAAGTGATGAAGGAGAAAAACCTGCAACCAAGATTACTCTACCCAGCAAGGATCTCATTCAGATTTGATGGAGAAATTAAAACCTTTAGAGACAAGCAAAAGCTAAGAGAATTCAGCACCACCAAACTAGCTCTACAACAAATGCTAAAGGAACTTCTCTAGGCAGCAAACACAAGAGAAGGAAAAGACCTATGATAACGAACCCAAAACAGTTTAGAAAATGGTAATAGGAACATACATATCGATAATTACCTTAAATGTGAATGTATTAAATGCACCAACCAAAAGACACAGATTGGCTGAATGGATACGAAAGCAAGACCCGTATATTTGCTTTCTACAAGAGACCCATTTCAGACCTAGAGACACATACAGACCGAAAGTAAGGGGATGGAAAAAGATATTTCATGCAAATGGAAACCAAAAGAAAGCTGGAGTAGCAATTCTCATATCAGACAAAATAGACTTTAAAATAAAGACTATTGGAAGAGACAAAGAAGGACACTACATAATGATCAAGGGATTGATCCAAGAAAAAGATATAACAATTGTAAATATTTATGCACCCAACATACGAGCACCTCAATACATAAGGCAAATACTAACAGCCATAAAAGGGGAAATTGACAGTAACACATTCATAGTAGGGGACATTAACACCCCACTTTCACCAATGGACAGATCATCCAAAATGAAAATAAATAAGGAAACACAAGCTTTAAATGATATATTAAACAAGATGGACTTAATTGATATTTATAGGACATTCCATCCAAAAACAACAGAATACACATTTTTCTTTAGTGCTCATGGAACATTCTCCAGGATAGATCATACTTTGCATCACAAATCAAGCCTTGGTAAATTTAAGAAAATTGAAATCATATCAAGTATCTTTTTCCGACCACAACGCTACGAAACTAGATATCAATTACAGGAAAATATCTGTAAAAAATATAAACACATGGAGGCTAAACAATACACTACTAAATAACGAAGTGATCACTGAAGAAATCAAAGAGGAAATCAAAAAATACATAGAAACAAATGACAATGGAGACACGACGACCCAAAATCTATGGGGTGCAGCAAAAGCAGAGGGAAGTTTAAGAGGGAAGTTTATAGCAATACAATCCTACCTTAAGAAACAGGAAACATCTCAAATAAACAACCTAATCTTGCACCTACAGCAATTAGAGAAAGGAGAATTAAAAAATCCCAAAGTTAGCAGAAGGAAAGAAATCATAAAGATCAGATCAGAAATAAATGAAAAAGAAATGAAGGAAACGATAGCAAAGATCAATAAAACTAAAAGCTGGTTCTTTGAGAAGATAAACAAAATTGATAAACCATTAGCCAGACTCATCAAGAAAAAAAGGAAGAAGACTCAAATCAATAGAATTAGAAATGAAAAAGGAGAAGTAACAACTGATACTGCAGAAATACAAAAGATCATGAGAAACTACTACAAGCAACTCTATGCTAATAAAATGGACAACCTGGAAGAAATGGACAAATTCTTAGAAAGGCACAAACTGCCAAGACTAAATCAGGAAGAAATAGAAAATATGAACAGACCAATCACAAGCACTGAAATTGAAAATGTGATTAAAAATCTTCCAAGAAACAAAAGCCCAGGACCAGATGGCTTCACAGGCGAATTCTATCAAACATTTAGAGAAGAGCTAACACCTATCTTTCTCAAACTCGTCCAAAATATAGCAGAGGGAGGAACACTCCCAAACTCATTCTATGAGGCCACCATCACCCTGATACCAAAACCAGACAAAGACGTCACAAAGAGAGAAAACTACAGGCCAATATCACTGATGAACATAGATGTAAAAATCCTCAACAAAATACTAGCAAACAGAATCCAACAGCACATTAAACGGATCATACACCATGATCAAGTGGGGTTTATTCCAGGAATGCAAGGATTCTTCAATATATGCAAATCAATCAACTTGATACACCATATTAACAAATTGAAGGAGAAAAACCATATGATCATCTCAATAGATGCAGAAAAAGCTTTCGACAAAATTCAACACCCATTTATGATAAAAACCCTGCAGAAAGTAGGCATAGAGGGAACTTTTCTCAACATAATAAAGGCCATATATGACAAACCCACAGCCAACATCGTCCTCAATGGTGAAAAACTGAAAGCATTTCCACTAAGATCAGGAACAAGACTAGTTTGCCCACTCTCACCACTCTTATTCAACATAGTTTTGGAAGTTTTAGCCACAGCAATTAGAGAAGAAAAGGAAATAAAAGGAATCCAAATCGGAAAAGAAGAAGTAAAGCTGTCACTGTTTGCAGATGAACTGATACTACACACAGAGAATCCTAAAGATGCTACCAGAAAACTTCTAGAGCTAATCAATGAATTTGGTAACGTAGCAGGATACAAAATTAATGCACAGAAATCTCTGGCATTCCTATACACTAATGATGAAAAATCTGAAAGTGAATTCAAGAAAACACTCCCATTTACCATTGCAACAAAAAGAATAAAATATCTAGGAATAAACCTACCCAAGGAGACAAAAGACCTATATGCAGAAAATTATAAGACACTGATGAAAGAAATTAAAGATGATACAAATAGATGGAGAGATAAACCATGTTCTTGGATTGGAAGAATCAACGTTGTGAAAATGACTCTACTACCCAAAACAATCTACAGAGTCAATGCAATCCCTATCAAACTACCACTGGCATTTTTCACAGAAGTAGAACAAAATATTGCACAATTTGTATGGAAATGCAAAAGACCCCAAATAGCCAAAGCAATCTTGAGAACGAAAAACAGAGCTGGAAGAATGAGGCTCCCTGACTTCAGACTATACTACAAAGCTACAGTAATCAAGACAGTATGGTACTGGCACAAAAACAGAAAGATAGATCAATGGAACAGGATAGAAAGCCCAGAGATAAACCCATGCACATATGGTCACCTTATCTTTGATAAAGGAGGCAGGAATGTACAGTGGAGAAAGGACAGCCTCTTCAATAAGTGGTGCTGGGAAAACTGGACAGCTACATATGAAAGTATGAGATTAGCTCACTCCCTAACACCATACACAAAAATAACCTCAAAATGGATTAAATACCTAAATGTAAGCCCAGAAACTATCAAACTCTTACAGGAAAACATAGGCAGGACACTCTATGACATAAATCACAGGAAGATCCTTTTTGACCCACCTCTGAGAGAAATGGAAATAAAAACAAAAATAAACAAATGGAACCTAATGAAACTTCAAAGCTTTTGCACAGCAAAGGAAACCATAAACAAGACCAAAAGACAACCCTCAGAATGGGAGAAAATATTTGCAAATGAAGTAACTGACAAAGGATTAATCTCCAAAATTTATAAGCAGCTCATGCAGCTTAATAACAAAAAAACAAACAACCCAATCCAAAAATGGGCAGAAGACCTAAATAGACATTTCTCCAAAGAAGATACACAGACTGCCGACAAACACATGAAAGAATGCTCAACATCACTAATCGTTAGAGAAATGCAAATCAAAACTACAATGAGATATCATCTCACACCAGTCAGAATGGCCATCATCAAAAAGTCTAGAAACAATAAATGCTGGAGAGGGTGTGGAGAAAAGGGAACCCTCTTGCACTGTTGGTGGGAATGTAAATTGATATAGCCACTGTGGAGAACAGTATGGAGGTTCCTTAAAAAACTACAAATAGAACTACCATAAGACCCAGCAATCTCACTACTGGGCATATACCCTGAGAAAACCATAATTCAGAAAGAGTCATGTACCAAAATGTTCATTGCAGCTCTATTTACAATAGCCCGGAGATGGAAACAACCTAAGTGTCCATCATCGGATGAATGGATAAAAAGATGTGGCACATATATACAATGGAATATTACTCAGCAAAAAAGAAACGAAATTGAGCTATTTGTAATGAGGTGGATAGACCTAGAGTCTGTCATACAGAGTGAAGTAAGTCAAAAAGAGAAAGAAAAATACCGTATGCTAACACATATATATGGAATTTAAGGGGAAAAAAATGTCATGAAGAACCTAGGGGTAAAACAGGAATAAAGACACAGACCTACTAGAGAATGGACTTGAGGACGTGGGGAGGGGGAAGGGTAAGCTGTGACAAAGCGAGAGAGAGGCATGGACATTTATACACTACCAAACATAAGGTAGATAGCTAGTGGGAAGCAGCCACATAGCACAGGGAGATCAGCTCAGTGCTTTGTGACCGCCTGGAGTGGTGGCATAGGGAGGGTGGGAGAGAGGGAGATGCAAGAGGGAAGAGATATGGGAACATATGTATATATATAACTGATTCATTTTGTTGTGAAGCAGAAACTAACACACCATTGTAAAGCAATTATACTCCAATAAAGATGTTAAAAAAAATTTAAAAAGAGATGAATGGATAAATAAAGTGGTATATCCATACAATGGAATACTATTCAGCCATAAAAAGAAATGAAGTACTAATACATACTACAATATGGATGAAACTTGACAACATTATGGTAAGTTATAGAAGGCAGCTACAAAAGACCACATATTGTATGATTTCATTTATAGGAGATGCCCATAACAGGTAAATCTACAGAAATAAAAATTCTCTATTAATGGTTGCTGAGGACTGAAGTGGAGATAGTTTGCAGGTAGAGGGTAACAGCTAAGGGATCCTGGGTCTCTTTTTGAGGTGATGAAAATATTCTAAAACTGACTGGGATGATGGATACACAACTCCATCCAGTATTTAATTAATATACTAAAAATTATATTCAACGTAAAGTGTACATTGAATTGTACACTTTAAATGGGTGAATTACATGGTATGTGAATTATATCTCAATAAAGCTCTTTTTAAAACCTATATATGAGCCATTGCATATATAGTCAAATGATTTTCAACAACAGTGTCAGGCCCATTCAATGGGGGAAAGGACCATCTTTTCAATAAATTTTGTTGGGGAAACTAGATACCCATATGCAAAACAATGAATTTGGACCCTTACCTTACACCATATACAAAAAGTAACTCAAAATAGATCAAAGATCTGAAACCATAAAACTCTTAGAAGAAAACATAGGGGGAAGGCTTCACTGCATTGGATTTGGCAATGATTTCTTGGATATGACACTAAAAGAAAAGGCAACAAAAATGAATATAGATGAACTGCACTACATCAAAATTTAAAACTTATGTACATCAAAGGACATAATCAACAGAGTGACAAAGCAACCTTCAGAATAGGAGAAAACTATATGCAAATCATATATCTGATAAGGGGTTAACATCCAGACTATATAAAATAAAAAATAACCCAATTTAAAAGTGGGCAAAGGACTTGAATAAAGACCTCTCCAAAGAAGATAACAAATGACCAAAAAGCATATGAAAAGATGCTCAACATCACTAATCATTAGGGAAATGCAAATCAAAACCACAATGAGATACCACCTCATACCCATTAGGAGAACTGCTACCCCACCAAAAAAAAAGGCAGAAAATAACAAGTGTTGGTAAGGATGCAGAGAAAACGGAACCCTTTTGCACTCTTGGTGGGAATGGAAAAAGGTATACAGCTGCTATGGAAAACAGTATGGCAGTTCCTCAAAAAGTTTAAAATAGAATTACCGTATCACCCGGCAATAGTACTTATGGATATATATCCAAAAGAATTTAAAGCAAACTCTTGAAGAAATATTTGCACACACATGTTCATAGCAGTGTTATATTCACAGTTGCCACAAGTGGAAGTGACCCAGATTCTCATCAACAGATGAATGGATAAACAAAATGTGGTATATACATACAGTGGAATATCATTCAGCCTTAAAAAGGAAGGAGATTCTGACACATGCTATAACATAATTGAACTTTGAGGACATTACACTAAGTAAAATAAGCCACTCACAAAATGAAGTATACTATTATTCTACTTGTATAAGGTATCTAGAGTCACTGAATTCATAGAGACAGAAAGTAGTTCCAGCCCCTGGACTGGTAGTTGCCAGGGGTTGGAAGGAGAGGGGGAAATGGGGTTGTTCACTGGGTACAGAGTTTCAGCTTTTGCAAGATGAAAAATTCTGGAGATATTTTGTACAACAATGTGAACACACCTAACATTTGTGAATCATACACTTAAAAATGGTAAATTTTATGTTTATTTTACTACAATTAAAAATAAAATAGGGCTTCCCTGGTGGCGCAGTCGTTGGGGGTCCACCTGCCGATGCAGGGGACGCGGGTTCGTGCCCCCGTCTGGGAGGGTCCCGCGTGCCGCAGAGCGGCTGGGCCCGTGGGCCATGGCCGCTGGGCCTGCGCGTCTGGAGCCCGTGCTCTGCAGCGGGAGAGGCCGCAGTGGTGAGAGCCCCGTGTACCGCCAAAAGAAAATAATAATAAATAATAAAAAATTTTTAAAAAATTAAAAAAAAATGAAATAAATAACAAATCCATATACATTGGCCAGAGTTGGGGTGATCGATCCCTGGTTCACTGGCATAACTGTTACTTAAAAAAGAAAGATGTTAATTGCAGGCCCTTCTACTAGTTCACAGTAGCTTTGTGTTCATTTTAAAAGTCAGAATGGTATGCAGCATGTGCTATCTGTTAGACTTAATGTTTTCTAGGGAGGTTTCTTTTTAACATATTTGCAATACCATTAGCATCCAGGAAATATTGACAAATGCACTCAAAACGAGTGTTTCGTTTCTGGGGCAGAGGTAGAAGGTGGGAAGTGCCGTACTTGGCTCCCTTATACAGGCCTAGGATTTTTCTTTTTATTGAATGAAAAATTCTTTAAATTCTATAGTGCTTTACAATTTTCAAAAGTCTCACATACGTGATATCATATAATCCCATAATAACCCTTTCCCCCATCTTGCCCCTCCCCCCTCACTGCCCCCACTGGTAACCACCAGTTTGTTCTCTATATCTGTGAGTCTGCTTCCTTTTTGTTTTATTCACTAGTTTGTTGTATCTTTTAGATTCCACATACAAGCGATGTCATACGCTATTTGTCTTTTTCTGTCTTACTGATTTCACTTAGCCTAATAGGCGACTCCAGAATCCTTATGGCTTAAAATGGTCCTTTCCACCTGTCAACCGACCCCGATCTAGCTTAGCTTCCCATCCCTCTGTTTCCTTGCCACAACTGCGCTTTCTCCCTCTTGTCTTGGACAGCATGCCAGGTATGGGCTAGGACGGTGTTTATGCCAATGCCTTTCAAGAGGTATGGAGTTGGTGACTCTCTAAAATCTCCTAGAACTCATTTTGATTTAGCAGACAAGAATATTAGAATCTTTCTCATTGGGGGCAGAAGGTTCAAGAGAATCAAGGGCTCCTTCTTCCAGCTTCCTCATCTCCATTCTTTTGCCCGCCAAGTTCTCTGCACCCTCTCAGTTCTCGTGACTGCTGTCACCTGCCCCCTTGCTCTGGCTTATTTCCTGCTTCGTTTCCCCTTTGTGTCCTGATCCTCTGCTTGGGGTTCTTTGCACACTCTGCTGTGAGCAGTGGTAATGGGTGAATCTCCATTCTAGATTACACCCCTAGACAGTAGACTTCTAGCTCCTTTCCTAAACCACTTCTTCCTGATTGGTCTGGAGGCCACAGCTGTTTCCTAATCCATGGCTTCCAGTGATAGGTATGAATCATCAGTGTGAATATCTGGAATGTTTTTAAATATACGGATGGCTTGTGAAATAGCAGTTCTAGGAGTGGGGCTCATGAGTGTGTCTTTTCCAAAGGACCCCAGGGAATTCTGATGACATGAATGGAGCTGGAAACCCATGTTCCAACCTTCATCCTTTCCCTGATTGGCCTTCAGAACCCCTCTGCTCTCTCATCCCCTTAGAGCCCCTGAAATTACAGTCTTCCTGTATATAGGGGCAAGTATAATAAAATAATGTTTCATTTAAATTTGGGGTAACTTCTTTTTACCCCATGGCCCTTCCACCATTAAAACTAGACTATGGGACTCAGGATTAGTGACCCTAAGAAAAACAGATCATGAAGGACAAAAGACAGATTTTTGGCTCTTAAATTTCTAAAAAATATTCTTGCAATTTATGCCAGAGAGAACAGATTGGAAAGCCAAGGAATTCAATAGCAAGAGTCTATTCTTTGGGCGTCTATTCAGATCCAAAAAGCAAAGAACTTGGTGCATAAACTTTATGCCGTAAGCAGAAAAGCTGGGACGATTCCTTGATTAAAGACTTAAAGTAGGTCCAGCAACAAAGGACGGAGGAGATTTAGTCTTGGATTTTGTGCTGCATCCCCACTCAGCACAGCCATGAGAGGGGACCCAAGTCGCATCCCAGTAAAACCCAGGGAGGCATCAGGCTTCCCCAAGATGCCCCTGGCTTCGGCAATGTGCAGGAGCAGTAGCTGAGTGACAGAAATGGCATCAAGCTGTGTCAGCCAAGGGACACATGCCCGTCTTCTAAGTCTCCCTTAGACCCAGAGGGACAAGAAGACTTGCCAAGGTTTCCCATGCCACCAGAAGGGTTGCAGCAAGGCAGAAAGAGGGATGATGGATGGGAAGGGGCTCTGTGGCCCCTAGGAGAGGATGCCATCCGAAGGAGTGGCCTGGATGACACAGGCTGGAGTCCACAGCCAGACCCCTGGTTTCTCTAGCACAACAGACCCTGCTGGCCAAAGACCAGACAATTACATCTCAGAGGAGGCTGGAGAGGACAGAGAACCATCCAGGATTTGACGTCTCTTCCCACATATGCCTTAATCTCCTCTCCTCCTCTCACCTGTCCACTCCCCCCTCCCAACTCCCACCCTTCCACCACTACATAGAAACAGAACTTCAGGAAGACAAGAAGAGACAGTTTTTCCAAATTAAATAAGAAAACTCTGAAGTGACTCAATTTGACTGGAAATAACTAGGTCACATTTTTGCCATCAGTAGAAATGGGAGCTTGATGTAAGATTAAGATTAGTAATGAAGGAGAACATTACACGCCCGAGACGGGCAGAGTACAGTCATTCTTCGCTGATACACAAGAACCTAATAACAGCCTGAATCTCACACATTCAGTAAAAATATGATGATTCTTAATTGTACGTTAATTGGACACGTTGGAAGACTCAGGGTAAATATGCTGACAGAGCTCCTCTGGGCAAGTCTCGGTCCCAAAGGAAGGGAAGAGCTGCTGGGAACTTATAAAAGCCTTCAGAAGGCTGTCTTAGTGACAGAAAGAACAGTATCTTCAGGAATCCTGTGATTCATTTTCATCAGAAGCCCAAATTTGTATAGAGATGTCATTAGTGCTGACTAATAATTTTTAAACGATTATTCTGGGCCGTGATTAATCTGGTAGAGCGGAAGCTACTGTTACATTTTTAAAAATGTGATTTCCAAGTTTGGATTTTAAAGCCAATGTAGCAGATATTACATGATCTAGAGCTGTGTTCTTCAGACTTCCTTATCAATCAATCAATCTAAGCAAACAGCCCATGCAGACCCGATACTGCTAACTTCAGGGGAGGTGGTGGAGAGCCTTGAGTAAGCCTTGGCAATCCGACTACAGATCCTTGGTTCCTTCGCTTTTACTCTCCTAAGGATTACTTCGTCCCCTCTTCACTCTCCTCAAACCTCTACTTCTCCCCAGGCTTGCTCGGCTAACGACCTTGCCCTTTAATCATTGATAAAATACAGTCGTCAAAAGAGAAACTCCACTTCGGCCATCCCGACATCTACCAAGCCACCCGCTCTGTGCCCTATACTCGGCTTTCCCTCCAGTTATTATGAAGGAACTGTCTCTGCTCTGAGAAGCCAACTGGTCCCCTCTCACCTACCCCATGACATGTCTCCAGGTGAGGGCCTTCTTAAATTTTGCGCCCTAGGTGCCTTGCTTGCCTCACCGAGTCCTGGCTGTGCCCCCTAGCGCTGCCTTAAAAATGTACCCAGCGTCCGACCACTTCTCACCATCTCTGCTGAGGCCGGCCTCCACCTGGTTTAAACCAGGACAGCTGCTCCTATCCCTGGTAAACTAGCTGGTCTTTCTGCCTCACCACCCTTGTCGTCTACTCTCAACTCAGCAATCCCAGTTCCTCCCTAGTGCGAGTCAGATGAGGCCACTCTTCACTCAGAACCCTCCCATGACTTGCCCTCCACTCAGAGCAAAAGTCAAAGTTCCGGCAATGGCCTGAAGGCCCGACGTGACCTGGAGGCCAGCGACTCCTCTGATCTCAGCTCCTGCCACGGCCTCCCCGCTGGTCCTTGAATGCATGGAGTCGGCCTCAGAGCCAGACTTTGCCTTTGCTACTTCCTCTGCCCGGGATGCTCTTCCTCCAGGTATCTGCATGCTTTGGCCCCTTTCTTTACATCTTTGCTCAAATTCATTCTGTTATCAGAGAACATGCCATGGGCCCTCCCTGACCATTCTACCTAAAAGAATGGTCACTTTTATCCTGATATGTTGTCCTCCATGAGCGTATCATCATCCAATGAACTTCGTCCTCGCTTTCCTCGCATCTCCACCCAACTGGAGTGCAACCTTACGGCACCTCATCTGCCTTTCTGTCTACTGATGTAAAAATGTATCCCCACCACCTGCTATGCAGTAGGCCCTCCAGAAATATATCTTCAATTAATATATGCACACTTATTTATAAGTTATTTTTACGCATTCCTATCAATCCATATATACAGGATTGATCATCTTTATTTCTTTATTTTAGGATAAAATTAAGTTCTATGACTCGTCTTTCTCCTCATCCCCCCACCGCCTTATTCTGTTAAGCTTCCTTAAGCTGGATCACTGTGCCCACCTCATCATGCACCACCCTGTGACAGTCCCTTATGGTGACCCACCATTCTGGAGGGCTGCTGTCATACTTTTCCCACATGCTCAGGAGAAAAATTGGATGAGAACCACTGGTTCAGAACCTACTCTGTTATTTTTCACCATAACATTTCAGAAATGGTCTCCTGTGTCCATCAAAGAAATACAGCTGCTCTCTAGAATTCTATTTTTAAACCACAAAAACATTTTGACTACTCCCACCCTCCCCCGCCGCCACCATTCAGTAATGATAAATTTATTCACATCTGAATTAAAAGTGAAGGAAAAAAAATCACCTTTATATGTAAACATATTCATATTGGTATATAACATGTGTGCAGGAAAAAATGTTTCTACTTATGTGAGTGCATATGCATGTCCATCAACCCATCAACTTTGCATATATGTTTCCCTTAAAAAAAAAACCAAAGCTATAAAAATTAACAACAACTGTTAACACCAAAGAAAGCATTTTAAAATGTAACCCGGATGTTTCAGAACGCAAAGCTTTCTTTTAAGTGTGGGGTTCATCCTAGTCTAGAGCAACAATCCCCCGGAAATTAACCAAAGACACTTTTTTCCCCTGTGGTTTCTTTACACGAAATAATCGAAGTCCTGGCTACCCCTCCCCACTGCTGCTTTGTGACCAGGACCGGACCATTTCATCTCCCACCTTTTGGCTACATGCAGAAAGGACAGGAGAACTAAAAACAGTGACCACAGGAACAAATGCACTGTATTTTATTCGGGGAGGGAATAGAGGTAAATGGCCTGGGGATGGGGGAGGGGGCAGGAGAGAGTCTGATTTGTTCAGAAAAGAAGAGATGACTCCTATTTTCCTCCATGGAGAGGATGTCATGTGAGGTGGTAAGTCAGTGCACATCAAGTGTGCACGTAACTCCTTTCCACTGGAGGGGGGCAGGGGAGGGCAATAAATAAACAGATGTTCAGGGTGCAGGGAAAGGGGAATTGCCTGAAATTTCTCTTTCCTGCTTTTACAGTTTTGAAGGCACAGACAACCTGACTTCCAGCTCAGCCTCTTTTCCTTTTCTTTCTAATTAAAAGGCAGCACCAAAGATAAGCATGGCCAGAACATGACCGCGAGCACTGGGACACTTACGGTAATGGTAAAAGAGGGGGCAACTGAGACATTGATTCTGAACAGCCAGACTTTACTGGAATTGAATACAGTTGGTCCTCGAATTGGCTTTTATTCGTTTCATCTGTCTGCTCCGCAAATCCACACTTCTGCTTCCCAAGTACCTTGACCCAACCTGCGTCTGCAACAGGCCCTCAAGGTGCCAAAGCTTCGAAGTCGGGGTGTGGGGTGAATGGAAATCACTCTAACTGTTCTGTTAAAAAAAAAAACCAACAAGATGGAGGCTCAAAACTGCACTAGGTCTGTGAAACACACACACACACACACACACACACACACACACACACACACACACACACCCCACTTCTGTCGCTTCTGGACTCCTCTACACTCATCTTGCAGCGGCCCGCTCCAACTCTGCTTCTTCTTTGGGCCTCTCTGTGCCCAATGAGAGGGGACAAGGGAAGAAAATCAAGCCAGAGGATCCAGGTCAAGAAATCCCAGCTCACCAGACTCTCTCCATCAATGGTGTGTTGGAGCTGGCTGGTACCGCTGGTGAGAGCATCCCTTCCCAGCTCCAGGCACCGTGATCACAAGGGGAGCCAGCAGCTGGAAGGTGGGAGAGTTTGTAGGGAAATCGGCAAACGTCACAAATCAGGCGCAGGTTCTTTGGGGCAAACCATTGTGAAACACTTAGCAGCACTTCATTGCTCTCAACCCTAACATTTGCCTGGGTGTCTCAAATGTCTAGATGCCCTGATAGCTATGTCTGAAAGCACAAGCCCGAATGCAAGTCTGGTGGTCCCCACCATACGACTTTTTGGTCTTTCTGTCTAATGTCGCAAAAAAGTAGCAAGAGGGAAACTCCACTTTAAAAAATTTTGCTTTTTTAATTGAAATCATTTTTATTGGTTTGATTGTGATATCTCTGGGAAAATACAGAAAAGTATAAAGAATGTAAAAATTTTTACTGTAAGCTTACTGCTTTAGGAATAAACACTGCTGCTGTTTTTATATAGATCTTTCCAGGCGTGTGTGTGTCTGTGCTTTGCACCACCTTTTCCAAGTGCAATTATTATTTTTGCAAAATAATTGTAAAAGAATTATTTTTTGCTTATTTTAAATACTTATTTGTAAATATTTATTTACAAAACAATGCTTCCTCGTCGACACAAATTTCAAGCAATATCATTGACATAAAAAGTGAAAGACGGGCTTCCCTGGTGGCGCAGTGGTTGAGAGTCCGCCTGCCGATGCAGGGGACGCGGGTTCGTGCCCCGGTCCGGGAAGATCCCACATGCAGCAGAGCGGCTGGGCCCGTGAGCCATGGCCGCTGAGCCTGCGCGTCCAGAGCCTGTGCTCCGCAACGGGAGAGGCCACAACAGTGAGAGGCCCGCGTACCGCAAAAAAAAAAAAAAAAAAAAAAAGTGAAAGACCCACACTCAACTCTTCTCACCTTCAAACCCCTACTTCCCAGTGTGCTCATTGTGCATGGTCTGTGGAATATTCTAGACCCTTCCCAGATGATTAGACCTTAAAAAAAGAAAAGACTGCATCCTATATAAATACTGTTTCACAACCTGGTTTTCACTCAGTAAAATAGTACTGATATCTTTCCATATCAATACATACAGATTTGTCTGGGTCTTTTAATTACTGTAGAGTTTCATAACATGAGCACACTACATCTTATCTAAGTGTAACTAAGCAGGACCCCATGGGGTCTTCCCAGAACAGGACACCCCCGCAACGTCCTCTGCCTGCCTCTTGTCTGTAGAGAAACTTTAGTCAAAGAATAAATTTAATCAGAGAAGTGAGAAAATGCAGAAAGAAAACAGTCAAGCAAGACAAAATGTAGCCATTAAACAAAGTCAAGGACCTTTAGTTCCTCCTCAAGGACTATAGATAATATTCTGAGCCATGTCCTTTGAGCTGCTCTGCAGATACTGAAACCCGCACCAGGTGGGAGAAGTTAACTGCAGGCTGCCCACAAGCACGTAGACCCCAGACTGACTGGAACCAGGCTGATGGTGTTGACTCCTGATTCCCTCAGCACTGAGCAATCAGAAGAACGTCCACGAGCTGGTCATGCACCCGGCAACCCTCTCCCTCATCCTGTCTTTTAAAAACCTTTCCCTGAAAGCCATCGGGGAGCTTGGGTTTTTTGAGCGCTCGCTTTCCCCACTCCTCGTACAGCACCCTACAATAAACGCTGCACTTCCTTCACCACAATCCGGTGTCAGTAGATTGGCTTTACTGTGCACAGGCAAGTAGACCCAGGTTTGGTTCGGTAATATAAGCATTCCCCATTGCAGATTTTTGTTGTCTTCCCCTTGTCCCTCCTTCATCTGTTTATTCATTTTCCTATTAAAAATAATGCTGCAGTGACCAGCCCCGCACCCACACTTCAAACACCAGCTTGAGAGCTCCTGTTTGTCTATTGCTGTTTGTGAGTGAAGAGAGAGGTGAATTCATACAAACAGGTGGTCTGGGTTTCCCTGGAGTCAGGGAGTCCTGTTTCCCCTGAAGGCTCCATGTTAGTAGACAGGTACTTCGTTAGGCTGACACTGCTGAGGTTCATGGTCAGGGAACAGCTAATATTGGGAGAACGTTGGGCAAGCCTTCTTTGCACTCAACTGTTCTTTCCCTTAGTTCCTGTTATGGATGCCTCGTATCAGCTTAAGCTCAGTTCTGTTTATTTATCAGGCCCAACATCACCCATCCCAGAGCCCTCTCCTCTCCAGACAAATCCCTCATTTTCTCTAGAAGGGAGTATTGTTCTTAAGGTTTGGCCATAGGGCTAGACTTCCATATGCCCTGTGCAAAGAAGGTCTAGAATCTGGTTGAGTCTGTGTTCCTAGTGTCCTGTTCATACCACTTCATTGCCCTGTTTACCACTTTATAAGCCATCCTTGCTTTTCATATTCACTTTCATAAGTGAGCTTCCTTGGTGTCCCTTGGAAAGAACATATCTGATGTTTTGGTTTTGGTGTTTTTGTTGTTGTTCTGGCTTCTCTGTCAATTTATATAGTGATCCTCTCTAAGTTTTATCTTCTTGAGTTCCTCAAGTTTTCTGTTCTCTTGCCAATGGCATGTCTCTTGCCAATGGCATGTCTCTTGCCAATGGCATGTTCTCTATTACGATTTCATTCCTTTAAAAAATGAGTTTTACTGTACTTTTAATAGGGTCAAGAGAGAATGGGTAGTTGATGAATATGCTTAGTCTGCTACCTTGAATTTGATGTGCTAATAGCTATTGATTTTTTAAATTGTATCTTCAAAATACATAAATAAAATATGAATGTTCTTATCATAAAACTTTTAAAATATGTAACTATACAGACTAAAACATGAACATGTCGCTTTGCCTACTCATCCTCACTCCCAAACCCTTCTTAGCAGATTACTATTTTTAAAGTTCAGTGGGCAGCCTTTTATTTCTTTTTCTCTGCACATACACATTACACATTTGTAGGTAGTAAGAGGGAACATACCGTAAGTTCTGTTTTGTGACACAGTTTTCAATTACAATATTTCTAATAGATATTCCATTCAGTGGATATGTTTAGCTCATTTTTAAAAATGACTACGTAGTATTCCATAGCATAAACTTCCTATAATTCATTAAGCCATGCCTATATTGTGTATTTCCAATTATTTTGTTATTGAATTAAAACAATGTTACAATGTACATATTTGCACATACACTTTTTTCCACATGTAAGTACTTCCATAGGATCAATTCCTAGATATATAATGCTGCCTCAGAGTTAGTCACATTTAAAATTTTAATAGATCTTACCAAACTGCCTTCCAAAAAGATCTCATTAACATATACCCCTCCAATAATATGAATGCTCATTTCCCTGTATCCTATCAACTCTTGATCATATTCGAATTGTTGCCATTCTTAGAGGTAACACTTGTTTTTCTGTTTTTTTTTTACACTTGTTTTTTTAACATCTTTATTGGAGTATAATTGCTTTACAATGTTGTGTTAGTTGCTGCTGTATAACAAAGTGAATCAGCTATACGTATACATATATCCCATATCCGCTCCCTCTTGCGTCTCCCTCCCACCCTCCCTATCCCACCCCTCTAGGTAGTCACAACGCACCAAGCTGATTTCCCTATACTATGTGGCTGCTTCCCACTAGCTATCTATTTTACATTTGGTAGTGTATATATGCCACTTTTAAAGTTGTACTGCCCTGATTGCTAATGAAATGTATATCTTCTGTTCATTGCCATTTATAGGTCTACTTCCACAAATTGTTTTTGTTTTTTGCTGGTTTTGCTAATGACACTGTCCTTATACTTTATTGCTTATAGGATCTATGTATATCATCTGGGTAATATGTTTTCTATAAAATGCATGATAACTATTTTTAACAGCTTCCACCTATCTTTAAATTTGTTTATTCTATAATTTTGTTTTAAAGATATTTTGGGGGGGTTATTTGTTTTTAATAATTGTTTTTAATGTGAACTCATATATGTCAATATATTGCTTTAAAACTTAAGATTTTTGTACATTACTTAGAAAGGTCATCCCCACCCTTAGCTGATTAAAAATATCCTCCTATCTTTGTTTCAAATACATATGCGTATGGATTTTTTTTTGGTTCCTTAACTTTTCTGAAATTTACTTGGGTGTATTGTATGAGGTATGAGTCTAATATAATACTTTTTATAAATGGATAGTGAATTTCATGACATCATGTATTGAATTGTCAATTCTTCTCACTGACTTAAACTTACACCTTTAACATAAACTAAATTGCCATATATACCCAGTTAGTTTCTAAATCTCTGTGCTCTTCTGATCTGCTTATTTCGGTCTGTTTGTCTCTTCCTGTGCCAACACCACACTGTTTATATGAGTATTGTGTGGTGGGCTGCTGCTAAGACGGATCCCAAAGATTCCCGCCTCCTGGTATTCACTCTCTCCTGTGGTTCCCTCCCATATTGTACTAAGGTTGGTCTGTGTGACCAATAGCATATGACAGAAGTGATGGTATGTCACTTCCATGTTGGATTTCTCTCTCTTGCTCTCATCACTTGCTCTGGGGGAAACCAGATGCCATGTCCCATAAGCAACACTATAGAGAGGCCACTATGGCAAATAACGGAAGCTTCTTGCCAAGAGCCACATGAGTGAGCTTGGAAATGGATTCTCCAGCCCCTTCAGATCACTGCAGCACTGGCCAACATCTTGACGGCAACTTCATGAGAGACCCTAAGCCAACTAAACCACTCCCAGATTCCTGATCCTCAGAAACTGTGTGAGACAATATATATTTGTTATCTTAAGATGCCAAATCTTGGTGTACTTTGTTACACAGCAATAGATGACTAATACATATTATTTTGTAATATATTTTGCTATTTAATAGAGCAAGTCTTCCACTAAAGCTCACTTTTCCCCCCAACAGTTTCTTAGCAATTTATGCCCATTTTATGAAGTTCAAAATTCACTTTTCAAGTTCCATAAAGAATCTTATTGGAATTAGAATGGAGATTATATTGACTTTAGAGATTAAATTCAAGATATTGGACAACTATACAACATTGGGTCTTCCCATCAGGGAACATGGTTATGTTTCTCCATTTATTCAGGGTTTTTTCCATATCTTCCAGAAAAGTTTCATAGTTCTCTTCATAAAAGTCCTGAATATTTCTTATTAAATGTACTTCTAGGTCTTTTCTGGGGCTTAATGTCATTGTGGTATCTTTTATCCTTCACATTTTTCTGATTTTTTATTGCTAATGCATAGGGAAATTATTGAGTTTTGTACCTTGATCCTGAATCTTTCTCTCTTACCTTCAACTCTCATATTAGTTCAAATAGTTTTGCCACCGAGTCTCTTGAACTTTCTAGATAGGAAAATATCACCTGCAAATAGTAACCATCTTTCCAATATTTATTCCTCTTCTATTTGTGTTTTATGACACTAAGAACCCCAACATAATGTTAATTAGAAGCAGAAATAGTAAGCTTCTTGTGACTCTGATGGAAATAATGAAGTGCTTCACAATGAAGACTGATTCACTGCACTTTTCTAGTAGACATTTACCAAGTTGAGGAATTTCCTTCTATTCCTAGCTTACAAGTGGTTATTTTTATTGTTGTTACAATTATCATTATGAATTCATGTTGGATTTTTCTCACATTCTTTTTTGGGCATCTATTCAGAAAATCATATTTTTCCTTTAATCTATGTTTATATTTGTAGACAAATTAATAGTAAATTGCCCATGTGTAGTGTGATAAATCCTATTAAGTTACAATTTACTCTCTTTTTGATAGTCTACTGGATTCTATTTTCTAAAATTTTATTTGAGATATTTTTTTCATAAATGAGAATAGATTGTATTCATGGCATAGTTTTGCTATTGAGACTATGGTAGTGTGGAACGAGTGAGAAAGCATCTCCACATTTTATATGATCTGGGAAAGCTTCCATAGTGGGTTGGCCAAAAAGTTCGTTCGGGTTTTTCCTATGCTCTTATGGCAAAACCCAAACGACCTTTTTGGACAACCCACTGTAAGAAGTTTCTCTCTCTTATAGGTATATGGGAACTCTACAATTCAACTATCTGTGACTGTATTTTCAATTTCTTTTATAGTTCTTGATCTATTCCACTTTTAGTTCTTCAGTCAATTTTTATTATCCATATTTTTTTCAAGAAAACATCCCATTTTGTCTAAATTTTTAGACTGGTTGCCGTATGATGTGTTAGGTAATCTCTTGCAACTTTAAAAATTCCTTTGTATTTAGAATTATTTATCTTTTGTCATTCCTAATATTTGTTAGTTATTTCTCTCTTCCCTTGCTTTATCATATTTGTCATGGGGTTGTCTATATTACTGGTCTTTCAAAGAACCATATTTGGGTTTTATTGATCAAGATTACAATCTTGGAAGGACTTCGCTTGTTATTTTTTAAATTAGTATTTCATGTTTTTCTCGTTATGCTTTCTTCCTTAAATGTACTTTGAGTTTATTTTGTTTTTTCCCCAGCTTTTGGAGCTACACAGGTTATCATTTACTTTCTGTCTCTCTTGTTTTCTAATAATGAATTTAAACTATCAATATAAATTTTCCTCTGGGTTCTACTTTGGGTGTATTCCACAGGGAACAGTTCACCCTCTTATTTTTACTCAATTCTAAAGAGGTTATAATTTCAGTTCTTATTTGCTTTGTTCTAAATATGATTTATTTCTTAAATTTCCAGGTCTGTAAGGTTTTGTTTTTGCTTTTGTTGTTGCTGTTGTTGTTTGGCTATCTTTTTGTTAATTTCTGACTGTATCAGTGTCATCAGTGATTGTGGCCTATGCGGTTTCCACTTCTGAGGACCTAATGAGAGTTTCTGTGTGTGTACAAAATGTGTAGTCTCTGCCTGTTGGATAAAGTTTTTGATATGTCTATTAGATTGCTTGCAAACTATGGTATTAAAAATTTCCCTATTCTCACTTACTTCTATCTGCTTAATCTGTCAATTTCTAATAAGCATGTTGTATATAAAGTTTCATGATTTATTTATGAAATAAATGAGTCGGGTGGTTTAAACTTTTTATCAACATAAAATAATCATTTTATTCTGTATGTGTTATTCTGTATAATGCTTTTTTTGTCTTTATTTCTATTGGGTCTTGAATTAGTATTACCAAACAGTCTTTCTTTAATTTTTATTTGCCTAGTACTTCTTTTTCCTTCTTTATTTTCAACTCATCTGTGTTCATTTATTTTTAAGTCAAAGTTTAGATTGACAATATGAAAGATACCTGATATGAGACTTTGTTACTTAATAGGCATGTATATCCTTATAATATTTATTAAACTATTAATATTGTCACACTTATTTCTGCCATATTATTTTATATTTCCTATTCACCATGGTTCCTTGTTTGTTTTGTTTTGTTTTGTTCTATTCCTCCCTGCCATTTTTTGACTTGGTGTTGCATTTTCTTTGTAACACATTTTTCCCCTTAATGATTTGAAAGTTGTATAGTCTATTTCTGTTCTTTTGAAATCTAAAGCTATGGTTCTAAAGCTATGGTTCTAAACTGTGCATCAGAATCATGGGACAAGATTATTAAAACACACATTGCAACTCCCACACCCAAATTTACTGATTCAGTAAGTCCAAGGTGGCATCCAAGAATTTACATTTCTACCACAGTCTCAGATGATATGCTACTACTGGTCCAGAGGATCACACTTTGAGAATCACTGTTCTACAAGTTTCTCTAAATTTTTAACATTCATATTTATTTTTCAAGTTTTCTATTAATATCTATATTTAATCTGTTTAACCTGCTTTTTAGTTTAATAATAAATCATTTGAATTGCTACAATGTATTCCACGACATTGTTTGAAACTATCACAGTTTAATTAACTAATCTTTTACTGGTAAATATTAAGGTTATTTCTAAATTTTTGCTATTATAAACAGTACTGCAACCGACACTCTAAAACACTTATCTTTGCATACTTGTCTAATTATTTCCTCAAAACAAATAACTATAAGTAGAGCTACTGGGCCAAAGGTAAGCATATTCCGTATGCATTAATACGCAAATTTCCCACCAAATACATTTGATAGGTATTGTCAAATTTTCCTCCAAAAAGATTATGCCAATTTATTCTTCAACTAACAGTGTATGAAAGTGCCAGAGTGTTTTATAAACACTAAAGAGTTGAAGAAGTTCTATATTTTCTTTTAGATCACATATTGTTTTTTCCTTTTCTTTTTTTTAACATTTCAGTATCCAAATTTATCTGGAATTTACTTTGGTATCATATGTGAGGAAGATGATTAACTCTGTTTTTATTCAAATAGCTATCCAGTTATCCCAGCACCATTTACTAAGTAACCTATATAGAACAACTTCTCACCAGACATAGTATTTATATCACAGTATTTATATTCCTGAGAATTCCGTGATTGACCAAATCACAGTTATCAAGAGCAGGATCTCATAGAAAATAGGGAATTTCCTGGGGAAACATGACATTAGAAAAATATTCCAGGACTTCCCTGGTGGCGCAGTGGTTAAGAATCCGCCTGCCAATGCAGGGGACACGGGTTCAAGCCCTGGTCCAGGAAGATACCACATGCCACGGAGCAATTAAGCCCGTGTGCCACAACTACTGAGTCTGCGCTCTAGAGCCCATGAGCTGCAACTACTGAACCCACATGCCACAACTACTGAAGCCCGTGTACCTAGAGCCCGTGCTCCGCGACAAGCCACCATAATGAGAAGCCTGCACACCGCAATGAAGAGTAGCTCCCGCTCGCTGCAACTAGAAAGAAAGCCCGGACTTCCCTGGTGGCGCAGTGGTTAAGAATCCGCCTGCCAATGCAGGGAACACGGGTTCAAGCCCTGGTCTGGGAAGATCCCACATGTCAAGGAGCAAGTAAGCCCGTGCAGCACAACTACTGAGCCTGCGCTCTAGAGCCTGTGAGCCACAACTACTCAGCCTATGCACCTAGAGCCAATGCTCCACGACAAGAGAAGCCACCGCAATGAGAAGCCCTCGCACCACAAAGAAGAGTAGCCCCTGCTCGCTGCAACTAGAGAAAGCAAGCCCGTGTGCAGCAACAAAGACCAACGCAGCCAAAAATAAATAAAATTTAAAAAAAAAAAGAAAAGAAAAAAGAAAGCCCACATGCAGCAACGAAGACCCAATGCAGCCAAATAAATAAATACATTAAAAATTAAAAATTGCAATAAATAAATAGTCTAGAAAATAGAATCCAATTTTAAACCAAATCAGTTTTGGTCGGTAAGGTATCACTGTTTAACAATATGGCAAATAATTCCATAACACTTACTGAATGCCAGGCACTGTTCTAGTAACTTTGCATGTATTAAATGCCTCATAATAAGCCTATGAAATAGGCATGCTATGCCCATTTTACAGATGAGGAAATTAATACACACAGAGATTAGGTAATTGAAATATATCAAACCATTTCTGGGCCATTTAATATCATTGCTCTTTCTAGCTCTCTACCTCAGTTCTCATTTCCAATGCTTTAAAATATATTTCAATATTTGGTAAGATTAGTCTCTCTTCATAATTCTTCTTCAAAGATTCCTAGCTAATCTTATATGCATATTCTTCCAGATTGATTTTTTAAATGATTTTTTTCAAGTTACAAAATGTCCATTAGGATTGTTATGAGATTGCATTAAATTATTATGAGAATTTCCACTAAGTTAACCCATGGATACTATGGAAACTTTCTTTCAAGGACAAGATATTTTTGTCCTTTAATCAAGTCTTTATTTTCCTCAGTAGGATTTATAGTTTTGTTATATAAGCCCTGCATAGTCCTTATTAAGTTTGTTCCTAGATATTCTATATATTTTATCTTCTTGTCTAGCTTATTTCTCATTATATTATTTAATTAGTTATTGTTAATAGAGAAAACATTAATATTTTAGTATTTATAGTCTGTCTGCTTTACTGAATGCTTTTATTAGTTTTTGTGTTCTTCCCTTCTGTTATTTAGACAATCATATAGATTGCACGATAATAATTTTATCTTTCCTATACTTACCTTATTTACTATATTTTACTTTGGGCCTTATATTGGCCAGAGCTTCAAGAACAATTAAAGTGTTTTTGTAAATGATATATGGTTCAACTAAATTAGCCCCCGAAGTTTTCCCATCTCTAAGGAGGCAAGTTCAACTGTTAGCTAAATATTTAATACATGACTGTTTTTGCTGGTTTATGTTATTTTCAAGTTGTAGTATATGTAGTACTGTATATTGAACATTACATTCCTATACCCTTATTAGGTATGATCATTTTATGCATATGTATAAAACTTGTCATATAAATTTCATATTCAAAATAATCATAGATCTTATAATGGTTGTATCATTGTTTTCATGACAAATTATTAATTGAACCTAAATGTATTTGATGCTAAATGCTAGCTCATAAACATAATCCTCACACAGAATGTTTCTATGGAAAAGTACAGCCTGCTTTTTGACCATCCACTTTACTTTGGTTTCCAAGAACATATTCCAGCAAAAAGCACTGACTACACAGGTAAAGTTAGCTTTACATAGAAAAAGACTAACATATTAATCTGTTGGATCTCATGATGGAATACTGGGTATGTTTGTATTCATTTGAGTGCTAAGCTAGGGCCCAAGTTGGGGGATCCTAAAAACAGGAGAGTCACAAATATTTCAAACCATGATGGCCAAACACAACAATATATCTAACGAATAAAATCTCCCAGGACCTATAATAACCACTTGCATACATTAAATAGGAACCAGAGAGAGTTTCCCAAACTGTTCAAATTGTGGTTAGACACTTTCTGCAGATTGCTTAATCAAGATCATACAGGGCAAACGATGTACAAATCAGCATTTCCTGATCTTTTGTTTTGTGAGAGTAATTCCTCACCCCAAAATTCCAGAAAATATTTCAATAACTTTAAAATGCATTTTAGAATAAAATCAAATTATTGTGGATAATCAGGAAATAACTTGTAAATACAAAAGTCCAACCAGAACTTTTTCACTTGCCATACAACATGTTGACTACTTGAGTCATTATTCAAGAGAGAATCAGATCACCACAACTCAAGTTACAAAGAGCATGAGAATGTCATGATTTCGAGTCACTAGTTATTCAGGACTGGAGTTCTCTTTTTTTTTTTTTTAAATCATGTGATTGGCCACATAACTGCTATAAAATGAGCACTCATCTTTACTGAGCCTGTAGACAGTGGATTAAAGAGCTTTTCAAATGAGTATGTGGTACACTGGCAAATATTTCAAACACATTTTTATTCTTCAGTGCTGAAGTTACTCTATGAGGTGGGTGTGGAGGTGGGAAAACACTCTGATTCTATTAAAGGTGGCTTCAATTTATCTACTTTGCTCTTTGTCTGGAGCAATCAGAGACCCATGTGACACCTTCAGCCCACCCCATGTCCCTCACCTCTCCTCCTTGTGCTCTTTTCTCCCAGATGCCAATTGATTTGTGATAGGAAGGCAGGCAGCTCCCGGTGTAGGAGGTAGAGATTAAACTGGTTTGGAGGGCAATGTTCTCCGTCCAAACGGGGTCAGTGGGAGTTGGCAGTCCCCTGCCCAGGGAGAGTGAGGTCTGTGATTGATCTCGATGGACCTCTGAGCTGTGAGCTATGTCATCTCACTGAAGCTCTGATGGACATTCAGTCCTTGGTTGCCTCAGCTCTGCCCAGGCACAAAATAGCATCTGGATTTAGATGCAGGTTTTATCTCCTAGGAAGGTAGAAAAGATGGCTGCCTACAGCGTGATGGCCAATCTCCATGTTGCCCTGCTTTCAGTCGTTGGTCATGGCACCCCCAAATACAATAAATTTTAGCCTTTCATCAATGGAATTAAAGTTCTTTTATTTCTCTGGAAAACAAGAACATGTTTCCTTCTGTGATTAGAGCCAGTCACCTTGGGAAGTATGATTCCTTAATGGTAAATGGTCAATCTGTCAAGAACTGTGAAGAGTCTGAGATTATGCGCTACTTGCAAATGAACAAATGAGTCTGTTACTGTTTTATGGCTGCTGGCAGAAGGCGCAAGTCTTATGGATCAGAGACAAAGGACTTTATCACTCAGAGCACAGAAGGCAGCATGAGCCTCAGGTTCACATTAACTCCCCTTACCCCACAGTCCCACACAGCAACCTGGGTGGATGCTGCACACGCAGTAGATGTGCCTTAGAGCTGAGAAACTCCAAGTTTAAGGAACTCCAATCTTTTATAATGGGCTGCAAGCAATCCTGTCCCATCTTTGCCCCCAAGGAGACATTATCTTTATTATATTGGACGGCAAACAAATCTGCCCTCTATTCCATAGAAAGACACTATCTCTGTGTTCCAAGGCTGTTCACTATGTAAACATCCTTGAAAAGATAATCTGGAAAAAAGGCAGCCAGTGCCTTTGCACGCAAAACTGCAGATACGTAAAAGACCTTAGTCTAAGTCTACCTGAGCTGCTATTACAAAAATACCATAGACTGGGTAGCTTAAACAACAAACATTTATTTCTCACAGTTCTGGAGGCTGGGAAGTCCAAGATCAAGGCACTCACAAATTCAGTGTCTGTTGAAAGCTCACTTCCTCTTTTATAGATAGCCGGCCTTTTACTCTGTCCTCACATGGCAGAAGGAGGGAAAGAGTTTTCTGGGGTCCCTTTTATAAGGGCACTAATCTCATTCATGAAGGCTCCACCTTAATGATCAAATCACCTCCTAAAGACCCCACTTCCAAATACCATCACACTGGGGATTAGGTTTCAACATACAAATGTTTTTCGGGGGCAGGGGGTAGGGACACAAATATTCAGCCTATAGAAAGACCCATGAAGAACTGTCTCCCAACCCAGCTCTATTTATCAAGCCCTCAGCAAGACCACAATCTACAGACTCCCCAGTGGTATCTTATCTCACATTGAATGGTATAAAGAAGGCAGTGTGTTCTCCCTCTTAGTAAGAGTTTCGAAAGAGAACCATTTGGAAGTTTTGATTTGGAAGGGAATAAGAAACATGATACCAGCAGTGTACTATTCTTTTTTTTTAAACATCTTTATTGGAGCATAATTGCTTTACAATGGTGTGTTAGTTTCTGCTTTATAACAAAGTGAATCAGCTATACATATACATATATCCCTGTATCTCCTCCCTCTTGCGTGTACTATTCTTTTTTACCATTCTCCATCTCAGGGCCTTGCAACACTACAAGCCCAGCTGTTAACCAGATGCAGTCACCTGAGCCACAGAAAGTGTGAAAATAAAAATATTAGCATTATTTCTATGGCAGTGTTCACATGATTATTATAGAAATGATTAGCAACAGCATACTACTATATTTATTTGGTTCTTGAATGTTGTAACCCCCTGGGGGAAAGTATTAGAAAAAGGTTAAAAATGAAAGTACAAGTTATGTATCTTTGCTAGAAAGTAGTGAGAAATGGGTTAGATGAAACTATATTGAATGGAAGAATGTATCAATGAAAAACAGAAATCTAAAAAAGGGAGAGGGTGAGGGAGAGGGAGAGGGAGAGAGAGAACTACAGTATGGTAAATTTTACTATGAAAATGGGTTTCAGGGATCCATATAAAAACTGTTTCCTAAAATTCAAGATGCCATATGTCATCAGTTAATTCTGCTTTTAAACAATTACATATGGTTCTGACCAATTACCTCTAATTTTTCACAGTTTGAATTATTCGTTGCCTTCATGGTATAACAGTCATAATAATCAAACCGAGCGTCAGGGACATTATTGTATATCTCCTCAGCATGACCTTGGGCCTTCGCTTCCTCATCAGTAAAATGAGGCGGCACACATGCTTTCCAGCTCTCAAATGCTATATACCCTTCAGAGAAGTGCATTTAATTTATTTCCTTATTATCCCCATTATTAATTGCTGAATATGCATATCCAGAATGGACCATGCATGCCTGAAAAATTACCAGGAAGAAAATCATGACTTAAATTGGTGAAACACAGAAAATGTGAACAAATTCACTTGAATTCTTAGAGGTTATCTAGTTTAGTGCTGTATGTGTATTCTCTTTCTGTCAATATAACTTTAGAGAATTCTCCAACTTGCCCCCAGAAGCGTCCCTTCAGAATCCAGTGAGTGAGAACACACTTAATACAAAACAACCAGTATGAATTCCATAATACTTTTAAAATGAAAATCTATTTCATTTATCACATGTATCTGAAAAATAATAAACAATTCACATCACTAATGTGAAGACAATGCTTGGGGTATATATTATCTTACAGACCCACTGCAGGAACCAGTGTCTTTGTCCTCTCACCAACCCCACCCCAGTGGGCTTCAGCCCATATGTCAAGAACTACTCCTCTACAACCTGCCACCACAGAATAATTTTAGAGATAAAGGGACTTTAATGAATATAATTTCCAGTACCCTTATTTTACAGGATATTAGCTATGGAGTATTAGAAAATTATCAGTAGCAAAACTAAAGCTAGAACTCAGGTGTCCTGATTCCTTATTCATTGCTAGTCTGGAATATGGCCAATCATCCCCTTTGTAGTAGATGCTATGGGTGCCCTACCCAGACCCCATTTACCTGGCCAGTGCCTCCATCTTCCAAAACTGCTGTGAGTGTTGGCTGCTAACAGCTCACAGTTGTACCCTTCACCTGAGAGTTGCCTTCAGCAGAGCTGAGTTGCCTGGAAATGTCCATGAGGATTATGCCTCTCCCCTCTCCTCCATGGGCAGCCCACAGGCAATGACTGACTGATGTAAGAGCTTCAGAACTCCCTGTGGGGTCAGGCTGAGGTTAGACTTTAGCTGAATTCATACCTTTGCCCAGCTTCTTCTCCTGCCCTATCCTGCTTCAACAGGTCTCTCCGGAGAGCATGCTCTCAATGAATCTCTTGCACAAGAATCCCCGTTTCAGGCTCCACTTCCAGAGAACATGACCTAAGACTCTCATTTTCAAAAATAGACCTGACACCCCTAGAAGCCATGCCATTCTGTCTTGGGACAGCTCTGATCGTTAGACAGGATTTTTTAAAAAATTATTATTGTATTAAGGTCACATCTGCCTCTGTAATTTCCACCCATGTTTCCCTGTAGAATTAGTCTCAACCCTTATCCACATGACAGCCCCTCAGCTATTTGAGGGGAGGAAGGACATTATGTCTTCCTTAAATCTTTTTTTCTAGACCGTGAGGGTAAAAAAGAAATTTTTTTAAACATCACAGACTCAGGATAATGTCTGATAACAAAACTGCATGGAGCAGAACAATGGAACGTCAACCAGAAGATCATTTGAAGAAGGCTACATTCAAATCCCCTGGGGAAGTGTGGGTTGGGGGAGAAGAACCCAGTATAGAAGTGAGGAGGAGATCAAATCTCAAAAAAAAAAAAAAATCAGACAGAAACTACTTAAAACCAGACACAATGAGTGGCTGCAAGAATCCCATGGAAGAGACATCTTATAATTCTCAGGAGAAGATGTCATAGAAGTAGGTCAGGCAGAAACTCTAGAACTCAAATGTGTCAATGTACACAGCATGTATACACTTAAGATTTTTAGATAAGTAATGGTAAATACTGTTGCAGAATCATCAAGACTTACTAATGAACAGGGAAAAGACAGTCTCTTCAGCAAGAGATATTGGGAAAGCTGAACAGCCACATGTAAATCAATGAAGTTAGAACATACCCTCATACCATACACAAAAATAAACTCAAAATGGCGTAAAGACTTAAATATAAGACATGACACCATAAAACTCCTAGAAGAGAACATAGGAAAAACATTCTCTGACATGAATCATACCAATATTTTCTTAGGTCAGTCTCCCAAAACAATAGAAATAAAAGCAAAAGATAAACAAATGGGACCTAATCAAACTTATAAGCTTTTGCACAGCAAATGAAACCATAAACAAAACAAAAAGACAACCTATGGACTGGGAGAAAATAGCTGCAAATGATGTGAGCAGCAAGGGCTTAATTTCCAAACTAAACAAACAGCTCATACAACTCAATAACAAAAAACCAAATGACCCAATCAAAAAATGGGCAGAAGATGTAAATAGACATTTCTCCAAAGAAGACATACAAATAGGCAATAGGCACATGAAAAGATTCTCAACATTGTTAATTATTAGAGAAATGCAAAACAAAACTACCATGCGGTACCACCTCACACCGGTCAGAGTGGCCATAGTTAAAAAGTCTACAAATAGTAAATGCTGGAGAAGGTGTGGAGAAAAGGGAACCCTCTTACACTGCTGATGGGAATGTAAATTGATGCAGCCACTATGAAGAACAGTTTGGAGGTTCTACTAAACTAAAAACAGAATGACCAAATGATCCAGCAATCCCATTCTTGGGCATATACCCAGATAAAACTATACTCGAAAAGATACATGGACCCCTATGTTCATAGCAGCACTATTCACATTAGCCAAGAAATGCAAACAACCTAAATGTCCATCGACAGTTCAATGGATAAAGAAGATGTGGGGTGTGTGTGTGTGTGTGTGTGTGTGTGTGTGTGTGTGTGTATAATAGTATATTACTCAGCCATAAAAAAGAATGAAATAATGTAATTTGCAGCAACATAGATGGACCTAGGGATTATCATTCTAAGCAAAGTAAGTCAGAAAGAGAAAGACAAATACCATACGATATCACTTATACATGAAATCTAAAATATGACACAAATGAACGTACCTATGAAACAGAAATAGACTCACAGACACAGAGAACAGACTTATGGATGCCAAGGGGTGGGGGAGGGAAGGATTGGAAGTCTGGAATTAGCAGATGCAAACTAGTGTATATAAGATGGATAAACAACAAGATCCTACTATAGCTATGTGCTATCCTATAGCACAGGGAACTATATTCTATATCCTGTGATAAACCATAATAGGAAAGAATATGAAAAAGAATATGTATAACTGAATCACTTTGGTGTACAGCAGAAATTAGCACAACATTATAAATCAACTATACTTCAATAAAATGTTTTTTAAAATGTTTAAAGACTTATTGATGAGTTGCATGCCTGAAATACAATAAAGGAATATGACTTGTTCAAAGGAAAAATGTTTCACTGAAGGGATAATATAGGAAAATTATGTGTCAGAATGTCTACATCGGAGTACATTGTTCTATTCCAGGCATACATTGCATTAAAAAAAAAAAGTATACATTCCTATGGAAGTTCAAAATCTGAGGGTAGAAGCACTTAAGAGAGAATAAATTCTGAAATAAAAGCACTATCTTTAAGGGAATACGATATTGATACCCAGCCAGATGAAAGAAATGAGGTTTACAAATTCTGAACAGCATTTGTGGGTGCCTTATAGTTGAAAATGTGCTTTCTCACATGTTCTTTTACTTCTAACACACTCACAGTAACCGTAGCAGATGTGTAACGTGTTATCACCATTTTATGGAAGTTATGTGTGATGGACTGACCATTTCCAAATCAACCAACTCCTAAGTGGCAGATCCAAGGCTTGAGCACGCGTCTTCCAACTCTAAAGTCTATGCTCTTGCCACCTCACCGTGATGGCTTCTAACACACACACAGCAAAACTACTGAAGCACTGGCCATCTGGACTCTGTTGGTGGTCCTATGCTGTTCACAGCATCTTTAATTTCCAAAGGTTGCCATGTACATCACCACAAACTGGGTGGCTTAAAACAACAGGAATGTATTGTCTCACAGTTTGGCAGCTAAAAGTCTAAAATCAAGGTGTTGTAGACTCTGGGGAGGAATCTTTCCTGTCTCTTCCTAGCTTCCGGTGTTTGCTTGCAATCCTTGGCATTCTTTGGCTTGTAGACACATGGCTCCAATCTCTGCCTCCGTCTCCACGTGGCATTCTCCCTGTGTGTTTCTCCCTGGGTCCAAATTTTCCTCTTCTCATAGGGACACCAATCATACTGCATTTAGTCCCCCCACCCTACCCCAGCCCAGTATGACTTAATTTGATTATATCTGCAAAGACCCTATTTTTCAATAAGGTCCTATCCACAGGTTCCAGATACATGTGAATTGGGGGACACACGTTCAAGCCAAAACACAGCAGAACGAGTGCCCTGTTCTCAGCTTGTGTTGCTGACAATTTTCCCTCGGAAGGGAAAGGAAGAAATGTTTTTAAACTTCTGTTCTGGATTCCAATTTGACCAACAAGAAAGAATAAGGCGTCAAATGTAGAAACAAGGAAGCCTTGGGAGAACGCGGCCTTGATATCTCACAACAGTGAAAAAGGTAATGGTCAGCCCTTCAGAAAGGGGGCTTCGAAAAAGATAAATAAAATAACACTGCCCAAGGGAATATATTTACAAGAGGGATGTAGACTTTAAAAAATGAGATCCCTTCAGCATTACAGAAAATGGATACTGTTGAGAAAGAAAACTATGCGGCCTGGAAAGCAAATGTAATAAGGATCAATAGTCTCTCATAACTGACCGTAAGTGAGGTCCTGAGCTGGAACTGAAAAAATAAACAGCATAAATATAAAGGTGGCCTTTGAACAGACAGCTTTCAGAGACGAATTAGAAGCACTGGATCTGGAGTCACAATACCTGAAGTTCCTATGGCCCAGAGGGTTCTTTGATGAGTTCAGAAAGATGGATAGAAGTGGACAGAGTCATGGGTGCGAGAAGAGAAAGGAAAAAAGAACTGTTTAGAGTACATAATATGAAAACGTAAAAGGTCAAAGTAAGCTAGGACTGGGCTTCCCTGGTGGCGCAGTGGTTGAGAGTCCGCCTGCCGATGCAGGGGACATGGGTTCGTGCCCCGGTCCAGGAAGATCCCACATGCCGCGGAGCCTGCGCGTCCGGAGCCTGTGCTCCGCAACGGGAGAGGCCACAGCAGTGAGAGGCCCGCAGGTTAGGACTGAGATAAACACTAAAGACAACAAGAAACCCATTTTTCTTTGTAATCTCTGTAGCCAGGAAAAGATCAGAGAAGGAATAGCCATGCTCTATCTCAAGCAATATAAACTTAACAAATAACAGCACAACCAAAGACCCAATCAATTTTCTGCTTTATCGATTTTCTGTGTAATCTCTCTCATGGAGAATGAACATCCGTTATGGAACAAACATTCTCGAGATAATTAAAATGTACAATAGGAAAAGAGATAGTAAGAGACTCTTCACCCATTTTAAATGAGTTCAAAACTTCAGTTACAAATTCTATCCCAAACTATGGAAAGAATGTGCAGATGAGATCAGACAACTGCTGTTGAGAATGAACAGTATAAGAGGTGCGCAGCGGCTGGAAAATGTTTCAGCTCCCAAACGGGTGAAAGGGTGAGATTTGTATATAAATTAGTGAGCCTCATGTAGATTCCAAGCAAAATTCTAGAATGCATGATCTGTAAGCAGTACATGGTAAGGAAATACTGACCACTGGCAATGAGTGTGAATTCACTAAGAACCAGTTATGCCAACCTAATCTCGTTTCCTTTCTTTGATTTGGTTTGCCGGTGTGTCAGAGGAAGGCATGAGCACAGAATGTCCTGGTTTTAACACAGCATTTACCAAGTCTTATGGTGTGTTCCTTTCATTATTAAAATGAAGAAATGTAGGTCGAGGGTTAGGAAGATGACTGGGTGGCTTGCTTCATAGTTAGGCAACTAACATCACCCAAAGGGTGCTAGTCAAAGGCTTGGCTTCAACCTTGAAAGGGAACTCCAAGAATTTGTGATTTGCTCATTCCTGTTCAACATAGTAGTCAAAAACACGGAGATCAAAGAATGCATGCATGTTTATGAATACCTGGAAGACAAAATATTTGGTAGAGAAAGCTAATATACCAGGAGATAATTCAAAAATATCTCTTCATGTAGAAACCAGGAGCCAAACAAAGAAAATGTAAGATATTTGGAATAAATGTGAGGTCCTCTTCTTAAGCCAAAAAAATAAAGAGAATAATACCAGGAGCTAACATGTATTGAGCAGTTGCTATGCATTATAACTTCACATGCAGTATATTTGTTTAACCTCACAATAACCATATTATAATTAGAATAGTTATAATCATTATCATTCACAGAGGTCAAGGCTCAGAAAGGCTAAATAACTTTTGCAAGTTATATAGCAAGCAAGTGGTAGAGCCAGGTCTCAAATCCAGGTCTGTCTAACTTCAGAGTCTGTGACCCACTTTCCTATTCTCATCAAGGCAGGAACGGAGGAAATGTGGTATAGACTTTTTTGAGTTTTAAGTGAAAACACCTAGACAAAAAGTATCTAATATTGCCTAGTAGCCACTCAATAATGTTATCTTCTTTCTTTCCATAGTATTGAAAATTTAGGAGAATATTTTAAGAATAATATTTTAAGAATTGGTGAAATCCATGTAGCTCAAAATGAAAAACTAGGACTATCATTCAAAATTACACAGAGACAGATTATTGTTCGATAAGATGAACCTTTTTGTCTGTTGGGTCTGCTCAGCTGTGGAACAAACCACCTTGCCCTGGAGTGAGTCCTTATCAGCCTTTCTCAGGACTGTCTGAGAAGGGGTGCTTGAGGCAGGAGGAGAAATCACTAGGTGACTTCTCAGAGTCTTCTGAAGCCAAGATTCAATAAAGAAATTCCAAGCTAAGGAAGTTGTAGTCTAAAGCCTAATTCTCCTATTCTAACTCTATCAGGGGAGCATGAAACCCTTGGAGCACTTCACTTACTGTCTTTCATTTATCCTTAGAGTGTTTCTTGGAGGTAGAGCAGTCATCAGTATCCCTTCTTAATTTGACTGGAAAATGGGAGCGATTCCATAGCCCATGCGTGGCCAGGCAGGATGGAAAGGCAGTTCCTGCAGGCATCCGGTAATCTTTCTATGACCTCACTGCTTTCCCAGCACCAATTATCTCAACAGGTCTTGCCAAGATTTTTAAAGACCAAATAAACAAAACAAAAGTTAATTTTGGTTCTCTCTTTGAGAGAATCAGATATATATATATATGATATTATTGATTATATATCATATATATATATGATATTTATAAGAAAACATATTCAAGAAAAAACTTGATAGGGAGTTACAATTTCAAAAAGACCGGAGTCATATTTATTTCAGGATTTCAGTCATTCAGCACCATTTTGTCAAACATGTAATCACGTGATTTGGACCTCCATCAACGTGGTTCTGTGCAAATTCATCTGCAACTAGTAAATAAGAGCCGTGTTGAAATGCAGTTTTGCAAAGGCAGTCCTGGGATGCTGGTGTGGGCACGGCATGGCATAGTAAAGGAGCTTCGTACTAGAAATCCAGGGTTGTATTCTAACCTGGCCCTGCCACTGGGCCATGTGACCTTGGGCATGTCAAGTAACCACTCTGCACCTCAATTTCTTGGATTCTATCATTTATAAAGAGCTTGAACTACATTGATCTCTAATGTTTCCTCCAACTTGTAACACCTCTAAGTCATTGTCTATCAGGAACCCTAGCTTACTTGTGATGGCATTTCCTCTTTCACAGAGGAACTGGTTTAGTTTAAAATCCTGCTGATGTTTTTAAAATTCTATTGGAGTATTGGTGATATTATGTTGTGTTAGTTTTAGGTGTACAGCAAAGTGAATCAGCTATACATATACATGTATCCACTCTTTTTTAGATTCTTTTCCCATATAGGTCATTACAGAGTATTGAGTAGAGTTCCAGGTACTATATAGTAGGTCCTTATTAGTTATCTATTTTATATATAGTAGTGTATATATGTCAGTCACAATTTCCCAACTTATCCCTCCCTCCCCCCTCTCCCCCCTGGTAACCATAAGTTCGTTTTCTACATCTGTGACTCTATTTCTGTTCTGTAAATAAATTCATTTGTACCATTTTTTAGATTCCACATACAAGCGATATCATATGATATCTGTCTATTGATTTTTTAAATTAATTTATTTATTTATGGATGCATTGGGTCTTTGTTGCTGCCCACAGGCTTTCTCTAGTTGTGGAGATCAGGGGCTACTCTTTGTTGCAGTGCACGGGCTTCTCAATGCGGTGGCTTTCCTTGTTGCGGAGCACAGGCTCAAGGCACGCAGGCTTCAGTAGTTGTGGCACCCGCATGCCACAGCAGTTGTGCTCAGTAGTTGTGGCTTACGGGCTCTAGAGCGCACGCTCAGTAGTTGTGGCGCATGGGCTTAGTTGCTCTGCAGCATGTGGGATCTTCCCGGACCAGGGCTCGAACTTGTGTCCCCCGCATTGGCAGGCAGATTCTTAACCACTGCACCACCAGGAAAGTTCCTGTCTACTGATTTTTAATAATTCATACCCAGGTCCCACCAGCAGAAACTCCACATGCATACTGAGTCTGATTTTAGCAATATTTTTCTCTAATAAACTTAACCAAGTAATTGTTTTTGGTTGGAATAAATTTAAAAATAGGAATATAATTTTATAACTTTTAAATTGTATTCATGTATTTTGATTTAGCAGTTTGCTTCCCTGCTGCCCAAAGAATTCAACAACATTAAAATATGCTGTTACACAAAAGACTTATGGGGGCACAACACTCTCTGACATAAATCGCAGCAGTATCTTCTTTGACCCACCTCCTAGAGTAATGAAAATAAAAACAAAAATAAACAAATGGGACCTAAAGAAACTTAAAGCTTCTGCACAGCAAAGGAAACCATCAACAAAACGAAAAGACAACCCACAGAATGGGAGCAAATATTTGCAAACAAAGCGACTGACAAGGGATTAACCTCCAAAACATACAAACAGCTCATGCAGCTCTATATCAAAAAAACAAACGACCCAATCAAAAAATGGGCAGAAGTCCTAAATAGACACTCTTCCAAAGAAGACATACAGATAGCCAAAAAGCACATGAAAAATGCTCAACATCACTAGTTATCAGAGAAATGCATATCATAACAATAATGAGGTTATCACCTCACACTTGTCAGAATGGCCATCATCAAAAAGTCTACAAACAATAAATGCTGAAAAGGGTGTGGAGAAAAGGGAACCCTCTTGCACTGTTGGTGGGAATGTAAATTAGAAACAGCCACTGTGCAGAACAGGACGGAAGTTCCTTAATAAAAACAAAAATAGAACTACCATATCATCCAGCAATCTCACTCCTGGGTGTATATCTGGAGAAAACAGTAATTTGAAAAGATATGTGCACCCCAGTGTTCACTGCAGCACCATTTACAATAGCCAGGATATGGAAGCAACCTAAATGTCTATTGACAGAGGAATGGATAAAGATAATGTGGTACATATATACAATGGAATATTAGCCATAAAAGAGAACAAAATAATGCCATTTGCAGCAACATGGATGGACCTAGAGATGATCATATTAAATGAAGTAAGTCAGGCAGAGAAAGACAAATATCATATGCTATCACTCATACGTGGAATCTAATTTTTTTAAAAAAATGGTACAAATGAACTTATTTGCAAAATAGAAACAGACTTACAGATATCGAAAACAAACTTCTGGTTACCAAAGGGGAAACATGGGGGAGGGGATAAATCAGGAGCTTGGGATTAACATACACACATTACTGTATAGAAGATAGATAACCAGCAAGGACCTACTGTATAGCACAGGGAACTCTGCTCAGTATTCTGTGATAACCTATATGAGAAAAGAATCTGAAAAAGAATGAATATATGTATATATGTATAACTGAATCACTTTGCTGTACACCTGAAACTAACACAACATTGTAAATCAACTATATACCAATAAAAAATTTTTAATGAAATAGAAAAGACTCATGGGGGATTTAATAGCAAATTCCATACTTTGCCACCCATACACAGTCACCCACTCTTCCAATCTGAGACTATCTCCATGGCCCTCCAGTCCATATATTGACTGGTAGTTGCTCAAGCACCTCCACTTCACACAGCCCCTTCACACTCATTACCAAGCCCATGAGTAGATTTCTAGTGAGGATAACTCCTGGGAAATGGTATGAAATAATGGGCAGAGCTGAAACAAAATAACCTAGAGGAAAATAAAAACCCCCTCCGTATCGTGTCCCCCGGGTCCTCCCTACCTCATACCCTGGCTGCTTCACTGCCTGGCTCAGTAGGCCTGAGCTTACGGCCCGCGCTGGCCTCCCGCAGGTGAGCCGGGGGAGCTGACACGCCACTCCTCGGTCTCCTGAGGGCTCCCAAGGCCCTGCTGGCCCCCCGACCCTGACTCTAAACACCCAGGCCCCCGTGGTGCCCAGAACTGTTCTCACTGCACTGACCTATCTATCCTCAGACACCCATTGTCCAGACACCTCCTCCAGGGGGGTTCTGTTGACAATAAAAGTGTTGGTTCACAAAAACAAATAAACAAAAAGACATCAAGTATAAGCTAATAACCTTGAGCTTTTCATTTCCTTTTCCTTTTTTTCTGGCTGCACCACACGGCTTATGAAATCTTAGTTCCCCGAACAGGGATCGAACCTGGGCCCCCAAACTATTAATTTTTTAAAGGAAAAACAAACTAAAAAAAAAAAATGGTGATTCCATCTCACTCATTATATCTCATTCTCCACTAAGAAGAATGTTCAAGTTTTACTATCAGGCTGGGGACTCAAATTAGGACATCTTTCTAAGGAAAATTTCCAGAATGTCATGACTTGGGAGAGTTAAATTTTTTGCACATTTTGATTTCTTGCCATAAATACAGGGAGAAATGAAGTGGTCAGAAATTTTCATCACTTTAAAATAAAGTGACCAATTACTATATAACTTGTTTAATATATTTGTTTATAAAATTTTCTAAATAAACAGGAAAATATTAGTGTTTCTTTGGATGAATTTTAACAACTGTCAATGACAAGGTTTTTTTGGAGAGACCTTGGACCCGTGAGGAGTCCAAGAATGTTTATTTTGCTGTCATTGTGTAGTCACTGAAATATATCAGTTCAAAGAATTGTCATATGACAGCAAGTGGTTGGATCTTTTTGGGTTTAAAAGCAGAAAGTAGTTTTGGTTTCTCCATCACCATCCTATCAGTAGCTACCTAATCTTGCTTTCTGATGTTATGCAGGAAATGGATGTTTTTAGATAACAAACTCATACATGCTCGCATTTTTCCTCCTTTGATCCCTCACCTCTCTGCTGCTTTGTGATGTCAAAACACCCCAAAGCTTTGATTCGAATGGTGTCAAAACATAATGACACGCAGGACTGAATCAGCTCATGAATCCTCAAATTCAAAAGTCATTCCATCTTAGCCACACATCCAGCATTTGTGACTCAGCACAGTGAATCACAGGGCAGGGAAGTGAGAGCCACCCAAGAGTTCTTTTTTATGCTATCGGCTGTTTCTGAAGAATTGTAGAGATCTGAATGCAAAGTGTGCCTACGAAGTACTTAAATGGACTTTTTCTTCCCTACAACACGTTAGAAATTATAAAATCAACCACCTTCAGAGCAGTTTGCTCACTAAAATTTAAAAAGGAGGCGTGTTTTTAAAATTTACTTCCAACAAACAGCTGCAGAAAACACTTTATTAAGTTTATTATTATTTTATTAACTGCATAGTTTTCTTTTCTTTCTTTCTTTTTTTTTTTTTTTGGCCGTGTGGCTTGCGGAATCTTAGTTCCCTGAACAGGGATCGAACCCAGGCCCCAGCCGTGAAAGCACCAAGTCCTAACCACTGGACCGCCAGGGAATTCCCTTAAATTCAGAGTTTATTAACCATATTGTTAACCCAGCACATGTTACCTGAGTCTGGTGGGGTGTTTTTTTTTTTCTGATTTCCTCTTCTCTCATCCCTTTGCTCCACTAACTGGACCCCAGTACTCGCTTATACAGCTCCCTCCCCATCATCACCAACCCTCCACATCTTCCCCCTCTACCACTCAGCCCTAGAGAGGGCTGCCCCAGGGCTGTCATAATCCGAGAAAGCTCCTGGGATTGCAAGTTTAAGGGGGTCAGGAAAGCCTTACACAGAGAACCGGGGAAGACAGAGTAGTTCATGTGAATCCATCCATGGGCTCCAAATAGGTAAGAAAGTGGCTAACAAGTGTAAATGGAAAGTGCTAAAATTCACATCTCTCCCAAGCAGCCAATTCTCTAGAAGAACTACCTTCTTTTCAACAATTTGTTCACTCCATATTGTCCTGCCAATCTTTCCATTGTTCACGATTTCATCTTTCCGTTGTTATTTCCCTGAGCTTTGGCCAGCCCTCATCGCTCAACACATCCAAAAAAATTGGAGTAAATTCCATTGTTCATCTTTGTATGTGCTGGGGATCACCAAGATAAAAGAAGAAATTCACTAACACTAGAAAACAAACTTTTAACAGATCTACTGCTAATCAGAAAACCCAAGCCAACAGAGGGAGATTCCACAACCAGATGGTGTGATACAGCTGCACAGCCTAGGGGCCTCGTTCCTCTTTACTGCTGATGTACGTGCCCACATCTTATTTTACATGTCACCTGGTACCAGTATGGACTTTTCTGGAACTTGAAACAACATGCATAGACCTAAATCATGATTTATAAATGCAAAAAGCAGCAACAGGGACTTCCCTGGTGGCACAGAGGTTAGGAATCCGCCTGCCAATGCGGGGGACACAGGTTCGAGCCCTGGTCCGGGAGAATCCCACAAGCCATGGAGCAACTAAGCCCGTGCACCACAACTACTGAGCCTGCGCGCTAGAGCCCACGTGCCGCAACTACTGAAACCCATGCGCCTACAGCCCGTGCTCCGCAACAACAGAAGCCACCACAATGAGAAGCCCGTGCACCGCAATGAAGAGCAGCCCCCTCTCGCCGCAACTAGAGAAAGCCCGCGTGCAGCAATGAAGACCCAACACAGCCAAAAGTAAATAAAGTAATTTTAAAAAATAATAAAGCAACAGCTCATTCTTCCCAAGAAGTGCTTCTATAACAGGTAAATGAAACAAGCAGTTTTTGCTTTGCTCTCACCCTAAATGGTGGCTTATGATTCTGTGGAAAAGTGATCAGTTCCCAAGGCAGGAGAGACACTAGAATAACATCACAGGGGAGGCCTGTCACCACAGTCACTTCACGTTACAGCAGCCCTCTGTTTTCATCAAGGGACGAGGGCACCCATGCTTTTCAAAAGCCCATTTTTAACATGGGCAGATCCTGACTCTAACAGATCCCGATCAGGCACCGACGTGGAGGGTGAAATCATCGGGTCTGCCTGCCCTGCAGATGCTGTAGCTCAGCGTACCCTGGTTCCTCTCTGTGACTGGGCTCCGTGCGGAAGAAGGCGGCTTCTGTGGTTCAGTACTCTACAACAGCGACTGAGGATTTTTCACTGACTTGTGCTTAGGACTGAACCACGCTCAGTTGAGAACAATTAAATTCCCTGTTGACCTTTGCACCACAGGTTTCAAATGGTGTCCAGATAAAACTGCAGAGTGATTCTGGCATTAATTAACTATCTTTCTTCACAACACTCCCAGCCAAGCATGTTCTCCTCCTTTTGCAAATCCATTTTCTTTTGTTGCCAAGTGCTAGGTAACCCTCCGTTCATTCACTCCCCAAATATTTACTGAGCATATACTAGGTATCGACACTGTTCTAGGCTCAGGAAAGAATGTAAGCACCAATACAAACCATGGAACTTGCATTCTACCAGGGTGACATACAGAATAACCCATGAACGTAATAAATAAGTACATCATAGAGCATGTGAGAATCTAAAACATGCTCTAAAAAAATCTAGTAGGGTGAGAAAGATCCAAGATGCTAGACAGGGTCTGGAATTTTAAACAGGGTGGTCAGGGAGGCCTCACTGAGAAGATGACATTTAAGCAAAGATTTGAAGGCAAGGAGGGAAGAAGACATGGGGTGACTTGAGAAAAGGGCAGGTCAGGCAGAGGGAGCATCAGGTCAGGCTGAGGTTATGAGGGGGCTGTGTTCAAGGAAGAGGAGAGGGAAAAGGAGGGGAGAGGAAGATGGAACAGCCAGGAAGGTGGCCACGGTGGTTCCCGGACTCAGCAGGGCCACATAAGGACTTTGGCTTTTTCTCTGAGTGAAGCAGAGAGCCTCTGTAGGGTTCAAGGAGAAGAAGGACCTGATCTGGCTGACGTGTCACATGGACCACTCAGCTGCTGCCTTAGAAACAGGCTGCAGGGATGGGCGAGTAGGCAGAGACTGAGCCATCATCTGGGCAGTGTGGTGTGGACCAGTGGTCGCAGTGGGGGTGGAAAGAAGGGCTCAGACTCCAAATACCTTCTGAAGGGAGAGTCAACACCAATCCCTGAGGACTGTGAGAGAAAGACAGGCTGACACCAGGGTATTGGCCTGAGCAGGTGAGGATGGGGGAGCAGGTGCAGAGGTGACAGCAAGAGTTCAGGTTTGGCTATGTCAAGTAGAGACATCCTAGAGAGCCAAGTGAAGAGACTGAGGAAGCAAGTGGATATCAGCTTATCCTTCAAGGGAAAGATCCAGGCTGGAGACATCAACGTGAGGTCTGGGTCATACTTAAATCCATGAGCCTGGCTGAGATCACGCAGGGAGCGAGTGTAGATGGAGAAGACAAGAGGTCTAAAGTCCAAAGCCCTGGGCATCCCAGAGGCTGGGAGAAGAGGAGGTACCAGCCAAGGAGACTGAGAAAAATGAATCAGTGAGATAAAAGGAAAACAGTGCAGCATCCTGGAAGATGAGTGAAGGAAGTTGTTTCTAGAAGGAGAGTGATCAACTGCGTCAAATGTCACTAACAGATCGTATGAAATGGATACCACAACTGACCATCAGCCATCACATCTTAAAGGTTTTGGTAACCTTGACATGAGAACTTTGGGGAGAGGGGTCAAAAACTTGACTGGAAAGGATTTAAGAGCAGGCAGAGAGAGGAACTGGAGAGAGATGCATAGACAATTCTGGAAGCACTGTGCTGTGGGAAGCAGCAGAGATAGTAGAGCTCCATGGAGAGAGCCACTAGTGGATGTGGTGCCTAGAAAGGTTTTTTATATAATTAATAGAAGAGAAATACGAATCTGTTTGCACGGTGACAACAATGATCCAATAGCGAAGAGGAAAATGATGACAGAGGAGAGAGTGTTTCCCAGCAGCATTAGGAGTCCACCCAGCGTCTACGTTCATGAATTTTAAATGAGAAGAGTCCACGTGGCTATTTTTCTCCAGCCACATTTGGCTGCCCGGGTTCAAGCACTAAGTAGGTGGAGAGCTTGATTTCCCCAGGGTGTGGCTTAACCAAGAAAGTTCAACAAAGTGAGAGTTGCGACGAGCGGGCAAGGGAGCGATTCTAGTGAGATACCGTGGCATTGGAGCTGGGTCCGGAGGGCGGAGGGCATCGGCGAGCACACAGGATAAGATTACAGGTCCTGGTGGAAGTGAAGGATTGCTGGAGATGGGATGTATAGGTTACATTTGTGTCCTCTCAGATTCTATATGGTGAAGTCCTAGTATCTCAGAATGTGACCTTATTTGGAAATAGCGTCACAGCCAATGTCATTAATTACATTAAGGTGAGGTCGTATTGGAATAAGGTAAGCCCCTAAATCCAACATGACTGGTGTCTTCACAGAAATGAAGGTTTGGACACAGACACACACAGGGAGAACGCCACGTGAACATGAAGGCAGAGACTAGAGTGATGTGTCTGTAAGGCAAGGAAGACCGAGGATTGCCAGCAAAACACCAGAAGCCAAGGGAAGAGGCATGGAACAGATTCTCCCTCACAGCCCGCAGAAGGAATCCACCTGCTGACGCCTTGATCTTGGACTTCCAACCCCTCGAACTGTGTGAGAAGAAATGTCTATTGTTTAAGCCACCCTGTTTGTGGTGACTTGTTACACAGCCCTGGCAAATAGGGTGCTAGAGGGTGTGCCCTGGGAAGAGAGGAGGTGGGGCCAGAGAGTGGGGTGCATGTATGGCAATTGTGGAGGGCATACGGGGATGGGCAAGGACAGGGTCTGGAGGGACCATGGGAGTGACGAAAGGTGAAGGGCCAGGGGAATGGCGAGATGATCTATGTGCATATTGAAACTGCCAAGAATCAAGACAGGAATAGGACTGTGGCCACCAGGCAGGAGCACAGAGGAAGGACCTTGAGGTGGCGGATGTCAGCAAAACGAGAGGAACGGGTGACATTACCTGACGACCTGACATTCAAGGCAAAACGTTTTTAGGGAGGAAAGAGAATGATCCAGAATTGGCAATGAGGAGTGAAAAGGAAATGCATCCCACCTCTAAGTCTCATGGCACAAAACTGTGGTGGAGAAAACCAGGGTCACCACGTGACAGGAGTGCAGGAGAACAGGAAGACAATGTTTTCAGCAAAGAGTCAGGTCTCCATCAGAGCAAGACGGTGGCGGGAACCTCCAGGGATGAGGTGGAGGCTATCGGCTTTTGCTAAGAACGGACCGTGAGCTTCAGCAGGCCCCGAAGACGGCAGGGTTGAGGGAGGGTAGGAGATGTCCTCCTCTATGTTCATGACTAATGCTGATCCAGTTGGACTAATTACTTCCTTTGTCTGAAACCTGTATACTTGCCAGCATGTTAAATGTAATAAAAAGCCAATATAATAAATATCCAGTTTCCAGCTGTAATTACTCAAACACTTTTTCTCAGAGAACCCTCATCACCTCCATGTTCTGGCTGTAGCTAATTCTGTTCCAGTACCTACTTCCTTTTTTTTTTTTTAACTTTTGGCTGCGTTGGGTCTTTGTTGCTGCATGTGAGCTGTCTCTAGTTGGAACGAGCGGGGGCTTCGTTGCAGTGTGCGGACTTCTCACTTCGGTGGCTTCTCTTGTTGCAGAGCATGGGCTCTAGGTGCACGGGCTTCAGTAGTTGTGGCGCACGGGCTTAGTTGCTCCGTGGTATGTGGGTTCTTCCTGGACCAGGGCTCGAACCCGTGTCTCCTGCATTGGCAGGCGGATTCTTAACCACTGCGTCACCAGGGAAGGCCAGTACCTGTTTCTTACACAGCTAGAAGCAGTAGTGAAGCTTGGCTTCTTTTCTGGGACTCATAGAAATCACGGCTGCTGCGGCTGCCTGTTCCTTCCCTGAAAAGCATTCTTTCTCTTTGCTGCAATGGAGATGGGGTTCAGAGGAAGAAGAAACCAAACTCCCAGGTGAGTGTCTCCTAAGAGACTCCTACCATCCTCTAACATAGGCATCATCCTGGCATCCTCTACTCTGTAGTTATTTTGGGGATCTCTGCACTGACATGTCCTTTCCCACAATAGCTCAGAATTGATTGATTTCATGCCCACTTAGGATGGACCACGAAAGGGCAGACTTTATACCTAATTTACAAAACCTCACAGAAACTTTAAAAAAGCTGAGGGTTGCGTCTTTATGGGTCATTCATTTATTCATTCAACAAATATTTACTAGACAGTGGCAGGAAATCATTAAGCATGGTGTCAATAAACAAACTGATATGTAATATAAGATCCAGTAGTGACAAGTAAGATGAAGAAAGATAAAGCAGAATAAGAGGGTAGAAAATACATGCAGGGAGTAATATGTTGGTACCAGTCAGTGTTCCTTTCTTCACGTCTACATGGTAAACCCCTATCGCACTGCAACCGATTTCAAATGATTTCAGAGGATTTCGTGCAGCTGGCTTGTTGTTCTGTCTGGGACATCAGAGGCTGTAAAAAGTCACCACCACAAGTGTAGCCTCTTCAGCTTTGTTGATCTAGAAATCCAACTCTGCCCATTCACCCAAGGCGGATCAGACTCTGGGGAGCTGTTTCCAGCTAATCATACAAAAGGAGACACTTCTTTAAATCAGAACATTAATTTCTTGATCTATAATAGGCACCATATCTGACCAGAAGGCAGGCTCTGCTCTTTGCTCAGGTATGTCTTTCTAGCAGGGAAATCCTCTTAGAAAAACACATTATGCTGTATTCAAATGTTTGATTACCATGACAACCCATAGGGACCCTCCTGCATGGACCTGGGCCTGGAGGTGTGTGATTAGAAGAGCAGACTGTGATTTTGTGTGATTAGGAAAAGGCACCCTTCCTTCTGGTGGATGCAGGCCCACATTAGGTTGACAAGGAGAAGGTGGGCTAGATTTCAGCCCCGACTCATTTTTTAGGGTAGGTGTTGTTGTGCAGTATACAACCTGGACAACTGTATATAGCAGACCAAATGGAAGCAGTAAATTAAAACAAAAGTAGTTGGGTATCTTAAGGAATATTTCCGTTAAAGTATGTGGTATGGGGTATCAAGAAGAGTGAATGTCATGAAATGATCCCTTTTACACCTGCCAGCCTGTGTGAAACACGTAAAAAGTCAATGTTTCTTTCCCTAATCTACTTATAAAATAATTGATCCAACTGTGAACAGGCCTTTTTTTTTTTTAAATGGTTGAAAATATTTTAAAGCCATTCTGGAAAGTGTTCACATTTCCACACTCTATCTCACTGCAAGAAAAAGTTCAGGCAACTTCACTTCTGTGGGAGAGGCTAGAATCCCAGAGAGAAAGAGATTAGATAGCCTGGGTTTGCCCCCCCCTGCCAATAGAATTAGGCCTCACCGATCCCCCACCCAGTCAGAGGACCCGCAGCGGGCAGGCTCGGAAGGGCTGCATCAAGTTTCGTCCTGTCTCACAGGTCTGACCCGCTCCCTGACTGGGCCCGCAGGGTGGCCAAGCCCAAGGTCACATTTCCTTTCCTTTCTCCTCCATTTGTCCTCCTTCCCCGGTCCTTGGCTTGAAGGACAGTTTCTTGATCAGAAGAAATCGATTCTAAGGCGATAATCATTTGAAAACATTGATCAGGTCTGCCCTTAACGTTCATGGGACGTGAGGCAAGAATCCGATGAAGACCTACAAACGTAAAACTTCTACATATTTAGAAGTTATAATCCATGCTAACAAGCTGTTGAATGAAACATGTTCTATTATTCTTCCTGATAAATGCACCTTCAAAGGGAAGCTGAATGCCAGGCATAGGAATGCAGCAGTACAGGGAGGGCCAGCTCCCAGCCCACAGCCCACACCGTCCCACAGCTAGCCCTCCATGCGGGCTTCCTCCAGCCACTAGCGGGTGTGGCAGCTCACACAGCCAAGCTCCATCCACAGCCCCACCAAGAGCTGCCCCCAGCCACCAGTAAGGCCGAAGGCTGCCTACAGCAGGGTGCGCCCTCTGGAGCTCAGACCAGGGAGGAAGCTTGTGTAGAGCCTGGGAGCTGGCTCAGTGCCATTTGGGCAGAAAATTCCAGGGGCCCAGTTCCCAGATCATGGTCTAGAAAGTTTGTCCTAGGCTCCAGCTGGTATATCCCCTTAAGCTCACTGATTCCCCATCACATGGCCAGAACAGGGTCCTCTAGACCAAGGACCCGAAAGCAGGAGCCCTTTGGCCTGGATCTCAAGGTGGTATTGTCACTGACTAATTTTCATCCTAGCCACTTCAATTGTGCATCTAATCTTCTCAAAGTGTGGTCCAGAAGAAGCCTGTTAAAACGTAAATTCCTGAGCCTTAACCCAGACCTATGAATCAGATTATCTGGACGTTGTTTCCAGGAATCAACATTTTAAAACACTCTTCCTAAATGACTCTTGAAAGTTGAGAACCGCTATCAAACAACAAGGGCCCTGCCTTTCACATGGAATCCATCAACTCTATCCCCCAAAAGCTGGGCCCCTGAAGGAGCTGATGAACTGCTCTCCATTCTAGAGACGTTACCATCTAGATAACCCTGTTGGTCTTCAGAAGCTAAGGCCAGACTCTTCATTACGGCGTTACATAAACACTGCCCACACTGTACTCTCCAGTTCCAAGAACACCATGACCTAATTCCTGGCAAGTTGCAATGTGATTGAGTAGGCTGCAATTTCCTTCTAGCCAGCTTCCTGGGAACCATGATCTCTTGATGAGGATCCTGGAAACATGCATGGTTTCCCAGTGGTAGTGGGGCAATTTTTAAATTATCATTAAACTCTGTGCGTTTTAATTCCTGTCACCCTTTCTTTTCACCCACCATTCAGCAGTCATTGGGCACTTTCTGTGTACATCACCCTCAGGGTAGAATCATCCAGGCAGAACAAAAGCCATGGGTTATGAGCTACCAGGAAGACTTTGGTTCATCTATAGCAGAGACTGCGGTCTGCAGGGCATGGCTTTCTATAGTAAGTGGCATGTGTCTGAGAGAGGAAAAGAGGCTTTCTCCTTTTTAAAATATTTTAAATACTAGAGGCTTAATTTAAATATCAAGATCCAAAGCCCATGGATTCAGAGAACCTTATACATAAACCACTGATGGGAGAAGAATGTAAATGCTGACTAAAAGTAAGTAGAAATGTAATGAATGGGGGGGGGGGGAAATCATAGCGGATATGACTGGGATTCAGACACTGGTAAGTCCCTGAGAAAGTCCCCAGCTCTCCATCCCCAACACCAAGTTCTGAAGAAGACATGGGGAACAACAGGTTAGATATCCAGATAGAAGCCCAGATGGGTCCATGGAGGGCTCTGAAGGAGAAGGACCAGAGCCTGGCTTCCTAGTGAGATGCATGCTTCCTGAGAGTCTGCAAGCTTCATAGAAAAACCCTATGTCCAACATGGCACCTGAGTGAGAGATGAGCAATGGTCAAGGCAAACAGCCAAGCAGATGGGCCTCAGAGAGCCCCGCACACCCCAGCAGGGCACAAGAGGTGGAACTAAGAGGTGCTACATGCCTGGAAAGGGCACTCGGCACAGAAGAGGTCCCTGATTGGTAGGGAACTCAGGATATATGAATGTGACAACTGAAGGCCATGATGGGGCCAGAGACAACACCGTTCATGCAGCAGGAAGAGATGAGATGCCCAAGACTGGGTGGGACAAGCCGCACCTCAGCAGAGGCCAGCAGGGACAGAAACGACTTCATCCCACCCCACCCCCTTGGTATAGCTGGGAGAAAAGAAGAATGAGGATTGAGGGAATCTAAGTTTCAAACTTGAAGCAAATGAATCATATTATTAAGCTTCTATTACTGCCATTAGAACTAGAAGGCAAAGTTAAATTTCATTACAGAGAAACAGACTACATATCTGCACACCTGGCTTACACAGTCTGACACTGTAACATAGATAAAATATCCAACCTTCCACATAAGCAACAAATCCCTTGGACCTAGTCTGTTCTGTGTTTGGCTATTTCCAGACCAGTGGGTGTCCATTTTTACCAGCTTCCTTTTGAGAAGAACTATTTCTGGACCCTCAGATTCCTGAATCCAGATTCTGGGGCTATACCCCATTTGAAGCCCTATTTGAGGCTTGTCATACCTTCCACATCCTTACACATAGCCCTCAAACATCTTGCAAGTATGTGTCCTTGCCGTGTCAGGGCTGAGATTTGATTTTACCCTGCCTACAAGCGAATAAGTTGACCTGTTACTATTTCATGGCTGCTGGCAGAAAACAAGGGGCTCCTGGGTCAAAGACAAAGGGCTTTGTTACTCACAGCACAGTAAGAAGCATGAGTATCAGTATATTTGCCTCGGTTCCCATTGCCCTCAAGATCCACAGAGGCAATATGATGGTCCTTGATAGATAATACGCAGTAGGTTTGTGTCACAACCGAGTTTGAAAACTCCATATTTTTATAGCAAACAGTAAGCAAGACTTACTGCTTGGGGGCTTTTTACCTGATCTCTCAAAGTTACCAGCTGCATACACAACCCTGAGAAATGGTCCAGGTAAAAGAGTGGTCAGGGCCTTGCAGACTTGGTATACCCAGCATGATGTGTAGGAATAGAAGAGGCCCAAAGAGAACGGTCTTTCCCAACATACAGGAGAGGAAACCTAGTGACTCAGGACACAACATGGTAGTATGGGCAAAGTTGCAAACTAGGAGCCTGAAGGACCTGGGCTCTATCCGTTCTGCCATTTAGTGGCCATATGATGTGGTCAAAACCTAATCCTTCTAGGCCATAGCATTCTCATCTCTAAGTCAACAGTAATCACACATGTCTTGCCCACCACAAATGGTTGTTATTAAGACCAAATGAGCTACTTTGTGTGAAATCACCTTATAAACTCTAAAATACTATATACACTAAGGAATTGTTACAATTATCACAAATCCATCACCACCTTCTTTAAAAATAATTCAAATGACATCTACTTCTAATTTTTGTGCAGAGAAACATGGGATATAGATGAAAAATAGAGGAGATGATCACTGACTTTCGATTTAAGATTATATTAAGCTCTAGCTTTATTCTGTGCTGTAAACTCCTTGAGGGAATCTTGTTTGCATGTTCATCTTTGCATCTCAGCACAGTTCCAGGAACATAGTAATCATAGGAATGATAATGGAGTCTTGGTATCCAACATAATTAAACCCATCCGAAGAGAGAACCAACTTCAACATAAATCTGCTTTGTAAAGTTCATAAATAACAGATGAGGCCATGTCTCAAGGCGCTGGCCAAAAATTGAGAATTTTGAGAACTGTGTACAATTTTGTTCTTTTTTGTTACTATTTCTCCTGCTCTACTTTTCGGTCACAAGAGCTCATATCAACAGCACACCCACGTCTGCCCTTCTCTATGCTCTAAATTTTCCTGTCCACTTTTATCCCCATTAAGTCCATCATCAACAACTGTTAAAGCAGAAACTAACACACCATTGTAAGCAATTATACCCCAATAAAGATGTTTAAAAAAAATAAAATGCAAAAAAAAACTGTAAAGATTTGACACATTAAATTATTCGTCTTCAAACTTTTTTCTCTCATACTCCCTAAAAGAATTTTGAAAAGCTATGTATCCCCTACATTTTCAAGTAGACACCTAAAATATTTCACCATAAATTTGAACAGCTTCATAATGGAAAAGGATATTAAAAAGAATATGTATATATGTGTGAATAACTGAGTTGCTTTTCTGTACAGAAGAAATTAACACAACATTGTAAATCAACTATACTTCAAAAAAAAATCTAAAACAATTTGAACAGCTTCCAAAAATGTACTTTCTAGCATATTGTAAATATTGACTTTTAAGTAAAACTTGTGTCATACCTTGTATCCAATAGACCCTAAAGGCCAAAGCAATTTGATAACCATCCTCACTCACTTAAAAATTCACAGACCAAAAAAAAAAAAAAATTCACAGAGAAGCTGTTTTTTGACAACTGGAAATTTTGTATCATACCTTTTTCTCCTTGATCTCATATTTTCCCAAAAGAATCTTACTAATGTAATATATTTTTATATTTGAAAGATTTTATATGATCACTCTATTAACTTCTCTACAATAACAGAAATAATTGTCCATAGGTGGAAGTTTAAACATTGTAATTTTGTATTTGTAAAGTCTTCTGGATTGAGCTATCTTTACAATGATTTTTAGTATAAAATTGACCAAAGAAATATGAATGTATAACATATTTTGAGAATTATAAAGCATAGCAAGTAAGGCTTTATTGGACAATTGTTCTAAATGAATAGATGGCTCTTTTTAACAAGTTCCCATACCTTTGGCTGTTACTGATAGAGTGACACAGGATTCAGCATCCATTCTACTCCTATTTTGCATTTTTATAGACATATGTCCTGAAAAACTTGTTAAATTAAATAAGTAATGAGAATTTTAGGCATTTTCTTTCCTTTTTTTAAATTGATATATATATATTTTTTAATGTATCCTTATATATAATCCCACTCTACCCTTGATTCATCACCACAGAGCAATCCCTTCCCTGCAGTTTCTTTGATAAACCTGTACTATACAAGACTCTAATTTAACTTTAATTTTACAGAAATCTCCTTTGAGTAACAATTACTTGTACAATTCCATATTTCTATAGTTTGTTAAAACTTTAGTCTCAACGAATCCAACCAAACACTGTTTGTTGGCAAAAGATCTGACTTGGATCTCATGCCCAGTAAATCCTCGTATAACCCCCTGAAACCCCATTCATTTCTCCCTACATCACACCTCCCAGTGACTCCTAAGTGCATGCAGGTCCCCTCATTCCCTTGCATCTCTCCTCCCACAAACACGGCCCATGACCTCCTTCCTATGGGGCTGAGAGTTTACTGGGGTGAGCGATGTGGTCAAACCTCCTGGCTGTACATTTCCCGGGACACACAGAGACCAACCCCACAGAGGAGGTGCCTCCCTGACACCATCAATCATGACCCAGAACGCAAAAGGACACACCTGTCCCCACACAATCCAGGACCCCCAGCCTCACACAGCCACACACGAGGCACCACCACAGCCAGTCACAAACGAAGCCACAGAAGGTGCCCTTGTGCTGTGACAGGAACACACATCCCAGTGCCTGTCGCCTCCTGAGCCTCTCTTCACCCACAGATGTGGGAGGATCAGTGTGGGCAGGTCAGTTTCCAGGTGATAAGACAAGCAGATACAAAGCATTCGAAAAAGACGAAAGGAGTGACTCAGAAGCCCTATTTTCCAACAACATTTCTGATGACCCAGCACTGTTTTCACTGAAACAAAATTTAAGGAGTTGTTTCTCTCTCTGGTGCCTGAGCACTTCTTGCCCCACTAGCTTCCTCATACTTTCTGGGTTTTATATCTGCTGTGACTAAAAATGCACACAATACAGTGGAAGGAGTAGGAATTCATGTGATGCTGAGTCAGCAGAGGAGTGTGTAACTCATCTCATCCCAGGTCAGCACAGAAATCAGAGCTGGTTTATGGAGACCTCCTAAGAGAATGAGAACATCCTTCTAAGAGAGCTCATTGTGTGCCCAGGACAATGGAAAAAGGGGTCAGGCACACGGCCCTGGATAGAAGGACACAGGGAGAGTTGGGGAGGGTGGGGACACGTTGCTTCCAGGAAAGAATCTCTAAACATTTTCTCAGACGTTGCCTCTCTGTCTTAGCCGTGACGACCACCTGGAGTCCTTTTCAATACTGGCCTTAGTCTGTCTGAGCTGCTAGAACAAAATATCACCCACTGGGTGGGTTATAAACAACAGAAATTTATTGCTCACAGTTCTGGAGGCTGGCAGTCCAAATCAAGGCACCAGCATTGTCCCCTTCTGGAAAGAGTTCCCTTCCTGATTTGTGGCTGGCGCCTTCTCACTGTGTCTTTACATGAGGGAAAGGGCTATGGAGCTCTCTGAGGACTCTTTTATAAGGGCACTTATACAGTTCATGAGGTCTCCACCCTCATGACATAATCACCTCCCAAAAGTCCACATCCTAATACTGTCATCTCTGGGGGTTACATATCAATATACTAATCTGGGGGGAAAGAAACATTCAGACAATACCATGGCCCAAGGTACATTCCACTGTACTTCAAAATATAAAATGCAGTGTTGAATTACCACAGACAGCATTATTCTAATCCTATTTCCAGTTTTTAAAAAAGGTCATACACTGGTTATTTTCCAACATTCACACCATTTTGGCAGACTAGACAATTAACTGGATTTCATCTCACTGCAAATTCTTTTCTCTTCCTCCTCTTGCTCCAGGTTAAAGTAGGACAATGAGGCATTTCCCCATTCAATTAGATAAAAATATGAGCAACACCTACACACACCACTTAAGAACACCCAGAATGGTGACAGAATATCTTGGCAGAAATTGTACACCCAACCCTAATATGTTAGGTCCTAAAAAATCAGTAGACCCTTTTTTACATGATTGAGAAGCTCAGTGACTCCGGCCATAAAAGGGTCATCACAGATTCCACAGTGACCCCATCCCTCTTTCCATCTTTGTCAGAGACTCCAGGGCACAGGGATTTGCAGTGAACCTCATGGGTCTGGTCCCACTCAGATACACAGCCCAGAACATTCCCACCTTCTACCTGTCCAGCCAGGGCATGAATGGGGCAGCTCAGGACAAGGCAGGGTGAGTACCTGTCCTGCCTAATGGTGCTAACACAGCTCTGAGTTCCTCTCCTGCTGGGGAGCCCTTCTCTCCTGTTTTCTGCCCTGAGGTTGAACAGAAGGAAGCATTCACCTGCCTGGACTTGGCTCCAGAGCTTTGTACAGGGAAGTGTCAATCAGGATGGGCCACAGTTATAGGGACAGGGTCCCTGGACCTCATCTCCCCACAGAGGTGCCATTATCACATCATCTGTAGTATAGGTGACACTGTCTGCATGGAGAGTCTGGGGCATCTCCAATGAGGAGCAAATCTTTTCCCCAGTGCAAATCACCCTCATCCATGTCTGGATTAGCGACAACTCCTGGCAATTATTGAGAAGATCTACGTGAGCAGCTGAGCAGAGGGCACAGAAAGTATTTTATGCTCCCAGTTGGAGAATCCAGGTTTAGAACGAAAGTCATAACTTGGGGGAGGGGACACTCAAAGTGCACCAGGGGCTCCCTTCACTGTGTTTCCCGTTGGGCGTTTTCCTCCATGGTCTCACTTTTCCAAACTGTTCCAAAGTCTCTTCACCCTGATCATTAGCACACCATCCAAAGGCTGGACTTTCCCCTGAGATTAAGTTCCACAACCCTTGATATTTATGGTCTCAGGTCTGTTTAATCTGGAAAATACCTCCTTTGAAGCCAGTGTTTCCTTCCTCAAAATCCTCAGGTCTCTGTTGTGTCCACATGACTCTGTAAGGAGATCATAATTTGTTCTAAGACACACACGGATCTCTCTCCTTGAGTCTCTCATTGGACCATCAGCCTGTCCTTGTGTTCTGGGCAGTTATTGCCAGAAAGAACCATTCTTTGAGGACAGCAGAAGGCACAGTGTGGGCAGAGAAGACATCTCCATTTCTCAAGCTCACAGTCCAGAAGCCAAGATCTGGAGTCAGTTGAGTCTTCCCTTGTCAATGCACAGATTCTTTCCAAATGCCCACATCCCATTCTTGGCTGGACCCCACGTCCACCTCCCAGTAATGGCGGCCAGAGGTGAACAGAGGGAATCCCAGGACACAAGTTGTATGGTTGAATCTCTCAGGTCAGGACCTTTTCTTCTGCTTGAAAAACCCACAACAGACAGTTTTCAGGTCCTCAGAAATGATGAGGTACTTGTCGGCTGTGTCAACATCCAAGGTCACATCCACTTGGAACTTCCGCATCCTTGGGTTCATCTGGAGGACAGCTCTCAGCTGGGGCCCTGACTCCTTAACCTTTGAAACCAGAGCTCAGAGCTTGAGAGCACACCTGAGGTCATTCTTTTTGAGACCACAGAGCAGTTGGGGCACAATAAACCCTCCCCATCAGGCTCCTTCTGCAGTGAATCGAAGCACTGGAAGCAGCAGACATATTCACATTTCAGGTACACGCGGTTTTCAGGATAAGTCAGGCAAACCATACATTTACTTGCTTCTTTAAAGTGTTCAGCCATGGGTCCTCTCTGCTCAACTAGGTCCAGCTGCTTCCCCTGACAGCTCAGTTCTAGGCATTTTCCTATGGAAATGCCACTGTGCTATTTGAATGCCTTCTTAATTACAAGTCAAAAAGAGCAGTGATCTATTATCAAAAAAAATATTTTTTTTTTTTTAAAGAAGATGTTGGGGGTAGGAGTTTATTAATTAATTTATTTATTTTTGCTGTGTTGGGTCTTCGTTTCTGTGTGAGGGCTTTCTCTAGTTGTGGCAAGCCGGGGCCACTCTTCATCGTGGTGCGCAGGGCTCTCACTGTCGCGGCCTCTCTTGTTGCGGAGCACAGGCTCCAGACGTGCAGGCTCAGTAGTTGTCAGTAGTCAACAGGCTCACGGGCCTAGTTGCTCCACGGCATGTGGGATCCTCCCAGACCAGAGCTCGAACCCGTGTCCCCTGCATTAGCAGGCAGATTCTCAACCACTGTGCCACCAGGGAAGCTCCCCGAAATATTTTTAATTATCTACCTATTGACAACTTGGTTAGGTCCTTCTTTTATTTTATTGAAAGCAAAGAATTGAAAATGACCTAATTTACCAAAAAAAATTTTTTTTTACCCAGTCATTAGAGTTCTTCACTTTCTAGGAAATATGACCCCAAAAAGCTTATCACATGCTACTGATTATACTGTTCAACTTTTTCTCAGAGGCCTTTTTCTTATGGAGCTAAAATAGATGAAACTGGGTTAAAAGCAAAATTGAAATTGTGTATTTTAGAACTTTTCTTTTTTTTTTAATTTATTTAATTTATTCATTTTTGGCTGGGTTGGGTCTTCGTTGCTGTGCGCAGGCTTTCTCTAGTTGTGGAGAGCAGGGGGTTACTCTTCGTTGCGGTGCGCGGGCTTCTCATTGCTGTGGTTTCTCTTGTTGCGTAGCACAGGCCCTAGGCACGCAGGCTTCAGTAGTTGCAGCACGCGGTCTCAGTAGTTGTGGCTCACGGGCTCTAGAGCACAGGCTCAGTAGTTGTGGCGCACGGGCTTAGCTGCTCTGTGGCATGTGGGATCTTCCCAGACCAGGGCTCAAACCCGGGTCCCCTGCATTGGCAGGCGGATTCTTAACAACTACGCCACCAGGGAAGCCCAGAACTTTTCTTTTTGACTGTAAGCAAAGGCATATATTAATGTCATATTTCATTTTGTAAGGACATCTCAAAATGCGTACTAAAGATATGACAGAAATACAGACAGACGATGGAGGATATTTATTTGTATATAAGTGATTTCTTCCCAAAATAGGTTGAAGTCAATTATGTTTAGGTAATTACACATTTCACAGAATTGGAATCAGTATATTAACATTTGAGAGGGAAATATTAATACTAATTAAATCAAGCTGGTTTTCTAATGTGTAACATATTTTGCTTAGGTCATTTTATACTAGATTTGCACTTGGGGAAATTTTTTATTTGCTTTTGAAACTAAATAGATGTTCTACTCTTAGGAGTATAGTTTAAATATTTTACGCAAATTGCAAGAGAAAAGAACTCGGGTGCAAATAAGTACATGCTTACAAAATGTACATTAAGTATTGTTGAGAATATTATTTAAAGTATAATCTGCAACATATTCCTGTTAAGTTGCTTAAACCTAATGCTTTGGACCGAATTGTGTCCCCCCAACATTCCTAGGTTGAAGACCTAACCACTCCCCACCCCCTGCCCACAGTGTGTCTGTACTTGGAGAAAGGGCCTGTGAAGAAGTTAGAAAGGTTAAATAAGGTCATTAGAGTAGGTCCCTAATCCAACAGGGCTGATGCCCATATAACAATAGGAAGAAACACCAGATCTCTCTCCCCTATGTGAGGACACAGGGACAAGGTGGCCGCCTGCGAGCCAGGAAGAGGGTCCTCATTAGAACTGGACTATACTGCCACCCTGATCTCAGACTTCCATCTCGAGAACTATGAGAAAGTCTATTTCTGTCATTGAAGCCCCTCAGTCTATGGTATTTTGTTATGGCAGCCCAAGCTAAGATACCTAATATGTACATGGTAGGATTTAATAAATGAGCAGAAAAGTGGTTGATGAGTGACAGTGAGCAGGACATTTTAACTTTCATAAAACATGAGTATGGATTTCATATTTTGCTAACTTTTACCAAAAGTTAATGAAAATGTTTCTCCTATGAATTTGAATAAATATTCAAGAGAACACAAAACACTAACTTACCTCTAATATATGTTTCTTATTAGAAAATAAAACGTTGACATGTTGGAAGAACATGTGGGTCTTTTCACCTTGATATCATGCAAATTATACCAGTAAGACTAGACTAAAATGCAGATAAATGAGCATATTCACTGAACTCATCTTCTTTACTGAGATGGTGAAACTGCAGAGAAAGGGTGCTTCATAGCAGACTGGTATTTCCCAGCATGCTGCTTTCAAATCTTGAATATTTCAAAACAGCTAGCTAGCTAAGTACAGAAACCCATCATGAGTTTGTCACCTGGGCGAATAACGCGCTGCTATCTTCCATATTTCCAAGAAATGTTCTTTTTACTCTGTTCTCAACGATTTCTTTCCTCAGGAACAATACCTTCTTTGCCAGTAATGAAGACCAAAAACAAACAAACAAAAAACCATCACCTCTCCCCTCCACTACATAATTCCATTACAGACTTGAAATCAAAAACATCCAAACATACATCAGCTTATCTGTTTAAGGTATTGTCTCAATCTGTCCAGGCTGCTATAACAAATTACCATAGACTGTGTGGCTTAAACAAGAAACTCTTATTTCTCACAGTTCTGGAGCCCAGGAAGTCCAAGATCAAGAGGCCAGAAGATCTGGTGTCTGATGAGGCTCCTCTTCCCAGTTTGTAGATGGCTGTCTTCTCATTGTAACCCCATATGACTGAGAGAGAGAGTGGGCTCCAGTGTTTCTTCTTATAAAGGCATCAATTGTATTCATCAGGGCACTGCCCTCAGGACCTAATTACCTTACAAAAGCCCAACCTCCAAATACCATCACATTGGCAGTGAAGATTTCAACATACGAATTGTGTGGGGACACATTCATTCCATAAGAGTTATGCTTTGCCTTAACAGAGATAAGCATAAGACACAGAAAGACATGATACCCTATTACCTTTAGTTCATGGTGCCATTTTGCTTAAAGAGGGCTCTCAAATACCTGTAGTTTGAGTTGCCTCTGCTCAGTGCCCCAGAGGTTTCTATAGCCAAGCCAAAGTACCATAGCATGGTTTGGGTTGGATGAGACCTCTTCTGTAAGGCAGAAGAAGGGAAATTGTGGAAGGCAAGACAGAAAAGGAGAAGCAGCTTGATGCAGGTGCATTTGTAAGCAGATGAATACAGAAAAAAAAAAAAAATATATATATATATATATAGAGAGAGAGAGAGAGAGAGAGAGAGAGAATTTGGAAATTGATTCCCTTGAAATTATCTGAATCTGTATACCTCTTGGAATTGCTTCATGCACCCCCAAAGCTATGCAAACCCCAATTCAAATGAAATATTCCTACTACTGCTAATAATTTTCATTGCAATGTACTAAGAGCCTACTTTAAAGTAAGTATTATATTAGGTTCTTCAAATAGATCAACTCATTTAAATTGTGTCCATCAGGTGAGAGCCATTATTAACCCCATTTTACAGATGAAGAAATTGGGACTCAGAGAAGATAAGTAATTTGCCCAGAGTCTCACAGCTGGTAAGTGCCAAAGCCAAATTCAATCCTAGGTCCATCTGACTCCAGAGCCTGTACTTTGTGATAATCTTATGTGGCCTTGTATATGTGTTCTTGATTGACAGCAGCTTAATAAGTATCCCTCCTAGATAACTGGTACTCCCCAAAGAATGATTCTCTAACAGTGGATTTTCAGAACTATGTAGCAGAGCTGTTTTTTTTTTTAACATCTCTATTGTAGTATAATTGCTTTACAATGGTGTGTTAGTTTCTGCTTTATAACAAAGTGAATCAGCTATACATATACATATATCTGCATATCCCCTCCCTCTTGCGTCTCCCTCCCTCCCACCCTCCCTATCCCACCCCTCTAGGTGGTCACAAAGCACCGAGCTGATCTCCCTGTGCTATGCGGCTGCTTCCCACTAGCTATCTATTTTACATTTGGTAGTGTATATGTGTCCATGCCACTCTCTCACTTCGTCCCAGCTTACCCTTCCCCCTCCCCATGTCCTCAGGTCCATTCTCTACATTTGTGTCTTTATTCCTGTCCTGCCCCTAGGTTCTTCAGGACCATTTTTTTAGATTCCATATATATGTGTTAGCATACGGTATTTGTTTTTCTCTTTCTGACTTACTTCACTCTGTATGACAGACTCTAGGTCCATCCACCTCACTACAAATAACTCAATTTCATTTCTTTTTATGGCTGAGTAATATTCCATTGTATATATGTGCCACATCTTCTTTATCCATTTGTCTGTCGATGGACACTTAGGTTGCTTCCATGTCCTGGCTATTGTAAATAGTGCTGCAATGAACATTGTGGTACATGACTCTTTTTGACTTATGGTTTTCTCAGGGTATATGCCCAGTAGTGGGATTTCTGGGTCGTATGGTAGTTCTATTTTTAGTTTTTTAAGGAACCTCCATACTGTTCTCCATGTGGCAGAACTTTGAGAAATATTTTCAACAAAACAGTCTTCCCAGTACTTCCTCAAATCATTAAATAAACATATTTCTCTTCTCTTTATACACATATTACTCTATTTTAATGAGGTTGCAATGGGGAAATCAAATATGAATAACAAATAAGCATTCGAATTAAGAAAACTTTATATTATTCCAAGGTCTTTATTTTGCCCACTGTTAGCAATCCTCTCCTCATGTTTTCATAATTAAGGGACTTTGTGGTCACTGGATTTTTTTCCCCCAAAATACTCTCCCAAAGGATTAATTCTTTAATTCTCAGTTTGTGGTCTAAACCTGTGAGTGAATCTAAAAATCCCTTTATTGATTAACCACATAGTTAAAAATTGAAGGTAATGATGACCATAATAGTAAACCCTAAAGAATACTGCTTTCTGCAAAGAAATAGACAAATTTATGGTAACTTAAAAAAAAATAGTCTCTTCTTCAACCTATTTCACACGTGTACACACACAATTTTCAGTGTAATTTTGAGTATTTCATAATGGAGCCTGAACTAACATTTAGCTACTTACTCTTTTTTTATTGAAGTATAGTTGATTTACAATGTTGTATTAATTTCTGCTGTATAGCAAAGAGATTCAGTTATACATATATATACATTCTTTGTTTAATATTCTTTTCCATTATCATTTATCATAGGATATTGAATATAGTTCTCTGTGCTATATAGTAGGACCTTGTTTATCCATTCTATATATAAAAGCTTACATCTGCTAACCTCAGCTACTTATTGTTTAAGACAAATTAAAGCTTGTTTTCTTGGGTAGAGTTGGGATCCATGTTTTTTCAGGCATATAAACATGTGAGAAGTGGCAAGGCATAGAGTGAAAAAGGCAGGTCAGTTCCCTACATTAGAGATTTAGGAGAGGAGAGTCAGCTTAATGATCTAGACTACAAATATCATACAGCAGTCACTGAGACAAAACAGCATCTCAGGTAAAGCCAGTTACACTACACTGCTGAGACACTGCTAAATGAGGTAGAGTGGGGAACCCCCAAATCTAAGGAATTTAGTAAGCAAAGAGAAGGAGAGAGAGATTGGGCTAGCTCTTAAGAGTATATTCCATGTAAAAAAAAAAAAGGGGGTGCAAATGAACTTATCTAGAAAACAGAAATAGAGTCACAGATGTAGAAAGCAAACTTATGGTTACCAGGGGGTGAGGGGAGGAAGGGATAAATTGGGAGATTGGGATTGACATATACACACTACTGTATATAAAATAGATAACTAATAAGGACCTACTATATAGTACAGGGAACTCTACTCAATACTCTATAATGACCTATATGGAGAAATAAGCTAAAAAAAGAGTTGATAATATGTATACGTATAACTGATTCACTTTGCTGTACAGCAGAAACTAACACATTGTAAATCAATTATACTCCAATAAAATTTTTTAAAAAGAGTATATTCCATAAAAATAATGAACAAAGATCTACTATGAAACAATAACAATGTCATATTTTCATGTTTTGCTTAAAGAAATTTTCATGCAAATGTATTCTTCATAACAGCCCGTGGAGTTTGTGGAACAGATACCATTTTTATTATGTGGCAGAAAAGGAAACCCAGGCACTGAAGAGACTCGGTGAATTGCCCAGTGGCCTTCAGCTGCTTCCTGGCACAGTAATGACCAGACAGACCCCAGTCCAAGGGGGTCCCACTTCTTTCTAGTAATCTGAGACACTCTCTGCTTCCTCTGCCCCACCCTTCTAATGTCTAATATTTGTAATGGCTTCTTCCTGTCACTTCCCGTAACCCCTTCTCCATCTAGTCAATCCCCCTAGGTCTACATCTCCCTCATTCCTCATTTTCATCAAAGGTAGAGACCATAATTAAAATCCGTGCCCCAGCATTCTGTTAGTGGTACCAAGGGCTGGGGACCCAGAAGTGCCCACTGCAAGAAGCTGAGAATTTACATGATCCCACATCAAACTACGACAATGAACTCTGTCAGTGCCCTTTTGTTCCTACTGATGGTTTATTATACTTGCACAGAAATAATGACTGGCCATTTTCTAGTATCTGATAATCTAAAACAATGACTTTGCTTTGTACAGTCTCAACAAGAATATGAAAAAATGCATTTGAGTATCTATACAGTCCTAAGTGGACTCTGGTTTCCACTGAATGGATTTAAATGCCTTGTCATTTTGATCCTGCATAAATCTTGCCATTTCTGGATGAAGATACATATTTATAAACATCTACTACTGGACAAAAATTGGGCAGACAGTTAAGTTAAAATTTTCAACTATGTTAAGTTCACCTCTCTACTTCTTTGCATATAATGGATTTTTTCATACAAACTCCCTATTTGGTCATGTCTCCCCTGTAACTGCCCAATGTTTAAACCAATGTCAAGTTGCAGTGATAATAATAGGTGGCATTTCTTGGAGTACTGATCTAAGTGCTCTGTATTTTCTCATTAAGCTCGCATAACAACCATATAAGGTAAGTACTCTACATTAATCCCATTTTGCAGATGTAGAAACTAAGACACAAGAGAGGTTATGGGACTTCCCCAAGGCCTTCCGGGCAGCTCAGGCATTTGAACCTAAGCAGTCTGGCTTCAGACCCCACTTTCTCAATCCCCACACTAAACTGTCTCTGATATTGCATGCTTATAAATTCTATCTTACTTGTTTCATCACTGTATTCCAGCTGCTTGCATCACCTACATGCCTACCATATCTTTGACTTTAAAAGTTAAACAAATTAACTTATAATGAATTATGAACTTAAACATAAAATATAAAATGATAAAACTTTCAGAAAATAAAACCAGTAGAACATCTTTAGGATTAGATGAAGAGTTTTTAGACTTGACACCAAAAATCATGACCCCTTAAGGAAAACTTTGATAAATTGGACCTCATCAAAGTGTAAAACTTTTGCTCTGCAAAGGACCCTGTTAAGGGAATATAAAGATAAATTACAGACCAGGAGAAAGTATTTGCAAATCTTACATTCAATAAAGGACTTGTATCTGGAATATACAATATAAAGAGCTCTCAAACCTCAACAGGAAGAAACAAATAATCCAATTCACTCCAATTAGAAAATGCACAAAAGACACGAACAGACATTTCATTGAAGAGGATATACAGAGGGCAAATACAGATGTGAAAAGATGTTCAACATCTTAGCCATTAGGGAAATGCAAATTAAAACCTCAATGAGGTATTACTATATACATATCAGAATGACTAAAATTAAAAATAGTGAAAACATCAAATGCTGGCATGTATGCAGAGAAACTGAATCACACATATTTCTGATGGGAACGTAAAACAGTAGAGCTACTTTGGGTAATAATTTGCCGAAGTGTTATGAAATTAAACATATAATTACCATATAACCCAGCAAATGCACTCTTGGGTGTTTATCCTAAAGAAATGAAAACTTGTGTTCAAAAACCTGTATAAAAATGCTCATAACAGCTTTGTCATAATAGCCAAAAACTGAAAACAACCTAACTATCCTCCAGCAGGTAAATGGTTAAACAAACTGTGGTATTTCCATACAATGGAAATTTCCATACAATTTCCATACAAAATTTCCATACTACTCAGAAATAAAAAAGCAACACAAGTTATATATACAGTAACCTGGATGGATCTCAAGAGAATTAGTAAGAGTGAAAAAAGCCAATCTCAAGAGATTACATGCTGTATGATTTTGTTTATACGACATTTTTGAAATAACAAAATTCCAGAGATGGAGAACAGATTAGTGGTTGTCAAGTGTTACCTTGATTATGGTGATGTTACATGAATTTACACATGTAATAAAGTTACACAGAGATAGACAGAGATACCCACAAAGATACACACACACACACACACACACACAATTGTCCCAATACCAATTTTCTGGTTTTGATATCATACTATAGTTATGCAAGGTGTTGTCTTTGGGGGAAAGGGACTAAAGCATACATACAAGCTCCCTACACATTCTTTGTTACAATTTCCTGTGAACATATAATCACTTCAAAGTAATTAATTTTTTTAAAGTTGGACAGTTAAGACCAAGACCTTAACCCTGAGGCACTCCACTAGATATCCCATTCCAGTTACAAAAATGCTGTAATCAACACCATTTGAATAAAGATATTTCTATCAGCTGTAACTCTAACAGTATGATCAGCAAGTCTTCATTTCACCGTCTTAACCAAAAAAGATCGGGGGAACTTTAATTGCTTTCCTGAAATTAAGATAGACTATGTCCACGGGCTTCCCCCAACCTACAAGTCTAGAAACTCTACCAGTGAGATTACTAGCAAAACCAGTCCTTGATGAGACCACGATGGGTCTGGGTGATGATTCCTTTTGTATGTGCTCATAAACCACATTTAGTAATTCTTGAAGTTGATCTGGGATTAATGAAAATCTGAAGTCACCTGCTCTGATTTCCCCAGTTCCCCTACCTATTGGTTGGTCTTACTTCCTGACAGTCTTCCATTTATTTATTCATTTGTCACACACTTATTAAGTATTCATCTTATATGCACTGCTGCTGCAGGGGGCCATCTGCCTTTGTCTATCCCATGGCTCCAGCTTGCTCTTTGCCTTTCTGTGGAAACAGAGGAGGGAGCAACTAATTCAGCCTAGAGGGACCAGGCATCTTCATAATGGGGGCATTTAAGTTGATTTACCAGGATTTTTTTCTCCCTCGTCCAGAAGATTGAGTGGAAAAGCCCTCTTGAACGAATCAGCAATTCTCCTGCCAAACAAATTCTTCCCGGTCTTTGAAAGATCCACTCTGGTATGTTAGGCTATTATCCAGGAAATCTAATCTGCTTCTCTAAACCAACAAAAAAAAGCCAGTTCTGCCTTCCCTACATCTGTTACTTCCAAAATCAACTGGAACGAAAAAATAAATGAAATGAAATGAAACGAAACGAAATGAAATGAAATGGAAACTCTATCTATGCTCTAAAGTCCTCTATTTCCTTTTCAAAACTCTGACAGATAAAATTCTAACTTCTTAAAGTCATGGAATTTTGTATCAGAAATAGATGTTAGAGGCCAGCCTCCTCGTCAAAGAGAAGAAGAAGAAACAGACTTGGAGGGGTAAGTGCAGCAAGCCAAGAGTCAGTCGAAAGGGGAAAGCAGGCTTTCCACTCCCAGCCGATGCCCCCCACCATTCTGCCACATTTGCTAAACATTGTCTTAGCGATGTTTCTTGGTATCACATCTTATGATAGCCACTCAAGAAAGAGGGCTCATTCCCTGATGGGCTAGCTCAGGTCCTCCATGCCTCTCTCGCATTCCAGAGCACTGGGATGGGCTCCTTGAAGAAAAAACATCTGAGCTTCCTCCTTTTTTTTTTTTTTGTTTTAATGCCTGTCAGGGTCAGAGTCTCAAGAAGTCAACATTTACGAAGTTCCCCTGGCTGAATGAAGGAGGGAATCAAAGGGAATCCCACTGATTCCTCTTGTTACAAATAAGAGCAGGGAAGCCCTCCCCATGTTCCCTCCACATCCCCTTTGGCAGAAATGAAGAGGGGACCGTTCATGCTTCTACACTCCACACCACTATCTTCCTTGAGACCATCAGGACCAACCTCAGCATACTTTAACCCTGTTTATGTCACCACAAGAAGCCTAGGGCTCCCAGGGCAGCCCTTGTCCCCCAAACAGCTCTAAAAGCAGCGAGGCAACCATCACCCCAAATACATGCACGCTCATACACACACAATCCCTATCACCCGTCTTGCCTTATTTTTTAACTTAGCATTTATGATCGTCTAACAAATCATATGCTTTACTAGCTTTTCTGTCCTCCTCTTCTGGAATAAAAGCTCTGTGAGGATAGGGATTTTTGTATGTTTCATTCACCATTCTACCAATGCTGCTGCTACTTTACAGGAGCTCAGAAAAAGTTTGTTAAATAAGTAAATCCCTGGGGCCATTTTTTAAAGTCTGAAAACAGACAATTCAAGGGCCAAAGGATGTCTGAGAAGTTTGAGAGGGAAGCAGAGATGATTTGCGGCAACTGGAAAACTTGAAGAGAAGAAGGCTTCAGCCCTAAGGATCTCCAGAAGTGGCATCTATCACATGAAAGAACTGGTAACAGGGGGGATATTCAGACGGCATACAGAGCCAGACATAAGTAAACCGCACGGCTTTGAAACAGGGGATAGAAATAACTTGGTACCTACTGTGTGTCAAGCCCTGTGTCATTAATTTATCATAATCACCATACGGAATGATCTTACTGTCCCCATGTACAGATGAAGAAACTGAGGCAAAGAGGAGCCTGAGATCCACAACAGATAAGTGATGGAGTCAGACTTCAAATTTCAAGCATGTGATACAGCATCATTAACTACAGTCTCCACGCTGTACGTTAGATCCTCAGAACTACTCATCTTATAACTGAACGTTTGTACTCTTTAATCAATATCTCTCCATTTCCCCCACCCTAAGCTCCTGCCAACCGCCATTCTACTTTCTGTTTCTATGAGTTTGACTTCCTTTTTTAGATCCCATAGATAAGTGATTCCATGCAACATTTGTCTCTCTGTCTGGCTTATTTCACTTAGCACCTTGCCCTCCAAGTTAATCCATGTTGTCATGGTAAATAGTAGGATTTCCTTCTTTTTAATGGCTGAATAATATTTGATTGTATATATCTACCACAAGAAAAAAAAGTATGGCACCCAGTAGAAAGTACTTTAAAAGATTAAATTATTTTTTAAAATTTATTTATTTTTGGCTGCGCTGGGTCTTCGTTGCTGCACGCAGCCTTTCTCTAGTTGCAGTGAGCGAGAGCTACTCTTCGTTGCGGTGCTTGGGCTTCTCATTGCAGTGGCTTCTTTTGCTGCGGAGCTCAGGCTCTAGGCGCAAGGGCTTCAGTAGTTGTGGCACACAGGCTTCAGCAGGCGTGGCTTGCGGGATCTAGAGCGCAGGCTCAGTAGTTGTGGCGCACAGGCTTAGTTGCTCCGCGGCATGTGGGATCTTCCCGGACCAGGGCTCGAACCCGTGTCCCCTACGTTGGCAGGCGGATTCTTAACCACTGCGCCACCAGGGAAGCCCTGTAAGGTTTTTATGAGTAGGATTTGCTTAATCATTGCCAGACCTTAGGAGAACAAAGAAACTTTATATAAAAGCAGGAGAGAGGTGGTTTTATAACCAAGTCACATTAGGATAGTGAAGCACTTGAATGCATTTTCACTAGGGTTGTGAGCTCTGGAGAAACCTTCAAAGAAAGAATTTACGTCCTTCATCCTGGATGGTTCTTACTACTATCAGTGAGAGGTTTTGATCCAGATCAGGTGGCCTCTTGCCGTTCCCACCAACAGGTGGATCTAGGATTAATAATGGCCTCATAATTTTCACAGGACCCACTTGACATGCCAGCTGTTCAGAGCCGCAGTGCTTGCAGAATTAAGGTCACAGTTAATGACTGTGATTCTTGTTCATCATTAAACATTAAGTATATCTACAGAACGACATTGCTTAAAGGTACTATGGGCTTTTAGCATCTTAATTGGAATCATCACACCTAAGAAATCTAAAATCTAATATGGACCATCAGATTTAACAGGAGAATATGGAAATGAAAGCTTAAAACAAGAATAGTTGTAAGGAAGATGCTTATTAAAAATGAATGTAATGGGGAAGACATAATTCCTCTGCTTCTAGTCCTAACAAACGCCAGTGTTCTAGGTATCAGTTATTTTCCCACCTGCCCAGTAGGTGTCAGTATAAGACAGTGTTCCTAGAACTGACCAAGCTTTAAATCAGAAAAAAAAAAGTTACTGTCAAGTTATAAAATAGAGAAGACATAATAAAGATGGGGCTACAGAAATTCCACAGGAGCCTTTAAATGACATTATTTGAAAATAGAGCTGACCTAAACAAAGTTTCCTCATGGGTGAGATGACAGAGTTGGACGAGGGGAAGACCCTATCTGGCTCTCATATTCCTTGTCAAGTCAGCAGGAATTCCTGGAGCATCCCCCCGTGCGTCCAGCAAGACTCAGCACTTCCGTAAGAGGTGGTCACTGTTAACTAGTATAGGAACCAATAAACATTCCCAGGGAACATAGACAGCAATGTTCAGGTAGATGGACCCTCTTTAAAAAATAGATACCTTCCCTGCCTCTTTAAAAGATAGATACCTTCCCTGCTTTTACAATGTAAAAATAGAAATATTGTAATCCACAGAAATATATCATTATAAGGATTACAAAAATGAACCAAGGAAGGGAATTCCCTGACGGTCCAGTAGTTAAGACTTCGCCTTCCAATGCAGGGGGCTCGGGTTCGATCCTTGTCAGGGAGCTAAGATCCCACATGCCTCGTGGCCAAAAACCCAAAACATAAAAATGGAAGCACTATCGTAACAAATTCAATAAAGTCTTAAAAAACATGAACCAAGGAAAAAGAGAGGGGAATCAAAGGTCGTATGAGTGGTTTGCAGAATGTGTTGAGTCGGTCAGGGTGAGCTTCCTGGAGGAGGTGGCCTTTGACCTGTGATGGAAGAGAAGAGAGCCACAAAACAAGGGCTCCGCCTTAGCCCCACCTTTCTGCTCTACATTGTTTTTCTCCTCCAAATACAAATGTACTACACTCTGATAATGGGTAAGCAATAAAGAGAAAGAAAATAAAGAGGAATTATTTTTCAAATTCACAATATAAAGGTACTACTGATACTTCAAAGAAAAACATAGGGGGAAAGGGTGTATCTCTTGAGTACCTAACACACACAGGATGTCACACAATCCTTACCAAAATCCTGAGATACACTGAATCACTATGCTGTACACCTGAATATAACACAATATTGTAAATCAACTATACTTCAATTTAAAAAGAAATCCTGAGGTGTATTGTCCTATTTTTAGATAAAGGATCCAAGGCTCACTAAAGTTATATATTATATAATATTATATATTAGCCCAAGGTTGTGATATGTAATTTTATGAGTGATTACTCTGCACCAGGTATGTGAATGCACTCACAATAACTGTATGAAGAAGTTACTATGATTCCCATTTTGCAGATAAGGAAATGATGTCTTACCGATAATAAGTTCTTGCTTCCCCCAGGTCACGGACCTCCTAATTAGTCCAGCTGAAATTCAAACTCATGTGTTGCAAGTGGGGTTCTCTAGGAAGCAGACTCTGAAACAGAATTAAGGCTGTGGGTGTTTATTGGGGAAGGCCTTTAGGATTAGCACCTCTGAAAAGAAGAGAACAAAGAGACCAAAAGACTGGGAGGCCCATCTGAGTTGTCGGGCCCTGGGCCAGATAGCCAGGCCTTTATACACCTGCCTCAGTCAGTCACTGGATGTGGACATGGCCTTGGCGGCGGGGGGCGGCAGCTCTCTGCAGCTGAGGCAGACCTGGAAGGGCTAACAGCTGACAACAGTCTGCCGTCCACACTCCTCCCCGGGGGGGCCGTCTGGGCAGCACATCTCCACGTCCCGCGCACTGTGTCTGTATTTTACTGCAGCGAATCATGTATCTTCTGCTCCACCACGGTGGTGGGGTCCCGAAGGGAGGCAGTCGACTTTGATGGAGTTGTCATCGTCGGGGTGCAGAGTGGTGAGCTCAGGCCCCAGGCCCCCCAGGGAAATGGGCACCAGGCTCTCACCCCTTATATATGCCTCAAATAGCATCAGCTAGAAAACGAGAAAGGGGTAGAGGCTGACAGTGCTGACTCCACAGTAGGGTCGGTCATCAAATGCTTGTTGTTGATTGACAACGTCCAGGTGGCCTAGGAAGGGATGTATCAACACACGTGCAGACCCAGCAGCTGATCCAGGCGCTTCTGCTGCGTGGCGACATCTGAGCTCCTGCTGCTTCGCACTCACTCTCCGCAGACGCCACCTGAGATGGCAAACCCCCTGGTGTCCCCAGCGCCTGTCTGCCCCGCCCTGGCGAGGCAGGCGTTGAGAGGGCTGCTTTCCGTTTGGAAATAGTCTGCTTGTGGTATCTCAAGCGGTGATAACGGCAAACTTCCAGCCCGAGGTGGCAAGAAATTCTCATACTTCTACTTGAATTCAGAGAAGAGCTGACTTGACAGAAGGCAAAAAGCAGATGAGCTTAGCTCACTCAGGGGCAGATGAGCACCAAGCCAAGCCAGCTTTCCGCAGCGAATCCTTCTGCTCCGTCATCCTAGTTGTGCGTGGAAGAGAGGCGGTGAGATTGCAGAACAGGAAACACGTTGCCTGGTGGGCCTGTGACTGCCAGAAACCTCAGCACCGTCATCTCCTCCCTGTGCTACAGTCACGTCATTGCCTTGGACGAGCCATTCCTCACCCTGGAACAGCACCTCCCTTTGGCCTCAGTCAGCAAAACCCAGCCAATGCCTCGGTTCAAATTCTCCTCCATCAGGACTTCCCTGGTGGCACAGTGGTTAAGAATCCGCCTGCCAATGCAGGGGACACAGGTTCGAGCCCTGGTCTGGGAAGATCCCACATGCCGTGGAGCAAAAAAGCCCATGGGCCACAACTACTGGGCCTGCGCTCCAGAGCCCAAGAGCCACATCCACTGAGCCCACGTGCCACAACTACTGAAGCCCACGTGCCTAGAGCCTGTGCTCCACAACAAGAGAAGCCACCACAATGAGAAGCCCACGCACCGCAACGAAGAGTAGCCCCTGCTCTTTGCAACTAGAGAAAGCCCGCACACAGCAACAAAGACCCAATGCAATCAAAAATAAATAAATTAATTAATTAAAAAAAAAAATTCTCCTCCATCAAACCATCCATTCCCATCCTCCTTCAAAAGTAATTTCTCTTTTAATTCATTTGGTAGCTACCACAAAGCAGCGGGAGTTCTAACATTTTAAACTGTGCATAAGAATCACCCCAAGTGCCTGATTAAGAGCCAGATCCCTTGGCTCGGGCTCCAGACATGCTGATTCATCAGGGATGGAGAGGCCTGAGAGTCTGCATTTTCATAATCAGCCCTGATATCCCTGATGAGCTTGGTCTGCAGAGGGTACTTTGAGAAGAACTGGCATCATTATTTTAAAAGATTTCTTCCCTCCAAAAGAAGAGGAGGATGCACGTGCTGTGCATCCTCTTTTCCTCCTCTAAAGCGCATGTTTAGATGCAACAGGAGATAGAAACCCTGCCGTATCCATTGGAATCTCTCCTACAGTATCTAGGGTAGCAGTTTGCATACGGTGGGTGCTCAAACATTGTTGGTTGGCCATCTAAGAGTCTTTTTGGTGTCCTGGTTCTCTTTTTTTTACTCTTCCAAATGATTTGAGGTTTGTAGGAAAGCCTACCTCTCACTCCTGCTGCGCCCCTATTTCCCTCCTGGGCTCCCTCACGTTCCAAGACCTACCTAAGCCGCTGAGCTCCGCCCTTCATCCCATGCGATCCGCTCCTCTTTCAGCTGTTTAATGAGAGATTTTGGCAGGATTTTTAAAAATTCTTTATCTTATAAAAGAGATATTTTATTCTAACTTTTAAAATATACATGTTCATTGGGCATATTTTAGAAAATAAAAGCATTAAGAAGCAAACTTCTCTGTAATCCCCATTTCCTCGTCAATGCACTTTTTCACACGCCTGAAAAGATCCCGCTTTCTGGGGGCTATGTCAACAGCCTTCCTTTTCCTTTGGACCTCCCCCTCTTTCCTGAGAAGGCTGGCGTATTATCACAGATTGAGAAGGGGGACTTGAGGGGAGCAGGGAATCTAAAGACTGTTTTAAATGAACAAAACTTGTTCTGCAATTTAGCCCCACCTATCAAAAATTAAACAAATATAAAACTAATGGGACAACTTTGACCAAGCACACTGAGGAGAGGACAGATGTTTGGGCAACAGCATTTTAGGGGTCTCAGTGTCTTCTTGCTGGCTTTCAGAATCCACTTAGCACAACAGGTGGATGAGTAAGAGAAGGTAGGATAACATGCATAATACTGACAATAAAATAGCAAACATGTATTACTTCCTATGTGCTGGGGTCTGGCATAAACATGCATTCACTTTAACTTCACAACAGCCCTATGAGATAGGAATTATTACTGCCACCACTTCACAAATGAGGAAAATGAGTCACAGAGAGGTTAAGTAACTTGCCCAAGATCACACAGCTACTAAGTGGCAGAATTGGAATTCGAACCTAATCAGGCTCCAGAGGCCATGTTCTTAACCACTAACTGCAAGTTAACTTGTGTGCCAACAATTATAACATTTTAGTCATTTAAAGACCTTAAGTAACACTGCACTTGAACTTCTGTCCAAGGTCCCAAACATTCTAGACTGTTTTCTTGGGAGATGAGCCTGCAGTCAAGCCTCAGTCAGACAGTGGTTCCACTCCCAATCATCATGGCCCAGTCCTGTCTGACAGAGCTAGCATGCAGCCTGCTTGAAGAGACAGGCCTTACTTGAAGAAAATGCTTCATTTATCCCTGGACTTGGCTGTTCTCCTGAATTCCTTTAGTCAACAAATTTATTGAGCAACTACTACGTACCAGGCATTATTCTAGGTTCTTGGCCCAAAAGATGGGTGAGCTGTGTTGTTTACCCATCATGGGAGGACTCAGCCTCTATGGATCCGTGGCCATGGATGGAAAGGAAAAGTGGGGATGGGTTGTGTGTTCATGCATGAGAAGCTGCTATATAATAAGCAAGTCTGGCTCTAAAACCAGCATCCTATGTGACCAAAAATGGGATATCTGAAGTATAAGAAACCCAAGACCTATGTGGGTGGTAAAGCAAGCATTCTTTGTTTTGCTCCCAACAAGAAGAGCCATAAATAAAACCACTGGCACAGCCGATTACCCATCCAGCACCCCATCTCCTGGCACTCTGAGCCGTGCGAGAATGGGCCCTGGTCCCACGGTGCTGATTTGCATAGTCATCTCCTCCTTCTAGCTTCACTGCCTTCTACAGTGAATATTTTCTCTAATTTGCCTAAGTATTCAATGCTTTCATGTGCTATCACTGAAATAGTCAACTAGTACAATCAGTGAATGCCACAGACAAAGATCTGCCCTCGTGAAGTTTACATTCAAATGGGGAAGGCCAGCAAGAAACTAGAATACGGTGTAAAAAGTAAATAATATAGTATGTTAAAAGGTGGTAAGTGCTATGGGGAAACAGAGCAGGGAGTCAAAGATGCCAAGGTGGCAGAGGAAAGGGGTACAACTGTTGATAGGGGGGTCAGGGCAGGCCACACTGAGAGGGTGGTATTTGAGCAAAAACGTGAAGGAGGCAAGGAAGTTAGGTGTGAAGATATCTGGGGAAGAGCATTCTTGACAGAGGGAAGAGCTCGTAGAGAAACCCTAAGGTGGGAAGTTGCCTGCGGAGCTGAGGAACAGAGAGGAGGCCAGTGGGATTGGAACCAAGGGAGCATGTGGGGATAAGGAGGGAGGTAAGGACTGCCAATCCTGCTGGGTGGCTTAGACCTCATGGACTGGCTCTTACTCTAAGTGGAACGAAGAGCCATTGCAGTGCTTTGAACAGAGAAGTGAATCAGGTTTTAACAGGATCTCCCTGGCTGCTTTATTGAGAATTGTCCACAGGAGGCTGAGGAAAGAAGCAGGGAGACCAGTTAAGAGGCCATTGTAGTAACCCAGGCATGAGATGACGATGGCCTGAACCATCCTAGTAGTAGAAGTGATCAGTCAGGATGCTTGTGGAAATGAAACAGGAGGGAATGGAGCAGGGCACAACCTTTAAAAGAATGACATAGCCATAGGACATGATGAAAACCGGTTAGAACCAGCTAGGTCCAAGAGGGCGGAAGAGTTGACTTCCAGTGGACCTCGAGCCTCATTATACACTCACTGTAATACATTAGCATGCTAAGTGACACGCCCACCAGTGCCATGACAGTTCTGAGGCTAAGCAGAAAAGGTCAAAAAGTGGGCAGTGGCCCAGTTCCTGAAAATCCCCGCCCCTTGCCCAAAATAATTGGAATAATCCTCCCACTCATTAGCCTATGAAATTACACAGCCCATAAAAAGTAACCAGACGACATTTTGGGGCCTCTCACCTTCTGAGCTGGCCCATGCTCTGTCTGTGGAGCATGCTTCTCCCAAGGCCTCTCGCCTACTGAGATGGCCCGCCATCTGTGGAACGTGTTGCTGCTCTCCAAATAAATCCACATCTTACCTATCGCTTTGTCTCTCACTGAATTCCTTCTGCGACAAGACATCAAGAACCTCAGATTCACCAGAAACAGAAGGGAGAGCATATTGCTCAGAAGAAGTAGCTATGCTGCATTAACAAGACACCCCCAAATCAGCAGCTTACAACACCTGATTGCCGGTGTGAGTCAGCTGTGGCTCTCCTCCCTGTGACTTGGCTCTGGGGCCAGCCTGGCAGAGCTGCCTCTGTCTGGACCATTGTGGGCCATCACCTGCTGGGTCTTAGAGCACCCTCTGGAAATGATATCCGTCGATTCTACCCACACTTATTGGGTTAAAGCAAGTCATACGGCCACTCCTAAACTCATTAGAGTGGGGATATTTAATCCTGCAAGGAGGGGCACAGCCAAAAGGGAAACTGGATTATTGGGTGAAAAGTAATACTCTTGGCCATAGAGAGCCAACAGAATTTCCTGCTGGATTGGATGTGGGGTGCGAGTGAAAGAAAAGTGTGAAGAGTGACTTGAAGATATTGGTCTGAGCAACCACAATGATGGACAGCCATCAACCCAAATGGCAAAGCTACAAGGAAAGTGGTTTATAGTAGAAGGTCAGGAGTTCAGTTTGGGGCGAGCTCTCCATCAGACACCCAAGTAGAGGCGTCAAGTGGGAGGTTGGATAACACAGGTGTGGATTTCAGGTCAGACATCTGGACCAGAGGCAAAAATTTGGAAAACGTCATCATATGGTGGTACTTAAAGCCACAAGTCCAACGCAATCACTAAGAGTACATCAACAGGGCTGAGCCAGAGGCATGCCAACATCAAGAGTTAAGGAAGAAGACAAGGAACCAGCAGATCAAACTGAGCCTTAGAACAACTGAGCAGTGAGGAAACCCAAAGAAGTGTTGCAAGACCAGATGAAGACATTTTATCAAAGGAGAAAAGATGGGCCAATCTTGTCAACGCCTATCAAAGACTAAGAATTTTACTATTGGATTTTACAGTGTGGAGGGCCTTTGGTGACCTTGAGAAGAGCAGTTTCCATGGGGTGGCAGGAGTGAAGTCTGAATAGAAAGTATTTGTGAGAGAATAGGGAAGAATTAAAGCCAGAGTATAAACTACACTTTGATTTTTGCTAATATGAGAAAAGAAACAGGGGATAGTAGGGGTGATGGGGTCAAAGGGTGTTGTTCTTTTATTTCCCTTTTAGGATGGGACATATGATAGCACAGAAATAAATGCTGGTGGGAATGGATCCAGGAGTATGTCAGAAGTTAGATAAGAGAAAGAGGAAAGAATTGCTGCAGTGCTATTCTTGACTACCTGAGACAGGATGGGAGGGCTTCGCTTTCGACAGGAGCAGAGATGGTCCATCCAGGCAGAGAGAGGAAGGATGCAGATGCAATGCTGGTGGATGGGAAGAAGTGGAGGCGGGCATATTAAATTTCTCTTTTTGTTGCTTTCATTTTCTCTATGAAGTAGGAAACAAGATCATCAGCTGAGAGTAAAAATGGGGAAGAAGAGTTGGATATTTGAGGAGAAAGGAAAAGTGTGAAATAGTTACTCAAAAAGGAAAAGTGTGAAATAGTTACTCAGAACTGTGGTTGCCGCTGGGGGTGGTGGTACAGGAATGGACTGGGAAGGGACTTAAGGGAAACTTCTGGGGGTGATGGTAGTATTCTATATCTTGATGGGTATGTGGGTTACACACTGCATGCGTTTGTCAAAATCATCAAACTTGTAATCTGTGCATTTCACTGAGCCTAAATTATCCCTCAATTTAACAAGAAGGAGAAGAAAGAAGAGGAAGACAAGGATGGGAGGGGTGGTGGGACAGGGAGAGGAGAAAACTCACCCAGGAGAGGGGAAGAATAGATGGAGAAGTGTGGCATTAAAGGCCCACTTGAGGTTAATGGTCATTAATTCAATTAACATCCAGGTGATGGTGCGTTATTCAGCTCCCACATTTAGCTGCACAGGTGCAGGGCAGAGTTGGATGGATTCAGGACTGTGGTTTTGCCAAGCAGGTAGCATGAAGTGGAAGACGTATGCAAGGGAGTGTTTGTAATGATTGACTGCAGCGACTGTGGTTTTCAAAATAAGGCTGTATAGTGTGTGGACTGAATATCAAATCCATTAGCAGACTGAAATAGACACCGTGGCTGTCAAGGTAGAAACATCCACGTATTTTAGAGAAAATACTTTCTTTTTGTTGATCTGTCTAGTAATCTGCATCACCGATGCTTCTAATCATCTCTGATTACATCTTATCCTGTTAAATGTATTCATGTGCTCTTTGGAGATCTACTCCAAGGCAAAGGCCCTCCTTTGGGGGCACAGACAGAAATACACTATTCAGCACGTGCACATTCTCTGGCTATCCACCACGTGGGCCAATGATGCAGCCATCTTTGTCTTTCTGGGTTTCAGGTAGTAAATTCTGCCATTGCCCTCCGCCAACACTGGCCTCATTATAGATGCAGTGAATAATGGCCCAGGGGATATGACTCCAATAGTGCAATCAAGTTTCTTACCCCTGTGTACAACCTTTTCTGCCTAACATCTTGGCTAATGTCTGAATGTCACCAGAATTATAGTCTTCCAGCTTAAGGTATTAATCATAAATTAAAATTCAAGTAATCTTGGGACTTCCTTGGTGATTCGTAGTTAAGACTCCAGGCTGCCAATGCAGGGGGCGGGGGTTCAATCCCTGGTCAGGAAACTAAGACTCCACATGCCACACGGTACAGCCAAAAAAAAGAAAAAAATCAAGTAATCTTGTTATCAATAAATTATACTTTACACTTGAAATTTTCCCATCCTACCTTCCGAGTTCCCGCAACGTTTTGACAGAAGGGCAAAGAGTTGGGAAGCTCCTGAGACAAAGAGTTTCCTCTTTGGGCTGATGACCTTCGTGCCCCTCTCTCCGCTGAAGACCCCACTCATGGTCCCACAGACCCTCCCTTTTCTGCCTTGACCATGAAATCCAGCTGCCCCAGTGCACCTACACCAGCCTGTTTGGGACAACTTCTTTACTGAAGGGTCAAGGTAATTTTAAAGGGAGTGTAGGCGGGGAAAGTTTAAGCTCAGGGCTAGATTTGATTTTCTTCAGAGTCCAAAGGCAATGGGAACCTAAGATGTTAACTCTTCACAACAGGGTTCTGCTTGGGCTCAGGCCCAATCTGATCACGTCTTGAATCCAGTGCCCTCGTGTCTAAGCATCTCCCTCAAAGAGACTCTTGCCTCTAGTTTTCAGAAGGAAAATCACCCCTTCTGGAAAATTATGCCCCTCACTTAGAGGGATTCATTTTCACCCCAGAATCCAACCCCCTCCCCCTACTACAGCACATCCGACATCCGGGCCTTTCAGCAGGGTCTTCAGTAAGACCATCTACAATTAGACACTGACGTCTCCACATTCCTCTAGACGACCAGGGATTGGAAGGGGAGGGGTGTCCGGGGTGAGCACAGTCTTCCCACTCACTCTCCTTTTGAGAGCTCCCCACAAGGGTGAGCCGAGGGCACTCGCCTGTTTACTGACACCTACTAGTTCAAAGATGGACCCATTACACCACGTCCATCCATACATCCTCCAGGGACAAGCATGATTTCTCATGAACAGCCTAAACCCACAATGAGGAAGAAAATATTTACTAATCATTTTTCCTTCCACAGAGTCAGGAAGTCACATTACTACACAGAAGATAAACTAGTTTCTTTCTCACTCCACATTCTTGATGGACACTTCCCTAGTTAAAAGGAAACGCTTTGAGATACACGCAATGTTCATAGCAGCACTATTTACAACAGCCAAGACGCGAAAGCAACCTAAATGTCCATCAACAGATGAATGGATAAAGAAGATGTGGTACATATATACAATAGAACTCCAATCAGTCATAAAAAAGAATGAAATAATACCATTTGCAGCAACATGGATGGACTTAGAGATTATTACACTAAGTGAAGTAAGTCAGAATTGAAAGACAAATACCATATGATATCACTTATACGTGGAATCTAAAATAAGACCCAAATGAGCCTATCTACAAAACAGAAGAAATAGGGCTTCCCTGGCGGCACAGTGGTTGAGAGTCCACCTGCCGATGCAGGGGACACGGGTTCGTGCCCCGGTCTGGGAAGATCCCACATGCCGCAGAGCGGCTGGGCCTGTGAGCCATGGCCGCTGAGCCTGTGCGTCCGGAGGCTGTGCTCCACGACGGGAGAGGCCACAGCAGTGAGAGGCCCGCGTACCGCAAAAAAGAAAACAAAACAAAACAAAAAAACAGAAGAAACAGACTCACAGATCTAGACAATAGATTTGCAGTTGTCAAGGGGCAAGGGGAGGGAAGGATTGGAAGTTTGGGATGAACAAATGCAAACTATTATCTATAGAATGGATAAACAACAAAGTCCTACTGTACAGCACAGGGAACTATATTCAATATCCTGTAATAAGCCATAATGGAAAAGAATATGAAAAAGAATATACGTATGTATAACTGAATCACTTTGCTCTACAGCAGAAATTAACACAACATTGTAAGTCAACTATACTTCAATAAAATTAAAAAAAAGAGAAGCTTTGAGACAAGCCTTTGTTGTGGGATTGCTCTCATTCTGCTCAGCTCTTACCTCGTGCAAAGCGAGGCAGTGGTCTCTTCGGCTACTTCCTACATTGATGATGCTAAGTGCTGGACAATATTCTTCCCCAGGTACCCTTTTCCCTCCTCCCACTGGTCTCCCCACACACTTAAAGGATCGGGGTGGGGCAGAGAAGGGTTCACAGCATGGCGACACCAGAGGAGCGTGGCGACACACACCTGGGGTAAAATATGGGGAAACAAACTGTAACGACAGAGCAGGTCGTGAACGGACTTACAGGCCACGGTGCTCCCAAGTCCTTGGGCAGCATGGGGAAGGAATTCTGAGGCCCAGTTTTGTGAGATTGCTGGCTCATCAGCTGGCCAGGAGGCTTTCACAGAAATAAAACTTTGGGGAGGGGGAAGGGGAAGCTGGGACGAAGTGGCATGGACGTATACACACTGCCAAACGTAAAATAGATAGCTAGTGGGAAGCAGCCGCATAGCACAGGGAGATCAGCTCGGTGCTTTGTGACCACCTAGAGGGGTGGGATAGGGAGGGAGGGAGGGAGACGCAGAGGGAGGAGATATGGGAACATATGTATACGTATAGCTGATTCACTTTGTTATAAAGCAGAAACTAACACACCATTGTAAAGCAATTATACTCCAATAAAGATGTTAAAGAAAGAGAAAAAGAAATAAAACTTTGAGGGAATTCCCTGGCAGTCCAGCGGTTAAGACTCCGCGCTCTCACTGCCAAGGGCAAGGATTCAATCCCTGGTCAGGCAACTAAGATCCCGTAAGCCACGAAGCCAAAAATAAAATAAAATAAAAACTCTGAGGTCTGTGAGTCTCACAATATTCTTCTGCTTCTGAGTTACAAACAAAAAGTAAGTCAACAACTATGTGTTAAACATATATAAAGTTTATTCACACCTATTTTTCTAAATCCCAGTTATTAACAATATTACCTAATGTTTGCCCAGAAAATGCTTTCACGCACACACACTACTTCACAAGAAGCCTACAAGCAGAGTATTATTATCTTCATTTCTATTCATGAGAAAAGGGCTGGAGGAATTCAGTGGCTTGTCCAAAATCACACAGCAAAAATGAGACAGACACCCACATCAAGGGGACCACGCCTGTTCCTGCCACGGACTTTCGACCCAGCTATTCCCTCTGCTTGGGATGCCCTTCCCCCAAGCTTCACCTGGCTGGCTGCTCATCATCCTACTGTCATCGCAAATGCTTCTCCTCAGAGGAGTCTTCCCGAACCTCCCTGGTCTAAAGTCACCGTCCCCCACTCCAAGGGCCGCTCTGCCCCAGGAGTCATTAAACTACATCCCTCAGGCCAAATCTGGCCCACCACCTATTCACCTGTTGCTGTTTTTGTAAATAAAGTTTTATTGGAACACAGCCATGCCCATTCATTCACATATTATATGTGGTTGCTTTCCTACCACAACTGCAGAGTTGAGTAGTTGAGACAGAGATCGTATAACCTACAAACCTAAAATATTTATTATCTGGCCTTTTACAGAAGTTTGCCAACCCTTACTCTATCCCATTGCTCCATTTATTTTCTCGACAACACTTGTCATAATGTGTGTATACGTGTGTGTGTGTGTGTGTATCCTGCCTTTGGAATGGCAGCTTCACGAGGGCAGGATTCATCTGTGGTCTTCACCGTTGTATCTCCAGCACCTAGATCAGTAGGTGATCAATAAATACTGTCGAGCGATAAATGGCTCTTGATATATTCCAATGTCACAGTCCCCAGGCGATTTGCTTTATAATTAGGATAACCAAAGGAGGGAAGTATCTGATCCTCTTTGATGTAATATACATTATTTTCCATTAATAGTACTTTTTTTGCTTTTAAAATAGGTGCCTGAAGGGCGTTGTCATATAACTCGTTTCAATATTGTTACATTAAATTATTTAAATTAATTGCTATTTAATTTTTAAATTATAATAAAGTTTGGCATTTTAATAATAATATTAATACTCACTGATGAAGCCCTAAAATCCACATTTGTTTAATTTCTTAACATCGTATATGATTTTCCTAAAAAAACAAAGCTGGGAAGCTTTACCTACTAAAAATTATACCATATGGCCATTATAATTTATGTCCTATCTTTTCTATTTCCTACTAGAAGAGCCCTGAAATATTTATCATGGAGAATAAGTAAGAAAGAAAACTATTCTGTTTCTTCTAGCAAATTCCTATTTGGCCCCTTCCACCATCACCTCTTGCCTATCCCTTTGGCCCAAAAGACCAAAGAAAAATTAGGGGGGTGGTAAGACAGTAAAATGAGGTTACCAGAAGTTGCCTCAGATGAAACAATCAGGGGAAAGAATTTCTAAAATGGCACTCCCCAGTGAGATCTCCCACAGACATAACCCCAGACATTAACAGCTTGGCAGTCACTTGTGAGTTTTAATTTGAGTCAGTGACCAAGAGTCCAGTCACCTCTGAAACAGAAGATCCAGTATTTGACTTTGATTGCCAACTCTGCAACACTGTGACCTCATCACATATCTTTCTTTCAAAAGTCTACTGTGTCATTTAGATTGTCCAGGGTCTTCCATTTTAAACATCAGGTCGTTTTATGTTCTAAGCCAAATGACTGTGTTTTCCTCCTTTTTCACTCATTCTCCCCCAAACAACTTAGATTTTTTTTTAAGCTCTTAATCAGAATTGAGATGCTTACCAATGTACATTATCAGAATTCTTAACATGCAAAGGAAAAAGTAAACTGGCTTTGTTTTCCCAAATATTTGACTTCAGAATTTAGAAATAAATATAAAGGAGAAAAAATTTAAAGTTCTTTTTTGTTTACTGTTCCCATGTCAAGAATACCTATTGTGATAGTTTTATTCAAATAGGAGGCTCACTTCCCTTCTCTCAGCTCCGTGTGAAAGAAGTTCCCAGGGCTAGCTAGAAACAATACACAATGCCAGTACTTCCCGAAGCGCAGCCCCATGGAAACTCAAGTACATTTTGTATATAATGTGTTTATTTAATTTACCCTGACTACCATATCTAATCTAGCACCCCTAATCATTGTCTATTCCCTTGCCCTGCTTTATATTCTTCATAACATGAATCATGTGGTTACTATTATATTATCTACATTATTACCTACTTATCATATTATCTGTCTCCCCAGCTGGCGCAGAAGCCCCATGGTCTTATACTCGACTGAATCCTCAGAGCTTTGAACGGTATTAGCACAAAGCAGGTGCTCAATAAATATGAGTTGAGTGCAGTGGACACTGCTGCTCCTTGCTGATCATATCCTTTTTACTCCTGTATTGTTTCTGGGCATCCCTTTATGTGCTTTTGATTCCAGTAGCCCCACGCCTCCAACTAATACTCAGAGCACTGCTCTGGGGCTACCAGAGCTGCCACCTCATGCAGAGGACCTGAGTGCCTGGGCATTTACATCTCCCCTGGGCAGCCCACAGCCGATGACTGACTGATACTGGAGGATGGGAGCCCAGCTCACTTGCCCACGAGTCCTCAGCTCAGTATCTGTTTCTAAGGAGCCAAACCCAAGACTCTGAGTGACTGAACACACGCGCTATAAGATCTAATACAAACTAAATCATTCCTTAAAATGCTCGAAGTAACAAAAAAGTCGACCACATTTCACTTGGTTCTACTCAAAACAGTAATGGATGGATATTTGCCACCTGAATCTACGGTACAATGAATTACATGGGGCATTTTAGCAAGGGCTCAGCTTCAAAAGTAATTTCACAAACAATAACTATAAGCACTGGAAATGAGAAATGGCTGAGTCAGTCCCCATTAACCAGGCAGAATTACACTTCTTTGGATTAATTATTATGATTTGAAAAGCACTGCTCTTTTAAAAACAACAGAACTATAACAAAGAAAAATCAAAAATTCATTTGCTTTTAATGCTGCCTGCTTCTCGTAACTTCCTGCTAATGTCTTCACTTCTCAGTCGAGATATGGGTAAAATAAGTTTACTCTGCATTCTTCAGAATATCATTAGCAAAAGTGATAGCATATCTGCATGACTAATTTTGATTAAATTGTGTTTCATCTAAATATCTAAATGCCAGGTTTGCTTCTTCAAAAGTCCTGTACTTAGACTGCATGTCTCCCACAATCCATTTTCCTGGACTCACGTGGTAAAAAAGGACACCACGTCAAGGTCAAACCCCAACCATAACTGGCAGATTTAGAAATAGATAATGGCCACATTTTGGAGTAGAGGTTAATACAATTTTCTGAAATCAATTCTAATAAAAAGGACAACCACTTATGTTTCTATTTTCCTGCCCTACGGATCCTGCAGCTATGCAGGCAGTGGGCATTTTCCACTAACGCTTTTAGGATAATGACTAACACTTAAGGAAATAAAAGATGACAGTTTTTGTAAGCAGTAGCTGGCATTAGGAAGAAAATCAGAATGCCTCCATTTTTACACTTTCTGTTTTCCTATGTGTAGTCTCCACAGCTCCAGTCATCTCCCTGTTACTTTAGCAAAATCTTTGTGTCACTCCTGACACCAAAAGTATATTAATCAAGATCATCAAAAAATCCACAGTGTCTCATTTTACTGGGTATGCACTTCTCAAATCCTGCATAGTCCTGACTGTAACGATACTACTGCATCTTCACGGGATTGCTCTCTCTGGTGTTAGTTCTGATTAACTGATCTTAGGGTTTACAACTCAAGAGTTGTAAACTCTTCATGATCTTTCCTTCTGTGGGCTTAGCGTGGACCCATGCTCACCATGGCCACTTTTGGCACCCAAGACAATAGGGGTGATTCTTACTTTTCTACAGAAGCCCTGGGCCCACCCATTGGCTTCACCCCAGCTCTTCCCCCACATTTAAGGGGCCCCAGTTGGACTTCCAGGGCATTATGTGTTTGGTCCACAGCTGAGCATCCATTCTCAACCATCTCATCAAAATTTCTGTGGCAAAATACTTACGAAGATAAATAAATGCTAGGAGGGCTTCCCTGGTGATGCACTGGTTGGGAATCCACCAGCCAATGCAGGGGACACGGGTTTGAGCCTTGGTCCAGCAAGATCCCACATGCCGCGGAGCAGCTAAGCCCGTGTGCCACAACTACTGAGCCTGTGCTCTAGAGCCTGCGAGCCACAGCTACTGAGCCCACATGCACAACTACTGAAGCCTGCGTGCCTAGAGCCCGTGCTCCACAACAAGAGAAGCCACCGCAATGAGAAGCCCGTGCACCGCAACAAAGAGTAGCTCCTGCTCACCACAAGTAAAGAAAGCCCACGTGGAGCAACGAAGACCCAATGCAGCCAAAAATAATAAATTAATTAATTTTTTAAAAAATTAAAAAAATAATAATAAATGGTAGGAACTTAACATAGTCACAGAGAGTGCAACCTGTAATTTATTTTATGCAGACAACCACGTGACCCATGCAAAAAACTTTGGTAACTGTGTACACGTGTGACCTGAGTTTAGTGTTATCAAAACTGTGCAGAAAAGCTAACCCGGCACCTTGCTGAATGTGTCTATTTAATATTTGGCTGCATAGTAATTATGCACAAATGGTAAGCAGTTTTTATAAGTTGCTGATTAGCTTGACCAAACCAAGCTTTACAGTTTTCGTTTTTTCTTTGTTTTACTGTGTATGTATGTGCAATTAAACACTGTTCATAAATGTCAATATCGATAAATTTCCCTAACATCATATAAATCCAAACAATGAAGATATCAGTCCAAAGACTGATCACCGATTGCTGGGGCTTCCTGGGAGCAGTCCTCACCCACGCCCTCTGATGTCCTAATTCAGCTATAACATGACTACCAAAAACTCTAGTCCTCCATCCAGCCCCCATCCTCCAACAAGGATAGGTTGATCATAATAAATTCCTAGGAGGGGTGGGGGAATGATATGCTAGGAAGGGCAAGCAGGGCTGGATGAGAAGAGGGCAGGCAACCCCAGATCGGAGAGCTGGGAGGAGGAGGGTAGATTTCTGCCAACAAACCTGTACATTTCTACAATCACTGACAGAGTCCTGGAAGTGCTAGCTGGGCACAGGACACAGAATGCTCCCCATAGATGTGTAAGCTATCATGAACCACTACCACCAAGATGGTCCTGGCAGACCCCGGAACTCCTGGCCAGCTAGCTCCCTGGACACACCGCAGGTGTTTCACTACTCATGAAAAACCTTAACTCCACAGCTGAAGTTACTGAATTTTTAAATTTTTATTTCTTTTCACATTTTTCTTGTAGTATAATTGCTTTACAATGTTGGGCTACTTCCTGCTGTATAACAAAGTCAATCAGCTATATGTATACATATATCCCCATATCCCCTCCCTCTTGCACTTCCCTCCCACCCTCACTATCCCACACCTCTAGGTGGTCACAAACCACCAAGCTGATTCCCCATGCGATGCAGCTATTTCCCACTAGCTATCTATTTTACATTTGGTAGTGTATATATGTCCATGCCACTCTCTCACTTCATCCCAGCTTACCCTTCCCCCCCGGCCCCCCGTGTCCTCAAGTCCATTCTCTACATCTGTGCCTTTATTCCTGTTCTACCCCTAGGTTCATCAGAACCATTTTTTTTTCTTTTAGATTCAATATATATGTGTTAGCATGTGGTATTTGTTTTTCTCTTTCTGACTTACTTCACTCTGTATGACAGACTCTAGGTCCATCCACCTCACTACAAGTAAGTCAATTTCGTTTCTTTTTATGGCTGAGTAATATTCCATTGTATGTATGTGCCACATCCTCTTTATCCATTCATCTGCTGCTGGACACTTGGGTTGCTTCCATGTCCTGGCTATTTTAAATAGCGCTGCAATGAACATTGTAGTACATGACTCTTTTTGAATTATGGTTTTCTCAGGATATATGCCCAGTAGTGGGATTGCTGGGTCATATTTTTAGTCTTTTAAGGAACCTCCATACTGTTCTCCATAGTGGCTGTATCAATTTACATTCCCACCAACAGTGCAAGAGGGTTCCCTTTTCTCCACACCCTCTGTAGCATTTATTGTTTGTAGATTTTTTAATGATGGTCATTCTGATTGGTGTGAGGTGATATCTCTTTGTAGTTTTGATTTGCATTTCTCTAATGATTAGTGATGCTGAGCATTCTTTCATGTGTTTGTTGGCAATCTGTATATCTTCTTAGAGAAATGTCTATTTAGATCTTCTGCCTATTTTTGGATTTGTTTGTTTGTTTGTTTGACATTGAGCTGCACGAGCTGCTTGTATATTTTGGAGATTAATCCTTTGTCAGTTGCTTCGTCTGCAACTATTTTCTCCCATTCTGAGGGTTGTCTTTCCATCTTGTTTATGGTTTCCTTTGCTGTGCAAAAGCTTTTAAGTTTCATTAGGTCCCATTTGTTTGTTTTTATTTCCATTTCTCTAGGAGGTGGGTCAAAAAGGATCTTGCTGTGATTTATGTCATAGAGTGTTTTGCCTATGTTTTCCTCTAAGAGTTTTATAGTGTCTGGCCTTACATTTAGGTCTTTAATCCACTTTGAGTTTATTTTTGTGTATAGTGTTAGAGAGTGTTCTAATTTCACTGTTTTACATGTACCTGTCCAGTTTTCCAAGCACCACCTACTGAAGAGGCTCTCATTTCTCCATTGTATATTCCTGCCTCCTTTATGAAAGATAAGGTGACCGTATGTACATGGGATTCTCTCTGGGCTTTCTATACTGTTCCATTGATCTATATTTCTATTTTTGTGCCAGTACCATACTGTCTTGATTATTGTAGTTTTGTAGTATAGTCCGAAGTCAGGGAGCCCTGATTCCTCCAGCTCCGTTTTTCTTTCTTAGGATTGCTTTGGCTATTCGGTGTCTTTTGTGTTTCCATACAAATTGTGAAATTTTTTGATCTAGTTCTATGAAAAATGCCATTGGTAGCTTGATAGGGATTGCACTGAATCTGTAGATTGCTTTGGGTGGTATAGTCATTTTCACAATGTTGATTCTTCCAATCCAAGAAGACGGTGTATCTCTCCAACTGTTTGTATCATCTTTAATTTCTTTCATCAGTGTCTTACAGTTTTCTGCATACAGAGCGTTTGTCTCCTTACATAAGTTTATTCCTAGGTATTTTATTCTTTTTGTTGCAATGGTAAATGGGAGTGTTTACTTAAATTCCCTTTCAGGTTTTCCATCGTTAGTGTATAGGAATGCAAGAGATTTCTGTGAATTAGTTTTGTATCCTGCTACTTTACCAAATTCATTGATTAGCTCCAGTAGTTTTCTGGTAGCATCTTTAGGATTCTCTATGTATAGTATCATGTCATCTGCAAACAGTGACAGTTTTACTTCTTTTCCAATATGGATTCCTTTTATTTCTCTTTCTTCTCTGATTGTTGTGGCTAAAACTTCCAAAACTATGTTGAATAATAGCAGTGAGAGTGCGCAACCTTGTCTTTTTCCTGATCTTAGAGGAAATGGTTTCAGTTTTTCACCACTGAGCTGTGGGTTTGTCATATATGACCTTTATTATGTTAAGGTAGGTTCCCTCCAAGCCCACTTGCTGGAGAGTTTTTATCATTAATGGGTGTTGAAATTTGTCAAAAGTTTTTTCTGCATCTATTGAGATTATCATATGGTTTTTATCCATCAGTGTGTTAATATGGTTTATCACATTGATTGATTTGCATATATTGAAGAATCCTTGCATTCCTGGGGTAAAGCCCACATGATCATGGTGTATGATCCTTTTAATGTGCTGTTAGATTCTATTTGCTACTATTTTGCTGAGGATTTTTGCATCTATGTTCATCAGTGATATTGGCCTGTAGTTCTCTTTCTTTGTGACATCTTTGTCTGATTTTGGTATCAGGGTGATGGTGGCCTCTTAGAATGAGTTTGGGAGTGTTCATCCCTCTGCTAAATTTTGGAAGAGTTTAAGAAGGATAGGTGTTAGCTCTTCTGTAAATGTTTGATAGAATTTGACTGTGAAGCTATCTGGGCCTGGGCTTTTGTTTGTTCTCCACCAGTGAAGGTGCTTCCTAGTGTATGGAAACTTTTCCCCCTTCACAGCTGCTTCCCAGAGGTGCAGGTCCCATCCCCATTCTTTTGTCTCTGTTTTTTCTTTTTTCTTTTGCCCTACCCAGGTACATGGGGAGTTTCTTGCCTTTTGGGAATTTTGAGGTCTTCTGCCAGCATTCAGTAGGTGTTCTGTAGGAGTTGTTCCACATGTAGATGTATTTTTCTTTTTTTTTTTGGCTGTGCTGAGTCTTCATTGCTGCACACGGGCTTTCTCTAGTTGTGGCAAGTGGGGGCTACTCTTCGTTGCGGTGCGTGGGCTTCTCAATGCAGTGGCTTTTCTTGATGTGGAGCACGGGCTCTAGCCATGCAGGCTTCAGTAGTTGTGGCTTGTGGGCTCTAGAGCACAGGCTCAGTAGCTGTGGCACATGGGCTTAGTTGCTCTGTGGCATGTGGGATCTTCCCAGACCAGGGATTGAACTCAAGTCCCCTGCACCTTCAGGCAGATTCTTGACCACTGTGCCACTAGGGAAGTCCATAGATGTATTTTTGATGTATTTGTGGGGAGGAAGGTGATTTCCACGTCTTACTCCTCTGCCATCTTGAAGGTCCCCCTCTATTGAATTTTTTAGATCCTGGTTTTCCCAATTCTTTTTTTTTAAAAATATCTTTATTGAAGTATAATTGCTTTACAATGCTGTGTTATTTTCTGCTTTATAACAAAGTGAATCAGCTATACATGTACATATATCCCCATATCTCCTCCTTCTTGTGTCTCCCTCCCACCTACTTTTCCCAATTCTTTATGGTAGATACTTAGTGTATATATTACTGTACATACTTAAATTGGGAAAAGGGAAAAGGAAAAATATAGGAATAAAATAAATATATGTCTTTAACCCAAATGATATCCTACTGCAAGAGGATGCAGGAAATTAGGTAGTATTAGGTCATCCAGACATGACACGGTGGCACCCTGGACTGGGGTGTGGCTGTGCGGCAGAATGAAGTAGATGTATTCTGAAAGTTATTTTGGCATTCGAATCAACAGAACCTGAGGTTGGTTGGGTGCAGCTTGTGAGAAGCAGGAAGGGTCAAAGAGCAGCCCCAGGTTTCTGGCTTATGCATCTGCGAAGATGGCAGGGTCGTTTACTGACATAGGGAACACAGGAAGAAGAGGAGGTTTGCATATGAGGAATGATGTGTTCAGCTCTGGACCATTGGTTTTGAGATGCCCATGGGACATCTCAGCAGACTTCGAGGACACAGCTGCAAATCAGAGGAAGAAGCGGCCAGCTGTACCAGGAGTGACAAACTATGCAGTCCTCTGTTCTCTGCAGCCAGGGAGGCCTCTTAAAAACATACTGACTATCCCACTCCTGGGCACATATCTGGAGAAAACCATGGTTCGAAAGGATACATGCATCCCAATGTTCATCACAGCACTATTTACAATAGCCAAGACATGGAAGCAGCTTAAGTGTCCACTGACAGATGAATGGATAAAGAAGATTGGTACATATATACAATGGAATATTACTCAGCCATTAAAAAAATGAAATAATGCCATTTGCAGTGACATGGATAGACCTGGAGATTATCATACTAAATGAAGTAAGTCATACAGAGAAAGACAAATAACATATGATATTGCCTATATGCAGAATCTAAAAAAATGATACAAATGAACTTATTTACAAAACAGAAACAGATTCACAGGCTTAGAAAACAAACTTACAGTTACCAAAGGGGAAATGTGGGGAGGAGGGATAAATTGGGAATTTGGGATGGACATATACACACTACTATATTTAAAATACATAGCCAACAAGAACCTACTGTATAGCACAGGGAACTCTGCTCAATATTCTGTAATAACCTAATGGGAGAAGAATTTGAAAAACAATAGATATATGTATATGTATAACTGAATCACTTTGCTGCACACCTGAAACTAGCACAACATTGTTAATCAACTATACTCTAACATAAAATACAAAATAAAATAAAGATACATGCTTCCCTATGTTCATAGTAGCACTATTCACAATAGCCAAGGTATGGAAACAACCTAAATGTCGATCAGCAGATGAATGGATAAAGAAGATGTGACACACACACACACACACACACACACACACACACACACACACAAAATGGAATACTACTCAGCCATAAAAAAAGAATGAAATAATGCCATCTGCAGCAACATGTATGGACCTAGAGATTATCATACTAAGTAAAGTAAGTCAGACAGAGAAAGGCAAATATCATATGATATCACTTATATGTGGAATCTAAAATATGACACAAATGAACTTATCTAAGAAACGGAAACAGACTCACAGACATAGAGAACAGACTTGTGGTTGCCAAGGGGCAGGGGGAGGGAAGGATTGGGAGTTTGGGATTAGCAGATGCAAACTATTATACAGAGAATGGATAAACAACAAGGTCCTACCATTATAGCACAGGGGACTATATTCAATATCCCGTGAGAAACCATAATGGACAAAAATATGAAAAAGAATGTATATATATGTATAACTGAATCACTTTGTTGTACAGCAGAAATTAACACATTGTAAATCAACTATACTTCAATAAATTTTTAAAAACATACGGGTCAACTGATTGGTAATTATGTACACTAGAGTGGAGGCATGCATCTCCTTGAATGGCTGTTGCCCGTTAACACACTCTGCAGCCCTCTTTATTTACACTGCTCTCAAACAAATAGCACATCTGGAAAGATCAATGCCAATTTCCTATCCATCTGAAAATCAAAACTTTGGTAACATGTAGAGTGAAACAAAATGGCACTCAAAGGTGCATAAGTGATTCTTCCATGCTAAGTGACACTATTCATGCATCTCCGTCATTGCTCATTAACCACAATTCTCAACCCTGGGCTAGGTAGCGCTGTGTCACCTTCCAGGGGAAATCACAGACACAATCAGAAATGGTGCTGATTAATAAACTCATTGAAGTATATCGTCTATCACATCATCAACAGCATTTGTCCGCATTTGATACACTGCCTGACAAAAAGAACCTCCTTTTCTCCTGAAATTTGAAACGAATATAAGCCGGAAAATATTTTGATCACCTTTCTAGGGCAGGGATATCAATATTTCAGTGTTGCAAACCAACCTAAGTTAATTTGATCAATCAACAACTGTCAGATTAGAAGGAAATAAGGTTCTCACCTCTGCAAACTCACTACCAGCTGGACGTTACAATAGAAAGCTCAGACCAAATAATGCCCAGTGGAGCAAAACCTGATAACTCTAAGAGAAGTCCCTGTTCTCTGTCCTGAATAATGTACTCCAACAAGCACCCTGCAAGAAGGGTGCCCTCTGAGGTGGAGGCAATGATAACCCAAGAAAAAAAATCAGCAAACCTTCTGGGCTGTCAGGTGGCATCCATTAAGCAGAGACCAGGACAAAGGGTGTTCTAGATCTTGTGTTCTAACTCCAAACATGTTTTCCTGCTGGTCCTGATGATTCTTGTGGTTTACTTTTTCAAGGGAGATAGGGTCCATTAAATCTTTCTTACTAACCACATATTTTTTAAACTGTTGATTGCACCAATGAAATATTATTCCTAACATCCCCTATGCTAATTAACAAGTTCCATGGTGCGGCTTAGATGCCTATATATATAACACTAGTGGGAACCTCCTTGAAATATGGACTCCTAGTTAGTGGGCTTTAAGGACTAATTAACCAACCTTGCCTGGAAGGTGTATTTTTAGTTAAAGCTTCTCCAAATGTTAGTTTAAGGCCCCTAAGATTTAGGTTAATGTTAACTTAAACCTATATATAATCACAAACTGAAACATTTTAAAGTAAAAATCACACAAAGACAATATGACATTCTGGTTCTTAATTTTGTTATTGCTTTGATGTTAAAAATAAACCCAAAACATCAGAGCATGGGCTATGTTCCAGTTATCTTTTGCTATATAACAGACCATCTCAGAACTTAATGGACTCTCATGTACAGCATGGTGATTATAATTAATAATACCATATTGTATACTTGAAAGGTGCTAAGAGAGCAGATCTTAAATGTTCTCACCACAAAAAGAAATGGTAATTATGTGACCTGATTTATGTGCTAGCTAAGCCATGGTCATCATCACTTTGCAATAGGTAAGTGTATCCGTTCAACGCTGTACACCTTAAACTTACGCAATATTATGTGTCGATTATATCTGTTTAAAACAACTTGAAGCGTAAAATAACAATCAATTCTTTTGTTCACAAATCTACAGTTTGGTCATGGCTAGTTGGGAGCTGCAATTCCCCTCTGCAATAGGACATCTGGGGCCTCAGCTGAGGAACCGGAAATAATGAAAGGGGGAGGGGTGCTGAAATCCCAGGAAGGCTCCTGGACTCACCTGTTTGGCACCTGGACTTGGATGACTTAAATAGGGACTCAGCTGGAACTGCCGAGATGAGCAACCATACGTGGCCTCACCATGTGTTCTGGGTTTCTGATGGAATGGCAGCTAGACTCCCAGAGGGAGCTTCCGCAAAGTGAGCGCTACAAGAGGCTCAGATACTGCACAGCCTCGCTTCCACAATGTTCTACAATGACAAGCGAGTCACAAGCTGTCCCAGATCCAAGGGAGGGAAATTAGACCCCACCTCTAGAAGGCTGGTGGCAGGTCACACTGCAGAAGAGAAGATGGGATGGGAGACGTCACTGTGGCCCATCTTTGGAAAACACAATGTACCACAGGCTAGGACACAAAAATGGATAACACAGAGTTGCTGGGTCCTTATCCTCAAATTACTCATGATTTAGTTGTGCAAGCAGAAAAATCAATTAATACTTGTAATATGACACAAGATGACAATAGATTGAGGCCAGCAAACTGCAGCTCACTGCCTGTTTTTGTAAATAAACCTTTATTGGCACACAGCCTTTCTTATTCATTTACGGATTGTCTACAGCTGCTCTCATGCTACAGTGGCAAAGCTGAGTCATTATGACAGATACCATATGGCCCACAAAGCCTAAAATATTTACTTTCTGGTCCTTTAGAGAAAAAAATGTGGTAACCCTTGCAGCAGATTCTAGTACAAAATGCTTTGGCAGTATTGAGGAGAGGAAAATTAAACTTTTGTGGGAATCTCAAAGATGTCACACCAAAAAGGCAAAATTTAAACTGATTTTTAGTCAATGATTTATTCTTATTTGCCTTGCTTGAGGAAGCACTTAAGGCTGTTTCTAAGGATGTGGAGAGGACAGCAGAGGTGTTGGGAAGGGGGCATTCCAGGCTAAAGGAAGAACACACATAAAACATGTCTAAGGAAGTGAAAAGCGTGGTATGTTCAGAGCATCAGAAAGAGTTCCGTGTACTGGACCATGTGGTGGACGTCCCAGGGCCAGGAAGGAATGAGAGGTCACATGAGACCCAGAAATATGAAATTTGAAGCATGGAACCCAAAAACTTTCAGGAGAGCAGTGATGAAGCCTGGACCCAGGCAGGGCCGCTAAGAATGCAGAAGCAGGGCTATGTCCAGACACTCACAGGGATCACTTCCTTACCTGCTCAGACGTCTGTTCATCTGTGACCTCATCAGAGAAGCCTTCGCTAATCACTGTATCTAAACTGGCAGCTCCCTTCTATGAGTTTTTGTCCCCTTACCCTGCTTCCCTTTTCTTCCTAGCGCTTAATACCAGCTATAGTTATTTGTCCACCGCCTATTTCCCCCTATTATACAGAAGTTCTAAGAACTTGGGCTTTATCTGTTTTGTTCATTGCTGTGACCCCAGTACCTGGCACACAATAGACTCATGCGTTGACTGAACAAATGAACGAATGAATAGAAAAATGTCAAAGGGCACAGTAGTCACAATTCAGAGACAAATTAGATGTGGGAGGTGGGCAGAGGAAAGCACCAGGGATCACTCCAAGTTTTCTAGCTCAGGTGGCTGGGTAGATGCTGCAGCCATTAAGCAAGGGGAGAAGACCAGGTTTGGAGGGGAATGAGGCATTGGGTGAAGAGATGCAAGTTTGATTTTGGACATATTGAGTTCAAGCTTCCTCGGAAGCCCCTCCGAGGAGCTGTTCAATAGGCAGCTGGGAATATATTGAATGAAAATGAAGTTTAGGGGAAAGGAACAGGGCAGGTGGATTTGAGATCACCTGAGCACAGGAGACAGCGGATGCCATGAGAGGATACAAGACCTTGCACAAAAAGGCATCGAGAAAGAAGAGAGCTGGTGACTGTAGCCAGGAGGAGGAAGCGCCCTTTAAAGGGCTGCCAGAGAAAAAGGAATCAAGGAGACTTAGGGGACAGTCAGAGAAGAAGGGAACCAGAGAAGAGCTTGTGTCAGATGAACCAAGGGAGGATATTTTCAAGAGAGAGAATGGCCAACACATGCAGATACAGCAGAAGGCTTGTGACAGGAGGACTAGTGAGGGGATGCCCCAAGGAGTTTCTAAAATGTTCCCATTGTGACATGTTTAGCAGTGTTTACAATTCAGAGAATTTGCTGTAATTTCTATGACTTGAGTCCTTGTTTTCTGCCAGCCTTAGAGTAATTAGATCCACAGATCTAAAGACCAAAATTCTATTTCTATAGTTGACAGCCTCTGTGGTCTCTATGAACAGATAAATCCATGGTAAAGGGATTTTAATAATCCAAGCCATTTTAATAATCCAAGCCATTTTAATAATACCACAACTACAGACTACCTCAGCTGATCATTAGGCTGTACGCTCACTGGCTAATAAAATCCTGTCTTGGGTAATTAACCAAAAAAATGTTTTGGTTTGTTTTGAGTATGAATTACAGATGCTAATAGATTGACTTCAATCTATTAGTGTCTGTAATTGACACTAACAGATTAGTTGATTGAAGTAAATGAGGCATTTCAAGGGAGCCAGCAGTGAACTCTTGGTTAAAGATGCTCAAAATTTTCTCGGAATTTCAGCCAATGTTTTTATTCCCTCTCCTTCATCCTCTCCTAACCACTGTCACCTCGATGTGACATCTATCACCCCCTGAAACTGTTCTCTCCACATCAGAACCAAACACTTCTGACCGAATTCAAAGATCCCTTCGAAGTTTTCATTGTCTGCTTCTCACCTGCTTGGCCACCATCTACCTTTACCCTCTCCTAGAATGCTCTCCTCTGGTTTCTCTGATACCAGGTTCTCCTGTTTCTCTATATATTTCTTCTTTATTTCTGTGAATGGCTGGATTTTCCTTCTTCTTCTGTCCCTAACTGTAGTTGTTTCCTAAAATCCCGTCTTCGATCTTCAATTCTTTTCCTAAACTCATCCTTGTCTCCTCTGCTTCGCTCTTCTACAGTTTTCTCCCTGGTGTTATAGTTTATATATTCTTTGAAAGATGTAGTTATACAGAACATCAGCACATATAGTTATTCAATATATTATACACAATGTATTGGTAAGGACGCTGCCTGTTGAAGTCAATGGTCAGTTTAGAGAATCCCTTTATATTGGAATTAAAGAGGATATGCTGACCTAGGATATAGATAGACAAAGCATCTTGAGAGAGGCTATCTGAGGATTATCTAAAGATGAGATTGGGCAGAGTTTAACTCAGACTGAGGACTAGACTAGTTCAATTAAGAAAACATTTATATTCTATTATAATTATATTATACTAAAATTAAATTTTATTAGGACTAAATCGCTAATTTGGGGGCACTATGGTAGGTGCTAATGGACATATATAAAAAAGACAGTCACATTGAAGCTAATTAAAGCATCTCTACAATAGAATTCATCACAGAGGTTAAAGGTACATTATTTATTACACACATTTTCTTTAATAAGAATTTAATTTGTTTAATACTGCATAGGCTTATTTTGCTATGTATTTAAAGTTTATCGTTTGCCGCAAGCATTAAGATTCTTAAGTCTTTCAATAAATCTTTTAGAATCTAAAGTATAAGTATACATTATACATTGATAATATTACCAAATTTTCCATCCTTCCTATCAAATACTAAGTTGATCCCGGCACATGCTGTCAACGAATCCCTAGAGACAAAGTGAAACATTCATTTGTTTCAAGGAATGGATGAAGTCAGTTGAGCCCAGTTAAAAATAAACTTGAAGCCCAAATACAGTAAGTGATGTGAAAGAAGTTGGCCCTTCCATTGAATCCTTTTCCAACTTTTCAATTTCTGCGAAAAGTATCATGATTTGACTGGTTCTCAGGCTTGACACCCTGGAGATTCCTTTGCCTCTGCTCACGCCTTTGTTGCTTATCTCCGGCTTGTCTCCAATTACCACTCCTGCTCTTTCTTTATTTTCCGAGCCACTACCTGATCTAGACTGTGTACTTCAACGTGGAGAGTGAAACGGCTTCTTCATAGCGCTCCTGCTCCCAGTCTCCCACTGCTCCAGTTATTTCTTGCCTGGTGAATCTCTCATATGATCGCATAACTCCCCATGTTTAAGAGTCATCAAAGGCTTTCCTACAGTATGACCCAGCAATCCCACTCCTGGGCATATATCCGGAGAAAACTCTAATTCAATAGGATACATGCACCCCAATGTTCATAGCAGCACTATTTACAATAGCCAGGACATGGAAGCAACCCAAGTGCCCATCAACAGACTAATTCATAAAGAAGATGGGTATACATACACAATGGAATACTACTTAGCCGTAAAACATACACAATGGAACACTACTTAGCCAAGTATATTAGGAATATACGTAGGAATGAAATAATGCCAGTAGCAGCAACATGGATGGACTTAGAGATTATCATTCTACATGAAAGAAGTCGGAAGGAGAAAGACAAATACCATATGATATCACTTATATGTGGAATCTAAAATATGACACAAGTGAACTTATTTACAAAACAGAAACAGATTCACAGACATAGATAACAAATTTATGGTTACGAAAGGGGATGTGGGGATAAATTAGGAGTTTGAGATTAAGAGATACAAACTGCTATATATAAAATAGATAAGCAACAAGATCCTGCTGTATAGCATAGGGAACTACATTCAATATCTTGTAACTTATAATAGAAAAGAAACTGAAAAATTATATATATATAAATAACTGAATCACTTTGCTGTACACCTGAAACTAACACAACATTGTAAATCAACTATACTTCAATTTTTTTAAAAAAGAGCGATCAGAGGCTTTCTATTGCCTGTCATATGAAACCCACACTGAGAATCCAGGCTAGGGTTTCTTCAATTGTAAAATGGCCACGTTGTTCTTGAGGAGTGGTTTTCAAACTTTTGAGCAGCCCAAAACATAAACCAGATTAAAAGTGGGATGAATTTAGGAGATTAGGATTGACATATATACACCACCATGTGTAAAACAGATAGCTAGTGGGAACCTGTGGTCTAACACAGGGAGCTCAGCTCAGTGCTCTGTGATGACCTAGACGGCTGGGGGGTTGGGGAGGCAGGTGCAAGAGGGAGGGGATATAGGTATACATATAGCTGATTCATTTCATTGTACAGCAGAAACTAACACAACATTGTAAAGCAACTATACCCCAATTTCAAAAAAAGAAAGAAAGAAAGGAGAGCTGCTTAGACTAAAGCACACAAAGGAACAAAATCCTACCACTGCCACCACTGCTTTTTCCCCCTGCCCGGCAGCCTCCACAGAAAAATCACTGATCGGGAAGATCTCTAAGTTCCTTTCTTGCTGTTGTAATGCTCTAGGATTCTCTCCTGAACTTAGATTCAATGTCCTCTGTCACAAGGTCTTGTCTTCCCTTACCAAACTCAGGTTCCTCCATCCCCCTCAGCGTTCAGGACACAAGCCCAAACTGCCCGTGGACAGGGTGGAGATTCAGACAACTCAGAAGTCCAACCTCATCCAAAGAACTTCTTTCCATTTTTCCAAAGAAGCTAGAAATCTGGCTCTTCCTTTTAAAATCTAGAGGGGTTTTTTGATGTTGGTAGCTGTGATGGTTAACTTGTGTGTCAGCTCGGCTAGGCTATGGTACCACATTGTTTAGTCAAACACTAGTCTAGGTGTTGTCATGATGGTATTTTGTGGATGTGATTAACATTTACAGTCTGTTGACTTTAAGCAAAGAGATTACTCTCAATAATGTGAGAGGGCTTCATGCAATCAGTGGAAGGCATTGAGAGCAAAAATCTTCAGTTTCCTGGAGAAGAAAGAATGAGAAATTCTGCCTCAAAAACGTAACATGGAAATCCCATCTGAATTTCCAGTCAGCTGGCCTGCCCTACGGATTTCAGATACCATCCCCACAATCACATGAGCCAATTCTTAAAAATCAGTCAGTCTCTTTAGATACACACACGTGTATACACACACACACACACACACACATATTGTTAAATAAACAAAATAAGAAATGAAAAAGGAGAAATGTCAACCGATACTGCAGAAATAGAAAAAAAATAAGAGAATACTATGAACGATTATATGCCAACAAATTTGACAATCTGGAAGACATGGGCAACTTTCTAGAAACATACAGGCTACCAAAACTGAATCAAGAAGAAACCGATAATTTGAGCAGACCAATCACTAGAAGTGAAATAGAACCTGTAGTATATACATATTCTTGGTTCAGTTTCTCTGAAGAACCTTGTCAGATAAAGTAACTGACTCAAATTTTTGTCAAACTCTATAGGCCAAAGAAAACATACGCATGAACCCTACTGGCAAGCTACCGCCACGTAACTCAGTTTCCTACGACACAGCCCATCTCCTCGGGAGCCACTGCTTCACACACACCCGGTCGTTGTTACTATTGTACCCTTCTCCCACCAGGCCTTTCTTCCCATTTTATCTTCCCAACCAAGTGCAATGTTTTTTAAAGGCACTAGGCTCAAGGCTCTTCTCTTTCAGGAAGCTTCTATGGTAATTTGATGCCATGGTGATCTCCACGCGTTACTTTTAATTCCGTCTACATTTAATGTTCATAAATAGGACATACTATGTTATGTTAGATTTATGATTTTTTAAATTGCTCTCAAAATGTTACCCACGTTGTCTTTCAAATAATAATAAAGATCTCACCTTTAGAGGCTGTCTGCCATCATTCTGCAGCTTGAACTTAAAACAAGTCACTGTGGAAATTAGGAGACATGAGTTCCAGTCTCATCTCTTTGGGAAGGTCACCGAGCATCTCTAGGCTGGATTTCCTTCATCTGTAAAACAGGAAAGAGCTAGTTAATGGCTAAAATTTACTTACCGCTTACCATGTGCCTGGCACTGTTCTAGGAGCTTAACATATGTTCATTCACTGAACCCTGAAAATTTTATGAGGTAGGTACAATTATATAGAATAAACTAAGACTCAAAAGTAGGAGGTAACTTGCCCAAGGCAGACTTGCAAGCACTGGAACTGGGATTTAGACACAAGCAGTCTGGTTCCTAAGTCCATGCTCCTAACACGAAACAGACTCATAATACATATTGCATAATTCCCAGCAGCTCTAAAACACTATGATTCTAATATCACCTTCAGTGTGCTCTTTATTATAAGCCACAATAAGGACTCATTAAATGTTTATTTAAATGAATCAACTACTTTTCAGTTCATTTGCATTTCATTACCATGATGGCCTGTCACGTTGTACAAGCGTGAGGGAGTAGATTTGACTGAGACCATTTTACTGGTCACTAGTGATACGTTCTAATCACAAGGACTGACTTGGCCACCAAATGTCCTCTCTATGCTTCATCCTATATGTAGACTTTAAATCACTCACAGCTCAGATTTTTTTGAACATGACTGTTTCCTGCAACGCAAGATGAACAGATGTCTTTAGAATTAATCTGTGAGCAAGCCTTTCAAAATGCATCACTACTGATCATACAGTCGGGATCAAAATAGGCAGTTCCAGCTGGTAGCATAACCCCAGAACAAGAGGTAACTTTTTGCCAATAAGAGCAGAAACAATGACCTTAAAAGATGGGAGTTAACTTGGATATAGCAGACACTGTCAATGACCCACTCGTATGCCCTTGGCCCACCCCCGAGGTCTTCAGGAAACAGTTCCCCAACACCAACAGCTTCCAACCGCAGGTACCTGTCTCTCTCTGCCCAAAGACATGCTCACCCCAAGCATGGCATAGGCCAGAAATGCCAAAGAATTTATGCGGCCAGGAGCAACCCTCAACAAATGAGGGATAAATAAACAACTTCCTCCTCCGTCAGTAGGATGGCGAGGGGGCATGTTCTACACATTTTCTTGGAGCAGCCCAGAGGGTTTGAGCCCCCATGCCCAAGGTGGTCATCAGTATAGCGCTTACTGATTTCCCCCCCTACTCTGCCTGCCCATCTCGTTCTTTCACCGTGCTTCCTGGGATCATCTTCCAAATAAACTATTTGCACCCAAATCTTTGTCTCAGTTTTGGAGGAACATAAGTTAAGATATTGAACCTTCCATTCCAAGTTTCTTCACTCCATTATCTCAGTTTCTAAGGCTGCAATCTTCAAATCAACATGGCATCATACTCCCCATAGCAGCCGTCTAATAGTCAATCCTTTGAGTCTCCCACTTGGGGAAGCCAACAATTGTGCATGACAATGCTTTGTGGGTTTTTTGTTTTGTTTTTTAACATTTTCATTAGAGTATAATTGCTTTACAATGGTGTGTTAGTTTCTGCTTTATAACAAAGTGAATCAGTTATACATATACTTATATCCCCATATCTCCTCCCTCTGGCATCTCCCTCCCTACCACTCTCCTTTTCCCACTCCTCTAGGAGGTCACAAAGCACTCGAGCTGATCTCCCTGTGCTATGCAGCTGCTTCCCACTAGCTATCTATTTTATGTTTGGTAGTGTATATATGTCCATGCCACTCTCTCACTTCGTCCCAGATTACCCTTCCCCCTCCCCATATCCTCAAGTCCATTCTCTAGTAGGTCTGCGTCTTTATCCCCGTCTTGCCCCTAGGTTCTTCATGCCCATTTTGTTTGTTTTTTAGATTCCATATACATGTGTTAGCATACGGTATTTGTTTTACTTTCTCACTTACTTCACTCTGTATGACAGACTCTAGGTCCATCCATCTCACTACAAATAACTCAAATGCGTCTCTTTTTATGGCTGAGTAATATTCCATTGTATATATGTGCCACATATTCTTTATCCATTCATCTGCTGATGGACACTTAGGTGGCTTCCATCTCCTGGCTACTGTAAATAGAGCTGCAATGAACATTGTGGTACACAACTCTTTTTGAATTATGGTTTTCTCACGGTATATGCCCAGTAGTGGGATTTCTGGGTTGTATGGTAGTTCTATTTTTAGTTTTTTAAGAAACCTCCATACTGTTCTCCATAGTGGCTGTATCAATTTACATTCCCACCAACAGTGCAAGAGGGTTCCCTTTTCTCAACACCTTCTCCAGCATTTCCTGTTTGTAGATTTTTTGATGATGGCCATTCTGACCAGTGTGAGATGATATCTCATTGTGGTTTTGATTTGCATTTCTCTAATGATTAATGATGTTGAGCATTCTTTCATGTGTTTGTTGGCAATCTGTATATCTTCTTAGGAGAAATGTCTATTTAGGTCTTCTGCCCATTTTTGGATTGGGTTGTTTGTTTTTTTTTGATATTGAGCTGCATGAGCTGCTTATGAATTTTGGGGATTAATCCTTTGTCAGTTGCTTCATTTGCAAATATTTTCTCGCATTCTGAGGGTTGTCTTTTGGTCTTGTTAATGGTTTCCTTTGCTGTGCAAAAGCTTTTAGGTTTCATTAGGTCCCATTTGTTTATTTTTGTTTTTATTTCCATTTCTCTAGGAGGTGGGTCAAAAAGGATCCTGCTGTGATTTATGTCATAGAGTGTTCTGCCTATGTTTTCCTCTAAGACTTTGACAGTGTCTGGCCTTACATTTAGGTCTTTAATCCATTTTGAGTTTATTTTTGTGTATGGTGTTAGGGAGTGTTCTAATTTCATTCTTTCACATGTAGCTGTCCAGTTTTCCTAGCACCACTTATTGAAGAGGCTGTCTTTTCTCCATTGTATATTCTTGCCTCCTTTATCAAAGATAAGGTGACCATATGTGCGTGGGATTCCTTCTGGGCTTTCTATACTGTTCCATTGATGTATATTTCTATTTTTGTGCCAGTACCATACTGTCTTGATTACTGTACCTTTGTTGTATAGTCTGAAGTCAGGGAGTCTGCTTCCTCCAACTCCGTTCTTCTTTCTCAATACTGCTTTGGCTATTTGGGGTCTTCCGTGTTTCAATACAAATTGTGAAATGTTTTGTTCTAGTTCTGTGAAAAATGCCATTGGTAGTTTGATAGGGATTGCATTGAATCTGTAGACTGCTTTGGGTAGTAGAGTCATTTTCATAATGTTGATTCTTCCAATCCAAGAACATGATATACCTTTCCGTCTGTTTGTATCACCTTTAATTTCTTTCATCAGTGCCTTATAATTTTCTGCATACAGGTCTTTTGTCTCCTTAGGTAGGTTGATTCCTAGGTATTTTATTCTTTTTGTTGCAATGGTAAATGGGAGTGTTTTCTTAATTTCTCTTTCATATTTTTCATCATTAGTGTATAGGAATGCAAGAGATTTCTGTGCATTAATTTTGTATCCTGCTACTTTACCAGATTCATTGATTAGTCCTAGTAGTTTTCTCGTGGCATCTTTAGGATTCTCTATGTATAGTATCATGTCATCTGCAAACAGTGACACTTTCACTTCTTCTTTTCCGATCTGGATTCCTTTTATTTCTTTTTCTTCTCTGATTGCTGTGGCTAAAACTTCCACATCTATGTTGAATATTAGTGGTGAGAGTGGGCAACCTTGTCTTCTTCCTGATCTTAGTGGAAATGGTTTCAGTTTTTCACCACTGAGGACGATGTTAGCTGTGGGTTTGTCATATATGACATACATGCCTTTATTATGCTGAGGTAAGTTGCCTCTATGCCTACTTTCTGGAGGGTTTCTATCATAAATGGGAGTTGAATTTTGTCAAAAGCTTTCTCTGCATCTATTGAGATGATCATATGGTTTTTCTCCTTCAATTTGTTAATACGGTGTATCACATTGATTGATTTGCATATATTGAAGAATCCTTGCATTCCTGGGATAAACCCCACTTGATCATGGTGTATGATACTTTTAACGTGCTGTTGGATTCTGTTTGCTAGTATTTTGTTGAGGATTTTTGCATCTATGTTCATCAGTGATAGTGGCCTGTAGTTTTCTTTCTTTGTGACATCTTTGTCTGGTTTTGGTATCAGGGTGATGGTTTCCTCTTAGAATAAGTTTGGGAGTGTTCCTCCTTCTGCTATATTTTGGAAGAGTTTGAGAAGGATAGGTGTTAGCTCTTCTCTAAATGTTTGATAGAATTCACCTGTGAAGACATCTGGTCCTTGGCTTTTGTTTGTTGGAAGATTTTTAATCACAGTTTCAATTTCAACTGCTTGTTATTGATCTGTTCATGTTTTCTATTTCTTCCTGGCTCAGTCTCTGAAGGTTGTGCTTTTCTAAGAATTTGTCCATTTCTTCCAGGTTGTCCATTTTATTGGCATATAGTTGCTTGTATTAATCTCTCATGATGCTTTGTATTTCTGCAATGTTAGTTGTTACTTCTTTTTCATTTCTAATTCTATTGATTTGAGTCTTCTCCCTTTTTTTCTTGATGAGTTTGGCTAATGGTTTATCAATTTTGTTTATCTTCTCAAAGAACCAGCTTTTAGTTTGATTGATCTTTGCTATTGTTTCCTTCATTTCTTTTTCATTTATTTCTGATCTGATCTTTATGATTGCTTTCCTTCTGCTAACTGTGGGTTTCTTTTGTTCTTCTTTCTCTAATTGCTTTAGGTGTAAGGTTAAGTTGTTTATTTGAGATGTTTCTTGTTTCTTAAGGTAGGATTGTATTGCTATAAACTTCCCTCTTAGAACTGTTTTTGCTGCATCCCATAGGTTTTGGGTCATCGTGTTTTCACTGTCATTTGTTTCTATGTATTTTTTGATTTCCTCTTTGATTTCTTCAGCGATCTCTTGGTTATTAAGTAGTGTATTGTTTAGCCTACATGTGTTTGTATTTTTTACAGATTTTTTCCTGTAATTGATATCTAGTCTTATAGCATTGTGGTCGGAAAAGGTACTTGATACAATTTCAATTTTCTTAAATTTACCAAGGCTTGATTTGTGACCCAAGATATGATCTATACTGGAGAATGTTCCATGAGCACTTGAGAAGAAAGTGTATTCTGTTCTTTGTGGATGGAATGTCCTATAAATATTAATTAAGTCCATCTTGCTTAATGTATTATTTAAAGCTTGTGTTTCCTTATTTATTTTTATTTTGTATGATCTGTCCATTGGTGAAAGTGGGGTGTTAAAGTCCCCTACAATGATTGTGTTACTGTCGATTTCCCCTTTTATAGTTGTTAGTACTTGACTTATATATTGAGGTGCTCCTATGTTGGGTGCATAAATATTTATAATTGCTATATCTTCTTCTTGGATTGATCCCTTGATCATTATGTAGTGTCCTCCTTTGTCTCTTGTAATAGTCTTTATTTTAAAGTCTATTTTGTCTGATATGAGAATTGCTACTCCAGCTTTCTTTTGATTTCCATTTTCATGGACTATCTTTTTCCATCCCCTCACTTTCAGTCTGTATGTGTCCCTAGGTCTGAAGTGGGTCTCTTGCAGACAGCATTTACACAGGTCTTGTGTTTGTATCCATTCAACCAGTCTATGTCTTTTGGTTGGAGCACTTAATCCGTTTACATTTAAGGTAATTATCGACATGTATGTTCCTATTACCATTTACTTAATTGTTTTGGGTTTGTTATTGTAGGTCTTTTCCTTCTCTTGTGTTTCCTGCCTAGAGAAGTTCCTTTAGCACTTCTTGTAAAGCTGATTTGGTGGTGCTGAATTCTCCTAGCATTTGCTTGTCTGTAAAGGTTTTAATTTCTCCGTCAAATCTGAATGAGATCCCTGCTGGGTAATCTTGGTTGTAGGTTTTTCCCCTTCATCATTTAAAATATATCCTGCCACTCCCTTCTGGCTTGCAGAGTTTCTGCTGAAAGATCACCCGTTAACCTTATGGGGATTCCCTTGTATGTTATTTGTTGTTTTTCCCTGCTGCTTGTAATATTTTTTCCTTGTATTTAATTTTTGATAGTGTGATTAGAATGTGTCTTGGCGTGTTTCTCCTTGGATTTTTCCTGTATGGGACTCTCTGTCCTTCCTGGACTTGATTAACTATTTCCTTTCCCATATTAGGGAAGTTTTCAACTGTAATCTCTTCAAATATTTTCTCAGTCCCTTTCTTTTTCTCTTCTTCTTCTGGGACCCCTATAATTCGAATGTTGGTGCATTAAATGTTGTCCCAGAGGTCTCTGAGACTGTCTTAAATTCTTTTCATTCTTTTTTCTTTATTCTGCTCTGCAGAAGTTATTTCCACTATTTTATCTTCCAGGTCACTTATCCGTTCTTCTGCCTCAGTTATTCTGCTATTGATCACTTCTAGAGAATTTTTAATTTCATTTATTGTGTTGTTCATCACTGCTTGTTCGTTCTTTAGTTCTTCAAGTTCCTTGTTAAACGTTTCTTGTATTTTCTGCATCTATTTCCAAGATTTTGGATCATCTTTACTATCATTACTCTGAATTCTTTTTCAGGTAGATGCCTATTTCCTCTTCATTTGTTAGGTCTGGTGCGTTTTTAACTTGCTCCTTCATCTGCTGCATGTTTCTCTGTTTTCTCATTTTGCTTAACTTACTGTGTTTGGGGTCTCCTTTTTGCAGGCTGCATGTTCATAGTTCCTGTTGTTTTTGGTGGAGGGGACTGGTGCCTGTGTTCTGGTGGATGAGGCTGGATCTTGTCTTTCTGGTGGCCAGGTCCACGTCTGGTGTGTGTTTTGGGGTGTCTGTGGCCTTATTATGATTTTAGGCAGCCTCTCTGCTAATGGGTGGGGTTGTGTTCCTGTCTTGCTAGTTTTTGGCATAGGTTGTCCAGCACTGTAGCTTGCTGGTCGTTGAGTGAAGCTGGGTGCTGGTGTTGAGATGGAGATCTCTGGGAGATTTTCACCATTTGATATTATGTGGAGCCAGGAGGTCTCTGGTGGACCAGTGTCCTGAACTCGGCTCTCCCACCTCAGAGGCACAGCCCTGATGCCTGGCTGGAGCACCAAGAGCGTGTTATCCACACGGCTCAGAATAAAAGGGCGAAAAAGAAAGAAAGAAGATAAAATTAAATTAAATTAAATTAAAATGTTACTAAAATAAAAAATAATTATTAAAAAATTTTTTAAATAATAAGAAAGAAAGAGCAACCAAACCAAAAGACAAATCCACCAATGATAACAAGTGCTAAAAACTATACTAAATAAAAAAAAAAAGGACAGACATCCCTAGGACAAATGGTAAAAGCAGAGCTATACAGACGAAATCACACACAGAAACATACACATACACACTCACAAAAAGGGAAAACAATATGTATATCGTTGCTCCCAAAGTCCACCTCCTCAATTTGGGATAATTCGTTGTCTGTTCAGGTATTCCACTGATGCAGGGTACATCAAGTTGATTGTGGAGCTTTAATCCGCTGCTCCTGAGGCTGCTGGGAGAGATTTCCCTTTCTCTTCTTTGTTCGCACAGCTCCCAGGGTTCAGCTTTGGATTTGGCCCCGCCTCTGCGTGTAGGTCACCGGAGGGCGTCTGTTCTTCGCTCAGACAGGATGGGGTTAAAGAAGCCGCTGATTCGGGGGCTCTGGCTCACTCAGGCCGGGGGGGGGGAGGGAGGGGTAGGAGTGCGGGGCGAGCCTGCGGCGGCAGAGGCCGGCGGGACGTTGAACCAGCCTGAGGTGTGCCGTGTGTTCTCCCGGGGAAGTTGTCCCTGGATTCCGGGACCCTGGCAGTGGCGGGCTGCACAGGCTCCCCGGAAGGGGCGTGTGGATAGTGACCTGTGCTCGCACACAGGCTTCTTGGTGGCAGCAGCGGCAGCCTTAGCGTCTCATGCCCGTCTCTGGGGTCCGCGCTGTTAGCCGCGGCTCGCGCCCGTCTCTGGAGCTCCTTTAAGCAGCGCTCTTAATCCCCTCTCCTCGTGCACCAGGAAACAAAGAGGCAAGAAAAAGTCTGTTGCCTCTTCGGCAGGTCCAGACTTTTCCCCGGACTCCCTCCCGGCTAGCCGTGGTGCGCTATTCCCCTGCAGGCTGTGTTCACGCCGCCAACCCCAGTCCTCTCCCAGCGCTCCGGCCGGCCGACGGAAGCCCGAGCCTCAGCTCCCAGCCCCGCCCGCCCCGGCGGGTGAGCAGACAAGCCTCTCGGGCTGGTGAGTGCCGGTCAGCCCTGATCCCCTGTACGGGAATCTCTCCGCTTTGGCTTCCGCACCCCTGTGGCTGTGCTCGCCTCCGCGGCTCTGAAGCTTCCCCCCACCCACCCCCGGTCTCCGCCCGTGAAGGGGCTTCTAGTGTGTGAAAACCTTTCCTCCTTCACGGCTCCCTCCCACTTGTGCAGGTCCCGTCCCTATTCTTTGGCTCTGTTTATTGTTTTTTCTTTTGCCCCACCGAGCTACGTGGGAAGTTTCTTGCCTTTTGGGAGGTCTGAGGTCTTCTGCCAGCGTTCAGTAGGTGTTCTGTAGGAGTTGTTCCACATGTAGATGTATTTCTGGTGTATCTGTGGGGAGGAAGGTAATCTCCGTGTCTTACTCTTCCGCCATCTTGAAGCTCCTCCCTATTGTTTTGTAAGATTATAAAACTACACATGGTGCACACACACAGAGGTTGAAACCAAGCAGGACCCGCAGGGCCTTTCCTGGGACAAACCCCTGTGTCCCCTGCCTCTTGTCTGTTGAAAAGCTTTAGCCTCCTAAAGCTTTTCTTCCCTGATTTCTAAAAGTATGTTATCAGAGAAGTAAGAAAATGCGGAAACAAAGGAAAATAAGCAGGACAAAATAATAATAATTTAGCCATAAAAAAAAAGTCAAGGGCTTCCCTGGTGGCACAGTGGTTGAGAGTCCGCCTGCCGATGCAGGGGACACGGTTTGTGCCCCGGTCCGGGAAGATCCCACATGCCGCAGAGCGGCGGGGCCCGTGAGCCGTGGCCGCTGAGCCTGCCCGTCCGGAGCCTGTGCTCCACAACGGGAGAGGCCACAACAGTGAGAGGCCCACGTATCGCAAAAAAAAAAAGCAAAAAAGTCAAGGACCTTTAGTTCCTCCTCAAGGACTATAGATAATATTCTGAGCCACGTTCTTTGAGCTGTTTGGCAGGTACTGAAGCCCCCACCAGGTGGAAGAAGTTAGCTGCCCACAAGCATGTAGACCCCAGACTGGTTTGAGCCAGAAAACTGATAATTGAGATTTGCTAAACATCACCCTGTTACCTCATACCAATCAATCAGAGGAATGTCCACGAGCTGATCAGGCACCCTGTGACCCTCTCCCTCACACTGTGTTGAAAACTCTTCCCTGAAAGCCATCAGAGAGTTCTGCTCCTTTGAGCATAAGCTGCCCGTTCTCCTTTTGGCCCCAGTTTGGACGCCTTGCAATAAATGCTGTACTTTCCTTCATCCCAACCTGGTATCAGTAGATTGGCTTTATTGTGCGTGGGCAAGTGGACCCAAGTTTGAGTCAACAACAGGAAGATGCAAAATAATGTGGGGCAACATTTCCCAAAATGTACTGCCGAGAACAGTAGTTTCTGCAGAATTTTAATAAATTTTACTTGAAAAAACATTTTAATGTCAAATATATTTTGGAAATTCTGGGTTGTTTACAAGGTACGGGAATATATTTATAGACCATGATTCTGTTGTGCAAAGAAAAAAAGGTATCTCGTTCCTATAACTGAATTATTTTGCCTTTGAGCGTCTACTTCCACCAACAGGGAAAAACTAACTTGCCAATTAAAGTCCCTCAGTCTTATCAATTGTAAAAAGTCTCCTTTGGGTAAATATTTAGTTAACTCGAAGCTCAAACTCCCTATCAGAGAGTCTCTCCTCTTGAAGAGTCTCACCATCTCTCACATCCCAAATGGTTTATGGGCACATGGAAGTGCCCTTATCCTCACCACAGAGGAAGGGCAGGGAGGGCATGCTGCCCTGTGCTGGCCTCTGGGGTCCCCTCTGGCCTTTGCTGAGATGGACCCAGCTGTCCACCAGAATCAACTGGAGAGATTGTTAGAAATGCACATTCCCAGGTCCTTTCTCTGGAAGTTTTGGTTCACGGAGACTGGAGTGAAACTAAGAACCCACATTTTGAACAAGTCTCCCAGAGGGTTCTGATGTTTTCTGACCCTTGGAAAACACTAGCATAGCCCTGTTTCCTGCCAAGTTTTGAACTTCCTGCTGTCCTGTAAAATAGGAAGGTCTCATAAACTACTGCCTCACACTAAGGTGGATGCAAATGGTTTAGTATTGTCATCATCTCTGCTATCGTGAGGCATTTTGGAGCAGAGGATATAAGGCATCCATGGTGAATCTTGGCACTGGTGGCTAATAGACTGATATTGCAATTTACATATGGTAATCATAGAATTTTTAAAGTAGAATTGAGGAAACAAAAGAAGAAGAAGAGCCTCTGGTATGAATTCCAGTTATTTCAATACCATTAAGAAGGAGGAGGTTCTAAGAAAAGCCACACAAAATCTCTGAGGAGAAAGAGGAACAGTAGCTTAAAAAAAGACAGAATTATATGAAATCTACTTTTACTAAAATCTACATTGAAACCTCTGATGATTATATCTTATTTTAAAACAGCTAGAAATAGAAATCAGCTACTTTTTGTCTATAACTGTGTAACTTAAACATTAGATAAAATGTTTGCTCTTTCTCTGATATTTTATATAATAAAGAAGTTTAGGGGGACCTCCCTGGTGGCACAGTGGTTAAGAATCCTCCTGCCAATGCAGGGGACACGGGTTCGAGCCCTGGTCCGGGAAGATCCCACATGCTGCGGAGCAGCTAAGCCCGTGTCCCACAACTACTGAGCCCACGCTCTAGAGCCCGTGACCCACAACTACTGAGTCCGCGTGCCACAACTGCTGAAGCCTGCACACCTAGAGCCCACGCCCCGCAACAAGAAAAGCCACTTCACTGAGAAGCCCGTGCACTGCAACAAAGAGTAGCCCTCGCTCGCTGCCACTAGAGAAAGCCCATGCGCAGCAACAAGGACCTAACGCAGCCAAAAATAAATAAATTAGTTAATTAAAAAAAAAAAGTTTGGGGACTTCCCTGGTGGTGCAGTGGTAAAGAATCTCCTTCCAATGTAGGGCACGTGGGTTCGATCCCTGGTCGGGGAACTAAGATCCCACATGCCGCGGGGCAGCTAAGCCCCTGCTCCACAACTATCGAGCTCGTGTGCCTCAACGAGACAGCCCACACGTGCCGCAAAATACAGAGCCCACGCGCTCTGAAGCCCGTGTGCCATAACAAAAGATTCTGCATGCCTCAAAGAAGATCCCGTGTGCCGCAACTAAGACCCAACACAGCCAAAAAAATAAGGAAAATAAATAAATAAAAACTAAAAAATGAAGTTTATAGCATCACTTTTGAAGCATTTTAAAATTAAATATTGTATTTTAATGAATAGGACTGGTTCATACCACTTAATGTTGATATCAACAAAGTCTTCCACCCAAAGCAAGTTTAGATTTCAAACCCCATAGGGTGATGTTTAACCTTTTAAAATCTGATGCAAAATCTTATGTCAGCCTATTTTTTCAAGAAGAGCCTTTACCTGATGTAACAGTCAGAACATACTAGGTTGGACTACAGTTACAAACCACTCCGAGATTTCAGCAGCTTGACTCACCACGAGTGAACTGGAGAGTTCTGCTGATCCCAGTCTTTCAGGGGCCGGGTTGACAAGGTTCCATCTCGACATGTGCTTCCAAGTTCTCCACAGCACAGGGAAGGAAACATGGCAACCTGTGACACACTTCTGCCCACATTCCATTGGTCAAAGCAAATCAGTGATCATCCTAACTTCAAAGGGGGTGGGGAATATCATCTTACCGGCCGCCTCCTAGGAGACTGGAGCGTTTGTCACCAGCCCGACTGACTATCACATCTGCTTTTGCCTTTTACCTCCTTTGGACCTTTGTGCCGCATAACAATCTACACTATCTATCCCCCTGTTTGGGACCCATATTATCAATCCAACAAATTTATATTGTCAATCCAATGACAACAGAGCATTTCATTCTTTTAGAACCACAGTATTCAAGCAAGGTCTCTGTTGTTTCTTGAAACCACCATCCTTAGTACAGCTCATTTTGTCAGGGCAAGGGTGCTGCATGTAAGTTTAAAGAAAGAGAAGCTGGTAGCCCCACTGTGGCAGAGGTGACTTGTTCACCAAAGACTGATGACCCTCCCTCCACCACATAGGATAGAGTTGCTGAGTTGCAACAGGGCCTGTATTTCTCAGACCCTTGCAATAGGTGGGGTTACATGACTGAGTTCTGACCAATGAAATGGAGATGGAAATGCCATTTACCACTTTCAGGTCCAACCCATAAACATGCCCCATCCACTGCTCTCATCTTCTGGCTGGATGTTGATGCTTGAGGCAACCTAGAAAGCCCCATGTTGGAGACGGCAGAGCCTTCAGCCTGGTCTTCAAATGACTACACGACCCAGACCTTCCACCAATCACCCACCCTGTTGATGATACATATAAACTTTTTATTAAAAATAGTTTTCTTTTTCAAGTTTATGAAAATGAACTTTTATTATGAGAAGTAAACTCTAATAGTGATGGGGTAGTAGGATAAATGGACAAAACGCTACTCCAAAAATGTGAATTTTTTGGTTGGCCTTGACAATGACAAAGTCAGCTAATATAATTCCTTAGCTTTCTACTAATCTCTCCCCAGTCATCTCTGTGTATCCTCTGGATTACTGCCCTGTCTGATTAGAAGAGAATTTCCCAGCGAGTGAAGAAGGAACTGAATTATTATAGAGGAATTTGGAGACAGCAAGAGAGAGAACTGCCAGTTTCTGGTTCTGTAAAAGCCTTTAGTTATCACTAACCACTCAACATAGAAACAAGATATAATCACAACATCAATGACTGCCTAAGGCTGATGGGTCATATCCTAAGTGTCTCATGATAGAAATCATTCATAATGCATGAAATTAGATATACGATAGCACTTAAATTTTATCATGCTCATCAAAGCCCTATCATCTCTAATATATTGTGGCAAACATAGTGCTATGGCTTGGCCAAACCTACTTTCTTTCCCCCCGGGCACACGGATAGGCTGTATGTCCCAGCCACCCTTCATGTTAGGTGGCTCCCATGACAGAGTGCTGGCCCATGGAACGTGGGCACAAGAGATGCGGGCCATTCTCAGACCCAGTGGAAGACTCAAGACCCAAGGCGAGAGCACAGCCATGAGCTGGAAGGAGCTGGGTCCTGAACGAATACTTAGAATAGCACCTGCCCCACCCAGCCAGCTTGGGGCTATGATGTGAGAAAGAAAGAAACCACTGAGATTTTGTTATAGCGACTAGCACAGTTATCATACCCACATGGATACATCAGGACTGCTGCATTTGCATCAGAGAACCATGGGAAAGGTTAAAACTGAACGGGATGCTGTGTAATCAAGTAATCCTCAATAAAGCTGTTAATCGAAAGAAGAAAGACCAGGGGCCCCTAAAGATGTACTCTAACCCTGCCCCTCCCCCGACCCTGTTAAATATGGCTCTTCCCAATTGTTTTAACACCTTCTCCAGAATGTTTCTTGCCAGGGCCAGGGCAAGAGTACCATGACTTGGCCACAACTCACCCTCTCTTGGCCTCTTCTCCCATTCTGGACTACTTGAAGAAATGTCATTCTTCTGAGCTTTGACCACCATATATTATTCCTTCTGCCGGACGGCTCTCACCCCCCACCTCTGCCTGTGAGCTCTACCCATTCTGCCTACCACCCCGAATGAGGCCTTCCCTTTGGAAGGCTTGGTTGGAAAAGACAGGCTCCTGCTGCCAACTGCTATTACCCTTTTCCTGTGCAGCTCTGAGGGTCCAGCTCATGTTCCCCGCTGCAGGATGATGACAGGTGGACATCCTGTCTGCCTGCTAGGTTGCAAGCTCCTTGCAGACAGAAATCCATGAGCCAGCATTTGGTTAACATTCGATAATAAATGTTGAATGAACGCATGAACAAATGGCAATGAACGCACAAGTCAATGAATAATTAAGTGGAATTCCACACAGCAGCTTGGATCAGAGACCCCTTTCCCTCCAAATGAGTCCACATGGGACCATGTTTCCTTTATGACATTCTGCCCCGCCCGAGGGCCCTCCACTATATAAAAAGATGGAGTGTTTGGGCAGAGGTCACTGCTTTGAGAGGCAGACACGATGGTCCAGCACCGGCCTCCAGCTGAAATATCAAGATTCAGATAGAGAGGAGTCTGCAAGAATGTGGAGAAAAAAGAAGGAAATAAACCCCCGGTAATTAAGAAAACAGGAGAAGTCACTTAAACTTTATACATTTTTAAGTAAAAATAATTTTGGTAAGTACTAATTTTTGAACTTTTACTGATGTATAACACACATACAGAGAAGTGGCCAGCTTGGGGACAGTTCACAAATTGGTCACACCATGCATCCAGCACCTCATCAAGAAACAGACCATTATCAGCAGCACAGAAGCCCCTCCCCCTCGAGTCAGTAAATACTATTTTAAAAGAAAAGGAAGGAAGGAAGGAGAGAGGGGAGGGGTGGCCAGGCATCCACTTTAAAAGAAAAGGAGAAATGCTGCGGCGGGCAGGCGGGGAGCCTAGGGGACGCTGGCGGGGGGGGCTCACGGCCTCACTGAGATACACCCATCAGGGCTTCTCCCAATCTGCTGAAAACTGTCGTGGCATTAAACATACCCACAACATGGGTAACTGCAGCAAAAGCTGGCTGAGCTTTGGAAGGAAGAGGATTCCTCCCAGGTACAGAGCAACGGAACGCGTGCCACCGTGTCCCTAGCCAGGAAGAAGCTGGCTCGGGACCCACGCCCCCAAACCCTTCCCACCCCCAGTCCGTGCCCCTGCACCCTTTCTCGAAACCTGGAGAGGCAGGGCACCCTCTGTGCTTCCTTCCAGCGGGATGTGACCCCTGCCAGACTCTATGCCAGGATCCAGGGCTTTGGAAGGAACAACATCCTGTATAATGGCCAGAGAAGCAGCTTCTGTTGATAGTTGGTCACCTCTGGAGCCTCAGGACCAGGGCTTTGAGAGCAGGCTCCATCCAAGCCGGTCTACTAAGTCTTCCCCTCTCCTAGGACTCTGTGCTCTGCCCTTGAACAGGAAAAATCCCAGGAATGAAGGAACCGTCCCTGGCTTAGAAACTTCACTCCCTGTTTATTGCAAACAGCTTTGTCTCTGTCAGGATCATGGGACGTGTCTAAGAGGTAGATAGAGAAGAGGTAGGTGATTGGACAGGTGTGTAGGCAGACAGATTAAAATTATAGACAGTCTGCTGGTAATTCAGAAGGCAGAGTCCCAGGGATGGGTCTGGGTATCCATTATATGGGAGGATTTCTTGCTCACAAGGATGTGGTACAGGCAGTTTTCAGTCTTATATTTCTGTCACAATTAATAAGGGAACAACAAAGAGAACTAATAAACTGGATCAGGCAAAGGGGCTATAAAGGGAATATTTCTCAAGCATTGTATTGAACAGTTCCTTATAATTAACATTAGTCAAACTGGGGTCCTTCCCAAGTTCCATACTCTACACACCATTATCCTCGCAAGTTTTCTGTGCTGAGGTTTTGAGAGCAGGTAGATTACAGGGCTTTGGGTTAGGAGTTTCCATGGGAGGGAGGGGATGCCTGGGTTTCTGCTGATCTGGGAGGCTTCAGGGGTATCATCCAATATCCCTGTTTCTTCCTGTAAATTCAAGGGAATCCACTGACTTTCCAAGAAGAGATATTCTGTGCAGATTATCTAATCCACAAATAGTTACTGAGGCCATCACTTTGCATGTGCCAAGCACTATGTTAGGCCTGGGGAATTCCGTGGTGAACAGAGCGCTCACAGCCCCCAAGAACTCACAACCTCGTGGAGGAGGCAGCCCGGTAAACAGCTGTCACCCCGGAGAAGCGCTATGACAATGACCTCTTAGCAGCTGTGGGACCTGGGGCAAGCCACTGAACTCCCCTGTGCCTTACTTTCAACATCTGCCCGTGGGCGTCATAGTAACGCCCTTTTCCTTGGAATGTTGTGAGAATTAAATGAATTAATATTAAAGTGCTTAGAATAATATAAGACACGTGGAAAGAGCTACGGAAGAGTTTGTTCTTGGTAGTGTTGATGTTACTGTTACTTCTGTGGTGATCACAAATGGAGGAAAGCTTTCCTAACCCTAATCTAGAAAGCCCTCCCAGGGGAGGTTATGCAAACTGCATACAGTGGTCTGTCGGTATCCTCAGGGCACTGGTTCCAGGACCCCAGCAGATACCGCACTCCAGGGATGCTCAAGTCCCTTAGAGAAAATGGCGTAGAACAGTCGATAGACTCTAAGGGATGGATCATAAAGGGTCTGATGCATCACGCCAAGGAATGTGGGCTTCTAAAAATCAATTTACAGAAAAATCTTTTCTGGAAATTTGTCAAGCGCTTACTAAACTTTATCAGCCAAGTTGAGCTGAACAAGGAAACTGAGAAAAGTGCCCTCAGTGGTCGATTTCTGATAATAAGAATGGAATGTCCCCACAAGCACCGGGATCTGACTGTAGATCCCTGGGGTTGCACTGACTGTGACTGATTTCCTGTGGCTTCTTTTCTCTAAACTTTTACTATGATTTTTAATCACAGTCTCAATTTCAGTGCTTGTGATTGGTCTGTTCCTATTTTCTCTTTCTTCCTGGTTCAGTCTCAGAAGGTTGTGCTTTTCTAAGAATTTGTCCATTTCTTCCAGGTTGTCCATTTTATTGGCATATAGTTGCTTGTAGTAATCTCTCAGGATCCTTTGTATTTCTGCAGTGTCAGTTGTTACTTCTCCTTTTTCATTTCTAATTCTGTTGATTTGTCTTCCCCCTTTTTTTCTTGATGAGCCTGGCTAACGGTTTATCAGTTTTGTTTATCTTCTCAAAGAATCATCTTTTAGTTTTATTGATCTTTGCTATCATTTCCTTCATTTCAAACATCTGAGGCTGAACTAAAAAATATGAAAAGATGGATTCCAATCCTTTGTCAAGCTGCGAGATACCCACATGTCTGAGTCAGATAGCTACTCTACCCAGGAACAATAACCAATAACAGCTTCCCAACAAGTGTGCCTCAAAGGCAACCCAGGCCCTTGGAGATACAGGCATTGTCTCATGCTTTGAGAAACCTCTTCACTTTATCCCAGTGTCACAGTCAGTTCTGGCTGCTATAACAAAGTCCCATAGACTGAGTGGCTATAAACAACAAATTTATTTCTCACAGCTGAGATAGTCCTCCATCTCAGTCCCTAAGAATCTGAGATGAGGGCACCAAAATGGCTGGGTTCTAGTGAGGGTCCTCTTCTGGGTTGCAGACTGCTATATTCTCCTTGTGTCCTCACAGGGCAGAAACACAGCAAGAGAGCTCTTTGGGGACCCTTTTATAAGGGCACAACCCTCATGACCTAATCACCTCCCAAAGGCCCCCCCCTCCTAATAGCACCACATTGCGGGGTTAGGATTTCAGCATACAAATTGGGAGTTGGGGGGACACAAACATTTAATCCACTGCACCCAGTGTACCACACAAATGTTGTTACTATTTACATGTGCCAAGACATGAAATAAGTTTGAGAACACAGGCCTGCCTTCCTATGTCTTTCCCATATCTCCCAATGCTGTCTTTCAAAAACCCTCCAGTTCAGGGAACTGATCAGTTCACTGTCCCTCAAATACTTTTTGGCTTGAAGACTTTCCCCGCTGATTCCTCTTGCCTTAAATCCTGGACCTCCCCTTGCATATTTAAAATGCTTGAAATCCCACCCCAAGTGACCTCCTCCAGTAAACTATTGTATTATGTAAGGACCGTTACATAATACACTTTCAAAACCACTCGGCCTATACATACTATCACATTGTACATTATTGTTTTCATCTGCATATCTTGTCTCTCTAACTAGACCACAAATACTTTCTCTGAAGGCTGTCACAAAGCAGACTTCCTCATAGCAAATAATTCATTCTTCATCTGTTTCTAGACTGTTGTCACCTCTTACTCTGTTCTTATTTTCTAATCTGTTTGATCTCATTGTTCCCATGATGGTTGGATGTGATAAAGATGGTCAGGCTATTTGATTGCATTATTTCCAGTCAAAATGTTGTGTATGTCTACTACATGGAAAACATGGTGCTGGATGTATGGAGATTCCCAGAAGAGAAAAAAAGAAGAAAAGAGAAAAACACAGTAATAAAACAAGATAGTGATAAGGCTGAGGGGTTTTCTAACCTGAAAAATCTGGGGATACAAGAGGCCCCAACTAGTAAAGAATTCTTCTGCATGGAGGAAACATCCACATACAGGAATGAGAATCTGGCCATTATTTCTCCCCTGAAACATTTACTACATATAGTCAAATTTTAGTGGCTATATTAGGATTTGGGGAAGAGCAGGGTACTTAATCTCAAACCACCAAAAAAGCATGAAGTATCTGCAAGCTTAGTCATAGAACGGACAATCTTTGCATAATTGGACTTAGCTAACTAGTTCCTACAGAGGCAAGGAGACCCAAGAGCTGGAGTCTAGCATTTCTGAAATAATTAGTGTGTGTGTGTATGTGGTGTCTGGTTGGGACTTGGCCTCCTGGGTGTGACAGAGCCAGGGCAGGGAAGGAATCTGTTGAATGATCTGTGGAACAGAGCTGGACAAGCTCATGGTCCTGTGGTCAGCCCTACCAGCCCCAAACTCCCACCCAGCCCACCTATCCCTCCCATTCTGGGTGAAGTACAGCTTGGCAAACTTCTAAGGTGTGGCTCCCTAGTCCCTTCCTTGAATCAACCAAGAATGCCAACTTCAAGGCTTCTAAAGCCGCCAGTTTCCTGAGCGTGTATTCCTATATACTTTGGGAAACTGGTAAGATCGCTCTAAATATTTGGGAGGGAGGCAGCCTTTGAGTTAAATAGTTTGCGTGCTGATGTCAACTATTACAGCACTGTTTGTAGAAGGCTAAAATCCAAGAGGACTACTGTGAAAGGAAATAGATCAGATGAGACAATCATTTATCTTGATGTCAGAATAACTGAGAGGAACTCTTAATTATCCATCTCCAAGAAACCAGTGAGGCCAAGGCCATTCTCCCTGTTGTCCTGGGCCTCAGCTGGAGTTCATAAGAGCCTAGGTTGGAGGATGAACTCTAGTATAGGAAATCCTGGGATGAAGGAGAGGGGATACTGGTTCAGGATCCAGAAGGAAGAGAGGTCACCTGGGAGATACAGAGTTGCTGTAAAAGTGATGGAGGATGGCTTTTCTATGGATTCTCTACTCGCCTGGGAATCAGGATCCCATCTCCCAGTGACCCTCTGGCTGACAGTGGGGCAGTGCTCAGCCCCCAATCCCCGGGACACCAAGAAACCTCCTTCTATTTTGTCTGCAGTCAATCATTGCTCTCAGTAAGTCTCCACCCCTGGCAGACACACAAACACATGCACACTGTACTTTCAGTCTGAGCCAGTGATATTTTGGAGACCAAATGCTTTGAAAAAATAGAGAACTGTCTCACCAGCCTAAGGAAGTGAACTTCCAGACTTTGTATTTGAAAACGTTCAGCTTCATAACTCAATCCCCCGGATCACTAGGTTTCTCTTCCCTTACCCCTCTGTTACAGGGAAGAATAAGGAGTCACGTGCACTCCCATGAGGGAAAATTAATTGATGGGCTTTGCAGGACTAATGGGTTTAATTTGGCTCTTTAAAAATATTCCCACACCCTCCCCATAAGGATAACAGCTGATCTTTCAGCAAAAACTCTGCAAGCCAGAAGGGAGTGGCATGACATATTTAAACTGATGAAAGGAAAAAACCTACAACCAAGGTCACTGTACCCAGCAAGGATCTCATTCAGATTCAACGGAGAAATTAAAATCTTTACAGAGAAGCAAAAGTGAAGAGAATTCAGCACCACCAAACCAGTTTTACAACAAATGCTAAAGGAACTTCTCTAGGCAGGAAACAAGAGAAGGAAAAGACCTACAAAAACAAACCTCAAACAATAAAGAGAATGGTAATAGGAACGATATATCAATAACTACCTTAAATGTAAATGGATTAAATGCTCCAACCAAAAGACATAGACTGGCTCAATGGATACAAACCAAGACCCATATATATTCTGTCTACAAGAGACCCACTTCAGACGTAGGGACACATACAGACTGAAAGTGAGGGGATGGAAAAAGATAGTCCATGAAAATGGAAATCAAAAGAAAGCTGGAGTAGCAATTCTCATATCAGACAAAATAGACTTTAAAACAAAGATTGTTACAAGAGACAAAGAAGGACACTACATAATGATCAAGGGATCAATCCAAGAAGAAGATATAACAATGGTAAATATATATGCACCCAACATACGAGCACCTCAATATATAAGGCAAATGCTAACAGCCATAAAAGGGCAAATCGACAGTAACACAATAATAGTAAGGGACTTTAACACCCCACTTTCGCCAATGGACAGATCACACAAAATGAAAATAAATAAGGAAACACAAGCTTTAAATGACAAATTAAACAAGATGGACTTAACTGATATTTATAGGACATTCCACCCAAAAACAACAGAATACACTTTCTTCTCAAGTGCTCAAGGAACATTCTCCAGAGTAGATCATATCTTGGGTCACAAATCAAGCCTCAGTAAATTTAAGAAAACTAAAGTCATATCAAGTATCTTTTCCAACTACAACTCTATGAGACTAGATATCAATTACAGGAAAAAAAAACTGTAAAAAATACAAACACATGGAGGCTAAACAATACACTACTTAATAACCAAGAGATCGCTGAAGAAATCAAAGAGGAAATAAAAAAATACCTAGAAACAAATGACAAAGAAAACACAATGACCCAAAACCTATGGGATGCAGCAAACACAGTTCTAAGAGGGAAGTTTATAGCAATACAATCCTACCTCAAGAAACAAGAAAACTCTCAAACAACCTAACCTTACCCCTAAAGCAATTAGAGAAAGAACAAAAAAAAAAGACCCCAATGTTAGCAGAAGGAAAGAAATCATAAAGATGAGATCAGAAATAAATGAAAACAAAATGAAGGAAACAAGAGCAAAGATCAATAAAAATAAAAGCTGGTTCTCTGAGAAGATAAACAAAATTGATTTTCTTGACTCATCAAGGAAAAAAGGGAGAAGACTCAAATCACCAGAATTAGAAATGAAAAAGGAGAAGTAACAACGGACACTGCAGAAATACAAGGCATCATGAGAGATTACTACAAGCAACTATATGTCAATAAAATGGACAACCTGGAAGAAATGGACAAATTCTTAGAAAAGCACAACCTTCTGAGACTGAACCAGGAAGAAAGAGAAAATAGGAACAGACCAATCACAAGCACTGACGTCAAGACTGTGATTAAAAATCTTCCAACAAACAAAAGCCAAGGACTAGATGGCTTCACAGGTGAATTCTATCAAACATTTAGAGAAGAGCTAACACCTATCCTTCTCAAACTCTTCCAAAATACAGCAGAAGGAGGAACACTCCCAAACTTATTCTAAGAGGCCACCATCACCCTGATACCAAAACCAGACAAAGATGTCACAAAGAAAGAGAACTACAGGCCAATATCACTGATGAACATAGATGCAAAAATCCTCAACAAAACAGTAGCAAACAGAATCTAAGAGCACATTAAAAGGATCATACACCATGATCAAGTGGGGTTTATCCCAGGAATGCAAGGATTCTTCAATACACGCAAATCAATCAATGTGATAAACCATATTAACAAACTGAAGGAGAAAAACCATATGATCATCTCAATAGATGCAGAGAAAGCTTTTGACAAAATTCAACACCCATTTATGATAAAAACCCTCCAGAAAGTAGGCATAGAGGGAACTTTTCTCAACATAATAAAGGCCATATATGACAAACCTACAGCCAACATCGTTCTCAATGGTGAAAAACTGAAACCATTTCCTCTAAGATCAGGAACAAGACAAGGTTCTCCACTCTCAGACCTATTATTCAACATAGTTTTGGAAGTTTTAGTCACCACAATCAGAGAAGAAAAGGAAATAAAAGGAATACAAATCGGAAAAGAAGAAGTAAAACTGTCACTGTTTGCAGATGACATGATACTATACACAGAGAAGCCTAAAGAGGCTACCAGAAAACTACTAGGACTAATCAATGAATTTGGTAAAGTAGCAGGATACAAAACTAATGCACAGAAATCTCTTGCATTCCTAAACACTAACGATGAAAAATCTGAAAGAGAAGTTAAGGAAACACTCCCATTTACCACTGCAACTAAACGAATAAAATACCTAGGAATAAACCTACCTAAGGAGACAAACGATCTGTATGCAGAAAACTGTAAGACACTTATGAAAGAAATTAAAGATGATACAAATAGATGGAGAGATATACCATGTTCTTGGATTGGAAGAATCAACATTATGAAAATGACTACACCACCTAAAGCAATCTACAGATTCAATGCAATCCCTATCAAACTACCAATGGCATTTTTCACAGAACTAGAACAAAAAATTTCACAATTTTTATAGAAACACAAAAGACCCCAAATAGCCAAAGCAATCTTGAGAAAGAAAAACGGAGCTGGAGGAATCAGGCTCCCTGACTTCAGACTATACTACAAAGCTACAGTAATCAAGACAGTATGGTACTGGCACAAAAACAGAAATACAGAACAAGATAGAAAGCCAAGAGATAAACCCATGCACATTCGGTCACCTTTTTTTTTTTTTTTTTTTTTTTTTTAACTAAACAAAACATTTTTATCTGGTCCATTGGAGCCTGAGTCTGGAAACACCCATGGAGAATCATCCTACAGGGATGGTACTGACAATTGATAAAATAGCCTCTGTGTCAGAAGAGCTGCCGTATGTACAGGGTTAAAAATATCCACAGCTCAGAGTAGAAGGAGGAATATAAAGGAGGCCCAAAGGGGAGTCTAGTGCTCTTGGGTGCTTCTCCAGGTGTAAACCAACCCCCCCACAAGCCCCATGGGAAGCCAGAGGCCATAGATTTGGCCACCTGCTGCCTAGGGGCTGCAGGGCAGTGAGGCCAGGTGGCCCAGGAAGCCAGCCTCAGTCATCCTGGGGCAGACACAGAACTCAGGGCTGAGCAGCCACAGGGAGGACGCTGGGCTTCTGAGGTGGGGCGGGGCTGGGAGGGGCTACACCCTGCATGTGCCTGGACAGGGCTGGCCAAGGAGTTCTCCTGGACTCTGTTCCTCCCAGCAGAGGTCAGGTGATGCTGAGGACAAACCCCCTCACCAAGCACAGGGCTGGGCCCAGGCTCAGGTCCACCTGACCCGCTGCCACAACCCCAGCCTGGGGCATGGCTTCCATCCTGGCTGGCGCTCCAGGAATAGCAGAGTGTCCCTCCCCACCCCTGCTTGAGCCCATGGTCACCAGGCACCTGCCTCCTGGGACACTGCGGGGACTCCAGGAACCCCTGCTTGCCTCATGAGGGCTTGGGGGGAGATGGGACCTAGGGGCAAACTGGGGAGAAAAGGCTCCTGACCTCGTGCCCCACAAAGGGGGTGGTCCCTGTTCTCACCTGGAGTTCTGGCCTCTGACCTTCCCAAGAGGGTGGTCCTTGCTCTCAACCTGGGGTCCTGGCCTCTGACCCCCCAAAAAAGGGATTGTCCCTGTTCTCACCTGGGGTCCTGGTCTGACCCCACAAGGTGCGGGGGTGGTCCCTGCTCACCTCAGGGTCCTGGCCTCTGACCCCCCAGATTTGGTTTTGTGAATGGAGCTCTTGGCTGCCTCACCCGGGCAGGAGGCCCCAGGCCATGGGAAGGGGCAGTCTTACCTTGGCCCTGGCAGTCTGAGCCAGACCTCAAGGTGGGCTGGTCAGAGGAGCTGGCACACAGCTCCCTCGAGCTAGAGGCCGCTTCGAGGTATTCTGCTTGGTGGCTGTGAGGCCCTGGGTAGGAGGGAGGGGCAGGAAGGAAGGCCCAGGAGAAGCTGCGCCATGCCGCTGGCGCTCCCGGGGTGGGGATCCTGAGATTCCGGTTCAAGCATCCTGTGTTGGGGTTTCCCTCATAAAGTGTGTATGGGGGCAGGCAGGGTGGTCACAGCGGCCAGGGCCCATGCAGGCCAGCGACCTTGGGCGTGAATGGGGGGCTGTGGCTGCCCTCGGAGGCCGTCCAGTCACTGAGGGAGGCCTGGGCCGCCTTGCAGTGCACCAGGCGGTGGGTGATGGAGAAGCCGGCACACTGTCCTGGGTGCACAGGCTGCCACGCGTGGACACCACGTTGAAGCTGTCTGAGCAGTAGCATTGCACGTGCAGGTAAGACTTGGGGTGCTGGTTCTCCACCACCATGATGAGCCCCACCGAGCCGTGCGTCAGGTCACCTTATCTTTGATAAAGGAGGCAAGAATATACAATGGAGAAAAGACAGCCTCTTCAATAAGTGGTGCTGGGAAAACTGGACAGCTACATGTAAAAGAATGAAATTAGAACACTCCCTAACACTATACATAAAAATAAACTCAAAATGGATTAGAGACCTAAATGTAAGAACAGACACTATAAAACTCTTAGAGGAAAACACAGGCAGAACACTCTATGACATATATCACAGCAGGATCCTTTTTGACCCACCTCCTACAGAAATGGAAATAAAAACAAACAAATGGGACCTAATGAAATGTAAAGCTTTTGCACAGCAAAGGAAACCATAAAGAAGACATAAAGACAACCCTCAGAATGGGAGAAAACCGTTGCAGACGAAGCAACTGACAAAGGATTCATCTCCAAAATATACAAGCAGCTCGTGCAGCTCAATATCAAACAAACAAACCAACCAACCAATACAAGTTTGGGCAGAAGACCTAAATAGACATTTCTCCAAAGAAGATATACAGATTGCCAACAAACACATGAAAGAATGCTCAACATCACTAATCATTAGAGAAATGCAAAGCAAAACTACAAAGAGGTATCACCTCACACCAGTCAGAATGGCCATCATTAAAAAATCTAGAAACAATAAATGCTGGAGAGGGTGTGGGGAAAAGGGAACCCTCTTGCACTGTTGGTGGGAATGTAAATTGATACAGCCACTATGGAGAACAGTATGGAGGTTCCTTAAAAGACTAAAAATAAGACCCAGCAATCCCACTACTGGGCATATATCCTGAGAAAACCATAATTCAAAAAGAGTCATGTGCCACAGTGTTCATTGCAGCACTATTTACAATAGCCAGGACATGGAAGCAACCTAAGTGTCCATCGACAGACGAATGGATAAAGAATATGTGGCACATATATACAATGGAATATTACTCAGCCATAAAAAGAAACGAAACTGAGTTATTTGTGGTGAGGTGGATGGACCTAGAGTCTGTCATACAGAGTGAAGTAAGTCAGAAAGAGAAAAAGAAATACCGTACGCTAACACATATATGGAATGTAAAAAAAAAAAAAAAGGTTTTGATGAACCTGGGGCAGGACAGGAATAAAGATGCAGACATAGAGAATGGACTTGAGGTCACGGTATGGGGAAGGGTAAGCTGGGATGAAGTGAGAGAGTGTCATGGACATATGTACACTACCAAATGTAAAATAGATAGCTAGTGGGAAGCAGCTGCATCACACGGGGAATCAGCTCGGTGCTTTGTGAGCACCTAGAGGCGTGGGTTAGGGAGGGTGGGAAGGAGATGCAAGAGGGAGGGGATATGGGGATATACGTATGCATATAGCTGATTGACTTTGTTATACAGCAGAGACTAACACAACATTGTAAAGCAATTATACTCCAATAAAGATGTTTTTAAAAAATAAAAATATAAGTAAAAATCTTCCCACCGGGCTGTTTCTCTAATATTGTGGCTATGAGGCCTTTCCTTCTACTGTGAACCAGCCAGAAAGACATTTTGTGTGTTTGTGTCTCATGAATGTATTTTTGATTTAGCTCTACATCATTTTAATTCATTTCCACTCTCACACTTTTTACAAAATTAGTTCAAAGAGTAAAAAATATATAGTCAACTTAGCTCACGTTCGTGCTGGGCTGTGTGTGCTTCAACAGGAAGTGCATTTCTGACACTTTTTAAATGAGCAATCACACGTATAATCAACTTGGTTAAAACTTCCTTCCTGGTAACTGCAACACTTCCTCTGCATCTGGATATGAAGGGAGACCCAGAAAAGCGGAAGAGTTTAGAAGCACACTGGGTAGGTTTGAATTTGTTTTGTTTTCAGAAATTAAACAAATGATCCTTCAACATCATCACCTCCGCTGCTTTATCAGGTATTGCTTCCTTCTATTTTTTGCCCTTTGTTGGGTCTGACTCGGCATAGTGACACTTCCTTCTCAGCCAGAAGATTTGTATCTGGAACTGTTGTCGTTCATCTGATGATACTGCCACTGAATGTCTGTTTCATTGTCTAGTCCAACCCTTGTGTGTGGATATCCACAAGGTTCCGGCAATAGCTTTGCAGGTGCATCGGTCCTTTTTTGTTTTTGTTTGGGAGGAAGAGGGAGGGCACGGGGGGCTGTGTCAGCAGCCTTCACGTTCTTACAAGTGCACTCTTCGCGATTAGTGTACTGAACAGTGTTTCTAACATCTTCTCGTAAAAGGAGAAAGCTTCACAGCCTCAACCATGAAGGAAAGCAGTGAGTATTGAGTCAGCCAGTTTTCTTCTGCACCTCGTATCTTGTAAGTCTACTTGATGTCATGGAGGCAGAAGTGATTGCTGTGTATTTGCATGTTGCCTAAATTTGGACCTATTTTATTTCAAGTTAGTGCCAATATTCACATAACTTACAGTTCTCTTCTTTGTTATTATGTAAAGTAGCAAAAGAGCAAATAGTGAAGGTCTTAAGCTGTAAGAGACAGTCCTTTGGGACAGTTGATTTCATGTGTTTACTAAGTGTAACTTCATAATATTTTAAGAGAGGGACTACTGACTTTAAAAGTAAGTTTAAGCCGAGTACAGAAGTTTGGATCTAATGAAACCTGCCTTTCTTACCCTTTAATCAAACTCTCCTTTCTGGTATGTGTCAAATGCTCCACTATTTCTTAAGGAAATAAGTATATATGAGTGTCACTAACATTAGTCCTTTAAGAAGTAAATAATATTTTCTGAAACATTAATTTTTGTTTCACTAGTTGATTCTTATTTAGAACATCTTACAAAATGTTAAAGGATACTAAATAGTAAAGTCAAAATACCTTACTCATATCTCAATTTTAAGATGTTTAGCATGTCAATCCTTATTTGGAGAGTTTCTTACTGCAATAAGTCACATTTATACTTAAATGCTTTGTGAAGGTACAGTGGATAAATTGTTGAGAATAAATTGGTGAATTCTCGTTATAGAGATGAAAATATTAGAGCAAAAAGAAGTTAAATAATCGATTGGGGCCCAAAAGCAGGTCCTTCCTTCCATCCTGTGGTTTCTCCAGAGGCAGATGGGATGAACTGGTTACAAAGTTAAAATTATCTGAATGTTCATATTTGGAAAGTACAGCCCTGGGGACTCCCCTAAGATACTGCCCTAACGGAGCAGTGACAGCCACGATGCTTACACATTTCATGATTCACAGTTTTAAATATCTGCAAATGTTCTTGAGCGCAACTTCACCAATTCTGATCTTTCTGAGTTTTATCAATGAAATGACTACCTCTCCTAACAAGAAAGAAAAAAATGAAAAGAAAACAAAAACAGGAAGTTGACTAGGGAGGAGATACCTGATCCAGAAAGTTTGAAAAGGGACTGAGAGGCCAGTTGGGTAAGGTGTCTGGGTCCCCTAGGAGACAAATGAGACTAAACGAAGAGGAAATAAGTCAAAGGCCTCTTTTCAGAGGGGGGTTTTCAGCACCTCACATTGCACCTTATAAACCAGGACATGATCCTTTAACTGGATAATCTGACTCATCCATGCAATTCAGCATGCTTAACAACAATTACCACTGAGAACTACTACAGCAGGTCAGACACAGTGCGAGATCAGTGCTTTACCTCGCTCTTTTAAAATTCAATTTTCAAACGCAATGAAAGCACAGAGAATGATTATTGAATCCCCATCGACCCATGGCCCATACTCAACAAGTATATTACCTCATTTAACTGTCACCTTACTCACCCCTCTGAGGCACTGCTAACCCCATTTGACAGACAGGAAACAGGCTCAGAGATTATTTAAAGGGCTCATCCCCCAGATTCTAAGTGTTGGGGACCAGGATTCCTGGGCCCCGACTCCAAAGCCCCGGTATCCTCGTGCGCACGTCCTTGTCATTCGTCTACACCTTCTCCTTCTGCCAGCTCGCGGGAAACCATAAAGGGCAAGTACCTGCCCTGTGACCGAGCCCTCTGTTTCTCTGCTCCCAGGTCGCAGAGGGCATGGAGCTGGAGAACCATGAACAGCACGTGGTGCTGAGAGAGGACAACCGCCGCAGGCGCCGGAGGATGAAGCCACGCAGCGCGGCGGCCAGCCTGTCCTCCATGGAGCTCATCCCCATTGAGTTTGTGCTGCCCACCAGCCAGCGCAACACCAAGACCCCCGAAACGGCGCTGCTGCACGTGGCTGGCCACGGCAACGTGGAGCAGATGAAGGCCCAGGTGTGGCTGCGCGCGCTGGAGACCAGCGTGGCCGCCGACTTCTACCACCGGCTCAGCCCCGACCACTTCCTCCTGCTCTACCAGAAGAAGGGGCAGTGGTACGAGATCTACGACAAGTACCAGGTGGTGCAGACCCTGGACTGCCTGCGCTACTGGAAGGTGCTGCACCGGAGCCCCGGGCAGATCCACGTGGTGCAGAGGCTCGCGCCCTCGGAGGAGACGCTGGCCTTCCAGCGCCAGCTCACGGCCCTCATTGGCTACGACGTCACCGACGTCAGCAACGTGCACGACGACGAGCTGGAGTTCACACGCCGCCGCCTGGTGAGCCCGCGCATGGCCGAGGTGGCCGGCCGCGACACCAAGCTCTACGCCATGCACCCCTGGGTGACGTCCAAGCCCCTCCCCGAGTACCTGCTGAAGAAGATCACCAACAACTACATCTTCATTGTCATTCATCGCAGCACCACCAGCCAGACCATCAAGGTCTCAGCCGATGACACCCCGGGCACCATCCTCCAGAGCTTCTTTACCAAGATGGCCAAGAAGAAGTCCCTGATGGATATCCCTGAAAGCCAGAACGAACAGGACTTTGTGCTGCGCGTCTGTGGCCGGGATGAGTACCTGGTGGGTGAGACGCCCATCAGAAACTTCCAGTGGGTGAGGCAGTGCCTCAAGAACGGGGAAGAGATTCACCTGGTGCTTGACACTCCGCCGGACCCAGCCCTGGATGAGGTGAGGAAGGAAGAGTGGCCGCTGGTGGACGACTGCATGGGAGTCACCGGCTACCACGAGCAGCTGACCATCCACGGGAAGGACCACGAGAGCGTGTTCACCGTGTCCCTGTGGGACTGTGACCGCAAGTTCAGGGTAAAAATCAGAGGCATTGATATCCCTGTCCTGCCCCGGAACGCGGACCTCACGGTTTTTGTGGAGGCAAACATCCAGTATGGGCAGCAAGTCCTTTGCCAAAGGAGAACCAGCCCCAAACCCTTCACGGAGGAGGTGCTGTGGAATGTGTGGCTTGAGTTCAGTATCAAGATCAAAGACTTACCCAAAGGGGCTCTGCTGAACCTCCAGATCTACTGCGGCAAAGCCCCAGCTCTGTCTGGTAAGGCCTCTGCGGAGACTCCCAGTCCCGAGTCCAGAGGCAAAGCTCAGCTTCTGTATTACGTGAACCTGCTGCTCATAGACCACCGGTTCCTCCTGCGCCACGGGGAGTACGTGCTCCACATGTGGCAGCTATCCGGGAAGGCGGAAGACCATGGCAGCATCAATGCTGACAAGCTCACGTCTGCCACCAACCCGGACAAGGAGAACTCAATGTCCATCTCCATTCTTCTGGACAATTACTGTCACCCCATAGCCTTGCCTAAGCATCGGCCCACCCCTGACCCGGAAGGGGACCGGGTTCGAGCAGAAATGCCCAATCAGCTTCGGAAGCAACTAGAGGCGATCATAGCCACTGATCCCCTTAACCCTCTCACAGCCGAAGACAAAGAGTTGCTCTGGCATTTCAGATATGAAAGTCTGAAGGATCCCAAAGCGTATCCTAAGCTCTTTAGCTCAGTGAAATGGGGACAGCAAGAAATTGTGGCCAAAACGTATCAACTGTTAGCCAGAAGGGAGGTCTGGGATCAAAGTGCTTTGGATGTTGGATTAACAATGCAACTCCTGGACTGCAACTTTTCGGATGAAAACGTAAGAGCCATTGCAGTTCAGAAACTGGAGAGCTTGGAAGACGATGACGTGCTACATTACCTGCTGCAGCTGGTCCAGGTAGGGGGATGCACTCATCTCAAGGGGTTTATCTGCATATGCACAGGTGCCCCATTCAGCTGTCTTCCAATGCCCCTCGTCTAGAGAGTCACGACCAGTCAAAGGAGATCTAATGAAACTACCTCAAAAAGTAGTAAACTGTTCCACTTACTTTTTTACTGTCTTTGAGGGCTTGTTGACAAGCATTTTGATGACATTAATATTTCTGCTTTTTAGGAGAACCGTTCCTGTGGGAATACTTTGTTCTCATTTACTGTATCAATGATAGACTTGACTTATCGAATGCTCCCTTGTGCCAAGGCTGCAGGTGACCTACATGCTTTTCGTGTATTATCACATTTAACTCTCCCAACAACGATGATAGAGGTCAAGTTAATATTTGCATTTTATATATCAGGAAACTGAGGCACAGAGAGGCTAAGTAATGTGCCCAAGGTCACGTACTTTGAAAGTTAAATTCAAACCCAGGAGGTCTGACTCCTGGCCCTGCTCTTTTCACTGCGTCCCAATATCTGGCATCAACCCAGCAGTGTCAGGATAGTGTGTCCTAGAGGAAAAACGTCATACTCTCTGATTGTCTTTATCACAATTCATAGAGTAACATCTCATATCTGCATGGGACCTTGAAAGCCGCTCTCTTTAGATAGGTCTGGTACTGTGTGTCCACTGCTCTCCACATGCCTTTCCTTGGGGTCCAGAGAGACTAAATCATTTGCTAAACCCTCGACTAAATTATCAAGGGTTTCCTTAGGACGTTAAAGAAAGGAGGAAGAGTTCTCTTGCTCACGATAGCCATTCTCAAATCATATTGTGCTGCTTGACAGGAGGAAGGAAAGGACTTGGAAGGGAATTCAATTTTAGAGAGCAGAAGTGTTCATTCATGAATTCAACAGCACAGACTGAATGCTTCCTCGGTTCTGGTTGCTGGATATAGAGCAGTGATCAAAACAGGGCTGGACTCTGCCCTAGTGTAGCTTGTGGTGCATGAAGACCGACACCAAATGAGTACACATACAGGCAGATATTGAGTAACACGTTGTGACAGACACTTTGGGGAAAAGCTACAGAGTCAGGGGTGCTGGGGACACTTGATTGAGACTGAGGAAGCCAGGGACAGTTCTGAGTAGGTGATGTTTGATCTGAGATGGTTAGGATTAGCCAGGCTGACTGGTGGACACCAAACTGTCTAATCATTATCTGTATTTATAGGAAGTTTCTGAAGTTTTCTGATGCGAATTTTGGATACTCTCAACTTTGAATCTTCACCTTCCCCTTAGGCAGATACTTGAAACGTTATATTTGGCCTTTGCTTTCATCTATCAAATAGAACCGATATTTTTATCTTCCATGAGTTCAGAGGCTGGCATAAACGCTACTGAAAATTTTAGAAAAATCAAAGTCTCCTCAGTTTTCTAGCTCTCCATGACAAAAAGAACATGAAACAAATTTGCACGAGATCTGTTCCAAGTCCCAAGGCGATCATGAATTATTTTCCACTGTCATTTTCACAAGTAAACTTTGCAGAGTTGGAAAATGAATAGTGTTCTTCTTGGAAATGTTTAAATGAAAGAGGTCAATAAGTAATATTAACATTGAATCTGTGGTCCTAAATTTGAAGAAGTAGTCATTTGTAAAACTATTTGAGACACTGCAGATATGGCCAAATGACTCATTCATTCCTAATTAAAATGGTCTCCTGGTTGAGATCTTCATCATCTTTACAGAAGTGAAACACAAAGAATGTCAGAAAGGCTCACGTTTGGGTTAGAAACTTAACATTTCTGAAGTGACTACTGGTGGCTAACTAGCCACAGGCTCAGAATGAAGAGCTTAGCTGCAGCTACCGTGGCACCAATGAGAGCACACCTCACCTTTGAAAGCATGGGGATAACTGAAATATTATCCAGTTAGGATTGTTCTGATCATTTCCAAACTGAAAAACCAGAGTAAGGATTGGAAATCATACCCAAACGCCCCCAGGCCCTAAAACATAAAGTGGAATGGGAATATCTCTTATTTCTTAGGAAAACAGGATAGACCGTATCTATTTATAAAGGAGATACTCTGAGATATTTAATTTTAAACCTCTCTTTATGCTTATACATGACATCTACCCTATAATTTTACATGTGCATGTCTAATAATCAATTTTTGTGAGTCTTACTGCTTTTAAAATGATGAACTATTGCAGACTTGCAGAAAAGTAGAGACCGGTGTAACAAATACCCATGCACCCACCAGGATTTAATTCTTTTTTATTTTTAATTGGCTAGGCTGCAGCGGGCGGGGGTGGGGGTGGGGGGCGAGCTGGGGACAGCCACCCACCTGGGCCCTGTTCTCGGTCCAGCCCCTATTTTTCACTTGTCATTGGTTCTTTTTCCTCAGTCACAGAGCTGCCACCTATGTGACTATCTCTGTTATTAGCCAAGTGATGTGAAAACTACTACACACTGCTGAACCTGAGGAACCAGATAAAACAAGAGATTTTCAGACCAATAGCCCTGTATGCACTGCGTCATGGCAGGGAGTAATGACCAGTTGCAGTAAGAACCTGGGAGGCAGCACAGTGACTTGCCAGTGAGAGGCCAACCACACAACTTGAGAAGAGAAGCTATAGGATTTTTAGGATCTCCACATCTAACAAACATTTCTCTCCCTGCATGTACAATATCCCCACTGTCTATTTTCTTTCCAACAACCTTTCTTCCCTTCCACCTTTATAGATGTGTTATAGCCATCTCCATCTTTCCCTTCTATCTTTCCAACAAATCAGGTAAGCCTTCATGGGAACAAAAGCCCTCACCTCTTCACCTCTGAAGTCATCAAAAGCACGTGATTGTGAGTCAGGAGTTCTGGCTTCCAATCCTGGTCCTTCCGCAAGTGGTTCACCCTGGCCCAAACTGTCCTTGAAAAGAAAGGATTGAACTTAAGTGACTGCTCAGATTCTCGTCGCCCTATCCATACAAACCCACTAAGGCAGAGCACCAGTTTTTCTCCCTTTCCTGTTTCCCGATTAATCAATGGAGAATGCAATCCCACAAATGCCAATGTGTTCTTCCTTTAGGCTGTGAAATTTGAACCATACCATGACAGTGCCCTTGCCAGATTTCTGCTGAAGCGTGGTTTAAGAGTAAGTACTTCCATTTCGATAAGAGCGTGACGTTTAAAAAGTTACAGAGAATTGGCTGATAGATCTAGAGCGTTAGTCATAATAATGGCAACCTTCTTGGTTTCATCCTCAGAACAAACGAATTGGTCACTTCTTATTTTGGTTCTTGAGAAGTGAGATCGCCCAGTCCAGACACTATCAGCAGAGGTTTGCAGTGATCCTGGAAGCCTATCTGAGGGGCTGCGGCACGGCCATGCTGCACGACTTCACCCAGCAAGTCCAAGTAATTGACATGTTACAAAAGGTCACCATGGATATTAAATCGCTCTCTGCAGAAAAGTATGACGTCAGTTCCCAAGGTACGGTGGCTCTGTTCTCTTGGTTCTCTTTCCAAATGCCTTTGTCTCCAAATGCCATCGTTCCTGTGATCCTTCTTCCTTCTGGAACGCAAGTCGCACCTTCCTCAAGGTAGCCAAGGATACATTTTTTAATATTCTGTCTTCACGGAGTCAGCAAATTTAAAGTTCCCCCTTTACAAGTTAATATTTTTTAAAACTACATATATATTTTAACGATGTACGTATGATAATAGATGTTAAACTCTTTGAAAACTTAAAACAGCATTATGCAGATGTAAGATGTATTTTTTAAGAGCAACTATGCACACACACAAAAAAGATTAGTTATTTCCAAATATCTTTTCTTCCCCATCTTTCAATACATGCGTCTAATTTTCAAGTCCTCAGTCTTTTAAAGTAATGAATTATTGAGAAGTTATTTTAAATTTTTTGTGTATATGTATACATATACATCATATATAGCTATATGTACATATATTTTTTTTATATATGTACTTTCTATAAAAACATATATATCACCTCCTCTGTGTTCCAATGTTGTCGTCTTATCCCTAAGAAATCCTGTCCCTCAGCCCCTGCTTTAGGAAAGTTAATCACTCTTTATCTGTATTCCCATAGGTTTTGGTTGTTACTGCATTAAATTAAACTCATTAACACATCTTTCTGGTCTGTTAAACTGTATGAGCCTTGAAGCTAGGAATTATCTCTTATTCACGTTTGTATATCTCGATCCACCACTATGGCTCATAATGGACACTCACAAACATACTCAGCGAGTATTTTAAACTTCTGAATATTTTGACTTGCCATTTTTGCCTTTGAATCTTTTCCAATAAACCAATAATGGTCTCTTCTAAAAATAATAATGGTAATAATAATCTTGCTTTTATTTTTATTGTAAGAAAGAAAGAGCAACATTTGTACCAGCCTCCAGTCTGTCTGGTACCCAGGCAGTAATTTTATTCTTTTTTAACATCTTTATTGGGAATAGGCAGTAATTTTTAATTTATGTATTTTGCCTTCACAATTTTGAGACTATCATATTGCCTCCACACAACCTAACTTCCTCTTCTGAAAAGAATTTCCCAAACCCTAACCGAATTCCATTTAATATGGTCTTCCGATACCTGTTTCCCAAATCAGATGGCAGTTTAAAGCTTCACACGTTGGAAAGAAAACTACAGTAATTCCTTACCATTATCCATAAAGCATCCTTCTCCCTCTGACTGTCTGGGTATCCCATATATATTCAGATATTTCTGTCCCCTGTTGTAGTGTGTGTACGTGGCTCTGTTGCTCCCAGGAAGCCTGACTTACCCTGCCACCCTCAATGGTTAGTTCCTCAAAGACAGAAACCTACCCCCTCTTCTTCTGTTCCTCACCCTACCAAATATATAGAATGTTGTCAATACCTGCGGCCTCAGGAAATGTTAGAGATGATACTGGTGATTTCTTGAACTCATGTAACTCTTGTGTGCATTTGACAATTACAGTTATTTCCCAACTTAAGCAAAAGCTTGAAATCCTACAGAATTTGAATCTCCCCCAAAGCTTCAGAGTTCCATATGACCCTGGACTGAAAGCAGGAGCCCTGGTGGTAGGTATCGCGTTGATGTCTCTCCCTGGTCTTTATGTCTTGACGATGGCTCTGCCTGCTTTCCTGGGCCTAGTGGATAAAAGCTGACGTTTATAGAGAGACAGGGAAGGTGGAAAGTCCCCAGATGGGCTTCCATCAAGCCCTTCCCTAATTGCTAGATACTAAAAACCTCAACACCAGGCAATCTTCCATCCATTTTGTTTTAAATCAGCTTTCTTGAGAAAACATTTGTATACAATAAAATGTATCCATTGCAAGTGTACAGTTCAAGGAGTTTTGCCAAACGTATACAACCATATCGCCACAATGAAGATATAGAATATTTCCATAGAAATTTATAGAAAAAATTCTTTCATATCCCTTTGCAGTTAGTCCCTTCCTCCTTCCATCCTCCATCCCGGATGACGGATCTGTCTTCTATCGTGTAATTTTGCCCTTTCTAGAATGTCATGAAGTGGAATCATACAGTATGTAGTTTTCGTATATGGATTCTTTTACTTAGCATAATGCTCTGAAGATCCATCCATGTTGCTGTGTGTCTCAGTGATCTGTCCCTTTTTATGACTGAGTAATATTCCCTTATATGGTTATACCACAATTTGTTTTCCATTCACCTTTTGAGTAAATATTTAACAGTGAGATCGTTGGGTCAGAAGGGACGTGTGTGTTTATAAGATACTGCCAAACTGGTTTTCCATTTTATAATGGCAACCGTGCCATTTTATCTTCCCACCACAATGTGTGCAAGTTCTGATTGTTCCACATCCTAGAGAACACTTGTTATCATCAGTCTTCTTAATTTTAGCCATTCAAATGGGTATGAAGTGGCACTTCACTGTTGTTTTTATTTGCATTTCCCTAGTGATGCTGAGCATCTTTTCATGTGCTTTTGATAAGTTTCCATCTTCTTTTGAGAAGTTTCTATTCATATCTTCCATTCACTTTTAATTTAGGTTACCACCTTCTTCTTATTTACGAGTTATTTATATATTCTGGATACAAATCCTTTATCAGGCATATAGTTTACAAATATTTTCTCCCAGTCTGCGGCAGAAGGTTTTAATTCTGATTAAGTCCAATTTATCACTTTTTCTTTTATGCTTCATGAATTTCGTGGCCTAAGAAATATTTGCTTCATCCAGTAACCAGGGGTGGACCTCCACCTCCTCCACCAAGGGGTATTTGGTAACGTCCAGAGACATTTTTTGTTTTTGTTTTTGTTGTTTGCGGTACGCGGGCCTCTCACTGTTGCGGCCTCTCCCATTGTGGAGCACAGGCTCCGGACGCGCAGGCTCAGCGGCCATGGCTCACGGGCCCAGCCGCTCCGCGGCATGTGGGATCCTCCCAGACCGGGACACGAACCCGTGTCCCCTGCATCGGCAGGCGGACTCTCAACCACTGCGCCACCAGGGAAGCCCGAGAGACATTTTTGATTGTTACAACCGGGAGAATGCTACTAGCATCCAGTGGGTAGAGCCCAGGGGTGCTGCTAAATATCCTGCGATACACAGGACAGTCCCCGCTGCAACAAACAGTTATCCAGCCCCAAATGTCAGCAGTGCCAAAGTTGAGAAACACTGCCTAATTCAATGTAGCAAATATTTTTTCCTAGAAGTTTTAATCTCACATTTAAGTCTTTGATCCATGTTTAATTTTATATACAATTAGCAGTAAACTCGCTCTCTAGCAAAAGCACACACTATCCACTGTCCTTTTGAAGTCAGAAATTGGTAGGAATAATGATATATTAATACAGCTTCAAATTGTGTTTGTTTGTTTTTTTAAAGACCACGTCACATTTTTGACCCTTGGTGAATTCACTTTCGGCTAAAACTCCTAAGATTTTCTCTTTTTGAATGAGTGGCTGCTAAACCACCTTTCTCCCACCTTGAATTTATTTCGACGTATGGGGGTTTGGGGGAGGGGACAGGCATTGTGCCGGAGTGCTAGAGTCTCATCTTTTGCTGTTAAATTTCATCTTGTTGCATTTGGCCTGGAATTAGACTGCATCTGATTTTTGACAACCATTTTTAGACACTATGGTAGCAATAGAACTCTTTTTCTTTTTTCAAACTAATTCTTAGAGGGAGGCCAGATATGTATAGACAAACAACAGCACAATTGCTCTTTGTTAGAGGGGACAAGAGTCCTACGGGAGGGGGGTATGCAGAGGATGGGATATGCCACACCTCTTAGGCACCCCCACAGATGCTTAGGGTTCCTTGCAACACACTTTGAGAACCACTGGTTTAAGTGTTGTAACTTGCTCTCACTAGCATTTTTGGATTTGGTGAAAATGCCTTCTGCATTTTTACCCAAATCATTGAAAATCCTTTTCCAACTGGGACTTTGTCCTAGATGTTTACAGAGATGCTTTGCGAGAGGGTGTGCATCTCCACCATGTGTCTTCAATTGTGTGTGGGAAACATGTGGCTGTCTTCTTACAGATTGAAAAATGTAAGGTGATGGCCTCCAAGAAAAAGCCCCTGTGGCTTGAGTTTAAATGTGCCGACCCTACAGCTCTGTCAAATGAAACAATTGGAATTATCTTTAAACACGGCGACGATCTGCGCCAGGACATGCTGATTTTACAGGTGTGCCGCTGTTAAGGAATTTTTTTTCAGCTATCTGAAACAAGAATTCTGTACTAGATCTAAAAAAATGCCTTCTACTGACCCTGTTCCATTCTCCTATTTTGTATGATGAACAGTGATCAAAGGTGACATAATAGAGTTTTCACTGGGGGAATATAGTCGTGGACCATTAGATACGAAATCTAGTGAGCCTCACAGTTCTGTCCATTCCTGAGGAGATGCATACCCAGCATTCCCAAATAGCCAGATGCACTTCCCTGCCCTAAGCTCTTTCTTATACAACGCATTCCTAGTGTGGCAACATGGAATAGAAACCTATTTTACCCCCAAGTATCCACTTTATTCATATCCACAGACATAGCCACACACTCTCAGATGCTCTCCTTAGATACATCACCTTTGGTACACATCCACATACACAAACTGAAGTGAATGATGTGATAGGAAGGAGGGAGAAGGTGAACAGGTAGGTGACTGGAGAATTTATGCAGTTACGTAACAAGAGTGAACAGATTACTAGAACAGAAGACGGATGGTGAAGGTATCAATGCTGATCATTTTCATATTATCTAACATAAACTTTAGCTTTGCAGATTTGTAAAGTAATATTCTCTATACCCTAGTTTAATACTGTAGAAGTAACACCGTTTCTAATATTTCATGTGATTTATTTAAAATAGGCAAACCATGGAATCTAAAATATGATACAAATGAACTTATTGACAAAACAGAAATAAACTCACAGACATAGAGAACAAACTTACGGTTACCACAGGGGAAAGGGTAGGGGGGATAAATGAGGAGTTTGGGATTAACAGATACACACGACTATATATAAAATAGATTAACAACAAGGACCTACTGTACAGCACAGGGAATTCTACTCAATATCTTGTAATAACCTATAATGGAAAAGAATCTGAAAAAGAATGGGAAAAGTAATCATACCCACACTAGGGGGTTAATAAAAAGGATCAACATAAAACAGTCCTCGGTGAATGTCAGCTACCATTATCATCGCCGTTACTGTTGCCTTGGTTGTAGCCCAAGAGTGCCTTATGGATAGAAATGTGTAAAGATGTTAGAGTGGAACTTTTTCTATTGTGGTAAAATACACATAACTAGGAACATTTGAATAATAGATAAATCATGGCTAAAACCTACGCCCAGAGAAATCCAACTATTCTCTTCCCCAAGGTGCCTCTCAGGGACCGAAATTAACAGGCTCCCGAGGAAGGGAAACATTAGAGTACCAGGTTGATAAATAAAAGTACATTTGTTACTTACATATTTTATGTTCACTTCAATGTTTTGTGTTACCAGAGAAGACTGTTGTTGTTTTTAACAGAGAAGAATAATACATATTTATAATGGAAACGTTTTTGTGTTTTGATGCCCAGATTCTACGAATCATGGAGTCCATTTGGGAGACTGAATCTTTGGATCTGTGCCTCCTCCCATATGGTTGCATTTCAACTGGCGACAAAATAGGTACGTGGGGACCTCAGAAGATGAATATACTGCTCGTCTCATTTTAAAAGACCGCCATCCCATGGGACTTCCCTGGCAGTCCAGTGGTTAAGACTTTGCACTTCCACTGCAGGGGGCACAGGTTCGATCCCTGGTTGAGGAACTAAGATCCCGCATGCCAAGCGGCCATCATCCCTTCAGTGTTGGCATTTAATAACAGAAAATTTACAATCATAATACATATAAAAAGGAAGAGGATGTTCCAAGGCTGGTGCATGTGACTCAGTTTAATACGGACATGTTGAAAATATATGAATGCCTGATTCAACTCCTTGTGACTGACTGTACATGGAGGTGATTTTAGTGAGAACTTGTTCCTTCCTCTTGACTTCTCCACCGCTAAATTTTCACTCGTTTCATTGCACAGTAAACTTCTCTCTCACAAATAACATTTCAAAGTAGAGGGAAAGATCTGTCACTTGTTTCACCATCCCAGACTTTACATTATCAAAGCTATTCCATACTCTCCTCTTAGGTGCTTTTACAGACATTTCACATTTTAATTTCAGTCAAACCGATTTTTAGTCAAGTTTCCAATTTGAGAAGTAGAGAACATCATTCCCATTTGACCCTGAAATTTAAAAAAGGAAAAGGCAAAGGTTGCCAAGGGAAGAAGGATGTGTTCGGCACATTAATGCTTTTGCTTATTCAAAACCAACCCTTTCCTCTTTTCATCCAGGGATAGTGAAAGCAGGTCCCACACAACTTCCCTATCCGCCTCCTTTTCTTTCTCTTCCTCCTAAGAAAACCACCAGCACAAACGTGGAAAATAACCCTGTGGTTAAGAAAGCTCTCTGCCCTCCACTCAACAAAGACACAGCCATTCCTCCTCCGGGTCAGGCACTCAGCCCCAGTTCACATCAGACTCTGCATCTTCCCGCAGGAATGATCGAGATCGTGAAAGACGCCACGACGATTGCCAAGATTCAGCAAAGCACAGTGGGCAACACGGGCGCCTTTAAAGATGAAGTGCTGAATCACTGGCTCAAAGAGAAATGCCCTATTGAAGAAAAGGTGGGCTCCTGCTTCTCCCTACTCTGAAGGCTCCTGACAAGTTATCATGATACAGCAGAATAATGACATGTTTTTAAGGGGTCTACCAGTGCCATGCCTCCTGACTCACTGGTGAAGCACCTTCCTCCTGCGCTCCTTGGGGTTTAAGCAATTTCCCCTGGTGACACAGCAGATCTGTGCAAAACAGAGGTGCTCACTCAGACCTCGCTGAGCATTTGCTTCTCCTTTGATTATCAGGCCTGCTTTGCATAAAATTTGGTTCTGGGAAATAACTTGTTAGCATTTTTTATGACCATCTATTTCTGTCGTTCAGCAGAAAAATTTAGTTACCACAGATAAACTCTTTACTACCTGGAAACACTACAGACCCTAAAAAGTAATTTATAATTTACCACTGCACCCTAATTTAAATGGTAAATTACGGATGCTCAAAATGTCACTTCCATTCCTCGGAAGTACATCCGCTGAGTCCTTCACAAGCTGTTCAGCTGCTGGTTAAAATTCTGTTGTAGAGGATTAGCACTTCTCATTTGCGTGGGTAGCAGTCTTTCGGGGAGGAAATATAATTAGTAGCATTTATTAGTCTGTTAAAATGTGGATTTGTGAACCCGTGCGTACTTTTAAGTGGTCACAAGCAAAACATATGTTCACCAACGAAGGAGGAATCATTACAGGTTCTGTGTTGGCGTTGGCAAGCGATGCATGGAAAGGCAGTGAACCCTTTGATTAAAGTACTGTTGTCCTTTGACTGTCGTTTCCTCCTCATGCTACTGTGATTCATTGTATCTTCACCTAACATGTAAGTAGAGCAATGAGCAAGTTGGCTCCTAATAGACAGAACATTAACGATATGAGGTACCACTAACTTGCTCTCTGAAAATGATTCCCAGAACAGTGTCTTTTCGGGAGTCCTTTGTAACAGACTCATGCTGCTCTTTGTAGTTGGGACACGACTAATATTTGGTTGCATTTTAACTAGTTTCAGGCAGCGGTGGAGAGATTCGTTTATTCCTGTGCTGGCTACTGTGTGGCAACCTTTGTTCTTGGAATAGGTGACAGACACAATGACAATATTATGATCTCAGAGACAGGTGAGTTTGTTTTTGATAGAGTAATGTTTTTTGATTGTGGTAAGATATGCATAACATAAAAGTTACCCTTTTAACCAGTTTTAAGTGTGTACTCTAGTGACATTAACCGCACTCACATTGTTGTACAACCGTCACCACCATCCACCTTCAGAACTTTTTCATCTGCCCCAATGGACCTCTGTACCCACCAAACACTAACCCCCCATCCCTGCCTTCCCCAGCACAGAGTAATTTTTAAATGGAGCTCAAGGTTGGAGCAAAGATCTAGAGGTCATTATTGTATAGCGACACAGAGGCTGTGACCACCCTACGGAGGACCCAGGAGTGAGTAACAGAAGAAGATGCAGCAAAGGAGAATTAAGAAGGACAAGCCAGACAGGAGCTAGAAAGCTAGGAAGGTGGGCGTGATCAACAGTGCCAGATGGTGCAGAGAAGCAACAAACAGAGTCACCTTTTCTTGATACCCTCCAATCTGAAGTGCCGTGCCTTCCTCACTGAGTCACTGTCCATTCTGACAGTGGTCAGTACTGGTTGCATACCATGACATTTTCCTCTAAGAAATCTGGACCAATTTAAGAGTAGAGTCTGGAAAAAACACCGTATCGGGGTAAATCGCTAACTCTCTGTGGGAATCAAGAGATAATGCATTTATGGAACCTTCATACGATAGAGAGCTCTGTAAATGAGAAGAGAGGAAGGGAATTGTGGTGGTGATGGTGACAGTGGTAGAAATTGACCCAAAGGAGATTCAAAATGATTTATTTCTAGCCTGCTACTCAAAAATAAAAGGTGACTGCCCCTCCCCCAAACAGAGCAAAACATCAGTCTCTCCTGAGTTACAGAAAGAGCCTAAGAGAGTCTTGGGCATAATGATGACATATAAGCCAGAGAGTTTTGGTTTATATTTGTAAGAATAATTCTGAGACAAGAATTTTTTTAATGGTGTTTGGCTGTCATTGAAAGAACACCAGAAGGATATCAAAACTACGCTTGTTTCGAAGAGTGCTTTGTGGCCACTACTACACACACCTGCTAAGACAAAATACATCACAAGCAAAGAGTAAAAATAGCTCTCCCACCCAAGATAGCTCATTTTCAGGCAACTTCAAAATATTTCAAGAAGTGAACAAACCAGGGTGTTGTTTGCAACTGCTGAGGCCAGTATAATGACGTCAGACATTTTCTTCTCTTAAGGAAATCTGTTTCATATCGACTTTGGGCACATTCTTGGGAATTACAAAAGTTTCCTGGGCATTAATAAAGAGAGAGTACCATTTGTGCTAACTCCAGACTTCCTGTTTGTGATGGGGACTTCTGGAAAGAAGACGAGTCGACACTTCCAGAAATTTCAGGTAATTGGCCTCCCTCTCGACCACCTACTGGGAACATCAACCAGATGGTGCCTGCAGCCCTCAACTCTGCCCACCCGCTTCGGGTGTGACCCACCCCCTGCCCCCAGTCGCCTCTGTTCCTTCCCCAAGTGCAAAATGATGCTTCTCAGTAAGCCCCTCTCCTAAAACCAGACAGCAAATAGAAGAATTCCATAATCAGTGAGACTGGCAAATACAGAACAGCAGGATGACACAGCCCTGAAGGACAGGGCTTTAAGGAAGAGCTCCTGGCAGGCAGGTTTAGCCTTTGAATATTTACCTAATCAGGACGTTGCCTAGAAGATGCAAATTTACGTATATTTTTCAGGACTCGCCAATGATGGTGAGCTTCTCTTGATTTTTGCTCCAGGTGTGTATTTATCAGTTACTGACACAGGAAATGCTTGCTTGTCTCTTTTTGTAGAGGAAGGTCCCTTCTCTCATTTGAAACCTCGTTAGCTCAACTACAGGTTGTCCTGAGAGCCCTGGCTTGTCCCACCTCACCTGTCCACCAGCTCCTCCACTGGTCTCCCAGCTCCCTGGGTGGGGGGCGTCCACATTCGGCTTTCTCTTTCTATTCCTTCCTGGTCTGCGTTCACTTTTGACTATCAAATGGTATTTCAAATACCCAAGGAGTAAAATGTTCACTGTTGCAAATTTAATAACTGTGAATGAACGTAACTCAGAAAAGTCGCCATTGCTACCGCAATATACCTATTTTAGAGCCATATGAACACAAAACAGATCAGTCGAGGCAACAAGTGATTACTTTACGTGCACATTGGTCTCGGGCTCCCTTTAAATAGCCCCCTCCCTTAGCGCCTCTGAAACATGGTTTGATTTGTACCAGCATTTCAGGACTGACTCTTCCTCCTGCGTGTCTACTTGAGGACCATGTTAACCTTGAGAGATGACATGCGCCTTGACCTTCAGTGGAACAGGAACTGGGATGTATTGTTTTGAAACCTATCTGTGCTTGTTTGTTCTCCTGGCTGATTTTCGTTGTGGTGGTTACCACACTTCCCCTCTCACAGCTCCAGGGGTGGTTGTCAGAGAAACTGAGATCTCTGTGGCCAGATGGTCTTAGGATTTTTAGTGTGTTTTTCTGCATAAACTCAACTGGGTTTCAGACTATTTCCAGGGATTTGACACGTTTCAGTCCTGTGTTTCTTTAAGGTTAAAAGTCACACATTGTGACAATTTCCTGGAAGAGAAAAATGGTTACATACACACACACACACACACACACACACACACACACACACACACAAACCTGGAAGAGTTTTACCATTTAAAGGGGAGGTGGGAAATACTAAATTCTCCTCTCATGGAGGTGGGGTTCATCTCCTTTGAACAAACACAGCAGCAATAGTGCCATTTGAACATTCAGGCAGACACGAGGTCTTTTTGGCCAGTGGTTTTCTCCAGAACGACTGCCCATCTGTCCTGTTGTTGACAACATTCCCATAGACCCTATAGTACCCGTGTCACTCCTAAAATCCCAGCAGTACTTTTCCTGTAGTCTTTTTTGTTGTCATTTTAAGTTTCAAAATATTCTTTAATGAAAAGATTGGGGTTTGGGGAGGCCCCCCAGAGGCCTCCCCATCTGGGCAGCTTCCGCCCAAAGCAACAACTCTTTGCAGGGAGTCTGTCCTCTCCGTCTGGGAGCATGTCTCCATCCTTTTTGTGACCAAAGCTTGTTTCTTTAGCATTTAGAACCTCTTTCACTAAAGCAACATCTAGGCAGCATGTGTACTGCCAAAAACACCCCTTGGTAAATTTTATTGTACTTATATATGTCTATGCTTTGCAGTGTTGGCATACGCTTTGATTGAATGTACGGACTTTAGCCTTAAACACAGATCAGCCCGGCACTGTAGTTGAAAGGATGGGCTTCAGAGCAGATCAGCTTGAGCTTGAATCCTGGCTCTGCTGCTTAATCGCTATGGATGTGATGCAAATTGCTTGTCCTTTCAGAACCTTGGTTTCCTCATCTGTGCGGCGGGAATTCTAAGGCCCACCGCATGTGGGGGTTTTTTTAGGGATTTTTTATGTGAAATATGTAGAAAGCTTGGCCTAGTGCCTAGTCCACAGCAGGAACTCTATCAACGGAGCTTCCATCGTCATATCCATCACAGGGGGTCCTCAGACTTTGAAAACCTTTAGGTTGAGAAGCCCTCTATGAAATGAGACCTCAAGCAGGTCTGTAATACATAAAACACAACGAAGTAGCGTTGTTCCCGTGGAAGAGCAAGTGAGGGGTTCAGGCTCTTTCTCCCCCACCTGCCCCCTTATCTGCTGGTCTCCAAGCCTTTCCCACCCTCCTCAGTCACATCAGGAAAAAGGCTGAACACATATACATATATGTGTACAATGCTACATCTGCAGAATTTCTAAAGTTTCTAGCTTGACAAAGATGAGCAGCGAGTTTTTTCATCTTTTGACTCAGATCTGCTGACAGTTTTTTGTTTTTTGTGTTTTTTTTTACATACTACTAAGCCTTCCAGAAGATATTCTGTTTCTTCGTCTTGTGCTCTCTTTTTGAGATGAAGTCCTTCAAGGTCAGGGAGCGCGTCTCTCAACTCCCTAAATAGCATCCCAGTATCTTGGATAACAAAGCTGCCATTTCTAGGTAGGCTGGAAGATGTTGTTTGAATGAAAGGTATCCTCGTTTCCAGCAACGCTAATTTTGCATTGATAAGGTTCATGAATGCACGCAGCATATTTGAATCACCTGTTGGGAAGGGTGGAGAAGAGACAGCCCACTTTTTGTTGAGCATGAGGGGAGCCTTCTCCACAAAGACTTAAAAACCTACCCAGCTCGTGGTAAGAGGATAGCGTCAGGGGAACTGAAACAGGAAAGTGTGACTCTGTCCCGCCTCCCTCTTCTTTCCAAGGTAGCTCGGTTAGCCTAGGACCAGATTCATGAGCTATTTCTAAAGAGGGCAGAGTTCACAAACAAGCCATGATAAGACAACAAGACATAAAAGCAAAGCCTACTATTTGAACCCAAGATTATCTGTTTGCCTTTGGAACAGCATCCCGGACACAGGGCGCTAAACAGACATATCGCAATGATGATGATTTTGATAAATCAATTCTCTATAGAAAAAAAATCTCTCCCTTACTAAAGAGAGAAAAAATTAAACAATGGTTTTCCCACTGGTCATGTATTTTAGAACCACTTTATTTGAAATGTCCCTGACCAATTATAGAACACACTCACGTGCAAATACATTGATATCATTGGCAAATGAAATTTGGCTTCTCATTTACTTTCATGTAAGAACGTGCGGGTTTTTTTCCCTCAATTTTAAAAGTAGCAAATGCTTCCTTTAAAAAACAAAGCCAGCAAAATATTAAAACTATCAGGATATAAAATACCCACTATCCCAACTTCCAAAAATAACACGGTCAACATTTTAGTGGTTTTCCTTCATTCTGTAAATATCTGGTCTTTTACCTAAATAAGCTCTTTCATCAGTGGTATCACTGTAGCTTTAAATGTTCAAACTCTGTACTTCTCACTTGTTGTTTTGATTAGGAAAGGAATGAAGAGGGGACATCATAATTGGAAAAACTCTGAATTTGAGTTTGAATCTGACTTCTAATCCCATTTCAACCACTATCACCTTAAAGACCAAATTAATCAGAATTTGGTTAAAAACTGAACTTAAACAGCAGACACAATGTTACTCCCTTACTTTAAACCATTTAGTGGCTTCTCATCTCGTTTTGAATCATATCTGAACACCTAAGCTCACCCTACAAGCCCCTGCCCCCTCTAGCCTCTCCCCATGGCACCAGCCTTCCTTCTCTCACTGGGTCAGGGCGGCCTTCCTCTGCACCTGCCCCCAGTCCGGGCCTCCTCCCTGGAACGCCCTTCACTGCCCTCTGCCCAAATGTCATTCCTCAGAGCCCTCTTCTAGATGAGGCCCCTCATGTTATCCTGGCCACAGCGCGCCGCGTGTTGCCTTCAGAGCATCCGTCACAGCAGGTAGTTCTCGGCACCATCTGCCGCTTGTCTCTCCCTTCCCAGAGGCAGCTCTGGGCAGCAGGGCCATGTCTGACCTGCATCCCGCACATGGGTCCTGAGACCTAGGATGCCCTCAGTAGGTACCAGTCGGTAGAGGAGCAATTCCTGCCCCGGGGAGGAGATGAATGAGACTAGAGAGCCCCTCTGGTTTCTTCCTTCCCCACAATACATCGTATTCTGTGAGTTTATGAAGTGGTAACTCACACACAGATTGACAAGCTGCCATTGCATGGCTGTTAGTTAATAAGCCTTCAAGATGCGGTTAAATGCCACACATCCAGAGAGGAAGTAAGTCTAATTATGAAATCTAATGTTTTGGTAAATAATACAGACCTGTGTCACCTGGTGCCTAGTCATATTTGTGTGGCGATTTCCTTAGTGACATAAACATTACTTGTTTTTCCCCAGTCAGAGCAGTAGTCATGCCGATGGGGCATTCAGGATAAACCTATAGTGTACATTCAACATAGGACAGTTTGCAAGGAGTGTGAAACTTGGCCTTGTAGAAGCAAGCAAGCATTTTGAAGATGTTCTTTGCACACAGTAGGAACTAAGCAAATGTGTGTTGTCGGATGGAGCTGAAGAAATCAGGGGAGTCAAGTAACCTCTTCGCATGCACAGCTCTGCACAGTAGGCGGCGATGAGCGTATTTAAAAGGCACTTGCCCCTAGATGTCACTCTTTTTTTTTTTTGGTAGTCTTTCAGTTTTTTGGGTTTCTATTAATTTTTTTTTTTTACATCTTTATTGGAGTATAATTGCTTTACAATGGTGCGTTAGTTTCTGCTTCACAACAAAATGAATCAGTTATACATATACATATGTTCCCATATCTCTTCCCGCTTGCATCTCCCTCCCCTCCACCCTCCCTATCTCACCCCTCTAGGTGGTCACAAAGCACCGAGCTGATCTCCTTGTGCGGTGCGGCTGCTTCCCACTAGCTATCTACCTTACGTTTGGTAGTGTATATATTTCCATGCCTCTCTCTCACTTTGTCACAGCTTACCTTTCCCCCTCCGCATATCCTCAAGTCCATTCTCTAGTAGGTCTGTGTCTTTATTCCTGTCTTACCCCAAGGTTCTTCATGACATTTTTTTCCTTAAATTCCATATATATGTGTTAGCATACAGTATTTGTCTTTCTCCTTCTGACTTACTTCACTCTGTATGACAGACTCTACGTCTATCCACCTCATTAAAAATAGCTCAATTTCGTTTCTTTTTATGGCTGAGTAATATTCCATTGTATATATGTGCCACATCTTCTTTATCCATTTATCTGATGATGGACACTTAGGTTGCTTCCATCTCCTGGCTATTGTAAATAGAGCTGCAATGAACATTTTGGTACATGATGCTTTTTGAATTATGGTTTTCTCAGGGTATATGCCCAGTAGTGGGATTGCTGGGTCATATGGTAGTTCTATTTTTAGTTTTTTAAGGAACCTCCATACTGTTCTCCATAGTGGCTGTACCAATTCACTTTCCCACCAGCAGTGCAAGAGTGTTCCCTTTTCTCCACACCCTCTCCAGCATTTATTGTTTCTAGATTTTTTGATGATGGCCATTCTGACTGGTGTGAGATGATATCTCATTGTAGTTTTGATTTGCATTTCTCTAAGGATTAATGATGTTGAGCATTCTTTCATGTGTTTGTTGGCAGTCTGTATATCTTCTTTGGAGAAATGTCTATTTAGGTCTTCTGCCCATTTTTGGATTGGGTTGTTTGTTTTTTTGTGATTAAGCTGCATGAGCTGCTTATAAATTTTGGAGATTCATCCTTTGTCAGTTGCTTCATTTGCAAATATTTTCTCACATTCTGAGGGCTGTCTTTTGGCCTTTCGGTTTCCTTTGCTGTGCAAAAGCTTTGAAGTTTCATTATGTCCCATTTGTTTATTTTTGTTTTTATTTCCATTTCTCTAGGAGGTGGGTGAAAAAGGATCTTGCTGTGATTTATGTCATAGAGTGTTCTGCCTATGTTTTCCTCTAAAAGTTTGATAGTGTCTGGCCTTACATTTAGGTCTTTAATCCATTTTGAGTTTATTTTTGTGTATGGTGTTAGGGAGTGTTCTAATCTCATACTTTTACATGTAGCTGTCCAGTTTTCCCAGCACTACTTATTGAAGAGGCTGTCCTTTCTCCACATTACATTCCTGCCTCCTTTATCAAAGATAAGGTGACCATATGTGCGTGGGTTTATCTCTGGGCTTTCTATACTGTTCCATTGATCTATCTTTCTGTTTTTGTGCCAGTACCATACTGTCTTGATTACTGTACCTTTGTTGTATAGTCTGAAGTCAGGGAGCCTGATTCCTCCAACTCCGTTCTTCTTTCTCAATACTGCTTTGGCTATTTGGGGTCTTCCGTGTTTCAATACAAATTGTGAAATTTTTTGTTCTAGTTCTGTGAAAAATGCCAGTGGTAATTTGATAGGGATTGCATTGAATCTGTAGGTTGGGTAGTAGAGTCATTTTCACAATGTTGATTCTTCCAATCCAAGAACATGGTATATCTCTCCATCTATTTGTATCATCTTTAATTTCTTTCATCAATGTCTTATAATTTTCTGTATACAGGTCTTTTGTCTCCTTAGGTAGGTTTATTCCTAGATATTTTATGCTTTTCGTTGCAATGGTAAATGGGAGTGTTTTCTTGATTTCACTTTCAGATTTTTCATCATTAGTGTATAGGAATGCCAGAGATTTCTGTGCATTAATTTTGTATCCTGCTACTTTACCAAATTCATTGATTAGCTCTAGTTTTCTGGTAGCATCTTTAGGATTCTCTATGTATAGTATCATGTCATCTGCAAACAGTGACAGCTTTACTTCTTCTTTTCCGATCTGGATTCCTTTTATTTCCTTTTCTTCTCTGATTGCTGTGGTTAAAACTTCCAAAACTATGTTGAGTAAGAGTGGTGAGAGTGGGCAACCTTGTCTTGTTCCTGATCTTAGTGGAAATGCTTTCAGTTTTTCACCACTGAGGACAATGTTGGCTGTGGGTTTGTCATATATGGCCTTTATTATGTTGAGGAAAGTTCCCTCTATGCCTACTTTCTGCAGGGTTTTTATCATAAATGGGTGTTGAATTTTGTCAAAAGCTTTCTCTGCATCTATTGAGATGATCATATGATTTTTGTCCTTCAATTTGTTAATATGGTGTATCACATTGATTGATTTGCGTGTATTGAAGAATCCTTGCATTCCGGGAATGAACCCCACTTGATCATGGTGTATGATCCTTTTAATGTGCTGCTGGATTCTGTTTGCTAGTATTTTGTCGAGGATTTTTGCATCTATGTTCATCAGTGATGTCACTCTTAAGAAGGGTTTGATAGAAGTCTGGAGCCCCTACACGGTGTTGCTTTAATCTAGGAGGCCAGTTTCATCAGCCCCAGCCGGGTCACCACCATGGGCAGGGTTGTCCCCAAGCAGGACGTCCCCAGGCCCCTCATCCAGCAGGCTCAGCCCTGCCCCCAGTCTCTACACAGAGTCCTGGCTCGGGTTCCGACAAACCTACATTCAGAGTCCATCTCTGCAGTGGTCTCGCTCTCACCTCAGATGCCAGGCTGTTGTAACTACTTCTGCCTCAGTTCCTCCTATTAACCTATTAACCCTGCCTGTTAACCTGCCCCTAGGCCTGAGGCCCTGCTGCCTCCTGCCGTTCACCTTGCTGGAAACTCCCGTGCTCTCCCTAACCCAGACACGGGGACCGGGGGGCCACGGAGACTTTACCTCTGACACTCTTCTGCGGTACTCCCCAGTCCTAGGCTCTGACTGCCCTTACTCGCCTGCACGTGTATATACCTCCAACTGCCTGTACCTGGCGCCTGCCTGGCTGGGCTTTCTCAGCCTCCTGCCCCATCCTGTTTGAGTCACCAGATCCTGTTTGTCCCTATCCAACACGGCACAGCCAATTCAACACACGACTACCTCAGAGGTAGTCGACATGAGCCCAGGGAAGGCTCATGTCTTTACAGTTGAATTCCCTTCAGATATGACTGTTCCCTAATTCACCCTGATTTTTTTTTTTTCTTGAGGCACGCGGGCCTCTCACTGCTGTGGCCTCTCCCGCTGCGGAGCACAGGCTCCGGATGCACAGGCTCCGGACGCACAGGCTCATCGGCCATGGCTCACGGGCCCAGCCGCTCCGCGGCATGTGGGATCCTCCCAGACTGGGACACGAACCCGTGTCCCCTGCATCAGCAGGCGGACTCCCAACCACTGCACCACCACGGAAGCCCTTCACCGATTTTAAAGCAATGAATCTTGCCCCACATTGACCTTGACTTCGGCACATGAAGCATTCATTCGTCCTGCATTTGCGGATTATCTATGGTGTGGCAGACACACTGCTGGGCCCAGGTGACGCGAGCAGGGGCGTGGCCCCAGAGCTCAGCCAAAGAGATGCGCACATAGCTCTGTAGTGCGGATTTCACCAACGGTTTGCGGAGGGAGCAGTGATTCCTGTCCTGGAAGGTAGAAGAGGGCCGTGGAGTGAAGGGAATGTTTTTATCCGGGGCCTTAAGGTCCGAGTTCATCTTCATTTTTCCTGGCAGATGCAGGAAGTCAGAAAGGAGAACATGAGCGAGGGCATGACGTTAGGATTTAGTATCAGTATTTTAGGAACAAAGAGTACAGTCGTCCAGAATGGATGGAACCTAGGTATACGTGGGCGTGTGGAGTGGAATTTGAGGCGAGAAGGGAAATTTGGATCCAATTTGAAGCAGTGCATGGGCTGCATTAGGGGGTAGAGAGCCAAGCAAAAAAGTCACTTGGAGCTCAAATGATTAATCACAAATTAATGTAATGAAGGCCTATTATAAGTCAACAGGGAGATGAGTTTGTTGAATTGTTCCTAATATATTGAGTTGTTAAAGGATTTGCATCCTCTTGGGATTTACATCCTGGCCCACTAACGAGGTCGAGCTCAGCCTCCCGTGTTCCAGTACTGAAGGCTCCAGTACTTCCTCCTCTCTCCACACTCTCCATCAGAAGATGCCTTCAGAGAAGTGTCCGCATCAGCCATGGGTAGAAGCCTGCATATGTCAGCGTGATTTCTCTGCCAGCTGCAGACTTGCGTGGGCTTGTAGAATTGTTAGGACTTAGATAAGCTTGCCAAATTTTATCACTTTTCTGGAAAACATATGAGCACAAGACTGGAAACGTGGCCTTGGACTGGATTTGTGCCTTAATCCACCAGCATGCGGTGTCACTCGGTTCCTAAGATTAGACCCCTGTTACTTTTAAACATTTATCGAGATTAACCTTCTAACTGGCATCCTTCTCACAGTGTTTAGTTTCTCTTAGAGAATTGTTTTGTCTTGTAACAGAATATTATCGAGGACATTATTCACCACGTTACAAAGTGTACTTTTTATAAAGAACTTCTTGCAAAAGTTCTATCAGGTCTTAGAAAAGTTGTGCTTCTCCTAAACAAATAGATTTTTTAAATCTTCTGAACATTGGATGAAGTAACTGATTCGATTTCCCTTTTGGATGAAGATACATTTGAAGGCCACCCTTAGCAAGAATATAGGATGTGTGATGTACAGCTTTAGTCTCTTTTCCAAACCCATTGTGGATCCCTTTACTTTTTCTACCCACTTCTAATTAATGTTACTGTGACTTTTTTTTTTTTTTTTTTCCGGTACGCGGGCCTCTCACTGTTGTGGCCTCTCCCGTTGCGGAGCACAGCCTCCAGACGCACAGGCTCAGCGGCCATGGCTCACGGGCCCAGCCGCTCCGTGGCATGTGGGATCTTCCCGGACTGGGGCACGAATCCGTGTCCCCCGCATCGGCAGGCGGACTCTCAACCACTGCGCCACCAGGGAAGCCCTGTTACTGTGACTTTTGTGTATCCAAATGTTGCACCTTCAACCCTTTTTGGAACAAGGCACAAATAAACACACACACATACATACAGTCTGTTTAGAACAGTTAACTAAAGTAGAACCGTTTAATTGTACCCTTAGGTTTCTAATGAGCTTCTAGCTAAACACTTGAGAAGATGGCAGTACAGCCCTTCCCCCTGGTAGACAGAGCTAGTCTGGGAATCATTTCTAAGTCCTTAAAGATGGCAATCCTAAGTCAAACTCCACAAATGCAAGTCCAAGCGTCAGACACACTCTTCTTTCAGATTTACCAGATTCCAGCATTACTAGGTCCTAACCACTGACCTTCTCTGTTTTGCCAAAATAACTTCTAAAGGCATTGCTTAGCCAACTCATTGATTTTTATTAAAAAAATGAAATTCTCTTTGATAAATCTTATTTTTTCTCCCCTGTCTCTGAGGAAGGAGACAGGGGAGAAAAACTAATAGTAATAGTAATGTGGCAGACAGAGGCTGCATTATTATTTAGGAAAAGTAGGTGGCTGAGGACATTTCTTCTCATTGATGAGTATATGTGAGTGTTGTCTCTCCCTCCTCTCAGCCTGGATTCTTTTTCTGGAGTTTGTGTTTTATGGCCCTGAGGTTACTTCCTTATTTTTGTAGCTGTGTACACTAATATTTCACTTCCACTTTGTTTCTAGATGAGAATGGAGGCGTTTGGTTTTAAGAAAAAGTAGGACTATTACACATGACCTTGGACTGTCTAAAGCAGCCACAGTTCATTGGTGGTTAAAAAATTAATAGACTATGCATAGAGAGGACTTTGTTTTCAGTATAGTAAACTGATAAGTTGGGACAGTGAACGAATCAAGTCAAAGTGTTGACCCTGAAATGGTAATAGTTTCCTTTGTTCTTAAGACTTAGGAGAGGGGTAGCTCTGTAAAAAGCAACCTTTCCTTTGGTACTGGTTGCTGCAATTAAGGCATTTGAATCAACTCTGAAATAAAGAGCAGATTGCCTACTATATAGGCTCAATCTACTTATTAGCTACTAATGGGTAGTGGTCCAGCCAATGACAGTAACAATGTTACACTGTTCCCCACATTCACACTAGTTAACAAGTATCTTAAACCAAGTCCTGGACATCAGGTTCTTCCTTTCCCCCTTCTTCTCTGCTCCATAGTACAGAGCCGCAACCGGCAGCTGAGAAGGACAGGATGAGGTTGCATGTGGTCAGTGGCCGGCAGCCCCGGCAGAAGGGAAAATTCTGTTGCTACAGCCAGTAACTTCTGTGTTCTGTGCTTCCCCCCGAGTTCCCCAAGCCATATCCCCACAGCCCCTCAAACCACAGGCCTCTGCTGAGGCAGCACAGTCAGGAAGCTCAGACAGACCCTATGGCTGAGTCCAAGGGCAGAAATGAAACCCCTGGGGCTTGAGCAGGCAGAGCAAGGGCCCACCTGGGCCCCTCCTAGCGAGAGAACCATCTGCTATGTAGCCAGTGTGCTATATGCTTCCACCATCCCCCTCACCTCCTGGGGCCAGCGTCAAGACACCCCCTCCATTGACCCTGGTGGGAGTGGGGCTCATCTCTGTCCTGCCCTGGCCCAGCCCACCCCTAGGTCTCTGCTGTCTGAGGGGACTTTTTGGACAGGTGGTCTAGATGGCAAGGTGACCTCCTCAGTGATGAGAAGTGTGTGACTTCTTACACTGTCAATAATAATAGCCAACCCTTTACATAGCCCTTGAATCTCACCACAATCCCGTGACACGGGTACTGCTGCTATTATTATTCTGATTTTAAGATGAGGAAACCAAGGTCCAGAGAGGTTAAGTAACTTCTCTGATGACAACCAGCTTGTCGATAATAAAGCCACGAGTTGAGTCCAGGCAGTGAGGTGTGACTGCGTGCTTTTAACCCCTGCTCCACACACCTTTAAGCAAAACATAATTAAGTCTGTACCACGTCTCTAAGTCTGCACCGCCGAACAGAATTTACACAGTGTGTCTGACCAGTATGGAGCGTATGGTTAAATTTGGAGGTGAAATTTCGTTCTCACAGAAGTGACCCTTGGGTGTGAAAATTAGAATTAACCGAATAAATTCAAGCCAGCAGAAATTCTTTATATAGGAGAGGTGGCCTTGGAGAACAACAGGACAGTTTCTTCCCTTTCATACGTCTCTCTGTGGCTACAGCGATTGGTGAATCGGGGCATTGCCACTTAAATATTTACTGAGCACCCATGGATTGGTGTTATAATGACTTGACCCCAGATTAATTTTCCTCCTCAAAATGTTCTTGTTAAAGAGTTTGACCACACAGTGGGCTCAGACCGCAGGGGATCTGCCCGGAGCCCCCAGTGTACAGAAGGCTAGAAAATAATTAAAAATCAGAATGTCCTCTAATTCAAAATCGAAAGGCATCCCCCTATCTGCCCTTGTGAAAATTGTGCGAGTTGGCCAATTAATGAGACTGTTGCCTGGGGTGAAGTCTGCCCCTAGCCTGTGTAATTGCCAAGAAATGAGAGAGACCTCAGTGGGTCCTAGGGATGAGCAAAAGAAAATGATTTCCGGACGTAAGTGGAATCATTAAGAATGCAAGGGCGCTAATGCACCACAGCCGCTTCCAGGGCGCAAGAGTTGCCTGGACCAAGGCAGGAACAGCCCAAATAGTGCTGAGTCTCCTGCTCTGTGGTAAGTAAGCAGGGAGGAGATGCAGAGTTCATCTCCCCTCCAGGTAGGGAAGGGACAGGACTAACATTTACTGAATGCTCCTTATGTACCACCCTCTATGTTGAGCATTTTATATATATTGTCTGACTTAAAAAATGCCAGAATAGTCCATGGGTTTTTGTACCTGGACAGGGTGATGCGTACACAATCCAGTCTTGACATACAGAATGACACAGGCCTGACCCCCACTATCATTGGGGTTACCCTGCCACGTGCAGATGACACAGACAAGATCATCTAAAAGCAAAATCACTATTAAAATTTTGACTGGTAAACTTATATTCTTTATTCCTATGTAAGTATTTTGTGCCCATTTACCAAAATGGGATTGTACTGCATGTGGTGTTTCATAGTTGCTTTTTAAAACTTGCTTTTACATGCTTATTAAATACTCTTCTACAGGATAATTGTAGTAGTTACAGAGCTGTGTAGGTACTTTCATAAACCCTTTTTATCGATCTCCGAGTGTAGGATATTTAAGTTGCTTTCAAGTTTCCACAATGTTAAACCATGTTCTAATGAACATTCTTGTAGATAAATCACTGCAAAATTATCTAAATTTTTTAAAGGTAAATTCCTAGCCTGGAAATTGCTGGGTAAAAGGATTCTGACATTTTTTAAGTCAAGTTTATTGAAGCATAATTCAGAGAGAACGGAATTCAGCCTTTTCAGGTGTACAGTGCTTTGAATTTTGACAAAGTTATGTAACCACCACCACAATTAAGTTATATAACATTTATAAGTATTTTAAAGCTTTTGATGCATGTTGTCAGTCATCTGCTAGGAAAAGTATACCATCTACCATCTAGTCCCATCTACCATCAGGCTATGAAAGGTGAACATTAGAGATTATCCTTAAACATTTAAAAAAAAAAAAAGATTTTCCAATTTGGTATGTGAATGTTTCCATCTCATGTTCAGTTACATTTATTTGATTACTAATGAGGTTGCGTATTTTTTCATATGTTTGCTATCTGGTTTTATGTCTTATAGTATGATATACTATATCTTTGGCCTACATTTCTAGCCCACTGTTTATCTCTTTCTTATTGCTTTGTAAGAGCTATCGGGGGCTAGGGATGAAGAAGTGATCTGTCATGTTGCAAATGTTTTCTGTTGTCATTTGCCTCTTTTAATCTTGTTTATAGCTTTTTTTCCTCAAAAATTTGAAGTTTCCGTAATCTATCTTTTCCTTATGGATTCCACCTTGGAAATCAGCTTCAGAAAGTCCTTCCTTTCTCATTCCATGATTATTTAAATATTTTCCCTTCTTTCGAATTTATTTTGGTATATCACATGGGAGAAACTTTATTTTCCCCCCAAATTATGAGCCAGTTGTACCACCCCTGGTGATCAAATAATCTTTTCCCCCACTAATCTGAGTCACCTTTATTATATATTTAATATGTACTTAGATATGTCTCTGAACTTTCCATTGTGTTCCACAAAATTTCTTATCTTTTTTGGAGAAGAATAGGTACTATATCACAGTTTTAAATATTATAGTTTTATAATGTGCTTTAATATCTAGGATGGCAAGCACTGTTTTTCGTTACTATATTTTTTCAGAATGTTCTCTCAGGCCCTACTTATCCCAGATGAACTTAAAAACATATCTGGGTTTAAATATCCAATAGGAATTTTTATTCAATTTCATTATATTTATAGATTAATCTGAGAAAAATTTTTATCTTTATAATAGTTTTATCACTGAGGAACATGCCATGTCACTCAACATGTTCAAGTTTTCTTTTACTTACTTCAGTAAATGTTTACAGTTTTTAAAAAATGGGTTCTGCATGTTTTGTGTATCTCAGGAATTTATGTATCTCAGGTGTTTATCTCAGGAATCATGGGGGTTTTGTTACCGTTATTCACAGCATCCTTCTTTTTACTTTCTAACTGGTTGCTCCTACTTATAGCATTCTATTTATTAATTTTATAAAAAGCTAGTTTAATAAAAACTAGTTACAATAGTATTTTAATTTTCTTCCCCTTCAGTGTTCCTAGAAGACAATGGTTATTTGTAAATACTACTGATTTTACCTTCACTCTTCTGATCTTATACATTTCTTTTTCCCAGACTCATTATTCAGAATGATTGTGACTGGTAATGTCAGATCATTCTTCACGTCATTTCATTTTTGTCACATGTTAAAGTACATGTTACTTTTATAAAAATCAAAAGTGTGTTTTTATCCAGTACCTTACGATGAACTACTCTTGCAAGTTTCTGATAAACCCTAGTTGCCTATGGAGTGTTATTCTCTTAACATTTTACTCAGTATTTTATTTGAAATATTTAAACCTGTAATCATTCATTTCAGTTTTCTTTAATATGCCATCTTCGCCAAATTATGATATTAAGGTTGGACTATTCTGATTTTGTAAAATTGGGAACCTTGCAACTTTTTCTTCATGTTGGAACAATTTAATTGGCATGAGCATGCCTGTTGCTTCAGAAGTGGGCTTAACTCACCTGTCACCTACTCCAAGGCTTTTAGAGAAGGCACCAGCCATAGCATTGTTGAAAGCCCTCTCTCACTCGGTATTCAGAATTTATTTTAAATTTCCAAAGGTCATTCAACAATTTTGAGAGTCAGACAATGAAAGACTAATTCATCTGTTTTCTTCGTATAGGACACATTGGAAAATAAAGATGAAAACTACCTAAATCTCAAACACCACATTTCCATCCCTTCTTTGGATTCCGTTAGCTCTTGGCAAACATTATTTATGCTTACATAAAGTTATGTGATGCCTGGCTGGTGTTCAAAAACTGACTCATTCCTCTTCAGGGACTACAGAAATTTCCACCCTCATTTGCCTAGAAAAGAGATGGAAGTAAAAAGAGTAAGAAATAAGATGAAACTTACTGTATCAGTTAGTTTTCCTTGAGCACACCCTGGGTGTATGCAACCAAGCTACGTTTCTTCAGAGATTATAAAAGCAGTCTGTGTTCTCAAGTTTTTCATCTGAGGCAGGGGACCTGCCTTGCTTGTGATGATTTCCTCGCAGGGACAGGATAATGTCATGTAAATCGCAAACCATCCTGCTGGTCTTCAGCCTACTTCGATGCCATAACAACAGTTAACAGCGTTTTCTTTCCCTTTATCCAGGATGTCTGCGTCAAGGCTTACCTAGCCCTTCGTCATCACACAAACCTACTGATCATCCTCTTCTCCATGATGTTGATGACAGGAATGCCCCAGTTAACCAGCAAAGAAGATATCGAATACATTCGGGACGCCCTGACAGTGGGGAAGAGCGAGGAGGATGCTAAAAAGTATTTTCTAGATCAGATTGAAGTTTGCAGAGACAAAGGATGGACTGTGCAGTTTAACTGGTTCCTACATCTTGTTCTTGGCATCAAACAAGGGGAGAAACATTCTGCCTAATACTTTGGGCTAGAATTTAAAAGCTTTAGATCTGTACGGCGGTCATCAAACTTGATTTAAAATGTCCTAGGACATTATGAAAGCTGCCACTTGAGAAATATAGCTCTTTCTCTAGCTGAACTCTTCACTGGAGAAAAATATTGGCACGTCTGATTGTTTAGGTGATGTTCAATTTCAGCCTTATTTGCAGGTTTGTTTTTTTCTCATTTGTCTCCATGATGTTGGAGAACATTCTAAGTTTAAACAGCCTAATTCCTCCCTCATTGTGGCTGATGTTTTGACTATCATACTATTGAGTACTTCTGGAAATTCTTTAGAGTAATTGGTAACATCTCTTTTCATCTGGGCTTCTTCTCAATTTGGGTTATCCTTGTGTTTCTCAAACTCTTTTCAGAAGAAAAAAATATGATCATTGTAACCTTTGTCTCATTCCGTAAATGACGCTTCCGAACAGCCCCTCCATGGCTGCAGATGTTAGTGATGTGCTAAAAGTAAGCAAAGCAAGCTAGTCTTTTCAGGGTCTTTTGTAGTTAGGTTCTCTTACCACTGAGACTCACAAACACAAAATGGAACATCTGAACCTTTGTGCCCTGGCCCTTCTCCGCTGGTCTGGTTCCAGGGTTAAGAAGAGCAAAATTTGTCTCAACTCTGCCCACAGAGCAAACTTTCAAGTGCAATTATGATAGCCTGCTCAGCACAGAAACAGGAAATAACTAAAGGGACTCATCTGGGGCCTTTATATTTCCCCCCCACACTGCCTCTCTTCTTCTTCACTCTCCACATTCTCACAGCTCTTTATGCAGAGTTGTGAAACCTTCAAGAATACCTTTACCCTAGAACTCAAAATTAGTTGAAAAGAATTTCTCCTCTAGGGATACTAGAATTTTAGGTACTTATTTGTAAAGATGTTTGCTGGAGTTTTTAAAAAGTACATTATTAAAGGAGACATTCCTGAAATTATGGATGTTTCCAAATGCCTTCATTTCAAATTTTGGTCTCAGCAGTTTTTTCTTTCTTTTTTAATGGAAGAAGATATTTAATACCTAAAACAGTTCTCCAAGTTAGGAAGAACACTACTTGCCCTAAGCATCTTGCAGTTTAAAGGACTTTTACACTCCAACACATTCTTCACATTTTCTAAAAGTAATTCAAATGTCTTCTTTAAAATCTATTTTCATCTCTTAAATATTTTCTATTTATTGGAAGTGTTAACAGAGAAAGATCATTAAATTATTTATAAAATATCTTAAAATGACCTATAGTTAATACTTGACCTAGAAATAACTCTGTTAATGGTGTCTATGTTTTAAGTTTAATGAGATATAAATATATATTTAATTTTTAAGTTTTCTAAATAGATACCTGTTGGACTTTGGTGTAGCCCAAACCTTTCCTTTTGAGTATGCAAAAGCCCAGTGGTTCTTAACTCTGGCTGCAAATCAGAATCACCAGGGTTACTTTAAAAATGTACCCTGCCTGAGCACCCACCTCAGCTTGTAATCCATTAGTTTGGGATGAGGCCCAGACATCAGTGGTCGCCTAAGTACTCCAGGTGATTCTAATATGCAAGCAGGGTTCAAAAGCCCTGCACGACCCTTGAAGGTGCAGGTGACACTGCTTCCTTTTCTACTGATCCTTTTCCCAGCTCCTAAGGTATCCAGAAAAAGCTCCTCTTCCTTGACAACTCATCCTTTTAAAATTACACTGATCACTCTGTACAGAGGACCATGCCTGTAATGAAATATTTATTCCTCTGTGTTAATGGAGAATAGACATTTTGTAGCATTTTTAAACCAACTATTCCCCACCATTCTTTTTTTTTTTTTTTTTTTTGCGGTACGCGGGCCTCTCACTGTTGTGGCCTCTCCCGTTGCGGAGCACAGGCTTCGGACGCGCAGGCTCAGCGGCCATGGCTCACGGGCCCAGCCGCTCCGCGGCATGTGGGATCTTCCCGGCCCGGGGCACGAACCCGTGTCTCCTGCATCGGCAGGCGGACTCCCAACCACTGCGCCACCAGGGAAGCCCCCCACCATTCTTTTGAAGAACAAAAGGAATGATGCTTTCTCATTCAGAAGAGGATGTTTCTTTGTTCTTACATAGCACAGTGAAGCTCAGACCTTGCACAAATTCCACTTGTTATTTGAGTTGCTCAAGAAATCATCTCAACGACAGAAGAATGACAGAGGATTGTATTTATATTTAACCTATTGGTGCATGTGTGTACAAATTTGCTCTTCCAAAGAACAAGTTCTTTTGTTACGCTGTTTTGTATATATATGTATCACATTGGGGTTGATTCTTCCATATTCGAGTGAAGGTACAATTTTAACTCTGTAGACATACAAATAAACAAAAATCACCTTTGTGTGCTTCCCTCATCATCCCCAATGACCCACAACTTCTGTATCTTTGAAAATGTGGTAGAACCTGGGTCATCTTGCTATCGGGAGGAGATGTTGGGGAACTGCGCCTACTCTATCTTCAGTGCCAGATGAAAACAGAGATCACAAGTCAGATGGTTCAGGTCAAAGCAGCTTATATGTGTATCCAGGATGGGTTACATAATTTGCAAACCCAGGGCAAAATGAAAACACAGGGGCTGTGGTTCACAAATCATTACAAAATTCAAGACAGCAACAGCAGAGCACTAAACCTTCTGAGCGTGCGTCACTACCCAGCTCACAAGCCCATGGAGCTGACACTGGACACGTGTGAACGATGGCTTTGGTGCTCAGCTTACATTTAGACCACGCCTGTGTGAGTGCAGGTTAACGTTCCAGATCAAAATGTTGCTTCTGCTCTAATTGAAATACCTCATCTCTACGGCTGTACGTGAAGTCCTAAAACACAGGCCCATGGCTTTGGAACTATGGCCACTAAAGGAAAGCAAAGGGGATACTGTAGCCCTAGTCCCACATGACTGCATTTGACTGGCTTTGGTGAATCTTCGGTGAGAGTAGGGGGAAGTGGAAACTGCAATAAAATATATCAACTCCTAGAGCAAACTCTTAATTTTAAAAAATTAACTTTGTTAAATATATCATTTACAAGAGTCGAATTATTTTTTAAAGAAAGGTTAGATGTCGGAATTCTGTACAATTTGGAGGCTGTTAGTGCTATATAAATGGAAATTAGTTATTTTTGGAAATGAGTCTGAAATATAATTTAGAAAGTAAGTTTCTGCAGCAAATCCTGGCCTTTATGTGGTAAGTGAGGCTCTCTTTGACTTGTGAGATAAATTGTCAATTATATTTTACTATGTAAAGAAAAAAGAAATTTGGATTTTTAAAGTTTCTGCTGTATTATTTTCTGTTTAATCCAACCGAATAATTCAGGTCATGAAATCTGGTTCTAGTCTGGGTGCTTGTCTGCATTTGCCAAAAACTCATCTTCAGGACAGATGCTGGGGAACTAAAGCACACACCTTAGCTTAAGTGAGCCCAGAGAGCTAGCCACTCCCTCTTCCGGACAGTCTCATCCTCCCCACTTGCATTTATATTTTCATTGCAAATTGTTAAATGTAAATTTAAATAAAAGAAGGAATCTGACATTGTGTGTTCTCTGCATACATTTTTCAATGTCTGAAGGTTCAGATATTCCTAAAATTCAAATTTTCTTTCAAGGAATCTTTACTGAGTGCCCACTACTTACTAGACACTGTGTGATGTATTGGAGATGACCAACGATATCCAATACTAGACCAACCCAGTCCCAGTCCTTAAAAAGTTTATAATTTGCTGGTGAGAGTAGACACTTCATGATGGGGGTTGCTGTGGGTTACATTGCGTCCCCCCAAAACATATGTTGAAGTCCTAACCCCTGGTATCTGTGAATGTGACCTTGTTTGGAAATAAGGTCTACAGATGTAATCAAATTAAGATGAAGTGGGCCTTACATATACCTGGACAAAACTGTAATTCAAAAAGATACATGAACCCCTATGTCCATAGCAGCACTATTTACAATAGCCAAAACATGGAAACAACCTAAATGTCCATCGACAGATGAATGGATAAAGAAGATGTGGCACATGTATACAATGGAACACTACTCAGCCACAAAAAATGAAATAAGGCCATTTGCAGCAACATGGCTGCAACTAGAGATTCTCATACTAAGCGAAGTAAGTCAGACAGAGAAAGACAAATACTGTATTATATCACTTATATGTGGGACCTAAAACATGACACAAATGAACTTACCTATGAAAAAGACTCACAGACATAGAGAACAGACTTGTGGTTGCCAAGGGGGAGGGGTGTAGGGGAGGGGTGGACTGGAAATTTGGGATTAGCAGATGCAAACTATTATATATAGAATGGATAAACAACAAGGTCCTACTGTATAGCACAGGGAACTATATTCAGTATCCTGTGATAAACCATAATGGAAAAGAATATTAAAAAAAGAATGTAAAAATTTTTTAAATAAAAATAAAAAAGATGAGGTGGGGGCTTCCCTGGTGGCACAGTGGTTGTGAGTCCGCCTGCCGAGGCTGGGGACACAGGTTCGTGCCCCGGTCTGGGAAGATTCCACATACCGCAGAGCGGCTGGGCCCATGAACCATGGCCGCTGAGCCTGCGCGTCCGGAGCCTGTGCTCCGCAACGGCAGAGGCCACAGCAGTGAGAGGCCCGCGTACTGCAAAGAAAATAAAAAAAAGATGAGGTGGGCCCTAATCCATTATGAGTGGTATACTTAACAGAAGGGAAGGAAGAATGCCTTGTGACGGAGGTAGAGATTATAATCATGTGTCTACAAGCCCCAGGAACTCCTGGGGCTACCAGAAGGTAGAACAGGAAAGGAAGCCTCCTCCCCTAGAAGCTTCCAAGGGAGCATGGCCCTGCCAATGCCTTGGTTTCAAACTTTCTAGCCTCCAGAGCTGTGAGAGAATACATATCTATTGTTTTAAGCCATTCAGTTGGTGATTCTTTGTTATGGTATCCCTAGAAAACTAATACAGTGTCAATAATGAAAATTTTTGTGGGGGTTTTTTGGGGGTTAGGGGATCACACAGTTTAGGTAAGTAAAACTGTTTGATATTTTCTGCTGTTACCAACAAGATTGAATTGTGAGCAAAATACATAACAGAGTGCTAATATTCTTAATATATTAAAAATTTATAATAATTCAGTAAGTAAAAGATAAATACCTCATTGGAAAATATTCAATTCACACACAGAAAATGCATTGTGGCCATTAAGCATATGACAGCAGACCCCAAATCACTGTTGATTAAACAAATGCAAATTAAAACCTAAGTTCCTCTTCCCCATTAGATAAGCAAATATTGGTAATGCCCAGAGATCGTGATACTTTGAAAGAGCAGTCTATCACACTGTTGAAAGCAGAGTATGTTGGTAAATTCATGCCTGGTATTTTGTCAAAATTTAGAAAATGAAGAAGGTATCTATTCTCTGAGCCAGCAAGTCCACATCCAAGAATTTATCCTTCAGAAATTCTTGGACAAGTACGCAAAGACTTATGGATAAAAACAGTTGCCTGCACTCTTTGTAATAACCAAAAATTGGAAACAACTGAAAAGCCCCTCCTCAATAGCACACTGATTAAATCATATCCATATGCTGGACTGCAGTGAAGCCCTTGAAAAGGCAGATCAAAATCTATTGACATCCAGGTACATCTATGACCTGCTGAGGAGTGAAACAAGGTGGTTACAGGACAGTGTTACATCAAAGTTACGTTCAAGCTAACATGTAGGTTTGCACATGCATTAAAGGCTGGGGGATATACTCACACCAAACGGTTAGTAGTGATTTTTTTTTTTACCTTGCATTCATTTTTTCTCTTGCATTTTGGGGAATTTGACTTTCTATTAGTTGAATTTCTTAACAAGGGATGAAAAATTAAGTCTTTCAGTTTTGGGGAAAAAATGCAGTCTGCATGATAATCTTATCCTTTAGCTTACATGGAGCCTCATTAAAAGCTCAGAAAATTTTGTTTCTCAGAGGGAAAATAATCATGTAAAGTCAATAATTATCAAGCACTGACATCAAAGCTGTTGTTGGAATTTCTTGGCATCAAGACGACAATGGCGAAGTCTCCTGTCTTACAGGACCCTGCCTGATTGTGATCTGTTTACGCTAAGGCTGTCAGTGCTTTTGGAGGGGGGCCTCCAGCGCTGCTCTCTTCAATCATTAAGCAATGCTTTGCCCGGCTCAGTTCTTCTCAGCTCTTCAAACCTGTGCAGCCCGTGTGGCCATGCTGAGCTCTCTAGCTCATGGTTAAGGCTCCCCTTGGAGGTGCAAACTGCCTCATTTTCACTTCTCATGAATGTCAGATTTTTTTTTCCTACATGTTTGCTTATTAGTGCAGCTTAAATCTCACTACCTGCTGTTTTGGTAAGAATTTTCTCTTCTGGGAGCTGGGCTCTGAGTCTGAGTTCATCATGCACGGGTTGATCTAACTTGGAGGATGTAATGGGGATGGGGACCTGCCAAGGAACATAAAATCCCCTTGCAGCACCTCAGAAGCACTCCTCTGTGTTTCACAGCAGATGGCCAGTCATCGGAGAAGTTTTATACTCAGAGAATGAAACTCAGAATTCTTTTGATTACACTGAAGAGGTAAAATAGGTCCCTACTGTCTGCAGAGATGCACCCACCATTACCTCCACCGTTTCCAGCCACGTGCAAGGTCTGTGGCTGAACAGCACCTCCCATCGCCAGATGTATAACACCAGCTGTTAGGGACCAGTCGGGCCTCCCACCCAGCAGCTTGCCTTTGCATCATCACCAAGCACCTGTGCTACAAAACAACCGGCCTGTGGCTACTGAGGGCTTCCACTGGGGAAATCCCATGTCCACAAACCACTGCCAAACCGCTGACCTCTCTCCAACTCATGGTTCTGGAAACCAGAGAAGATAATTATTGGAAGCACCTCCAATTGCTTAGACAATCTTTTTTTTTTTTTTTTTTTTTTTTTTTTTGCGGTACGTGGGCCTCTCACCGTCGTGGCCTCTCCCGTTGCGGAGCACAGGCTCCGGACGCGCAGACTCAGCGGCCATGGCCCACAAGCCCAGCTGCTCCGCGGCATGTGGGATCCTCCCGGACCGGGGCACGAACCCGTGTCCCCTGCACTGGCAGGGCGACTCCCAACCACTGCGCCACCAGGGAAGCCCTAGGCAATCATTCTTCACGGTGACAGAGAATATTCTGCAGGTTTCGTTGGGTAGATGTTTTTGACTCCTTTAATCTATGGAGACTGAAAAGAGTCTGAGCCTTGAGAGCTCCTAGTGGAAATGCTGGACGATTAGCCAGTACCTTGGCGGTAATCCTTTCGAGAGTCTGTGCCAGATGTTGCAGGAGAAGTCTGGAGTAGGTGCGGCAGTAAAGAGAGTAGTTAAGTGGCTTTGGCATTAGACCATTCCAAATTCAAGCACTGATTGTCACTTGAAAAAACTGTCTAATCTCTCTAAATGTCAGCCCTCTCCTCTGTAAACTGGGAGGACAGCAGTACCTCATTTGCAGGATTACTGTGCAGATGAAATGAAATAATGAAAGTGAAGCATTAAGTAGAGTGTCTGGCTCTACATTACTGTTATTGCTCAATAAATGAAAGCTGCCCTTTCTCTGCTCCTTTTCAAGGAAGGCTGAAGAATCTTGAGAAATCGAAATGAAAAGTTCAATTGGCATCATCCTTGGAGTAAATACTCCTCAGGAGTATTTACAGTGATGGAAATCTTAACAACTTTCTAAGTATGGTGTCTTCCGAGTAGGACTTCAAAGGAGAAATAATTTCTATTCTATGCCAACATCAGATACCAAGGAAATCTAAATAGCATCTTTCTCTGATGAGTTATTCTAATCAATGGAACTTAGTCCCTGGGTTCTTCTGAGCCTAAAGCGAGTCAGACCAACTGGAATCAACTGGCAAGGCTACTAATTCCTATTTACCTTTTTCCACCAGCTTTATTGAAGATTAATTTACATAAAATAAAATTTACCACGTTAAATGTGCAATTTGATGAGTTTTGACAAATGTATATACCCATGTATCTACCACCACAATCAAAATACAGAACCGTTCCATCATTCGAATGTTCTCTCATGCTTCTTCGTAGTCAATACCCTCCCATCTCTCCACTGAAATGTTTCTATCACTAGTTTTGTCTTTCTAGAATTTCATATAAATGGAAACATAGAGTATGTGGTCTTCTGTGCCTGGCTTCTTCCACATAGCATAATGCTTTTGAGATTTATCTATATTGCCTAATAAAATATAATTTAGGAAGGCTCACTTTCTGGACCGATTTTGAAGTTCACTCTAGAGCCAAAAAACCCCACAAAACTCTCTCTCCCTGCAAACCAGCTTTCCTCCGGTTGGTTGAGCAGTAACTAAGCAGGGCTGCCTCTCAGCTCTCCTCTGGTTTGATGGTCTAGTTTAAACCTCCAGCATCTTTGAGGTCCAATTAAATTGCATTAAAGGTTACGACTGGGGCTTCCCTGGTGGTGCAGTGGTTGAGAGTCCGCCTGCCGATGCAGGGGACACGGGTTCGTGCCCCGGTCCAGGAGGATCCCACGTGCCGCGGAGCGGCTGGGCCTGTGACCCATGGCCGCGGGGCCTGCGCATCTGGAACCTGTGCTCCGCAACAGGAGAGGCCACAACAGTGAGAGGCCCACGTACCGCAAAAAACAAAAACAAAAACAAAAACGTTACGACTGGCTCAGCTTTGGTCAGGTGTCCACCTCAGGGCCAATCAGTTATGATTAGGGATGTGGGGGTGACATGGTGAAAACGTGGATGCCAAGATTTATCCCTACTACACTGGAAACAAGGGCAGGGTAACAGGCTAAGTTTCTGAAAGTCTTTGGCCATGAATGGAGATATGTAGGTATAGAAACATTTTGGTCAAGTTTTCTGATTTTCTTGCTTGAATATATCTTTGCATATTAAAAAACATACATAAAGACATTCTATTGTATTCACATTTTCTACATAGCCTAATATAGGATCTAACTGGTAGGACACAACTGCTGAATGCAAACATCACTATCATTAATTAGTAGCCATCACAATAACAGGGAAGAAAGGCAATTCAACCAAGTCAAGTTAATCTTCTCTATCTTTCACCGCACAGATGAACCCAGGTCATTTACTTCTCTCCAGCTAAGTATGCAGCTGACATTTAGTGAAGGAAGCATAAAGAACGATTTCTGACTATGTGGGTGTGTTTCATGCAAACACTCTTCTTCGGCAGCTTCTGACTTCAAACGAGAACTCCAAGCACCAGTAGGCACGTTTAGTGCTCAGTATATTTAAGAAAAAAAGAATGGAAGTTATATTGTTTCCCTGGAAACCTTTTCTAAAGAAACTTGCACATGCACCTTCTCAAGAAGCAGGTGCTGCAGCCTGGGAATTCTCCCCCTGACCCCTTGCCCACGCCATCTATTAAAGGGTCAAGTCCAGGGCTTCTCAGCTGTAGCTCTAGGAGCAGTGACTGGGCTTATTTGCTTAAGGTTATGTAGTATCAAGACTTTCTTTACTGGCTGGTTCTATGAGAAAGATTCTCCCAGGTAGCTTTCGGCATCTTTTGAAGCATTTGCCAGTTCTGGCTTACCAAAGGGAAGTGGAAGAAGTCCTATAGTGTATATCAGAATGGGTGGTGGGGATTCCTCAGGCAACAGGAGGAGATAGCTCACTGATTATCATTAGTTATTTGAATTCAAATTCCCAATGCTCTCATGTTCAGATTAGATAAAAATGGCCTGGAAAAGAGCCATGCATATTTGGTGTCAGTTCCAGGACCTTTTTCAATAGCTATGATCTTATAGAGCTCTTGGGTAGAGTTACAAAGACAAACAAACCCAACCTATCAGATCTTGCATAATTTTAGGAAATTATTGATACGTTGATTCCCAAAGTGCCACAGGAGCAAGGTTGAGGACGATTCCTACTTGGCTCGAAGGGATATAATGTGAACCAGGAGACTTACATAAGTAAGTCCTCCCACTGTAGCACTTCACCGTCCTCTTCCTGTTTCCTCCCCTTCCCACCTTCATAACAACCAGGGCTGTTATCTGGAAGAAATGAGCCTGCCTCTTTAAACTTTTCCTCTAATTTAGGGATGCTTATCTTGGGAGGTCCATGTTATTTCTTCTTTGGGAACTCTTGACATCTTAAGGCATCAGCTCAGTATCTTGGTTTCAGGGTCCTCCCCCATGTCCAACATCAACAGAACAAATGAAAAGCAAGCAAATCACACAGGGAAAGAGGGTATCATTCTAAGATATGGAAGAAACTGCATGACTCTAATAGGTCAGGAGTACAACTATAACAGTGACTAGTTGTGGAGAGACAAGAGGAAGAATTGTTAGCCAGAACAGCACTTACTCCAGACCCCTTATTAAGCAAGGCCTCCAAAACAATAGCCCCATTTCCACCTGAAGTCATCCTCACCACTCAGGATGCCATGAGGTCAAGCCTGAATGTATCCAATTGACTTTCACGATAATGTCCTTTCTCTTTCAACGTGATTATCAAACATGTATGTGCCAGGATCCATGGAAAATCTTCAGAATTCAGAATTAATAACAGACAATTCCTTCAGAGACAGAGTAATTAGGTCTCCTGCCTGTATCTTTTCCTGGCTCACATTTAGGAAAAAAATCACATCGCCTAATGAATCTGGATAAAGTAGTATGTAGGAAAAACTTTCTTGCAGCAACTTGGCTTTTCAAATATTCTAAAACACAAGAGCTCAAGTTCTTCAAATGTTTATCACTGATGAATGATTGTTACCCTTCCTAGCCTTTGCTCTTCTTAGAAGGAAAATAGAGCCAGCAACCCAAATTAACATAGGATTTGTGCAAGCAAGAGCCACCATCAGCTCACCTGCAAAATTCAATAAAGGCTCATCATTTTCTCAGCAGCCCTGCCCTCTAAGTTCAATCCTCTGTTTCTGCGAATCACAAGTGAAATATGCTATTGATTCATAACTAAAAGCTGCATTCCCTTTTTCTCAGATTTCCTGGAACTCTCTTAAAATTTTATATTTATCTCAGTGAAATATGTAGGGCATATTTTGAATTTTTGGAATATTTTGCCTTTACCAAGTATGTCAATTGACTCGAGAATACTTTGAATTTACACAGTTTTGGATAGAAAAACTGCAGAACGGAATCAAAGATTTCAGAATGTCTAATTAATTGGACTAAATAATCAAACGGCTGATACTGTGACAACTAGAATTACTAGGATCTAAATGTATTCAGATTTTTAAAAATTATCTCATGAACTTTCCTTAGACAACCACAAAATACACCACAGACACCAGCAGATCTAACATCCATGAGTTCAATTACTGATGGGTAACTCTAAAGATCTATGGTATGTATTAACTGATTTTTTTTTTTGTAGGAAAGCAACTTGGAACCCAAGCTGTGAGGCTCATATAAGGAGGCGAGGCATTCAGCTCATGAGCGAGTCTTTCTGACCCATCACATCCACATCTCTACAATCCTTTTGGGTGTCCATCAAAAGCGTATACAAGTGTGATGTAGCGTCACTTGTTTGTTGCTTTGTGTGTTTAGTAGTTGTCTGTGTTATGCTTTTACAGTCCATTTACAGTTGTCTGTGTTATGCTTTTAAAGTCCATTTATTCACGTGTGCAACAAAAATTAGTATGAGTTAGTCATTGGGGATTCTGCAGTGAACAAATACAGGGCAAGTCCCTGTTCTCATGGACCTGCATGGTATGGTAGAGATAAAAAGTAAACGAATGAGGTAATTACAGATTGTAATGTGTCATTAAGGAAATAAACAAGGTGATTTGTTACCAAGTAAATGCAGCAGGACAACCATATATAGATGGGTCAGGAAGGGCCTTGTGGGGAATTAACATCAGAGTCAAGACTTGAAGTAAGAGAATTAGGACGCCAGCCCTTAGTTAATTATCAGCTGTCGCTGGAGAAAATTAAGTACCTGTAGAAATAGATGATGCCATTCACCTATTCCAGGGGTACTTGAGCGTCAGAAACCATCTATGGGATGAATACGATATGTTTAAATGACTGCATTGTGCATCTGCTTTTTGATGACATATTTCAGTCGTTAGGATAAAACAAAGACACTGCTTGGGCTATAATGTGTTATTTCATTAGCACAGTCTACTTAGAACAAAAAATAAATCTTGCAGCTATTTGTGCTACCAGCATAAGTTTACCTTACAGCAAAAGTAAATTAAATGTACAAAATTCAAATGTATTTCTATACATTTGCAATAAACAACCTGAAAAAGAAATAAAGAAAAAATTTGATTTATAATAACATCCAAAGGAATAAAGCACTTAGGAATAAATTTAACAAGGAGTGCAAAACTTATGCTCTGAAAACTATAAAAACATTATTAAGGGCTTCCCTGGTGGCGCAGTGATTGAGAGTCCGCCTGCCGATGCAGGGGACATGGGTTCGTGCCCCGGTCCGGGAGGATCCCACATGCCGTGGAGCGGCTGGGTCCGTGAGCCACGGCCACTGAGCCTGTGCGTCCGGCGCCTGTGCTCCGCAACGGGAGAGGCCACAACAGTGAGAGGCCCGTGTACCGCAAAAAAAAAAAAAAAAAAATTATTAAAAGAAATTAAAGAATACCTAAATAAATGGAGAAGCATCCACACTCATGGATCAGAAGATAACATTATTAAGGTGGCAATACTCCCCAAACTGTTCTACAGAATCAAGACAATGTTCAGGAAAATCCCAGCTGGCTCTGTTGTAGAAATTGACAAGCTAATTCTAATTATGGAAATGCAAGGGATTCAGAATAGCTAAAACAATTCCAAAAGAGAAAAACAAGGCTGGAAGACTTAACATTTCTCAATTTCAAAACTTAACTACAGAGGTACGGTAATCAATACCATGTGATACTGACATAAGAATAGTCACATAGATCAACGGACTAGAATTAAGAGTCCAATTTAAGAATGAGCAAAGGATATGAATAGATAGTTCTCTAAAGAAAATATGAAATAGTCAATAAGCACATGAAAAGATGCTCAACATCATTAACCATCAGGGAAATGTAAATCAAACACTCAATGAAATACCATTTCCTACCCACTAGGACAGTTAATCAAAAAGAAAATAATGAGGGCTTCCCTGGTGGCGCAGTGGTTGGGAGTCCGCCTGCCGATGCAGGGGACACGGTTCGTGCCCCGGTCCGGGAAGATCCCACATGCCGCGGAGCGGCGGGGCCCGTGAGCCATGGCTGCTGAGCCTGCGCGTCCGGAGCCTGTGCTCCATGACGGGAGAGGCCACAACAGTGAGAGGCCTGCGTACCGCAAAAAAAACAAAAAGAGAGAATAATGAGCGTTGCTGAGGATGTGGAGGAATTGAAACCCTCATACACTACTGGTGGGAATGTAAAATGGCACAGCTGCTTTGCAAAACAGTCTGATGGTTCCTCAAAAGATTAAACATCAAGTTCCTATATGACCCAGCAATTCCACTCTTAGTTATATATCAAGAGGAATGAAAACTATGTCCACATAAAAACTAGTACAAAATGTTCATAACAGCATTATTCATAACAGGCAAAAATTAGAAACACAGAATTCACCACTTGATGAATGGATTAAAACGTGGTGTACAACTGAATACTATTCAGCAACGAAAAGAATAAAGTACTCTTATGCTACAGCATGGATGAACCTTGAAAACATCATACCAAGTTTATGTGAAACAAGCCAGTCACAAAAGGCACATATTGTATGATTTCGTTTATGTTAAATGTCCAGATTTGGCAAATCTATAGACAGAAAGTAGATTGGTGGTTACCCAGGCCTGGGGCAGGGCGTGGTAGGGGAGTGACTATCCGTGGTTATGGGGTTTCTTTTTGAGGCGATGAAAATGTACTAAAATTGGTTGCAATGATGGTTACACAACTCTGTTGCTATACTTTAAATGGGTGAATTGTATGGTATGTAAATTATATCTCAATAAAACTTTTATATTTAAAAATGGTAAATCAAAGAGAATGTTTGTATGTGTATAACTGAGACACTTTGCTGTACAGCAGAGACCGGTACAACATTGGAAATCAACTATACTTCAATAAAAATAGATAGATAGATAAATGCAAATTGGAGATAATGCCAGGAAAATCAATGCTCCTATCATTGAAACTTAAGATCAGAAGAGTCAACAATTTACTAAGTCAGCTTACCTATCTTGTTTTCAGGTGTGACCTCTGTGTAATGACACTAGATGAAAATCTGTTCTGTTTACTGGCCCTTAAGAAAAAAAGCACACACGAGGTGCCTCAATAAACCACTCCAGTTCTGACAGCAACTCCAGGAACCAACAGAGTCTTCCCTAAGGCCAACCTCACATTAGATTTTAGACTAACATTAATCTCTTTCTATTGTAGAACGACGACTCTGGTACTAACATATTATGCTTCTGTTCTGTTGGTCTCATCTTGGGCTTGGTTCTTTACTGCAAAGTCTGAGCAAAAGTCTCACATCTTATTGATAATTTAGGACAAGAGTGATGCTGTACAAATGAGTTACTTGCTCTCTGCTTTCACTTCTCCCTGTTATTTCTAAAACGAGATGATCTGACCCTATCAATTTCAAGGGATACTGTGGCAAACGAACTGCAAACAAAAGGAAAATTATCACCTACTAGAAACAGTGTCATCTTAAAAAATGATATATTGATTACTATTTTACAGCTTTGCCAAACTCAAAAGGTCCTTTTCTTCTTTCCATGGGTGCTTTTAAGTGCCTTAATTTAACGTTATTAACTTCTCTTTGCCAGATGCCTTTAGTATCAGCAGGTTTTAAGACACCACAGTCTTCCGAAAATCTGAAACCAGTGACTGGCGAGTGTGAGGAAAGGGGCTGAAAAAATAACTTTTCCTGCGGGAGGCGAGTTCTCTAAGAATTTAGAAAAGAGAAAGAGAAGAGTGGCGGATAAAAAGCAATATGAGACTTTTAATTTGGGGTTCTATCAGTTTTCCTTCTACCCAGCATATTTAGATGGTAGCCTGCCCTCAGGTTATACTTCATATTCATTGTCTCCAAAGCTGTCCTAGAGTGTTTTGGCTGAGGCATTCCTCATCTAGAAAAGTTTGATCATGGAATAACTATAATTCATTTTAATGCAGCAAGAGCTTGCCACACTAAGATAGCCCTTTCTCAGGCTTCCCTGGTGGTGCAGTGGTTGAGAGTCTGCCTGCCGATGCAGGGAACGCGGGTTCGTGCCCCGGTCCGGGAAGATCCCACATGAAAAAAAGATAGCCCTTTCTCCAGATAATGTTGTCCTTAATTTGTGCTTTTTTTCAGATGCTTATGCTCATGGAATCCTAGTTTCCTTAAAATTGTGAAACTTTTGTCTTTAAATGAAATTCCATTTCAGCACAATGATTAGTGAATACATTATGTCGCTGGGGGGGTTAAGAAGAATACTTAGATACAACTCTCGAGGATCTTTTTAGAGTCTAATGAGGGGATAAAGGGCACAAATAACTTGGACACAAGGCAGAGCGTGACAAGTGTCAGCCATCAGCATGGGTATTCAGTTGATGATTTTCCTACAGCTTTCCTTCCGTGTTTAATTCCCGGAGCTGCTAAGAATTTGAATAAAATGCAAATATTAAACAATCATCCCAATATGAGATCTTCTACACACTATTATACATCATTTTCTCCAGTTTGCTGTCCTGGTTAAAAACAACAGTCAAGCCCTCTGATACTCCAGCACTTTGATCTCTTTTCATGGGGAGATTTGCATCCTCTAAAAGAACAAACCACGATAAGTCAGAAGAGCAGAGGAAGCTTTCAAAAGTAAGCCAGAGACTCTAGTAGAAAACTGTTTAACTCTCTGTGAGCTTAAAAGATCCAGGTGTTTTTAGATTCCCTCAACACTTGGATCATTCTTTAGATAGCTTCCGTAAAAACACAGGTAATACTAACACCTTAATATCCACAAATGTCATGCATAAATATTTGAGACTTTCACAAACGCAAAACTCCAACTCCCTTTATGCACCACAGAATTAATGGAATGTTCTCTCAAAGCAAACAGTGAGGTTTCTCTCTGGCAGAATTATAGAAAAACTTTTTCTTTTAGACGATGGTTATAAAGGCTCTTAATACTCTGGGCGTGAATGCCATCTATTTGTAGCATGTGTCATATGCATTATATTTTCTCATTTTCCTCTAATGCTTCAACTACTAATGCTGCAACCTAATATCATATCCACTATTAAACCTGAGAGTTTAGTCTTGGATAGGCCAACCAGATAAAGCTCGCTAATAAGTTTGACTGCCCAGCAGTTCTAGTGAACCTGTTAAATAGTTGGTTCATGGCAAAACACCCTGATCCCATATGAATTCACCTATGTCTCCTATAAGGCAGGTTGATTCTGCCCCCAAGAAGTTTTATTGAAGTTTATTTGCTCATATTCAAAATCCCTAAGTAGACATGGATTTCTTTTCCAAGAGCAGACAATAAAATACAAATAAAATCAAAACAAACAAAAAGAGAAAGCACTCCCCAAATGATGTAATTCAGAGGATGTACCAAATATATCAGCCATGATGCCTGTCCCACCACAGTCCAAGCTAAGGAGCTCTGCTTTGCTCCAAGAGACTGTGACCTCACCCGAAGATGGTTGAATATGAGCCAGTCCATAGCTTGGCTAATGACACATGAGGTATCCTGGCACAGAAAGTTGATGAAGATGAATCCTTGTCTTGAAATTTTTAAACTAAGAAATACTGAGGAGGGCATAAGGGCCTCACCCTCTCGGTTTCTCATGTCCATAATGGAAATGATAATAATATTAGTATTCACAACATAGCAGAGATTAATCAATAATAGTAAAGCACTTGGAACAAGACCTGGCACTTAATAAGCATGCAATAAATGCACTGTCATCATCATCATCATCATGAATGGCTGTCTTCTATTCAGAAAACCTTGCATGAGAACGCATATGTAACAATACGTGTGTAATAAGCTGAAAAATGAAAGGAATGAGGGATGACTAGCCCTACCAGATACGAAAACTTAAAAAAAATAAAGCTACTTTAAGTAAAATATGGGATTCATGTAGAAAGAGGCAGAGAAAAATTTTTCCTGAAATTGACCCAAATATATATGGAAATTTAGTGTATGATAAAGGTGGCATTTCAAATTAGTTAGGAAAAAATGTTATTATTAATAACTATTTTTAGAACAATTCAGCAGCTATGTGGAAAAAAGTAAAATAAAATCTGTAACTCACCCCTTATATCAAAATAGATTCTAGATAGGTCAGCAATTTAAATATAAAAAATGAAAGTAATAGAAAGAAATATGGATGAATATTTTTACAGTACTGGGAGATGTTTTTCTAGGATGAAAAAAAATTCTGACGGCATTAAAAAACTACTGACTATAATTAAAAGCAAATGGGGGGAAAGTTAGAAGCAAATGTTTGGTGGAAAAATCATGAAGCCAACAGACAAATAGAAATATTTGCAACAAAAGTGAAAGTCTAAGGCCTAATTTCTATAAAATACAAAAAGCTCTTAAAAATCAGTAAGAAAGGAGTTGACCTTTCAATAGAAAAATGCACTAAGGGCATACAAATGACTAATAAATATAGGGAAAATATTTAATTTCTTTATAATTCAATAAATATAAATTTTAAACAAAATTAAATATCAACATAAGTTATCAGATCAGCTAAGACTTCATTTATAACAATCAGCATTGAGAAGGTGGGAGAAACTCTTTGATTCACTGCTAGTGGGGGTAATTTGATCATATATTTTCAATTAGAAATGTACCTTCCCCTTTACCCAGCAATTGTATTTCTACAGACTTGGAGAAAAATACAAGAGTATGTATAAAGATGTTCATTGCAACATTGATCTTAAGAACAAAATACTGGAAACAGTCTAAATGCCTGTTAATAAGGCACTGGTTAAATAAATTCCATGCTGTAGAATACTATACAGTCATTAATAAAACCAAGGGTAGATGTATACATTGCCTTTACTGACACAGAAAATGCCCCAGATTTATTTTTAGTGGAAAAAACAAAATGACAGAAGAGAACGTTGAATATGAGTCCATTTAAGCATTTCAATATCAATATAAACATGTATTATAATATTGCATACAAATATGCAATATAAATATGCTCCATTTATGTATTCATATGTACATAAAATACATACATATTAAAATACATGAATGAGGCACATTATGCCTATATCTATAAGTAGCAGTAGTACTAGTAGTAGTGGTGTGTGTGTGGCGGTAGTATTTGTATACACCTCAAGAGTGTCTGTGTAGTATCCCCAACTCCTAACCTCTGGGGAGTGGGGTGGTGGGTGGGAAGCAAGGCACTCAGAAAGGAACTCAAGAACCTTTACGTTTTACTCTTATATTACACATTCCTGTGCTGTTAGAATATTTTTATAATGAATGTATATTATTTTTATAATTTTAAAAACTCAAAGAAATTCATTTTTTTAATCCTGCTGTGGCTCCTTTTGGAGAAAAAAATAAAACCCGAACTCCTTAGCCCACCAAAGGCTGCCATGATTTGTTTCTTATCCGCCCATCCCTTTCAGCCTATAATCTCCTATAATCAGAACTGCCTTGCCCTTCCTCTTTTGCTCCCCTCACCCCCTTGGGGATAATTTGCCTGTCCGCTCTCAGATCCACTCCCCGCCCTTCTCCCTTTGCTCTGTCACAGGAAACTACATTTCCCAAGCTCCCTTGCCCTTCAGCTTCCGGTTGAGTTGGCCAGCAGGAGTCCTGGCAGGAGCTGGGAAGAAGCCAGGGTATCTCTCCCTCTCTCTCTCGGCTCAGATCATCATCTGACTGTATCGCCAGCTGCCGTGGGACATGGTCTTCCATGGACCTAGCATCTGTAGGCAGGTCTACTCTGGTTGCTGCTCCCACAAGGTGGTACCAGATCCCAGGCTCTGATAACATCACTCTTTGTCCCTCCAGCCCGATTGGAGGTAGCAGCTTCCTGCTGTTGATAAACTTAGAGCTGTCTCACCACCTCTGTTGGACTTCTTAGCTCTTCCATTGGCCATGGAACCAATTTTCTGCATTAAATTTTCTCCTCTTGAGATACCTCAGGTGCTGTGTGTTTTCTGGACTGAGAACGATGCCCTATTCCCTCTTCCCACAGTAATAAAAAACTAACACAGTCTGTTGTACCTAACTGCAATAAGCACAGTAAGTACTCCAGTACCTCTGGGCTTTTGTTCAAGTCTTTCCCTCAGCCTGGAATGTCATTCTTTCCCTTGTCTGTCAAAACCTTACTCATTCCCTAAAGCTCAGCTCAAAGCCCGTCTTCTCCAAGAATCCTCCTCTACGTCTCACACATATTCACCCCCTGCCTGCTTTCCAGCCACATGTAGAGAGCAAATGGATTATCCCAATGCACTTTGTGTCAAGTATTGAATAAAATACTCTAGTGACAGGTGACATCTTAGGCCAATCAGGTAACACCTTACTGGCCATTGGGTTATCATTTTTTTCTGTTTTAAAAGCTGAGACGTAGTCACCTCATCATAGAGCCTTCCCTAACCACCCTATAAATTAATACATCCTTTTCTGGGGAATCATAATTACCAGTAAATTCCAGAGTCCTTTGTTTGGTTTTATTTTTTCAATGAGCTCACTTTTGCATTTAGGTGCCTTTTAATACCTGTTTTCTCTTCAGTTTGGTAATAAATGGCTCCACATTCTTGTTCCAGTTCAATGAAAGTTCTTTTTAAAGGCAGTGCCGGCCGAAGTGTAGTCACGTGTATACTGTCCCAGCGTGTAGATGCATTTGCAGAAGCCGACCCCCAGGGGTCAGAATGAACAAACTAGATGTGGACTCAGGGGTTTGATCATTAGCTCAAGAACCCTCAGCTGTTTCTCTGGAGAGTAATCACTTATCTGTTGTGAGAGAATTGGGGCTTTCCCCAAATAATTTCTGGCTCATCATCACCTGGTGATATAGGAGTAGGTCTGAATGACAGAGAGAAGACAATGTCAAAATCATGGTGAGTAAGCTAATGAAAATTTTGTATATTGCAGAAAAACATTGCTGATCAGGGGCTTCCCTGGTGGCGCAGTGGTTGAGAGTCCAATTACTGATGTGGGGGACGCGGGTTCGAGCCCCGGTCCGGGAGGACCCTGCATGCCGCGGAGCGACTGGGCCCATGGGCTGTTGGCTGCTGGGCCTGTGCGTCCAGGAGCCTGTGCTCCACGGCGGGAGAGGCCATGGCAGTGAGGGCCCGTGTATCGCAAAAAAAGCAAAACAAAAACAAAAAACATTCCTGATCTGACAATTTTGATGACTATTTTAAGTCTTCCCTAATCCTTTAGCAAAGAAGAATGTTCCTTTCTGCTTTGCCAACTTAGACCAAATAGGCCCTCTATTCACACCGACAGAATTCTTCCTCCTTGTTACAAAACCACAATATGTATATTTTCAGGGGAAAAGTTTCATTATATAAATTTAAATTATAATTGATAAACACTCTGCAGAAAACCATTTTCACAGATGCACATTTTTATCTGACCTCAGTTTATAGAGTGTAGCAAAGGCAAACAGTTGAGAAATGCTTAATGTTTAAAGTATTTATGGCATTAAAATTTCAGATTAACACTTAATCCCTCAGTGGATATTCCTATCAGGAGAGTTGCTTCTTTAGATTAGAGTGGAAAATTACTCCCTTAGGAGGGAACAAAAGTCCCAGAGTTCCCTGTGTCCCCGTCGACTTCACTTTTGCCCACAGAAGGACAAAGAACTGCAAAGGGCCCTATGCATGGAGAACAGCCAGGTTCGCGGCACCAACGTTAACCCAACTTGCATCCGAGTTCCAGCCACCCCACTACCATCCTTGGATATTATCAGCATTGCAAAACCCTCTAATCATCTATCCCTTTCCCCACTCTCCTCCTCAAGCCCAAGTTCCCACTATTCGCCTCCTTCTTAAGACCTACTGTTGGCTGTCATTCCGTGTTTGATGGTAAACAAACACTTTTATTATTCAAAGATATTCCCCACACTCTAGGTCCTCTGCTATCCTTGCAGAGAATGAAACTCCGCTGTCCACTCTCGCAGAGGCTCCCACTTTTCTGCAGTCATCTGGGGTAGAAGCTGTGCTGTATTTTCAAGGTCCACTTGTGTGCAGAATCCTACCATTTCCACTTCCAAATTTTAATACTGCCTTTAGTCTCTCATTGTCATTCTTGACTCTGACCTCACTACACATTCACCTCAAACTCAGTCACTTGTGTCACCACTTCTTTCTGGAGCACTTTGCAGAAGACCATACATAAACCACCTTAGTCTCCTAATACCTTGAGCTCTCAAGACCACACCTTGAGTTTAATTATTCCCTAGAATTTCTGTTGTTTAAGCCACCCAGTCTGTGCTATTTTGTTATGGTAGCCCAAGCAGACTGAGACAACACCCAGTATTAACCTGGGCTCTATATTTGAACTTTTATACTCTACTCTGAAACAATGGGTTTTCTTATGCAAAATTCAGATACATAGGTTTAAGGCCAAAACATGAAGTCAGATGACACTTGACTCTGTTATCCTCTGTCTCCTCCTCTGTAAAACAGGTATGATAGTTCCTTCTCTGCCAGCTTCACACCATTGGTGTGGCAATCACACGAACACACTCAGCAAACCTGGACGCACCAGGAAATGCAAGCATCACACAGTCCGGCCCCCGGCAACCTCTTGAGCTCAGAAGGGAGCTGCACGTTATGAATGTTAGCTCCTAGTTTCCTTTTTTACCCAGAACAAGCAGTTATTATAAATCTTAGTTTAAATAATTAAATGGGAAAGTGTCCAGAGGCAGCAGGAAAACTTCAGGCAGTCTATACCAGGGAAGTCTCAAGACAGTCCAGGAGGGAACCTTGGAAAACCTGAGCCAGAGAAAGGAAGAGTAAAACAAATTTCAGGTTAAAGAAGAAAAAGAGTCAAGATGCTAAGAGAACTCTGGCTTCTTTTCCCAAGGCAACAGTCTGTCACACAAGCAAAGGCCCTTCCAAGGGGAAGAGGGAGAGCATCTTCTCTGGCTGTCGGGGTTGGTGAGGGTGTAATCAGGAAGAACAAATCTGACTCCATACTGGATCTGTTTCTTTTTCTTTAACTTTTGTATTCTATTGCTTTTGCTGCAAGTTATTCACTAAAGGGATGGTGCCTATAGCTTCAAGTATACACAGTGGCGCATCTCCAGGAACCCCATCTCCCATGCCTGCGTGTTAAGCTAAAATACCTTTGTTTAGCACAGGGGAAACATCCTGACCAGGCCCACCTGTGAAAGGCTGCAGGAAAGAAAAAATTAACACAGCCCCTACAGAGTCTGGCCGGAACCCAAAAATATTTACGACCACTTATTGCCTTTTTACTTTACGTCCTCACCTCCTCCTCTTTGTTCTAGAAAAGAAACTAGCGTCCAAACTTGGGTAAAATGGTTTTTTGGGACACTAGTCCACCATCTTCTCAGTGTGCTGGCTTTCCAAATAAAGTCGCTATTCCTTGCCTCAACAGCTCATCTCTCGATTTATCGGCCTGTCGTGAGGCCAGCGCTCAATCTTGGACTCGGTAACAAGGGGAGGGAAGTGTGTACTTGAGGCCTAAGAGAAGACAGATCACTGGCGCGGAGCGTGAGTAAAAATGAAAGCAACAATGAGAGGAAGAAAGCGAACGGCCTGAACTTGGACTAAAGTAAATTCGGTCAAACATGATTAAATACACACAATGCCTAGAGCAAAAGCAGGAGCTCAAGTTCACACATCAGCCAAACCACAGTCTCTCACCAGAGCAGCCAAGACACAAAAGTGGTCGGGCGGAGCACCTGCCCAGCAGGGCGGGATGAAGGGATGCCGCACCAGAGGGCCTGGCAGCATCACGCACTCGGTAAGGCCACCTCCAAATCACTGCAGACGCAAAACCAAAAAGTGCACGAGACAAACAACTCCAGGTCAGCACACGCGTGCTGCACTCCCAGCTCTACCACTTCCAAATCCGGACTCGGCGATAATTTACTACACATTTCAGGACCCCGGTTTTCTCCTCTATAAAATGCGTTGATAAAAGTGGCTTCACTGGCCTTCCAGGATTGTTGTGAGAATCAGAAAGTTAGAAGAGGAAGCATTTCGTAAATGGGAAGGAATCACACACGAGTGGGGTTGGATATAGGTATTTCCGCAGAGCCGCATCCCTGGGACTTGCGCACACGCGAGCTTACGTACAAGCTCTCTGGGGGCCTCAGCAATGTTCATTCTGAGGACTGCCACTTGCTTTCGGGCAAGCTGGAGCTGTGGCACAGCAGCAACTGTGGAGGCTGCAGTAATGCTGCCCGGGGCTCTCTTTTCTCTCCCTCCTCTCTTTCTTCAGAGGCCTGCCCAGCAACAGCGAACTACAAGCCCTCCAGACTCCCGCACTCCCCACCCACTTCCCCCTGCTTGGATTCCTCATCTCCCCACTTTCCCATCAAGGGCATTACTCACGAGGACCAGGCCTGCTGCCGGGTCCACTGCACCCTCCACTTGCCTCTACCTTTGATGCAACAAATGATGCCCCTTTCTCCTGCCAGTGTGGGAATCGTGTTTGCCTTGGCCAGGAGGGTGCAGGGAGAGCAGTGGGGATTTCCTGTGATGGGCTACACCGGCACCCCAGGCCCAGAGGGAATGTTGGGGGCCCTCTTGGAGCTCCCTTAGGGGCACTGAGGCAGCTGGGGGGTTATGGAGGGTCTCAGAGGAGGCTGTGGTCCCGGCTTCATTCCCTCTCCATGCACTCAGGCTGCAGCCCCCCGGCACCGCACTGCCACCCGGCCCAACCCTGGAAGGGCCTTCCCCAGGCCCTTGCCTCCATGGGCCCCAATGCACTGGCCCATCCCCCCTGCTGTCTCCACCTTTTCCTGGTTTCCTGCTCTCCATCTTTTCAACCCAAATTGGAACCGAGGACTCTGACAAATTCAGTCACACAGAGCTCACTGTGTTTTCTTTCCTTTTCCCCTTTGTCAGAAAAACAACAACAAAACCTCTGTGCCCACCATCCAGTTTGGCGGTACGTTGTTTAGCAAGGTTTACTCACCAAAAGGTTTGCTCCCAACTCCTTGTTGTTTGAACCACCAACTCCAGGGACAGAGATGAGTTTCGATCCATTGGCGAGATGTTGAAGCACTTGAGAGGGGAAGGGGGCTTGGAGGTCCGTGATAATAGAATGAACTTTTATTGTACTTCACAGTTTACAATGTCCTTTCGTGACTACATTATTTTGTTGGAGCCTCACAACAGCTACATAAGGGAGATTGTTCAGATTAGAAATGTGGACCTCACAAAGGTCACATAACTTGCCCATCAAACATCTGAGCTGATTAGAGATGGTCCTGGAGCCTAAGTCCTCTGCTTCTGACTACTTGCCCTCCACGAGTACTGGAACCGAGGATGGCTCTGGGGTAAAGGCTCTCCCGCCCCAGGAGAGGCTGCCCGTAGCCGCAGAGCCGGGTGAGCAGTAACAGGGACCGAAACAGTGAGAATGGAGTTCCACGAACGCCCCCGATGAAGGCCTGCTTGGTCAGAGGTCCCTGCTGCTCCTGGAGCTGCCTTTCTCCCAAATGTACAGGAGACTGCTTCTTGCTGCCTGTGGAATGGCAGCCTGTAGGAGACTTCCTTGGACGTGAGTGAGGAGAAACTCCAACTCCGTGCCCCTCAATGTGGGCCTCACTAGAACCACCTGGAAGCCTTGTTAGACTTACTGATTGTCTGGTCCCCAGGTGATTTAAATCTCCCCAGGTCATTGTGCTGCACAGGGATGATGTAGAATCGCTGCTCCAGGTGATAAGAATGAGTGAGGCTGATAAGTGGGATGATGAGAAGGGTGGCTCACAGAAGAGGGGTACCCCAAAATTGAACCAGTGTGCTGTCACCTCTCCACTCTTTCCCCAAACCATTCCCTTTTAACTTGAATTTCTGAGTCCTGCAGTGCTGGTTTGTTCAAGGCTCTAACTTTCTGCCAAATCCCAATGCCCAGCCAGGAGTCTCAGTGCCCAAGAAGTGTCCCCCATCTATTCTAAAGACAATTCCAAAGTGTCACTCCATGATGGAAAGGAGTGCCAAGGAGAAGGGTGACTGGCTGGCCAAGGACCCGCAGCATAAGACGAGGAACTGTCTGCACAGAGATACCAGCTACCACTCAGCACTTTCAGTGGAGACTGAGGGGCCTCGCAGAGTCACTTACACTCACTAGCTTGCCTTTCAGGCATTTATCGAACAAACTGTCTGAACCAAGCTTCTCCCAGACACCCACTGCTTACTGCCTCCCTGGAGCTAAAGCAAGTAGCACTATATATACAATATATAATATATATATATATATTATATATATATTAATATATATATATAGCACTATATATATATATATATATATATATATATATATATATATATATATAGCACCAGAGTCAGAAGCACCCCCAGAACCTAGGACGCAGCTTAATCATAAGTCCCACCACCTCAGAGAGCCCCGTGCCGAGACCAGGTCACAGGAGCAGGGAGGCTAGATGGGGTCTTATTTAATGTGGGAACAGAGGGTTCTCTATGCGGCACAGGCAATACAAAGGGAGAGGGTAGGTGCTCCTATCACCTGTTTCAATTATCCTAACAATAACCTGTGAGATAATAACTATGATCTCTGTTTTACGTCTCGACAGAAGCCCAAGAAAGACACATCTCTAGAACCTAGGAGTCACTAAAAGCAAAAGCGTTCGTACACAGGCCTCAGGTTCAGGGGAAGGTGGGCATTGACTGCTCGTCAATAGCAAATCTGTGCAGCGAAGTAGGCGCTATAGAAATTCGCCAACCCCTGGTGCTAACTCAACCCAAGGGAGAATATTATTCCATAAAAAGAATGAAGTACTGAGTCATGTTACAACATGATGACCCTTGTAAACATTATGCTAAGGGAAAAAAGCCAGTCCGAACGGACCACATATTGTAGGACGCCATCTATATGAAATGTCTGCAATAGGCAAGTCCGTGGAGACAGAAGGTAGATTCATGGGGGCTATGGCTGGGGCCAGGGGTGGGGTGGGGAGGAATGCTGTGTGAATGCTAATAGGTATGGGGCTCTTTTTGGGGGTGAGAAAAACGTTCTGGAATTAGATAGTGGTGATGGTTGCACAACCTAGTACATTTATTAAGAGCCGCTGAATTGTACACTTTTCATGGTATGTGAGTTATATCTAAAAAAACAAAAAAGAATCCAAGGGTGATGGGCTTCAAAATCTGAAAGGTGCCTAGGGTTCCCTGAGGCTTTCAGGGGAGCCTGAGAATCCCCTGTACAAGGTCTCTCAGCTAACAAGTGGCAAAGGCAAAGCGTAAGCCAAAGTTTGTCTGACTTAGCCTGCTTTTCTTCTGTCCAAGGTCAAGTTCAGTCAGTCCCCTAACTCAGTAGCAATGCTCCTTAGCTCAGGCCAGCTGCTCTCCTCCTAACATCTCACGCAGGCCCTCTGCCCCAAGGAGTTGGTGTCCGGGTTAGGACGCCGCAGGAGTAAAAGAGGACGGGCACCTTGGGCCTGAGCCACCCTTTGGGAGGTTGGGGGAGCCCAGTGGTGCTGCTATGGACCAGGGTTCAGGGGAGCTCAGAGCCACAGAGGGAACAAGGTCTTTGCATGATCCCAATACCTTTCCTTTGCAGCTCTGGTTACAACATGAATTATTATTATTATTTTTTGTGTGTGTGTGGTACGCGCGCCTCTCACTGCTGCGGCCTCTCCCGCTGCGGAGCCCAGGCTCCGGACGCGCAGGCTCAGCAGCCATGTCTCACGGGCCCAGCCGCCCCACGGCACGTGGGATCTTCCCTGACCGGGGCACGAACCCGTGTCCCCCGCATCGGCAGGCGGACTCCCAACCACTGCGCCACCAGGGAAGCCCTGAATTATTATTTTTAACTAAAACATATTAATGGAATATTTTAGTCTTATAATAATTTAAAAATTACCCCATATCTCTACATTTTACAATTAATATACATATTAATTTAAATAGATATTCATCTTTTGTTGCAATAATTCTTTTCTTTAGTAATAATTGTAATATTATCATGTTTAGCATTTTTCTGCAATAATATAAACATTAGCAATGAGATAAAATACTTTATCCTTGCTGCTGCTGAATAGTGTAGCAACTGATGTTGACAATCACACAATGATTCCACTTGTCCACTTAAAAGGTTAAAATTACAGTTGCAGGGATTCCCTGGTGGCGCGGTGGTTGAGAGTCCGCCTGCCGATGCAGGGGACGCGGGTTCATGCCCCGGTCTGGGAAGATCCCACATGCCGCGGAGCGGCTGGGCCCGTGAGCCATGGCCGCTGAGCCTGCACCTCAGGAGCCTGTGCTCCGCAACGGGAGAGGCCACAACGGTGAGAGGCCCGTGTACCGCAAGAAAAAAAAAAAAAAAATTACAGTTTCATCTGTATCTTTAATGATTGCCTATGCTAAATAATGTATATCTGTTATTGGATAATATAACTTTCCTTTTCTGTTGTGATACATATTTTAAGCTTTTTTCAACTGTTGAGAGTTTATTAAATCTTTCATATTCGTTGTGTAGCTCAAAGTCTTAGAGATGGTAATTTACATGGTAATTAGAGAAATAAAAATAGATTATCTATAAGGAAATGATAATGTTCTATTTTAAAATAGCCCATATTTATTCTGTAGTCCAGAAAGTATGAGGAGCAATTCTAGAGCCAGAAGGTAATTGTATGTTTCATGGGACTATTTTCAACAACATGAAATTATTTATTTGTCCTTTACCTGTTTGTGATCATTCTCCCTCTAGATTGTAAGCTCCACGAGGACGGGGACTGTACCTGTCTTCCTCACCACCGTGTTGCACTGAGCATGCAGGACAGCACTCAAGCAACCTGAGGCAGAGGGAGAGAGATGAAGAGCTGAAGCATCAGGGAGAGCTGGATTTGTCCTTGTCTACTCAAAGCTCTCCACCTCATTCAGCTGCACAGGAGGAAACGGCTCCACTGAGGCATAGCGTCCCCTCTTTTTACCTCAGACGCAGTGAGCAGACCTTGAGAAGAAATAGGACTTTTGGATATTAAAGGGATGAGGCACAAGATCTGCTAAAGAGAATCTGATAATGAAAGTTGGGTGTGGATACAAGAGGAGTCCTGGGCCACCGGAAACAGGAATGATCAGAGCCAAGTCCAAGGCTATTGACATGCTCTCTCCTATTTGCTTGATTAAGGGATTCATGGTGGCTAATTGCAGGCCCCATCCCACAGACAGAGATGGCAACCAGAGAGCTAACTCTTCCAGTCTAAGTGGTGATAGCTCTGTCTCCCGATCTTCCAAATACATTCAAGCATTCCATGAAGTGATATCAAAGGCACACATTTGATTCTCCACATTCAGGATAGCAAACTTGGCAAAGTGCCCACCCTCTGCTAGAGACTTAACATGTATCCCCTTGTCTGCCTCTCACCATAATCACAGGATGTAGCTCTTACGATTCCCAGTTTACAGACAAGGAGTCTGTTGAGTATGTGGGGAGTATGGATTAGTACTCAGGCAGCCTGGTGTCAAAGCTTTGCAGGCTTAACCACCACATCTTACTGCTTCCTGCTACCGTCGCCTTCTTAGTAGAACTCCACGGAGTTCCCTTGACAAGGATAATGGCCCAGCACCCCTGTGCTCTGACCTCAGCTGTGACTTGTCTACAAAGCTGGCCCTGCACTTATTGGCAAGGGAGGTTCTAGTTCACAAAAGTTAGTAGATTAAAAAATAAAGTAGTTGTCAACAACTGCCTACGTGACATTTTATTTTGAATTTCCATTGCATTGGAAACCAGTCCTGCTGTTCCCATTTTCTGAAAACGAGAAAAGCCACAAAGTGTCAGTGACAAAGCGGTCGCCAGGTCCTCTCTGTGATTTGGGCTCCTCCTGCTGTAAGAAAAGTTAAGTCATTGAGGATAAAGCCTTAGGAAAGAGTTCTCACATTCCAAAAATCTATCAGTGCATCGATGCATCTATCATTGCATCACTTCTATCAGAGCATCCCTTACTTCTCCTTTCCCAAAACAGGACTTTTATTCACATCTACTTTGTTCTCCTTCAAAGAGAAACTGCATTTGAATAAAAGCAACAGTACCACCTGCAGTGCTTCGGCACGTGCACATGAAGTTATTTCTGAAACTGAGGACTGCGGGCTTGGGGCAAGGGAAGCATCTCCCTGCAAAGTTTCACTTGGGATGGTCTGAATTTCAACCTGAGCCACTGCCTGTGACTCCTGTCTACCTTCAGTGCCGGCTCTGCAGAAAGGCTGCCCAGCGATGCCAGACTCTTTTCCGAGGCTGTCCCTGGAGGCGGGTGCTTGTGGAGATCCTTTATCTATTTAACAAACAGAATATGGTTCAAAGAAGGATGTAGGGCAACCTAGATACTGAAAGAAAGCAGTGGGGAGAGACTGTCTCAGCACATCTAAAGCCTGGAGGCTAGAAAACTAGAAGGATAAAGGAAGAGGTTGCTCCAGGAAGACTTCTCCAAGGTGTGGGGACCTAGCATCGGCAAGGACGGGAAATCAAAGGGACACTTTCTCCCTTCGTAAAGCTGTGAAGCTGTGGCCTTCCTAAAGATGAAGCCCACACTGACTGTTATGAGGAGGGCGGAACGCGATTAGAACTTCATCTCTTTGCCTTGAACTTGCAAATAACAGTTCCCCCTGCCTGTTCTCTGAAGCTGGCTGGCCAGGTGCTGCAGAAGAGTGCACCTTGTCTCTTGTCTGGATGGAAACAGCAGGCATAGGGTACCCTCTGAGGGAGCCCTGCCACCGAGTTGTAATGAACCAAGCCCCCAAGGCAAATGGTGTAAAGCCCAGGACTACCCTAAAGCCACTTTGCTGCCTGACTAAAGCCACGTGGCCTGAATACATTCAAAATAGATTCCTTGTGGAGAAAACCCCCTGAGATTCAACTCATGATTTTCCATGAAGGGAACGGTATCCTCAGATATCCGAAATAGGGCTTCTTAGAAGTGGAGTTGGGACCATCTGTATCTGAATCAGCTAGGGAACCTATTAAGAATTCAGAGTCCTGGGCCCCATGTCAGACTTACTAAATCAGATTTTCTGGGCGGTGGCACCTGGGAATTTGCATTTTGCAGATTTAGGGGATTCTGAGAAATGGTAGGGTTTGGGAATCATTGGACTTGAGAATTAAAGACAAACTCTTAGAAAAATTTGGCCCAGGTGAGACTACAAACATTTTCAGAACAGTATTTTTTTAAGCCCCCTCCTGTTACTATGTGAACAGGAGCTGCAGATTCAGTAGAGGACAAAGGATCTGTACACAGAAAGGTGGCATCCGATTCACTTAAATGTCTGTCTTGCTAACAGTGCAGTCTGCTGCTAAACGGTAGTTTGCCCTGAACAAAAGGAGCAGAGACGACGGTGCTGCAGGTGAATCTGACTTGTGCTTGCAATTGCCATGGAAACGGCAGCCATTATCGCTAGCTAGGATGCCCTCCCAGGCAATCCCGCTGTTCTATTTTAAAAGCTACTGCTTCTGCTTGCTTCAGATTGGAAATCCTGCCTTCTTGGGGCATGGTGCTGAGGGTTTATAAACGTGTATCCAAAAAAGAAGTAAATAGGGAATTGTGCTTTCCTGTCTCTCTGTTTTCTTCTCTTACGCATCTTCCAAAATCATCTCAGCATAATCCAAACAGGATGGAAATTCTTCTCATCTCTTGGCACAAATCTCATCTTGCCTCTGGCTTGTAGGGGAATAGGAGAGGGTGCGTTTAGGGTTGAAATAATTCATTTGCCTTTCTCCTTTCCCTTCTTAATCGGTAGGCCTAATTATAAATGCATCTGCACCAGGATTTTAATTAAGTTGAAATTTTAAAACATTGTTTATTTTTACACTGAGTGAAGGAGAAATTTTAAAAGGATGAATATGAGGGGAAACAATGCCACACTAGAAACCAGATGTTAATGTTGGGCATGCCATGCACAGTCAGCGCTGTATCTTACATTATGAATTGAACATTTTATCTTTGCCTAAAAATGGTAAAATGACAGCAGCTACAAGCATATGGGTTTATCATATGTTATCACACAGGAAACAAGGCTCCAGTGGCTATGTCCTCACCAAGGGAACTCTCCTCATTCCAGAATCAGGCCTTCCCCCTTCCAGGCTCCGAAACCCAAATGCTCCTGGAGTACATTCATCTCCTCAGGGGCAGACTCACATCCATGAATCCCCCCAAACGGAATGTCAGATCGTTCACTGACAATGAGATGTACCTCTCACAGGGACAGGAACACATATATTGTATAACCAGTCCTTTCTTCCCCGGTTGGTCAACACAGGGGAAGCCAAATAATATAGTGGTCAAAATGCTGTTTTGTTCATTTACAATCAGAAAAAATAAATAACGTTATAAGGAATAGGATACTAAAACCCCTCATAACAGACTCATTTCTGTAAGCAGAACCAGAGAGGAAGTCAGATAATAATCAGAGATCGCCTAGAGAGCAGGAAATCAGAACAAAGAGTTCTTCAGCGCTTAAAAGCATTAGGCTGACATAGCCTGATGCTTCCACCTACAAGATGTGATTGGTCCGGCCAGTGGGAGGGGATTATTCCCTCTGCCCTGGACAATGTTTTGGAGGCCCTTGCTAACTGTTCCTGGTCACTCAATTTCCTATGCTCCCAAGCTGATCACCATGTTCCTGATTTTCATATTATTTCTTTGATTCAGCTTAACATCAGTCAGGTTACTGTCTCTGTGGACTGGGCCTGGGGGTGGGGGAGGCATTGTCTTTTGAAAGGCTTTGCATATTCCAGGTTCTGTATTCTGTGCTGTGTTGATCTTCTAGTTTAACTCTGTGCCAGCTACCTTATTTCAATTTCTTAAGAGCAACCTCTCTGACACTCCCAATAGGTGGGCAACATATCCGAGTACACTTACATTTCTTCAGATTTTCAAGCTAGCCCAGCTTGTATTTGAGAAGACAGTAATAAATTCACAACCCCTCTCTTCCTTGGCGTGGTTCTGATCGTGAGCTGGGCTGAGCCACTTTCAAACGTCATTACAGGGGTATCGTCGGTTGCTTTAGAGTTGCCAGCCTCCTTCTTGTCCTTGTCTGTCTTCTCCCCTGGTTACCATGTGTCCATCACCAGTCACCCATTAGGTGAATGCTTGTATCCTAGACTGAGAGGAAGGGCTAGGGGCAGCTGGGGGGTTAGGAGGGTAAAGCAGAGGCTGAGCAGGGACATGCAGATGGGGACATAGGTCCACCGGGCCACTCTTTGGAGGCACAGCACAGAGACCAGTTAGAGAATTTATCTCAATTTGTTCTATTAAAATGTTTATATTTGTTGAACTGAACATCTATTGCATGAAGGTACCTGATTTTGCACCTAACTTACTGGTATTTGGGTAAATTCTAGTAAACGGCAGGAAAGAGGGAACAAGCACTTAATATAACCCCTAGAGGCCGGTTGCCCTCTTTAGGTTACTAGGGTAAAGGAGCTGGGGACTCGAGTTCTGAAAGCTTTAGCCTGGAATGAAACTACCATCCGGAAAGGAAGGATCAGGGCAGGGCAACAAAACAGAATGTAAAAAAACCCCAAAAAACAAAAAAACAGATAAACAGGACCACGCAGCCTGTTACCGACCCTCCCTAACCTGTCCCCTACAAGGGTCCTTCTGCTGCCCCCTGCCATTGCAGCCAGTAGAAGACCCAGCTCCGTTTGGGACAGGCCGTGGGTGGGGCTGCTTTATAGGATCTCATTTGGGGGGTGGGGAGGGGGCGGAGTTCTCCTGGGTCTAGAGCATGCGTGTTGCTCACAGGCTCCAGACGGAAGTGCGCCGTGCAGGTCTCTGCGCAGGGCGCGCCGCCCGTGTTGCATAGCAGTGTCCTAGGCAGCGCTTTTCCACACGGCCCGCGGGAGTCGAGGTGTCAGGCGCTGCGGTACTGCGTTGGGAACTCTAATCCTTGTTAGATGCAAGGCCTCTGCACGCGGACCCCTAAGGCAAGTGAAACTACACGAAGCCCAAAAGAGGTTAGGCCTTCTCACCTAGGTTCCATTTTATTTTTCCCAGGGACTCCAGTGGGCTTTGCCGGTGACAAATGCGTAGATTCCGTAAGAGATGTGTGCGGTGAGGGCATCAAGGGGTGGGAGCCTCTTTGAGAGGTCCAGGCATCACCTTCCCCTGCCCTTGGACCCTAAACTCTACTTCGAGCTTGTGGGTCTCCTGGGCTGAAGCAGAGGCCGCTAGCTCTTGGCTACCGGGGCACCGTTAGGGTTTCTGCATGGAAAGTGTGAGCTCAGCATTCAGCGTCCACCCTGGAGAGACGGCAGACTCCCGGAGTGGCCTTCGTGGGGCATTTGTGGGGCTCTGCAGCAATCTGAAGGCATGCAGAATCCCAGCCTGGGCTTCTGCCATCTCCAGAAAACTGGGGATCTCACCTGAACGAGGAGAGTCTTAGGATTCTGCTGGAAGAGACTGAGGTTGTTTAACTTCACTCGCTGTATTGAGAGTCGTGCTGGTCCAGGCTGATCCCGAAGGAGACAACAACAGGTTCCTCTATGGAGCTAGTGGGGGCTACTCTTCAGGTTCCAGAGTAACCCCGGGAAGGAAAAGATGAGATATGCCCCGGGATCTACCCAAAGTTAAAACCTAGGACTTAAGTTGAGGCAACCCAGATAAGCAAAAGGACAGGTTACCAATTTTAGGCCACAAAGATACTAGCGCCTTAAATTTGCAATGTAGAAGCAAGATAATGTTGGATAGGATTCAGGATTCCTGTAATGGATGTTAAAAAGAGTTGATTGAATAGACGTTTTCTGAACCGTTATTAAACTTCTATGTAGGAAGGAAGGAGGAGGAAAGGAAAAGTGGAGAGACTGGGAAATCTTTTCTCATTTGGAGGTACCAGAGTTTTATTTCTTTTTTAAGCAGAACCATTGGAACTACCCAAGTCTACATTGACTAATTGGTGATAGTATATATATATACACATATAAATGTGTGTGTGTGTGTATATATCTATATCTATATATGTATAGTATAAATATATATGTAATGTTTTAATTTGGAGATATAAAAAAGCTAGGCATATACCATGAAACAACATCCAAATAAAAGTGAAAGGGGGTAAGAACTCCAGAATTTAAGTTTAATTACTAAGAAAATGTCTACTTGAAAAGCTGTAGTAGTCCAATACACAGGTGAGTCCTTTTGTAAAGAAATCAGTTATGGCATTAAAACCATTCATACATCTACACACTCTAGTTCTGCAATATTTCCTATTGCAAGTAAATTCATATTCAAAATTTTAAAACTGTCTTCAGTCCAATTAAAAGAATAAAAATGGTTTAAAACTCACTAATTTAAAACAAAGCATCTATACTGGAAAATTCCATTGGTTTACAAAGACAGTCCCCAATTTAGGATTTTTTTACTTTACAATGGCGTGAAAGCAATACACATTCAGTAGGAACCATACTTTGAATTTTGAATTGTGATCTTTTCCTGGGCTAGCAATATGCAGTGCGATACTCTCTAATGATGCTGGTGAGGGCAGGAACACAGCTCCCAGTCATGAAGGTAAACAACTGATACAACCACTCTATCCAGACAATTGTTCAGTTTTTCGATTTCAGTACACTATTCAATAAATGACATGAAATGTTCAATACTTTATTATAAAATAGGCTTTGTGTTAGATGATTTTGTGCAACTGTAGGCTAATGTAAGTGCTTTGAGCATGTTCAGGCTACGCTAAGCTATGATATTTAGTTGGTTAGGGGTATTAAATGCATTTTTGACTTCTGATAGTTTCCACTTACTATGGGTTTATCAGGATGTAACCCCCTCATAAGTCCAGGAAGATCTGTACTGTATTTCCAAACTTGAACCATTTGAGCTGTCTAGCTCCACATGAACTAAATGACAGAAGCTATGGTTTCTAGAGTGGATGATGGTGTCTGTGGGTGAAACCCTTTTCATTCAGCTGCTTAGGAGGATCCATAGCCTGATGGGCAGCCCCTACCCTGCTCACCTGAGAGCAAAGACTGTGAGCCCCAGCCCTGCCTGCTCAGTGTCACCCCATGCAGAGTGTCACCTTGAAGAGTCCTTCTTACATTACGGCAGAAGAAAGCCACACTAGCTACTCAGTCTCTCCTTCTTCTGTATGAACAGACAACTTAGGATTACCAGGCATAAGAAGAAAACCAGCAACAAGAAAGTGAGACCAAGATAAGTAATTGGAAAAACAGAAATAATTCAGGAAACAAAGCAATTTTAATGAAAATCCTCAGAGAGATTAGCTATCCTTAAACCAAGGTGAAGATACTATAAATAAGGAGCAATCAAAAAACAGAATGAACCATTAGAAATGATTAATTACTAATATTTTAAAAAATGTAATAGAAGAATGGAAAAGTCAAGGACATTGCTCAAACCTTAGAACAAAAAGACAGAAATCTTAAAAGGAGATAAAAGTTGAGACAACTTTATGTTTTGTATATTTTGCCACGATAAAAAATTTAAAAAAAAGTTGAGGACTTCCCTGGTGGCGCAGTGGTTGAGAGTCCGCCTGCCGATGCAGGAGACACGGGTTCGGCCCCAGTCCAGGAAGATCCCACATGCCGCGGAGTGGCTGGGCCTGTGAGCCATGGCCGCTGAGCCTGCGTGTCCAGAGCCTGTGCTCCGCAGCGGGAGAGGCCACAGCAGTGAGAGGCCCGCACACTGCAAAAAAAAAAAAAAAAAAAAAAAAGTTGAGACGACTAATTCAGCAAGTCTAGTATTCAACAAATCAACTTTCAAGAGAGCAGAGACCATGAAGAAGACGAAATTAGCAAAGAAATAATGAAAATCTTTTAAAGCCATGTGGTCACAAATCTTCCAGTTGAAAAGATCTATTAAATACCTAATTCAAGAATTTAAAAATACTTATTCCCAAACATGTTACTATGAAATTTCAGAACACCAAGCATAAAGAGAACATCTTCAAATCTTCCAGAAAGTAAAAAGAAGTCAGCCACAAAACAAGCCAAACTAGCATCTGATTTCTTATTAGTAACAGTGGGTGCTGGAAAGCAATGGAGCTATGCTCTCAAAGGTCTTAGAGCAAATAATTTCCAATCTGTTGTGGACTGTCTTGGACTATGAATCTGTATATTTCCTGTGTGTTTCTTTAACCTCTTTACCTACTCATGTGAACCCCTAGGGTCCATTTTCTTCCACTCAGTTCTACTCAGATAGGCATGAGTCACCCACTTTGGAAGCAGCAACAAAGACTATAAAATTAAAAGGAAAAAGCCTTTGGACAGAGGACCAGACGGAAAGATACATCTGCATGCTTGAAGGGCTAGTTTTTCCACTCTAAAGCCTAGATAAAATATGGACCAGGAAAGGGAAGAAAAAGGCAAAGGGACCACTTCAGAAAGGAATGAAGAAAACTCTAAGAGAGGAATTGGCAGGATGGGGAAAGCTTTTATGACAGATGTCACTTGGTTGCCTGGAAACTGATTTGGTGCTGGGCTGTCCACACTGGCTGCAGTCTCTAGTGAGAAACTCCACCCTTTTTGTTAATAGCTGGTCATCATCCACTGAGTGTCCAGTTTGATGGGGCACTCATTCGTATGGGTGGATTATCCACTCTCTGATGGTGTACCTAAGATATTTTGTGGGATGTTGGTAACATGAATATATCAAGACAGGGTTGGACAAAACCAGTTGAAAATTGCACTGTTCTGGTTATAGTTGAATACTATACCCAGGCAAACTATCAAATGTGTTAACAAAACTGAGATACTTTGAGACATGCATATCTCAAATGTTTTATACTATTTTTAAGAAGTTTCTTGATCTCTTTTTGCAAAATGAGGGAGAGAACCAAGAAACAAGAAGTTATGGGATTCAGGAAACAGTAGATGCAATACAAAAGAGCAGTTAAGGAAAGTCCTGGTATTTCCAGAACGATAGCTGTAGAGCAGGTCTAGGAAAAAAGCAATTCCTATAGAAGTAGGAGGATGGAGTTCTCTGGACGAAAGGGAGGTCTTTGCGAGGGTGATCTTGATGGAAAAGATGGTGTATGGACAGAATGTTTGTGTCCTCCAAAATTCATATGTTGAAATCCTACCCCTCAGCATGATGGTATTAAGAGTTGGAGTCTTGGGGAGGTTATTAGGATTAGATAAGGTCATGAGGGTAGAGAATGGGATTAGTGCCCTTATAAGAGTCATGAGAGCTTGCTTCCTCTCTCTCTGCTCTCTACCATTAAGGATAAAATAAGAAGTTGCAATCTGCAACCTGGAAGAGGGCCCTCACCAGAACCCAATGGCACTGGCACCCTGATCTTGGACTTCCAGCCTCCAGAACTGTGAGAAATAAGTTTTTGTTGTTTAAGCCACCCAGTGTGTGATATGCTGTTACAACAACCTGGTCTAAGACAGATGGTATGATGGAATAGAATTTGTCAAAGCCAGTGCTTTGAGAAAAAAACAGAGAGAGAAAGAGAGAGAGAGAGAGAGAGGCATTTAGAAACTTAAAAATAAAACTCCACAAGAAAAATATATCTAAATATGTGGCAAACTCAAGTACATAATGGTTTTTAAGAAATTTCTAAATTATAAGAAAAGAGAACTCCATTTGACTTTCTTACAAATTTCTAAACTGTAAGAAAAGAAATCCTCCTACCGGTGCTGAGTTTATATCATTTGGCTCAGTAAAGAAGTGAAAATATTTCAAGCACATAACTTGGGCCAGCATTTGCACACGCCTAATAACACAAAAGTTGCTTTTTTGGCTTGCAAGAAGACTTGACTGTGGTAGCAGAACAGAATACAAATTGGTAAACTTGATAATGTAGAAGGTAAAAATGACAAAAGGAGGGCCATGGCAGGAGGAGGAAAGCTAGAGAAAAGGATGGGGAACGATTTTCTTTTTATAAAGCTGGGAGTCAATAGATAATGCTGAAAGTTGATGACACAAGAAACAGGTTGAAGTAAATTATTTACAGTCACAAAGATAACCAATAGAAGAACGGGGGGTGGGGGGGAAACAAGATAGACATCTAGCATTGGAAGGAGTGGAGAAGAGTGTCAAATATGAGAACTAATACAAATATTTTTTAATATTGACTGTCTTAGTTCAGGCTGTCATGACAGAATATCATACAATGGCATTGGGAGGTTTAAACAACAGAAATTATTTCTCACATTTCTGGAGGTTGGGAAATCCAAGAACAAGATGCCAGCAGATCTAGTATCCGCTGAGAGTACTCTTTGTGGTTTATTGGGGACTGTATCCTCATGGGAGAGGGGGAGGGGAAAGGGAGGCGGCCCCAGGGGGAGAGAGAGAGGAAGGGGGAGAGGGAGAGAAAGTTCTTTCCTCCTGTGTCTCTTCTTATAAGGGCACTAAGCCCATCTTAACAGCCCCACCCTCATGACCTAATTAGCCCCCAAGTGCTCTACCTCCAAATACCATCACACTGGGGATTACGGTTTCAATATATGAATTTTGAGGGGACACAAACATTCATTCCATAGCATCAACTGTGGAAAGTGAACCTGAGGCTGGAGAGAGGTGGGGAGACTATTGTTTATTGTTGTATACTCCTCTATGCTCTTTGATTTATTTTGAGCAAATAGTTCTTTGATTAAAACATTTTAGATGCATTTCAGGAATCACCTCCTCTGTGAAGCCTTCTCTGACCTCCCTCTACTAGCAGAGGTGGGCATTCATTATGCCCTGGTTGTACTTATACCAGATGTTATGGCCTTAATTGTACCCCCTCAAAATGGATATGGGGGCTCTAACCCCCATGTGACTGTATTTGGAACTAGGGCCTTTAAGGAAGTAATGAAGATTAAATGAAAAACAACAAGGTCCTACTGTATAGCACAGGGAACTATATTCAATATCCTGTAATAAACCATAATGGAAAAGTATATGAAAAAGAATATGTATGTGTGTGTGTATATATATATATATTTATATATATATATATGACAATCACTTTGCTGTGCAGCAGAAATTAACACATTGTAAATCAACTATACTTCAATAAAATAAATTTTTTTAAAAAAGGTTAAATGAAGTCTTAAGGGTAGAGTCCTGATCCAATAAAAACTGGTGTCCTAGTAAGAAAAGGAAGAGACACCAGGGCTTTCTGCCAAGTGAGGACACAGCAAAAAGGCAGCTGTACCAAAGCCAGGAAGAGAACTCTCACCAGAACTTGACCATCTGACCATGTTGGTACCCTGATCTCAACTTCCAGCCTCCAGAACTGTGAGAAAACAAATTTCTGTTGTTTAAGCCACCCAGTCTATGATATTTTGTTGTAACAGCCTGAGCTAATACACCAGATTCTACTGCCATGATTTGATACATCTGTCTCCTCTTCTGGATTATAGACTCCTGAGAGCTAAGCCCCATATTAATATAACTGCCATATATTGAGGACTTAGTATGTGCCAATCACTGTATGAGGTACTCACACACTATCTCATTTAAACCTTACAACTTCATAACATCAAAACTATTATCCTCATTTTACAGATAAAGAAACTAAGACTTGAAGAAATTATGTGGTTTGTCTAAATTCGTTAGACTCCATTTATACCTGGCTCACACCACCATACTGCCTTCTGTCTTCTGTTTCCTTGCCTCCTAGCAGTTCCTCACACATAGCTGGTTTTGCGAGGTTGTTTGTTAATTTCTTGGATAAATGTATTCCAATGTCATCAAGGGAAAAGCACTTGTTTCTCCTTACAATAATATATTCCTGAACTTAATGTTCTTGAACACTCCCACCTCCCATAATAATAAAATTAAATAAAATTTAAAATCCCCTCCTCCAGACAAATCCATCTATGTAACTTTCAGAGCTCAGTGCAAAATGAAATTACAGGGCCTCTTGTTGAAAAATTATTAAGAATTTCAAGAGCTTACAGGTTGGTGAACACATGGAGACTTGGGGAGAGTGGTGCATCATGGAAGCGCCACGCTCCTTCCCACATATATTGCCTTATGCTTCTCTTCCACCTGGCTGTTCCTCAGCTAAATCCTTTTATGATAAACTAATAAACATTGCCCATTCTGGACACCCACTTTGCTTTATTCACAGAACAGCTCACCCCAGCGATCTCTCCGCAGCAATATGTTGAGATCCTTCTTGTTCATTTTTCAGCCTCAGAGTCCTCCACTGGGTGCCTTGTCCACCCAGTCCCTGCTGATGGACATTTTCCCTGTTTCTAGTCTTCTGCTATTACAATGAATTAAAGAAAAAAAGAAAGAAAGAAATTCACAATGGCAACAGCAGAGCATTAAGTGAAGTGCAGGGCCCTTCTACGCACAGGGCCTTGTGTGAATGTACAGTCACATGCCCATGAAGCCAGTCAACCCCACCTGCAACACTTTCCTCTATCTTTCTTTTGAAATCAGTCATAAGTCTAAGTTTCTAGCCATCACATATGCAATTGTTAGTCACACAAGAGCATAGGTTCAGGTAGGTTGAGGGTAATTGTGCATCACAGACCCTTTTCTCCTTTGTTTCTCTGTTTCCTGGAAATGGTTCATTTGTCTGTCAAGAACCAACACTTAACACTAATTCAAAAAGATACATGCACCCCAATGTTCATAGCAGCATTATTTACAACAGCCAAGATATGGAAGCAATCTAAGTGTCCATCAATAGACAAATGGATAAAGAAGATGCGGCATGTATATATACACATACACACACATATACATACATACACAATGGAATATTACTCAGTCATAAAAAAAGAATGAAATTTTGCCATTTGTAACAACATAGATGGACCAGGAGGGTATTATGCTTAGTGAAATAAGTCAAACAGAGAAAGACAAATATTGTATGTTTTCACTTACATGTGGAATCTAAAAAATAAACAAAATGAATATAACGAAACAGAAACAAACTCACAGATACAAACCAGTGGTTACCAGTGGGAGAGGGATGGGAGGGCAAGATAGGGGTAGGGGATTAAGAGGTACAAACTGTTGGGTTGGCCAAAAGGTTTGTTCATTTTTGTCCATAATATGGCTCTAGTAGCACTCAGTTGTCTTTAACTTCATTCGAAACAGTTTTGTTAGATTGTACGTGACAGCTGTCATCAGCGTGCATTTAAAAAAAGACATCAGAATTGGTGGATTTTTGTGTAGGCATTTTAATGAAGATAGAAGAAAAAAGCAACATTTTCAACATATCGTGCTTTACTATTTCAAGAAAGGTAAAAACACAACTGAAACGCAAAAAAAATATTTATACACCTTTATGGAGAATGTGCTGTGACTGATCAAAAATGTGTCAAAAGTGGTTTGCGAAGTTTCGTGCTAGAGATTTCTCACTGGACGATGCTCCATGGTCATGTAGACCAGTTGAAGTTGGTAGTGATCAAATTGAGACATTAACTGAGAACAATCAATGTTATACCACAAGGGAGATAGCCGACATACTCAAAATATCCAAATTAAGAACTGAAAATCATTTGTACCAGCTTGGTTATGTTAATCACTTTGATGTTTGGGTTCCACATAAGTTAAGTGAAAAAAACCTTCTTGAGTGTATTTCCACACGCGATTCTCTACTTAAACGTAATGAAAACCTTCCATTTTTAAAACAAATTGTGAGGGGTGATGAAAAGTGGATACTGTACAAGAATGTGGAGTGGAAGAGATCGTGGGACAAATGAAATGAACCACCACTAACCACACCAAAGGCCGGTCTTCATCCAAAGAAGGTGATGTGTATATGGTGGGATTAGAAAGGAGTCCTCTGTTATGAGCTCCTTCCGGAAAACCAAACAATTAATTCCAACAAGTACTGCTCTCAGACCAACTGAATGCAGCACTCGATGAAAAGCGTCCAGAATTAGTCAACAGAGAATGAACAATCATCCATCAGGATGACGCAAGACTGCATATTTCTTTGATGACCAGGCAAAAACTGTTACAGTTTGGCTGGGAAGTTCTGATTCATCCACTGTATTCACCAGACATTGCACCTTTGGATTTCCATTATTTAGGTCTTTACAAAATTCTCTTAATGGAAAAAATTTCAATTCCCTGGAAGTCTGTAAAAGGCACCTGGAACAGTTCTTTGCTCAAAAAGATGAAAAGTTTTGGGAAGATGGAATTATGAAGTTGCCTGAAAAATGGCAGAAGACAGTGGAACAAAAGAGCGAATACGTTGTTCAATAAAGTTCTTGGTGAAAATGAAAAATGTGTCTGCTATTTTTATCTAAAAACCAAAGGCACTTTTCTGCCAACCCAACACTATGTATAAAACAAATAAGCTACAAGGATATATTGTACAGCACAGGGACTATAGCCAATATTTTATAATAACTATAGATGGAGTATAATCTATAAAAATTTGATTCACTATATTGTTTACCTGAAACTAATATAATATTGTAAATAAACTATACCACAATAAAAATAAATAAGATACAAGGATGTAATGTACAGCACAGGGAATAAAGCCAATATTTTATAATAACTTTATATGGAGTATAATCTATAAAAATATTGAATCATTATGTTGTACACCTGAAACTAATATTGTAAATCGACTATTCTTCAATTTAAAAAAAGAACAAGCACTTGAGACAGAGAATTCTCAATAGACATGCAGAGCTGCATTAGTCAACAGCAAAAAGCAGTAGTGGAATGTGATAAATTAGCAATGGGAGTTGAATGCCTATGATCCAGATTTTACTCCAGAAAGGGGAAATACATAAAACTCCATATAAATATATTACAAAATTGGAAGATATATTAATTACAGGAGATGAAAACATTTGGCCCATTGCCTCACAATCTAATTCATCTTTGAATACATTCAGTTGTTAACATCAGAGCTGCCAGCCCTGGCAGAATTATTCCATATGAGGTGCTCCATTCTCAGTCAGTGGTTTGGAGTTTTTAAACAAGGAATTGCAAATCCAGTGCTTCTAGGAGCCAGACAGGTACTTGGATAAGTGAGGTCAGCCAACTGAGGACTCGGGAAACTGGAGACCACTTCGGGGCCTCTACTGCAGCTGTTCCCCTGGTCCAGTTGACTCTTAGCAGTGTGGACTGATATGGTCTGAGCTTCTGAATTTTCAAGCAAACCCAGAAATGAGGTTTTCCCAAATTGTACATGTGTAAATGTTAGCAACTAATTTTAATAATTAAAAGAAAAATATGGTCAAATAAGAATTGTCTGGGGGCTGGAAGTGGTCATGAGCCCTTAGCTGGAGCCCTCCATGACAAAAGATTCATTTTATCCTACAGAGTTCTGAGACAACTAAGTTTGGACTAGAGTCCCATATACAAATGCATCACTCACAAGAACGCTTGAGTGGCTAGGTTGTTTGAATTAGGAAGAGCAAAGAGCCTAAGCCAGTGGTTTGCAAACTCCACCACTCCAGAGGACACTTGGCAATGTCTGGAGACATTTTTGATTGTCTCAATAGGTGGGGATGCTACTGGCATCTATCTGGTGGGTAGAGGCTAGGGACGCTGCTAAATATCCTATAATGTAGAGAACAGTTCCACAACAAGTATTCATGCAACCAAAATGACAATAGTGCTGAGGCTGAGAAATCAGCTCTCAGGCAGTGATTCACCCCCAGAATGTGGCTCTCAGGCCAAAGCTTAAAATGCAGATCCTTGGGCCCCGACCCAGGCTACTCAGTCTTATGCCCTGTAACACCCAGATATGTGCATTTTAGAAATCTTCCCAGGTGATGTTAATGCATGCCATAATGTAAGAGCCATTGAGCTGAAATAACCGATCTAAAGACTCATTTATATCTAGAGAGTTACCATGGCATGTTTAGCAAGGATGCATGTTTAATGATAACAGAGAGAACTTTTAAGCTGCAAAATACTGCACAGACAAAGCAATAGTATCCGAATAATCCACCCACAATCACAGCCTGTTCCAAAAAGATAGGAGTTATAAAGAAGAAAAACTGTCATCACATCTTTACCCTCCAAGTACAGAAGATCATTTCCGAGAGTGCTGAAGATATTTTTTAAGTTTATCAACATGAAAAACAAAACAGCTATAAAAATCACAATTTTAAAAGCAATCTGTATTCCTCAAGCATTGCAAATTGAAGCATTTGAAATTAGGATATGGGAAATTAAAGAGAATATATTATAGATATCCTTACTGCCACCTTCAATACATGTCATGGCAATGGGAAAACTAGTTTAAACTTTATAAAGCAACTTATATGTAAGTTTGTTTTGTCATTTTCCGTTAACACTAAAAATGTAGATTTTAAAAGAAACACTGCCTGGAGCCCTCGCTCACTTGTGGGGTGTATTAGAAGCATCCCCATTCCAGAAAGGTCAGTAGATACTCTTCCCTTCTTCTCTGTCCAGTTAAGTCCCTACTAGAGTGAGCTGCTATTATTCACAGAACTGCATCCCACCCCTGGAAGGTCAGGCATGTGTAGTGGTCATCATCCGTAGTGGACATAAATGGAAAATTCAGCCCAGAAGCATAAGCACAGTTAAGGGGAGATTTGTCCCTGGGCTGACGCAATAAGAATTTCAAGGCTGTAAACCCAGACGAAAGGACTGGGAGAAGTAGCTTCCTGGGTAGTAAAATCATAGCCTTGTATGCTAGTGTAAGTTTTTTCTGACTTGGGGCTTATATAAAAGGCATCTTTGCAGGCTGACAAGACCACTGAATTCTAAAAAGGCATCTAGAAGGTAAAGCCTTATATGGAGAGCCTTCCCACACTCTGGCAAACTTACCTTGTTTATAACCTTTGTGCTGTCCTTTTTCACTGCTTTTGGAGGAAACCAAAATAAAATTGGCCATACCTAAGCCAAATTGCCTATCCTCAAACCCAGATGAGCTTCTGTGGTCTGGACTAACTCAGAGTGAGGAAAAAGGTTGAGAGACATGGCTTACCCTGGGGAGTAGAGGTGTAGGGGCTCACTCCCGGAAGTAGCACTACGACTTCATGTCCACAGAGGAAGGAGAGCCATCAAAATCCTTAGGACATTACATAAAGAAAACACTCTTGAGTTTACACTTAAAAAAACCAAAATCCGGGGCTTCCCTGGTGGCGCAGTGGTTGGGAGTCCGCCTGCCGATGCAGGGGACACGGGTTCGTGCCCCGGTCCGGGAAGATCCCACATGCCGCGGAGCCACTGGGCCCATGAGCCATGGCCGCTGAGCCTGCGCATCCGGAGCCTGTGCTCCGCAACGGGAGAGGCCACAGCAGTGAGAGGCCCGCGTACTGAAAAAAAAAAAAAAAATCTCATGAAAAAACAAAATCCTTAGGATAGAAAAGACAACCCTCCAGGGCCTCCCTCCCCTCCCAGCATCACCCTAATGACATCCTTGATAATCACACAAGGCCACCCAGCCCCTTATTGGGACTCTCATACCGCCTCTCAATGCCTGTCCGTCATTCCATTCAGGGCTCTCTACCTCCCTCCCCAAAAGATAGATACTCAGGGTTCATTCTGCAGAGTTCTTTCAAGTTGAGATGAATGTGATAAAACTCACTAATGTGTGAAGAAAGCAATTTGTTACCTCTGTAGGGGTTCAGAATATATCACCCCCAAATATGCCACTTTGGCATCCTGATTATTTTGAATTAAGGTACTTGAGAGACAGCTGGTGCAAGAAGAACACTTTGACCCACCTACGTCTCCCTGAAAGAGAAGAAATCTCCCATGTGAAAGGTACCCTGTACCAGGAGGGCAGAAGGCATCCCTGGCAAGTCACCAGAGGCAGGGCATTTAGGGCCGACAAGGCCAAACAAGGCAAACTTGTTACTTCATCGTTTTACTATTTTGTCTTGTCAATTCCTCACAAATTGTTTCCTTGTCTAAAAGGTATAAAAGTTTCCTATTTTGGTCACTTCTTTGAATCTCATGTCTTTGTGGGGCTCCAGCACATATGTCCATATGTAATTAAATTTGTTTTTCTCCTGTTAATCTGTCTTTTATTACTAGGGATTCTCAGTCAAGCACCTAGAAGGGTACAGGGAAAATTATATATCCTCTCCTATACCTCCTCCCAGAGAATATTTATATCTTAGAAGCTGTTAATAACAGACAGGTGATACGTAATCCAACATAACTGATCTGTAAATTTTCAAGGGCCAAATCTCCCCAGTGGAGATCTTACACCCCTCAAATCATCTTGGGTAGTCAGAATGTGAGCCATGGAAAGATGGATCTTGTAAAGACAAGTCAGTTGGTGAGTTCTCCATCATTCAAATCCATCAAGAAATGGAGATGCCCTTTCCCAAAATTATGTTTGAAAACAGAAAAGTTAGATAGCATTCTACCTGGAGCATACGGTACAAATTCCTTTATCTTCAAAAACAAACCCAGCAAATTCCCAAAGAGAGTGCACTTCAAACTGAAAAAGCACCCAGTCATTTTCCATTGCAGGGAATGAGTGGAAATAAGAAAGACTGTCTCTCCCTCGGCTTCATTCTGAATCAGCTTGCCCATCTATGAAGCTGAACTTCTCCTATGCAGATAGCACAGATATCCGTTGTCTCATTATCTAATGTCCCTCTGCTAAGACTAACGATGGTTTTAAAGCAGGCTGTTACATAAGGAAGACTTTTCTACTGTTATAATAAATATTAAGTTACAGATCTGAGAATGTGGCTAAGTATTTTCAAAACCACAAAGAGACATCAATGAAAAAGAGCTGCAGCTCGATAGAAAACGCTAGAGCATTGAGTCTCTGTCCTGCTCTAAGTGCCAATTCCTGCCCTTCAGTTTGTGTGGTCCCAGCTGAGGCAGGGAAAGGTAGGCTAAACAGCCTTTAATAGTTTACAGCTGAAGACCATTTAGGTCTCACGCTTTCTCTCAAAAGAGAAGAGCCCAGGTGGCTTGGGGTAGTGGGTCAAAGACGAATTTTAATCTTGAGTCAGAAGACTCATAAGAAAATTTAGCTATAAGGTATGGAATGAGTGCTATGCCTGTCATTAAGGAAAAAGGTAGCATGAAACAAAGGAAAGAGAGATGTAGCATTTCAGTCCCAGTTCTATCACTAAGTTATCATTATTCACTGGAATGTAAGCTATATGTGGGCAGGGACTTTCTGTTTTACTCACTGCTATATTCCCAGCACCGAAGAACAGTGAGTGGCACGTATTAGGCGCTGAATAAATATTTACCAAATGAATCAATACATTATTGCTGTCTTGAAGAAGTCAAACAGACAGCCCTTAGGGACTATTCTTCGCTGATTCGTTCTCTATTTGCCCCACAGCACTACTGCCCTTGTCAGAAGAGCATGAGGCATGAGCAGCCTGTGTGAAAAGAAGCTGATGAGGTGATGCCGGTGATGCCCTGGAGGAAAGTTGCAAGGCCTGAAGGTACAGTTGGGGAACTTGGGTGGCAGGTCGACTGGTCAGAAGGGAAGGGCAGCCTGAGCTACCTGTGAACGCAGAGATGCCGAGGTTGGAGGAGGAAAGGAGAGCTGCCAGGGCGGCAGCAGGAGCTGACCAGAGGGACTTTGTTGAAGCAGAGCAGGAAAGCTGTTTAAGCAGCCAGTTTTCTGCTGGCTTTGGCCAAGGGGCTAGTGGAGATGAGCTATCAGCTGCAAACGGAGCCAGTGGAGGAGAGGGAGAGCAGAGGGAAGTTGAAGAATTAGGGCAGACTGGTCAAAACGGAAGGCAGGCGGATATTGGACTAGCCATTTTTGCCTTCCGTAAAAAAGAGAAGGCGGGCGTCCCTGGTGGCGCAGTGGTTGAGAGTCCGCCTGCCGACGCAGGGGATGCGGGGTCGTGACCCGGTCCGGGAGGATCCCAGGTGCCGCGGAGCGGCTGGGCCCGTGAGCCATGGCCGCTGAGCCTGCACGTCCGGAGCCTGTGCTCTGCAACCGGAGAGGCTACAACAGTGAGAGGCCAGCATACCGCAAAAAAAAAAAAAAAAAAAAAAAAAAGCATTTGTCTTTAAATTTGGTTTTTTTAGGAAACAAATGGTAAAATATATACACTGTGGATTCTGAATTTCCGCATCACAGAGTGTGAATGTGATGGTCCGGTTTCAAAGCTCTTGAATATATTCTTTGGTGTGGGTGACACTGTCTTTGGTATCTCACGTGGAGGTGGGAGGCCTTCCACCAACTTCGCAAAATAATGGCAACAAACCTCCATGATCCCGAAGCCACCTCCATGGTGGTATCAGATGTGTTTCAGGTACTGGCCTCTCCCTGAAGTGGACTCAAGCTGTATATATTCAGCTGGATCTGAATTCCACATTGTGGTCTCTCACTGCCATATCTTGTGCTTCTAAGAGAACCTCCTCCATTATTTGGGCCCCTTTTTCGTCACTAAATTCCAGTTGAGCTAAAGCATGGTCAGTGGAGATTCCTCGAATCCGTTTAGCCAAATACCACATCTTGTCTTTGCTGTACTTTGTCTTCGACAAATGTAGATTTCAGCTGGCCTCTGAGGAGGTCCTTCAGGTAGTTGTGGAGGATAAACAATTTTTTTTCTCCCATTTTCGAGAAATTTCAAGAGAAACACTGGTGTGGATATGTGGTTAGGGTAAAATGTAATGAGATGAAAGGAACCCCAAGACCAGCTTCCCCCTCAGATTCTGCATCCATAACGCCTCCCAACGTTCCAGTCTTGCCACTGCCATCTTTCCTGGAACTCGTAAGTTGTTTATTTGGGAATGTGATTCTGGGGGCAATAGGGCAGGACAGGAGAGGGGAACAGGGAAGGAGAGAGAAACAATACAAGGCTATGAAACTGAACTGGCCATCGCTAAGGACACGTGGTGCTCCATCCTGACCAGACCTTCTGAAGAGCTGATGGAAAGCACCTCTGAACTGTCAACAGAGGGGAGGACATGGGGAACGGTTGTTAATTCCCCCACGCTTCTGGGCTGTGCACAGGTCGGTTCCCACAGGGATCCCTTGCCTCAGCATCATCAAAACCCCAAGGCCAGAACTGAGAGGTTCACTGCACAGGCTCAAGTGCATCCGCACGAGGTCCATCAAAGCCCACAGGAAACTGGTCATCACAGCAGTGGCCGGATAGGGGCTGGGGCTGGGAGGTTTGGACGTGGGGCGCAGTCACACCTGGCTTCTCTCTGATCTGCTGGTGCCCTGCCTCTAAGTCCAGTTCACAGAGTCCTGATCAAGGTGGTGGCTAGTTGCAATCTTTGCAAGGACTTGACATAAAAGGACTAGTGGGACAAGCCGCAGCTAGTTTACAGGCCATTGTTCATATTTAAGACTTCCCTCCTTTGCCATAAACTGAGATCAGTGGTTCTCAAATTTTTCACAATAGAAACATCTGAGCAGCTTTTATAAAGTCCTTAGCCTAGCCTGTAACCCAGATAATAAACCAGTGTAGTTATCTGATTAGAAAATTAACATCGATAACAGCATTACCTAATTTACAGACATTGCTCAAATTTCCCCACTTGTCCTCTCCTGTCCTTTTTTTGTCCATGATCCAATCCGGGGTCAAATGCTTTCAGTTCTCCCGACTGCTTCGTGTCCTCCTACCTGCAAGAGTTCCTCAGTCTTTCCTTATCATGACCTTGACACTTTTGAAGAGGACAGGTCAGTTATTTTACAGAATGTGCCTCAGTTTGGGTTTGCCTGGTGATGTTTCATGATTCGACTGAGGTGGTACATTTTTGGCAAGAACATCTCAGAAGGAATATTGTGCACTTCTCAATGCATTATATTATGGTTATATGATGTTGATGTGTCTTACTAGTGGTGATGTTCATCTTGATCACCTGGTTAAGGTGATGTCTTCTAAGTTTCTCTAGTGTAAAGTTATAATTTTCCCCTTTGTAACCAATATATATCTTGTGGGGAGATTCTTTGAGACTATGCAAATACCCTGTTTCTCCTTATACTTTGCTCACTAACTATAGCATCCATCAGTGGTTCTTACCTACCACACTTACCACTAGGTATGTGCCTAATGTTGACTTTCTATATTCTTAATTCCTTCTACATTTATGAGTTGGAATTGTAATCTAAGTAAGAGCTAAACGTGCCTTTAAATAACTCAGAGAGTTTAACAGCCCTAGATAAAGGGGTTGGTTTGGGGCTTGACTGGAGGAATAAGTGAGAAACAAAACTATTGCCGTGAGTAGAGTGAAATTAGATACATGCTGGTGGTTTTCATTTAGGGCCTGATAATTTCACTGGATACGGGGAGCAGCCAGAGATGAGGAATGCATAGTTGGGATGTGTTTCAGGTATGAAACATAACACAGCAGTGTCTTCTAGAGTAAAAAAAATGTTGGCAGGGTGGGTGCAAGAGGGTTACTATGTGATATCTGTATCGAAAAGGAACACATTTATGCAAATATCCCAAGATTAATATCAGAAGAAAAGAAGGGCATGAAGGTACCAGCTGCAAAGATGCAGAACAAAAGCGAAAGAGGAAAAGTTCACACAGGAAGACAGAGAAGTTGTCTGAGGTGACGAAAAAGGTCGGGGGGTAGGGTAGTGGGCAGTGAGGGGAGACTTAAGAAGAAATGAGGAAATAAGGACACAGCTGGTGATCCCAGCAAAGGAAACTAGGAAAATTAGCTAGAGGTGGAAAACTCCTGAACCAAGAAAAGAAGAGAAGTAGGTCTTGCAGGGTAGGAGTCTGGCAGTCCCATTTCAGAACAAGGGCCTTGTCACTCAGGGGTCTGGGAAGAAAGGAATGGAAGGAAGGGAAGGAAGGGGAGAAGGACAAATTGAGTGTAAAGGGCATCCTAGCCATGAGTTTTTTAGGTACAATGACAAGAAGTCAGCTCAAACCACCTTAAGCGAAAAGCGACTCTCTGGGCTCCCAGATCTGGGAAAGTCAGGATAGGAGCTGACAGAGGGTTGCCAGCCCCCCAAACCCAAAGTTATAGGCCCTTGTCTCTCCCTCTCCTCCCTCCCCCACCATCCCTCAGTTCTTTTCTCTTGTGGGTATTGACCTTACTGCTTCCCATCTCAGATGGGCTTCCTGTGTGCAGACAGGGAAGATGGCTGCCTGTATCTCAAAGCTTTCATTGTCTCAGCTCAGCGGCCCTGGAGCAAAGACAGACTACTGTATCCCAGCATCTGCCTGTCAGTGCCAAAGAAGAACTCTGATTTGCTCTCCCTGGATCCCAGGCACACACTTTGAACCAGTCACTGCTGCTAGAGGAATGAAGTACTGTATGATTGGCCAGGCCTGGGTTAAATGCCCATACAGTGCTTTGGAATCTGGGCCGGACAAAGATTAATAGAATCACTTAGAATGGCAGTTACTCAAAGTAAAGAGATGTATTCTTACCAGAACAAGGGAGGGCAGACTTGCCAGGAACATTAAGAGATGCTTCCTACTGAAGACTCCCAGAAAGGACTTCTGGAAATAATAATAGTCAATTTTATTATAATAGCAAATATTCCCTGAGTGCTTACTATGTGATAGGCACTGTCCTAAGCCCTTTATGTGTATTGAAAGCTCATACCATGCCTAGATACTATTATTATCACCATTATACAGAGGAGGAAACAGACACAGTAGGTTGAGTCACTCGTCCAAGGGCCCACTGAAAATAAGCAGTAGAGCAAGGACTTCATCCAGGCAGTCTAAAAGAAGAGCCTGTGCTCTTAACCACTGACATGGGATCTGAGCAAGGTAGACATTTGAGAAATAAAAATAAAGTCAAATAAAAAAAAGACAGAGATTGAAGGAAGCCACGAAGGAGGGTTGATTAAATCCCCACAAAGAGGTTATAAACCTATCACAGCCAGTGATATTATAGCACTTACAGACAGTTAGAACTTAGACACTTAGAACTAGACTATAAAAACACTGCTTGGAGAAGTCTGAAGGTAGGTACTAGAAGAGAAAGAAGAATGTGGAAGACCAGTCCGTGGTATCCATGGGGAACTCAGATGAGGCTACTGATATTGTTTTCCAAATCTTTTCTATTTGGGTAAAATATACATAATACAAAATTTACCATCTTAACCATTTTTAAGTGTACAATTCAATGGTATTAAGTACATTAACATTGTTGTGCAACCATCACCACCATCCATCTCCAGATGTCTTACCATCTTACAAAACCTGAAACTCGGGCTTCCCTGGTGGCGCAGTGGTTGGGAGTGCGCCTGCCAGGGGACACGGGTTTGTGTCCCGGTCCAGGAGGATCCCACATGCCGCGGAGCGGCCGGGCCCGTGAGCCATGGCCGCTGAGCCTGCGCGTCCGGAGCCTGGGCTCCGCGGCAGGAGAGGCCGCAGCAGTGAGAGGCCCGCGTACCGCAAACAAACAAACGAACAAACAAACTGAAACTCTATACCAGTTAAACACTAACTACCTATTCCCCTCCTCTCCCTGGGCCCTGGCCACCACCATTCTACTTTCTGTCTCTGTGAATGTGACTATAGTATCTCATATAAGTGGAATTATATTTGTCTTTTTATGACAGGCTTATCTCACTAAGCAAAATGCCTTCAAGGTTCATTAACGTTGTACCATATGTCAGAATTTCCCTCCTTTTTGAGACTGAATAATATTCCATTGTATGTATATGACACATTTTTGCTTATCCATCCGTCAATGGACAAGGCTATTGATTTGTTGTTGTTGTTCAGTGGTGGAATAGGGAAGAATTTAGAACATGTTATTGTACTAGGGAAAGTAATAAATAGGCCGTTAGCCATCTTCTTCTGAAAAATACTCCTTGGACTTACCTCAAATTAATGGCAGTAGACCAGGAGTAGAAGAAACCCCCATGTTCATTGCAGCTCTGTTTACAATAGCCAAGATATGGAAACAACCTAAGTGTCCATCGACATATGAATGGATAAAGAAAATGTGGTATATATACACAATGGAAGATCATTCAGCCATAAAAAAGAATTTAATCATTTTTAACAACATGGATGGCACTTGGGGCCATTATGCTAAGTGAAGTGTCAGAAAGAAAGACTGGTACCATATGATCGCGCTTATATGTGGAATCTAAAACAGAAAACCAACCTCACAGATACAGAGGACAGATCGGTGGTTGCCAGAGGAGGAGGTTAGGGGTGGGCAACATGGGTGAAGAGAGACAAAAGGTACAAACTTCTAACTATAAAATAAATAAGTCATGAGGATGTAATGTACAGCATGGTAACTATAGTTAATAATACTGTACTGCATATTTGAAATTTGCTAGGAGAGTAAATCTTAAAAGTTCTTACACACAAGAAATTATGTATGTGTGGTGATGGATGTGAATGTCTTATCGTGGTGATCATCTCCCAATATATACAAATATAGGATCATCACGTTGTACACCTGAAACTAATGTTGTATGTCAATTATACCTCAGTTTTTTTAAAATATGAAAGTACATGTGAAGCACTAAGTCAATAAACAAATACTGGTTACTATTAATACTATATTAGAAGTGTTAGTATTGGTCCAGGAACCTCTATTTTTATTAGTGTTTTTCAATAAATTTATATAATGTGAAAAAAAATAGAAGGCATCAGAAACACTAATACTAAACCAAAGCTCCCTGTGACACACATAGGTTGCTTGGGTAACATGTATATCTTTATAATAAACCTGAAAGCATGAGGAGAGAGAATGCGTATAAAAAGCTTTTGGGACATGTACGGTGGTGGAGATGAGCCAGGCATTACTGCTCTCCTAGGAAATTAGTTGCTTGAAGACTGCTTCAGAAAGTGCAGTTCAGAAGAGTCAGCCCAGGAGCCTGTCGGCTGGGCGGCAGTGATCCTGGGAGGTTCTGACCCAGCCGTCATTCTCTGGGCACTGCCCTTGCTGCCAGTGGCTTAGAGCCCCGTTACTCTTTGCCCCAAGGAGCATGTTGCAAGATAACTCAGACGTTCAAGTGCCCGCTAACTCTCCATGCTATTTCCACAGCTTTGAACTTACACCCAATTCGCCCTTGTATTTCTCATCTGTGAATTTCTGCCAGTATTTTCTCTATTTCCTCTAGCCCTAAGGCCTCTCTGACCTCCTTAGGGGCCACTGCATTTTCTACAAAGACCCAGAGGAGCATTTGGATTGACCCGCTACATTTCGCTAAGCATCCAACTCTGGCTATAGCAATCTGCCCCAAGAAAGGCGTTTAAACTTTCATTCAGTCCTGTCTTTTAACCTTTGTCATTTCTGAATATAAACATTAAGGCTGAGACTGAGCATAAACTGTCCCTTTTCTCAACCCATTTCATTACATACGAAGCACTGTCCCATTTTAAGACATTTGGAGGCATTTCTCACATTCTAGAGTAACTGTGTTCAGCAACCCTCACAGAAAATTCTATTATACTCTTGTCTAATCTTATTTGCTAAAGTTTCAACCTGCTATTTGTTGAGGGAGAGATTGCTTCAATATTGATTGTCCTCCGGTATCTTTTCTTCCCTTCTGTTACGGTGATGGAACCCTTGATTTGTAGACATTTACATAGATATTCAGTAAAAAGATTGCATTGTTCAACCTCCTGTACCATTAAGTGTGGTCATGTTACTGAGAGCTGGCCAGCTGCATGTGATGGGAAATATGTTCAACTCTGGGATGTGTCTTAATGGAGGGGCATGCCCATCATTCCTCCATTTTTGCAATATGGGTGTGGACGTAATGGTGTGTCATAATGGACTGTGTGGGTAAGGGCAATATCCTAAGTATCATAGACCAATAAGGTGGAAAAAACTTGGATCCCTGAATGACCTCATGGAGCAAAACCTCCATCCCATGCCTGGGACCATCTACTTCCTGACTGTAACCTGAGAGTAGATAAATTTCTACCCTGTGTAAGTCACAGTTACTTTGGGTCTCTGAGCATGCAGCAGAACCTATGTAATAAATACACTTGTAGATACACTTAATAGAGATGATCCTCAGTATACCAGATGTAGTGGAAATGTGTAGAGAATTTCAAGAAGCCCTTTCCTATGTTTGGGGGAATTCCCTATTACGTAAGTGTCAGTGGAAGATCCTGAAAACTCTAAATTACCGTGGCTTGGACCAAGATATAAATTTGTTTCTCCCTCAATTCACATAGAGTCCAGAGGCAGCTGCTCAAGGGCAGTATCATCAAGACTCAGGCTTCTTCTCTGTTACTATTCTGCCACTTTAGTATGTTGCCTCATGTTCCAAAATTGCTAGAGTGCCAGCGACCACGTCTGCATGACACCCAGAAGAGATAAAAGAACTCTTTCTTTAAGGACTGTGTCGTAAAGTTACACAATACTCCTTATATCTCATTGGACAAAATACGGTTAAAGGTAACTGTAAAGCAGACTGTGGAATATGGCCTTTTAGTGCGGTGATTTGCTATTCCAAATAAATTTGGGAAGAGGGAGAGAATGAATGTTGGGTAGTACTGTTTTACTTTTCTGATAGATTCTGTGTTGCTTTCTGAGTAATGGATTCAAGTAAAGTTAGGTGGAATAAAGAATATATAGTAATTAAGAGCCCAGCCATTGGAATCAGACTAGCCTAGTTGCAAACTCACTAGGTTTGTAACTTTGTACAAAATACTTAACTTCTTTGAGGTTCTGTCTCTTCATCAGTAAAATGGAGACAGTGATGCCTACTTCATAGTGTTATTACACAGATTAAATGCGATTTTATATATATGGCAGGTTAAAGATGGCCACAATCTCTTTGATATCCCTCCCATTGAGAGGTGAGGTCAGTGTCCATTCCCCCTTGAATCCAGGTGAGCCCTATGACTATTTTGACCACTAGACGATGGCAGAAGTGATGCTACGGCCCCCATTCAACATCACCTGATGCTGGAGTTGACCTAGTCACCACTGGCTGTGTGACCTTCTGAGGGTATAATACTAGCTGGAATTATTTTCCCTCTCTCATAATTTCACAGACTAGATCAAATTAGAAAAGTATCCATATTTATAGTCCCAGCTTCTACTTCTATCTCTTGGAATACTTGTTCTTGGAAGCCAGCTGCCACCTAGGAAGTATGACCACCCAGAGACCACCATGCCATGAGAAGCCTAAGCCATGCAGAGATGGGGGCCGAGGGGCACTGGGGTGCCAAACATGTGAATGCAGATGCCATCTTGGAAGATACCTACTGGAAACCCCAGCTGCCCTAGGGGATGCCATGTAGACCCTAGACAGATTGCCCAGCAAAATAAAAATGTTGTTTTAAGCCACCAACTTTTAGGGGTAGTTTGTACACAGCAGTAGATAACTAGAACAATGTACATAAGCACATGGTAAGTGCTTGACTGGGGTGCTGACGCTGATTCACGTTTAGCGGTGAGTACCCAGTGACTCTTTGGAAGTCCTCCTGCACAATGATGCCCTGGGTGAAAAATATCGCACATTGATGAAGAAGCACATATATTACTTTATCACACTGTTGTATTTTTACTATTTTGATAACAGTATTTTGATTTAGTTGGTTTCCTTTGTAATACTTGCATTTTCTTTTACACAGTTAAATACTTTATGCTGAGATAAAGTCCATAAATTTTCAATTAACTTCCAAAAGAATACATGACAAAAAACATGGAATAAGAAAAAAAAGAAATTAAGAATCCCTGTTGGATTGCCAATCATTAGAGAAATGCAAATCAAAATTACAATGAGGTACCACCTCACACCGGTCAGAATGGCCATCATCAAAAATCTACAAACAATAAATGCTGGAGAGGGTGTGGAGAGAAGGGAACCCTCCTGTACTATTGGTGGGAATGTAAATTGGTCACTGCCAATTTACAGTATGGAGGTTCCTTAAAAAACTAAAAATAGGGTTACCATATGATCCAGCAATCCCACTCCTGGGCATATATTGGGACAAAACTATAATTCAAAAAGATACATGCACCCCCGTGTTCATAGCAGCACTATTCACAATAGCCAAGACATGGAAACAACCTAAACGTCCATCGACAGATGAACAGATAAAGAAGATAAACACACACACACACTCACACACACAATGGAATATTACTCAGCCATAAAAAAGAATGAAATAATGCCATTTGCAGTTGCATGCATGGGCCTAGAGATTATCATACTAAGTGAAGTAAGTCAGAAAGAGAAAGACAAATACCATGTGATATCACTTATATGTGGAATCTAAAATATGACACAGATGAACTTATCTACAAAACAGAAATAGACTCACAGATATAGAGAACAGACTTGTGGCTGCCAAGGGGGAGGGGGGCAGGGAGGGTTGGACTGGGAATTTGGGATTAACAAATGCAAACTGTTATATATAGAATGGATAAACATCAAGGTCCTATTGTATAGCACAGGGATCTGCATTCAATATCCTGTGATAAACCATAATGGAAAGCAGAGTCCCCTTCCTCCCCACCTCCACAGCTATACAGTGGACTGTATTTATTTTAAGCTATACAGCTTAAAATAAACTTTTATTGTGTTAAGCCACTGAGATCTTAGTTACTTTATTTAGCCTACACTTCCTAGCAGAGTGTCTAATTATAGAAGAATACATTTATACCCATCAAAGAAAGCCTACCAGAAGGAGAGACTATGATGAGGACAGAAAAGTTTAGCCAGGCTAATATAAAAAGATGGGAGTGACTCTGAAGACTGTAGGCTGTCTCATAGACGACCTCAGCATGGCCCTTCCTGCCCTAGAGTCCCTTTTTGCCCAGGATCCACCATCTCCCCCATGCAGACTCTTGGGCTCCTGGCCTTTTCCTTGAGGCCGACCCTTTGCCTCCTCTAGGTTTCTTCCAGGTTCACTGAGAGCTGGCTGTCGCTCAGTGTTGACCTCTGCTTCCTTTGGGCACTGGCCTCTGCCTCTCCTTGGCTCAGGTTGGTCTCCTTGGCTTCACCCCATGCCTCATTCTCAGCCTTGGCTTTAGGTCTCCTGGCTTGAATCCCACCTAGGACCCAGAGGGTCCCCTGCCCAATATTGCCTGATGCGAGAGTTAACCCAGTCACCCTTGGTTGAGTGAACTTCTGAGGGTTAGTCCAACACTAGTTTGGGTTATTTTTCCTTTCGCGTAATTTCTTTGAGCTGAATAAGTTCGAAGAATGTCTATATTTATACTCTCAGCTGTTCATGTTATCAATCATATATTACATGAAAGAAAAAAAAACCCCTGTTTATCAAGCACCTTACTGTGTGTCAACCAATGTGTGAAACACTTCTGCATTTCATTTAATCATTGCCAAAATGCTCCTTTGAGGGAGGTGTTTTAGCTGCACATTTCCGGAAGGAAAAAAAAATGAAGCACTGTAAGATTAAGTTATTGCCTAAGATCGTACAGCTAGAAGTGAAGCAGGGAATCTGAACTAGATTCATCTCTTCCCACAGCCCATTCTCTTTCACTCCACAGTGTTGACTCCGACCACGCCATTCTGGTATAATTATTCAAACAAGGCATATAAAGTTCTAGGGGGGCCTGGGGAAAATAGAAAGTGCAAATGTACAGGACCTGTCCTGAGCATCAGAATATTTCTTATTTCTCTTGATAACTTGAGTCATGGAACAGACATAAGACCATCATTTGTCAGTGACATTAAGGTGATTAGTTGAGCAGCAATAAAACATAATCATGGTAGAATTTAATAAACACGAAACTTCAGAAGGAAAAATGCAAATGCACACTTCAGAGGATCAATTGCTGCAAAAGTTTACTTAAAAATATTCTCAGGTTCATAGTGACTCAGCAGGACAGCCCTAATGATACATTTTGATGTTGGTGATAGTGTCGCGTATTGTGGTGTTGTTTTTTCAAGTATGACTCCAGGAGTTGTTAGCAAAAGCATGACGTGCAGAGACCATGATGTAATTTTTCCACCTGTTCAACCTTGGTCAGGACTTCATTGGATTATGTGGCCATTTTAGAGCCATTCAGTTGCGAGGGATATGTGAAGATCTTGGGCATGTTCCAGAGGCCAGGCAATAATAATTATTAGCTTGGGGTAAAGAGCCTTATTAACAAAGCCCAGGGGACCAGGGTGATTGAGAAGGAGAAGAGAACAGTGATTAGGATGAAAAATTAGGAATTTCAGTCACTGTAGTAGTGTTTTTCTAAGTGTGCCCCAGAGCCATACCCATCAGCATCACCTGAGATGCATGTAAGAAATGCAAATCTTGGGAAAACCCCAAACCTACTAAACCGAAATTCTGTTGAGGGAGGAGAAAACCCCACAAGGATTATGCACACTGAAGTTGAGAATCTTCGTGCCAGTGGTTCTCAGCCTTAGCTGCACGTTGGAGTTACCTGGAGACCCACCTCAGAAATTCTGATGAATTGGTCTGGGATGACTCCAAGACATCAGACTTAAAAGCTCCCCAGGTGATTGTAATGTACACCCAAGGTTGACAATCTCTGCTTTCTGCTAAAACGTAACGTACAAATGCCCGCAAGCAACTGTCCAACTTCCATTGAATCTAGTTGAACACTTTAACTAGACAATTCCTTAAAATTTGTGTCATCTTTCCAACATAAATGCATTTTCTTTGTATAAGTGATTTGTCTGTTCTCTTAATCAGGACCTGAGACTCAAAGTCATTGTGAACAAAGTTATTATTTTCTCAGTACTGGAGACTTCAGTGACTGTGAAGTATGACAAAGAAAAATATGATAGAGTGCTTTTAAACAATGGTGTATGTCAGAGCCCCTTGGTCCTCACTGTGGTCTTGCTATCCTCGGTGGTCCTGCATCGTCTTCAACTCCAGGTAGAAAATCTGCTCGTTAGAATTAAAGACAATGAGCGCAAATTTATTTGAAGACATATTTGATCAGAACCCGGAGAACAAGGTGCCTTCCCAGTTGGGGGAGTGTCCTGGTGGTTATCAGGTACAGCAGACAACTCTTCCGTATCAGAAGAGGAACAATTACTGCTGCCGATATTAGCCGTTTGAGCCTTAGATTAAATTGGAGTCCTTTACCAGGGAGCTTTGCATTCTGGACCTTATCTGATTATGTGATGACATTAATTGGCCCCTGAAGGTACTTGACTGGATTTTTGGTAGAGGCTCTTCCCTTACACTCCTGAAATTACACCTTAGAGAACTCTTTTTTCTGTATAGATGTGTAATTTTGCACATTATCTTTGTTTAAATTGTGGTAAAATACGCTTAACATAAAATGCACTATCGTAGCCGTTTTTCTGTGTACAGATCAATAGTGTTAAGTACATGCACATTGTGCAACCAACCTCCAGAATTCTTTGCATCTACCCATTAAACAACTTCCCATTCTCCCCTCCCCACAGCTGCACGTATCTTTTGAACAGGAGGGTCATCAGTTTAATCTTCTTTTTAAAAAGTGTCCTAAAATTCATTGGTCTACTTAGTTTTAGCCACATTTGCCGGCCCAATCTTATGAAATCAAAATATTTTCTTTCTCCTTCACGGGTCCACATATCACTGAGGTAAGTCATCACATACTCCAAAAGCAAAAACATGCTGGTTTTTCTTTAAATAAAATGTCCACTTAAGTTAAATGTCCATTTAAAAAAGAATGAAAGTGGAATACTATAAATTGAATTTCTCTTGAGAGAAAACCTAAAATTTTGATAATACCTGTGCTGGAGAAATAATAACTCTCAAATATTGGTGGCAGAGAAAACTAATTCAACAGATTAGACAATCTATGTCAAAATTTCAGATGTAGGTATCTTTTCACCAGCTATTCAACTGCCAAGTCTTTACAGATATATTCACAAAAAATAAAAACAACTTAAATGTTAATCAATAGGAGACTGGTTAAATACTTTCTGTATACAATATAATGAACTATTATACAACCGTTAAAAATAGTGGGATAGCTCTGTGTGTGCTAATATGGGAAGATCTGCAAATATATATTTAAAAAAATATAATGAAATGAGTGTGAAAGTTTTTAATTATATACATACACCCACCCACCCACCCACACACACACACACACACACACACATATATATACAGGTGTCTGGGGATACATTCCCTTTTTTTGAAGGATATACAAGCAATTATTAACAATTGGCCCTTTGGGGGACTTTCCTGGTGGCGCAGTGGTTAAGAATCCACCTGCCAATGCAGGGGACACCGGTTCGAGCCCTTGTCCGGGAAGATCCCACATGCCGCGGAGCAACTAAGCCCATGCGCCACAACTACTGAGCCTGCGCTCTAGAGCCCGCGAGCCACAACTACTGAGCCTATGCGCCTAGAGCCCGTGCTCCACAAGAGAAGCCACCACAATGAGAATCCTGCTCACCACAATGAAGAGTAGCCCCCGCTCGCTGCAACTAGAGAAAGCCCGTGTGCAGCAACGAAGACCCAATACAGCCCAAAATAAATATTTGTAAAAATATATATATATTGGTCCTTTGGGAAAAGAGGCTGGTGATTGGGAAGGGGTGTCGGTGGGAAGGAGCACATCTATTTTTCATTTACACCTCTCAGCACTAGTTGAATTTTTTAAAACATGGGCTTGTATTACTTTAAAAAGGTTTTAAATGTCAACTTAGTTATCTAGTCAGTGAGATTATGGAACATTTAAACTTTAGTCTTTATCATTTTTTCTATATAAAGAAGTACATTTTTTAAAAACTCTGTTCACATGAAAACAAATCAAAATACAATAAAACATGAAATTTTATTTCATAACTTAGATATTTGAGCAAATAATTACTTTCATGACCAGTTTAAGTCATATAGTCTTCCATGTTTTATGTCTCTACAATAAAAAACCAAATCAAACTAAATCAACCAAACAAACCAACCGTGTTTTATTTTCACTTTTGACAAGAGAATAAATTGCATTTGCTAAAAATCCCCTCAGTTTCCTTCTTTTTTTTTTTTTTTTTGGTACGCGGGCCTCTCACTGTTGTGGCGTCTCCGCGGCATGTGGGATCTTCCCGGACCTGGGCACGCACCCGCGTCCCCTGCATCGGCAGGGGGACTGTCAACCACTGCGCCACCAGGGAAGCCCCAGTTTCCTTCTTAATGTTCTGCAAAATGTCTTTGTTGAAGCTTTGTAATTTTATTATTTATTTAAGCTTTAGTACAGTATTCATCATTTTCTATAGATTTTGCTTAGACAGTTTTGCTCAAAGATTCTGTTGTCCCATTGAATAGAATATAACATCTATGGATCTCTCAGGGTATGAGACACTTGAAGATTGCCCTTGCGATAACGTTGTCTTGTATTAAGATTGCCCCTTTTTCTTCTTCCAGTCTGGGAGTTAAAAAAACTTTGTTGCAGGTGAAAATATTCTGCTTTTCTCAGGTCAAAAAGACAGTCTTAATATCCATACTCTTAACACTCAGTGCAGTAGAACAAAAGGTCTTCCTACCTCTGGAAAGAAGCTCAGGATTTCCAAATATAAGAAAATATTTCCTTTTTTCTGTTGTGAACGGGACATGTGATATCAATTATGTGGTTATTATAGTTAACATAATGTTTGTCTCCGGGCATTAATAAACACATTGAAGAGCTATACAAATCAAAGCTGTCCTGTAAATCAACAAATAAGCCACACTGTTGTAACAGATCAGTTCTTAATGACTTTATAAAAGAAGATATTTTTGTTTAAAACAGACCACTTTGAAAGACAATAAACAAAACTCAAGCTCACTCTTAGTTACCAGAATATTAGAGTTACAAAGAAGTCCAAGCTACTTTATATAATTTTAAATGGTGTTCCTAATTGAACTCATCCTACTGCATCCCAGCATAAAAATGCAGAATGTACTTATTTAGAATTGAGTAATACTCATAGGAAAATAAATTTCTGGCAAGTGTACAAACTATGTGTGGTTCCCATAGAATTAAACAAAAATAGATCTTGTTCAAAATAACAATAAAAATCCCATGGGACTGACTAATAAAAGATGGCTGGCACAATTTGAATTCCATTACAAAGGCTAACGAAGAACTTTAAAAAGTGGTAACAGTAGAATCATCATTCTTTGTAGCTGTGGCAGCCATCTTGGAACTACCCTGGTGACCATGACTTCAGAGAATTCAGGCTACTAACCACACTGGAAAAAACAAAGCTTGTTTTTCTGTATTTTGGGATTTTAACAAACCAAGAGTGGACTGTACAGACACCGCAGACTTTAGGCGTTGTGCTGATTACGGAAGAATCATACCTTAATTACAACTTCTTGTTTATGTGTGCTAAAGTTTCTAAGATTTTATTCCATTGATCAGAGGTTTTTCTTGCTCTCAGATTCTAAAAGAAGAATAATGTGATCAGAATATATTGTTCTTTAAGTTTTTTTACCTAAGGATGACGATCATCACATCAGATTTTCAATTCACTTTGCTTACTATAAATATAGCATAGTCCCAAACCCCTTCCACTGTCATATAATTTTTGCTGTATTCAATAATAGCAATTGATTTATAACCATAGCTAAATGGTTATGTAATTTGTATATAGTTATAAGAATTTTCTTATAATAAGCTCAGTAATCAGGAAAAAATCCTTTATTCTGAATATGTGTCTTGGAAAATACAGTCATTTAAAATATAGTAATGATTCCAATGTGCCTACTTTCTTTTCTGGGAAGAGTCTCCTAAGAGATATTAGGAGGAAAAGGTTCCAGTAAGGAACGCATAAAATGCAAACAATTTGTGTATATGTATAAGTGTCAGCGGGTTTGCCCTTGGAAATGTCTGGATGAGGTTATTCCCCATTCCCCCATCCTTTCTAAAGAGAAGAAAAACATTTCTGCTGGCTGCTGTTGGTAGGACAAATGACCAGGTCCATCCAAGCCCCAGCAGACTAGAGAGGAGTTCTCCACATGACCTCAACCCTGCTGGTGCACAGGGGTCCTGTCTTCCCATCTCAGTGGTCTTTGAGTGGCCATGAGGTACCACGGAGTCATAGCTAGTATCAGGGAAATTGTCTTTCAAAACTGATTGGACATACTACAATATGTGTTTAGAATGGTGTTATTAGCGGGCTTCCCTGGTGGCGCAGTGGTTGAGAGTCCGCCTGCCAATGCAGGGGACATGGGTTCGTGCCCCGGTCCGGGAGGATCCCACATGCCGCGGAGCGGCTGGGCCTGTGAGCCATGGCCGCTGAGCCTGCGCGTCCGGAGCCTGTGCTCCGCAACGGGAGAGGCCACAACAGTGAGAGGCCCACGTACCACAAAAAAAAAAAAGAATGGTGTTATTACTGAGATGTATGGTGACAGAGTGGAAAGAACGTGGACTTTGATGTTAGACCCAAAGTTAATACCTTGGTTCTACCTTTTCCACCTGTGTCATCTTGTACAAGTCATTTATCTAAGCCTTAGTTTCTGCATCTATAAAACAGGGATAATAATTATTTCATAGATTTTTGGAGAGGAGTGAATGTGATTACATTTTTAGTGTGTCTTACATATAAAAATATAAAAGTATAACTGCTGTAGAGTCACATTAGATCCAGTCCTTGAGGCAGTGCCAGACAAGACATGAGGAAATGCTTTCTCCACGCGGCCATTTTCCCTGACACACAACATAGACAAGTATGATTTCTGAGGGGCTGTAAGGGGTATGTCCACCGTGCTGGTGGTAACCCATTGAGGTTTGCCTTGCGAATGGCAGAGAGAAAACTAGTTAGAATAGACAACGTTCTCCTTGCAGCCCCAAATTCCTACCACTGGGCTAGCTGATGCTTGAAATTCTACACGTTGAGTTTCATTCCTTAGTTCCCTAATTAGAATACCCCTGAGAAAGAAAACATATCAGACCTTTCTACGTTATTTTCTTTTTCTGCCTCTTGGGAGAAAGGACTTGACCAAATCCTTTCTTGAGAGCAGTGTTATAGAGAATACGAGCCATTGGGTAAGGAGAAAACAGAGGAGGGAAAAATCACTAGTCAGCTTCTCTTGGGTCATGTGAAGTGGTTAGCTCCCTCTGTCCTGAGAACATTCTCACCATTAACTAGTAAAGAATCCTAGAACTAGTGCTTTAAAGGAATTGTTGTGTTAGCTAGACTTGGAGATGAAGTGTCATTTTCTGCAGTTCCTCCATAACTAAGTTGTCTTTTACTCAAGATTCTGATATAATGACTCACATCCTAGAGGCTTTGGAAAGATATCCCTGTGAGATAGTCTACATTCTTAGTGCGGACATTATATGTAAAACAGGAGTGCAAGTCTTCTCGCTAGAAACTCTGGAGAACAGAAACCAGTTCATCTTCCATAACACTGTTCAACTGTTCTGAACAAACTGCTGATAACTTCTTTAGTGCTTCTATTTTCCTCTCTTACTGGTAGATCAAGTTCTTCAAGGCCCAGGACTCAGGCTGGCTTACTTCCTCCTGTCTTTATCAGGGCAACTGCAGCAGGAGCTACAGTGGCAGCAGCTTTGATAGCCCTCCCTATCTCTGTCCCTCTTTTCCTAATTGCAGCTTGGATGTGGTCACTGTTTTCCTTTCAGACACACCTACAGGAACATGACAGCTTAGGCTATTTTGCTGTAATGCAAAACTACATTTTAAACATTGCAGTAATTCCACAGTATTTGAAATTACCGTATTTATACCTTACATATAATATCTCACATGTTATGGATAAGTTAGAAACGTCCCCAAAATGAAAGTGATACCTGCTTTAAACAAAAAAAATCCCTGGATGGTGTCTATAGTTAACAATACTGTATTGTATACTTGAAAGTTGCTAAAGAGTAGATATTAAATGTTCACACACACACAAAAAAGTTGGGGAGTAAGGGGAGGGGGAATTGGATGGAGGTAGTCATAAGGTACAAACTTCCAGGTATAAGATAAATAAGTCCTGGGGATGTAACATACAGCAGGATGACTAAAGTTAACTCTGCTGTATGGTATATAGGAAAGTTGCTAAAAGAGCTGATCCTAAATCTTCTTAACACAAGGAAAAAACTTTTTTTTTTGGTAGCTATATGAGGAGATAGATATTAACTTGTGGTAATCACTTCACAATGCATGTATGTCAAGTCATCATGCTGTACCTTTAAACTTATATAATGTATGTCAGTTGTATCTTAATAAAGCTGGAAAAAATACCTACTTATTTATTGTCAGGAGTAAAAAAATAGCAATAATAATTCAATTGATGCTTGAATAGTAGTCTGTGTGAGATGTTCTGGGATATACGTTATTTTGGCTAAAATATTGGCTAAAATATTTTTTGGCTTTGGCTAAACTATTTTTCTTTGGCTAAAATATTTTTCTCATTTTGTCCAATATTTGGATATAAACTTAGTTGACCTGGTTCTCAGGATAACTGGAGGCTGTTGTTTAGGGCTCAGCCCTAGACCTCCATTCTCCATGGAACCGAAGAACAATATGGATGCTACGTAGCCTAAGAGCTTCACGTTGCCATGGGAAACGTGGCAGCCAGCCGAAGAGACCCATGCAACTCCTGTGCAGTTTGCTCAGAGCTCCTTCTTTCAAGTTCCTCTGCCTTGACTCCTACTGAGCCTTCTCCCTCGGTCACCCAGTTTGTTCTACCTTGGCTCTCTAGAAAATAAGTCACTTTAATTTATGACCCAGCTATCTCTAGAAACTCGAAGTGCTTTAGAGACATTTTCTCATTCAACCTGCAATAGACCCAGAGGAAACACAGTTCCATTACTGGAACAAGGAAAATTAGGTGCACATAGTCTAAAATATTTGCTCATAGCAAGCTGATAAAGCTTCTGAGACAGGAATCAAAGCCTAATCCACTAAAACGTGATTGCCTCATTTCTTTAGAACCCAAGATTTTTGGGGTGTACCATCACTGCAAAAGTATATGAGGCAATGCTAATCGAAACGAGCTCACCAAAAGTGAGGATAAATGCTGCTTAATACATGGAAAGAACTTCCTTTCTGACAGAATTCAACAAGCATGAGATTGTTACAATCAGAATCAGTTATCTTTTCCAAATTTAGGTGACCTTTTCTAAGTGGAGCAATTGAAGTCTAATTAAACACAAAGAAGCTACAATTTCACTCAAGAATCAATTTATAAATCCAAACATTATTTCAGTGCCAAGGCTCTGCTACTTTTACCTGAAAAGTAATTAATAGAGAGTTTTTTAAATGTTGGATGTACACCCTGAAGTATCTGATATATTCTCATAAAGAGTATATGCAGGGGGTTTATTAGTTACTTTTAGGCGTCAAAGAAGAATAAAAGGCTTGAAGAATAAAGTCATTGATAACGAATGCTGCAAGCAATTTGGCATGGCAGAACTAGTCACCTGATTAGATAGGGAGATAAAAATGCTCATTACCAGACTGTACCTTACATTCGTGACAGAAGGGATGGGTGGAGGATCAACAACAGGTTTTTTAGCCAAGATCAACTTAACTTCAGGAACTCTACGGAGAGGATTAGCATAATGAGAAGAACTGAGAAGGATCCAGCATGTTCTTTTCTCTGACCTGATAGAAGCAAGTGAAAGATTCTCCTCAGGCCTGGTGTGCCCCTATTCACCACCATTCCTCACACTAAGGAAGGTTTAGGCATTTAAAAGCAATAGCAGTTTTTACACTTATATGGGACTTAAAGTGTCTTCAAAACACTATCATATCCTTTCTTGTTTTGTCCTCATCCAACCCATTATCTCCTTTTACCAAATGCAGACACATTCAGTCTCTCTGAAATCCAGGCTGCAACCCCTCTTCAGCACCATGTTGAGATACAACCCAGAGTTGGGGGCAGATAGGAGGAAAACATCTGTGCCCCAGCCCCTCAAAGGCTGAGAGCAGAGTTACAGCCTGACACAAGGTCAGATTCTTACAGGGGCAGACAATCTACTGGACCTCTGGAGGGCATTAAGGACAGAGGCTTCTGTGCCCTCCTTCCCCCAAGCCCCTCCTTTGTAGGCTGAGTCACTGTGTCATATTAAGCAGAATGTGTACTGTTGTGAAGTAGGCCCTGTAAGGTATCCCAACCTTCCAGCTTCACAGAGTGTGTGCAGACAAGGCCACTGCAGAGTATGTATAGAGCAATCAGTGCAGCTCAGACACAGAACCCATCATGAGGTCCACCATGAAAAGCTGTACATTCTGACTCCAAATGTACATAGACAGTAGTTCCTCCCCTGTCCTAAATTAAAACAAAACACATTCAACGTTTTCCAAGAAACAAAGCATGAATCCATTTTATAGATCAAAGAATACCAAGATAACTACTGGCAGTGGGTCTCAGAGAGATATACCTTCATTTTGAAGTTGAACCAAAATTCACATCTTACCCTCCTGAAAATAGGGTGGGTTTTTTTTTTCTTCAGAAAATTCCTAGGTTTGGGTTGCAGTGGTAGAGTGTGACACCTATTGGAAAGACCACCTTGCTTTGGCACCCACGTTACTTTGGATAGCGATGCCAAAAACTCAGCCTCTGTGCACCGGTGCCGAATCAAGTCTCGGAGACCGAGTTTTGGGTGAAGTAGGAAAGAATAGCTTTATTGCTTTGCCAGGCAAAGGGGAACACAGTGGGCTCTTGCCCTTGAAACTGTGTGTCCCAATCTGGGAGGATGTGGTGAGGAGTTTTATAGCAGTGGTTCAAAGGTGGGGTTGCTGATAAGATTAGGGTGTGTGCAGGGCCTGCACTCCTTTAATCTGGTCTCAGGTGATCTCTTGAAGACTTCTCTGGTTCCTTTAATCTGGCCTCAGGTGGTCTTCTATGGAGTGAAGAATGCTGATATCCTCCATTTGTTGGGGGTTTTAGTTCTGTAAAGAGCTCAGAGATATTGTTCTACGTATCCCTTGAAGCAGAACCAGGACCCTGCCACAAGGCTGCATTATTGTTTCTTGGCTGCCCCTTCCTTGTCTGCATTCCCTCCCTTCCCTGATTAGCAACGGTTTGAATCTGCCCTTTGGAACTCGGGGAAGGGCCAGGAGCCAATAGGGTCCTGCTTGATTTCAATAGCATCATGTCTCCCAAATGCCCCATAAGAAGTAGTTTCCTGTTTTATGTACAGGTAGAGATTCCTGCCTGTCACTGTAACATTTTTCATTTTATAATTTCAAAATACTTTGAAATACTGTTATTACCACCATATTTTTACAAAAAGGAAGCTGAAGTCTGAAAAGACTGTCCAGCAGTTAGAGTTAGTTTAGAGCAGTGGTTGTCGAAGTGTGGGCGGAGGATCCCTGCAAGTCCCTGAGACCCTTCGGTGGGTCTTCGAGTGCTTCCTTTCCAATCACATATCTGTGTGAAGTGGGATTTTCTTCAGATACGTCAACCAAAACTATATATGGCAATGGTGTCAATGTAGAAGCAGATTGGAGAATCCAGTTGCCTTTTGTTAGCCTAGACATTAAAGAAATTAGCAAAATATAAAACGATGCCATTCTTCTCACTGAATTTTTTTCTCTGCAAAATATAGTTATGTGTCATCAAATATGTTATGTTAATATGTAATAGGCTCCTTATTATCACTTTAAAATGAAACACTAAGTATTTTTTAATTGCTCAGTTTTAATTTCTAATATGATAAATAACAATAGCTATAGCTGACATAAACAAAAGCTCTTTGGGGTCCTCAATAAATTTTTAAAGGAATCTTGATACTAAAACATTTAAGATCTGGGTGAGGGAATAAAACCCCATTAAAAGAGAAAGTCAAATCCCATTATCAAAAGAGAATTAGAAGGATGGATTTGAAATTTAAATGAAGAGATCAATGTTGTAGTTAAAGGAAGAAAGAATTCTGAAAGAAAAAAGGTATTTTCAGTAAGATTAAGAAAAAGATAATGTTTTAAGCGAAAGATCCATATGCAAGGACCAAAGAACATGGAAAAACAAAATTCAAGCAATGACCCTCTCCTTCTGACACTTCCGTGGGAATTTGCTTTTGAAGGGTAATTTGGGTGTATTGCGCTAGCAGGCTGGAAGAAAGGGAGTGTTGTTAGTAATGGAAGCGTTGTGAATGGATCGAGATATTTATAAGTCTAAGATCTGTGAGCTAAATTAACATGAGATCTCAAGGTGACGAATGAATGAATTTTAATTAAATGACAAGTCAGGATACAACTTAAATGTTTAACAACTGTAAATTGGTCAAATAAATGAATACATCCTTACGATGGCATATTCAGCCAACTGCATTCTGGAAAAATATTTAATGACTTAGAAAGATATTCACAAATCAAAAAGCAGGTTACAAAACAATATTTGGAAAAATGTAAGTATAGAAAAAAGATAGGAAGGCTGTAAACCAAAAATGTTAATACAATCTCTGAATGATGATACTATGGGTGATTATTATTACATTTTCCGTGTTTTACTGTGTATTTTAAATTTCCCAAAACAATGATAACAACAATAATAATAGTACAAAAATTTTGTTTTGGTACAGCTGCCTAACATTGTTGTTTAGCCCCAATTTGGAGCTATCTCTACCCAGATAAACCACACCCATTGACTCCCCCCTCCTTTTAACAAATAGCCCCAGGAAGTCAGTCTCTGCCTTCCGCTTACAAGGGCCGAGGAGCACTGGTTTTGAATTCAGCAGCTCCAGCATGTGCTAATTGATTTTATTCTGCAAATTTAGAATTAGATAGTTTGGAGCAGAATAATGAACTCTCCCCGAAGTAATGAGTGCAAATTAATGAAGTATATCCCCAGGATTTCCTGTAAGAATCGTTCATTACAGTGATAGTTAGGAGTTTTTACAAGTACTTATCATAAATAATTTATTGCCTCCAGTGGCATGCTAAATACCTTAACTGACTGTTACTATGGGAACATCAGTGTCCATATACAGTTTAATTCTATTCCCGGAAGCTGAAATAAAAGTCGGCATTATCTTAACATTACAAATGTGAGGATTTAGGCATTCAAAAGCTAAGTAGCTGGCTAAGATCCAACAACAAGTCAGAGAAAGAGCCGAAACTACCCTGCTGACACCTAAGTGGGGACACTTGTGCTAGAACTGGGAGCCTCCTCAAAGGGTGTGCATGGTCTGCGAGCTCTCGGTTTGGCACAGACTCTTCAATACTAGGTTGATACCAGGACAGCCTATCACAAGCTCAGTGTGGGTGCTGATAGTCTTGTTACCTAGAAGCAGTTTACAAGAGGAAGAAGAGGGTGGGACTCCAAGGCTCTGCATTACCATTAAGGGTGAAGCTAGCAAACCAAGGCACTAAGAAAGTACTCACCAGCCAGTGACCCTTGCTTTGCCCAAGGAGGAGAAGCCACGGAAAGCAGGAAGGGAAGGAAATGTATGCATGCATGAAAGAGAAAGTGCTGAGAAACAGACAAATAAAAGTAGGGCTGTTTCGTTTTAAATAAATGTGGCACAGGGAAGAAATGCAGAGTTTTGGGTTTTTTTGTTTTTAATTTATTTTTTTATACAGCAGGTTCTTATTAGTCATCCATTTTATGCACATCAGTGTATACATGTCAATCCCAATCTCCCAATTCATCACACCACCACCACCACCCTGCCGCGGCTTTCCCCCCTTGGTGTCATACGTTTGTTCTCTACATCTGTGTCTCAATTTCTGCCCTGCAAACCGGTTCATCTGTACCACTTTCTAGGTTCCACTTATGTGCGTTAATGTACGATATTTGTTTTTCTCTTTCTGACTGACTTTACTCTGTATAACAGTCTCTAGATCCATCCACGTCTCTACAAATGACCCAATTTCGTTCCTTTTTATGGCTGAGTAATATTCCATTGTATATATGTACCACATCTTCTTTATCCATTCATCTGTCGATGGGCATTTAGGTTGCTTCCATGACCTGGATATTGTAAATAGTGGTGCAATGAACATTGGGGTGCATGTGTCTTTTTGAATTGTGGTTTTCTCAGGGTATATGCCCAGTAGTGGGATTGAAGGGTCATATGGTCATTCTATTTTTCGTTTTTTAAGGAACCTCCATACTGTTCTCCATAGTGGCTGTATCAATTTACATCCCCACCAACAGTGCAAGTGGGTTCCCTTTTCTCCACACCCTCTCCAGCATTTATTGTTTGTAGATTTTCTGGTGATGCCCATTCTAACTGGTGTGAGGTGATACCTCATTGTAGTTTTGATTTGCATTTCTCTAATAATTAGTGATGTTAAGCAGCTTTTCATGTGCCTCTTGGCCATCTGTATGTCTTCTTTGGAGAAATGTCTATTTAGGTCTTCTGCCCACTTTTGCATTGGGTTGTTTGTTTTTTTTAATATTGAGCTGCATGAGCTGTTTATATATTTTGGAGATTAATCCTTTGTCCGTTGATTCGTTTGCAAATATTTTCTCCCATTTTGAGGGCTGTCTCCTCATCTTGTTTATGGTTTCCTTTACTGTGCAAAAGCTTTTAAGTTTCATTAGGTCCCATTTGTTTATTTTTGTTTTTATTTCCATTACTCTAGGAGGTGGATCAAAAAAGATCTTGCTGTGATTTATGTCAAAGAGGGTTCTTCCTAAGTTTTCCTCTCAGAGTTTTATAGTGTCTGGTCTTACATTTAGGTCTCTAATCCATTTTGAATTTATTTTTGTGTATGGTGTTAGGAGTGTTCTAATTTCATTCTTTTACATGTAGCTGTCCAGTTTTCCCAGCACCACTTATTGAAGAGACTGTCTTTTCTCCATTGTATATCCTTGCCTCCTTTGTCATAGATTAGTTGACCGTATGTGCGTGGGTTTATCTCTGGGCTTTCTATCTTGTTCCATTGATCTATATTTCTGTTTTTGTGCCAGTACCATATTGTCTTGATGACTGTAGCTTTGTAGTATAGTCTGAAGTCAGGAAGTCTGACTCCTCCAGCTCCATTTTTTTTCCTTCAAGACTGCTTTGGCTATTTGGGGTCTTTTGTGTCTCCATACAAATTTTAAGATTTTTTGTTCTAGTTCTGTAAAAAATGCCATTGGTAATTTGACAGGGATTGAATTGAATCTGTAGATTGCTTTGGGTAGTATAGTCATTTTCACAATATTGATTCTTCCAATCCAAGAACATGGTATACCTCTCCATCTGTTGGTATCATCTTTCATTTCTTTCATCAGTGTCTTATAGTTTTCTGCATACAGGTCTTTTGTCTCCCTCGGTAGGTTTATTCCTAGGTATTTTATTCTTTTTGTTGCAGTGGTAAATGGGAGTGTTTCCTTAATTTCTCTTTCAGACTTTTCACCATTAGTGTATAGGAATGCAAGAGATTTCTGTGCATTAATTTTGTATCCTGCAACTACCAAATTCATTGATTAGCGCTAGTAGTTTTCTGGTGGCATCTTTAGGATTCTCTATGTATAGTATCATGTCATCTGCAAACAGTGACAGTTTTACTTCTTTTCCAATTTGTATTCCTTTTATTTCTTTTTCTTCTCTGATTGCTGTCGATAGGACTTCCAATACTATGTTGAATAAGAGTGGTGAGAGTGGACATCCTTGTCTTTTTCCTGATCTTAGTGGAAATGCTTTTAGTTTTTCACCATTGAGAATGATGTTTGCTGTGGGTTTGTCGTATATGGCCTTTATTATGTTGAGGTAGGTTCCCTCTATGCCCACTTTCTGGAGAGGTTTTATCATAAATGGATGTTGAATTTTATCAAAAGCTTTTTCTGCATCTATTTAGGTGATCGTATGGTTTTTCTTCTTCAATTTGTTAATATAGTGTATCACATTGATTGATTTGCGTATATTGAAAAATCCTTGCATCCCTGGGATAAATCCCACTTGATCATGGTATATGATCCTTTTAATGTGTTGTTGGATTTTGTTTGCTAGTATTTTGTTGAGGATTATTGCATCTATAATCATCACTGATATTGGTCTGTAATTTTCTTTTTTTGTATTACCTTTGTCTGGTTTTGGTATCAGAGTGATGGTGGCCTCATAGAATGAGTTTGGGAGTGTTTCTTCCTCTGCAATTTTTTGGAAAAGTTTGAGGTTGCGTGTTAGCGCTTCTCTAAATGTTTGATAGAATTCACCTGTGAAGCCATCTGGTCCTGGACTTTTTGTTTTTTGGAAGTTTTTTTTTTTTTTTTTTTTTTTTTTTGCGGTACGTGGGCATCTCACTGCTGTGGCCTCTCCCGTAGCGGAGCACAGGCTCCAGACGTGCAGGCTCAGCGGCCGTGGCTCACGGGCCCAGCCGCTCCGCGGCATGTGGGATCTTCCCGGACCGGGGCACGAACCCATGTCCCCTGCATCGGCAGGCGGACTCTCAACCACTGCGCCACCAGGGAAGCCCTGTTGGAAGATTTTTAATCACAGTTTCAATTTCATTCCTTGTGATTGGTCTGTTCATATTTTCTATTTCTTCCTGGTTCAGTCTTGGAAGGTTATACCTTTCTAAGAATTTGTCCATTTCTTCCAGGTTGTCCATTTTATTGACATAGAGTTGCTTGAAGTAGTCTCTTAGGATGCTTTGTATTTCTGCGGTGTCTGTTGTAACTTCTCCGTTTTCATTTCTAATTTTATTGATTTGAGTCCTCTCCCTCTTTTTCTGGATGAGTCTGGCTAGTGGTTTATCAATTTTGCTTATCTTCTGAAAGAACCAGCTTTTAGTTTTATTGATCTTAGCTGTTGTTTTCTTTGTTTCTATTTCATTTATTTCTGCTCTGATCTTTATGATTTCTTTCCTTCTGCTAACTTTTGTTTTGTTTGTTCTTCTTTCTCTAGTTCCTTTAGGTGTAAGGTTAGATTGTTTATTTGAGATTTTTCTTGTTTCTTGAGGTAGGCTTGTATAGCTATAAACTTCCCTCTTAGAACTGCTTTTGCCACATCCCATAGGTTTTGGATTGTCGTGTTTTTATTGTCATTTGTCTCTAGGTATTTTTTGATTTCCTTTTTGATTTCTTCAGTGATCTCTTGGTTATTTAGTAACGTATTGTTTAACCTCTATGTGTTTGTGTTTTTTACAGTTTTTTTCCCTGTAATTGATTTCTAATCTCATAACGTTGTGGTCAGAAAAGATGTTTGATATCATTTCAATTTTTTAAAATTTACTGAGGCTTGATTTGTGACCCAAGATGTGATATATCCTGGAGAATATTCTGTGCGCACTTGAAAAGAAAGTGTAATCTGCTGTTTTTGGGTGGAATGTCCTGTAAATATCAATTAAATCTATCTGGTCTATTGTGTCATTTATTAATTTATTTATTTGTATTTGCTGTGTTGGGTCTTCATTTCTGTGCAAGGGCTTTCTCTAGTTGTGGCAAGCGGGGGCCACTCTTCATCACAGTGCGCGGGCCTCTCACTGTTGCGGCCTTTCTTGTTGCGGAGCACAGGCTCCAGATGCGCAGGCTCAGTAGTTGTGACTCACGGCCCCAGCCGCTCTGTGGCATGTGGGATCCTCCCAGACCAGGGCTCAAACCCATGTCCCGTGCATCAGCAGGCAGATCCTCAACCACTGTGCCACCAGGGAAGCCCATATTGTGTCATTTAAAGCTTCTGTTTCCTTATTTACTTTCTGTCTGGATGATCTGTCCATTGGTGTAAGTGAGGTGTTAAACTCCCTCACTATTATTGTGTTACTGTCGATTTCCTCTTTTGTAGCTGTTAGCAGTTCCCTTATGTATTGAGGTGCTCCTATGTTGGGTGCCTATATATTTATAATTGTTATATCTTCTTCTTGGATTTATTCCTTGATCATTATTTAGTGTCCTTCCTTGTCTCTTGTAACATTCTTTATTTTAAAGTCTATTTTATCTGATATGAGTATAGCTACTCCAGCTTTCTCTTGATTTCCATTTGCATGGAATATCTTTTTCCATCCCCTCACTTTCAGTCTGTATGTGTGGGTCTGAAGTGGGTCTGAAGTGGGTCTGAAGTGGGTCTGAAGTGGGTCTCTTGTAGACAGCATATATATGGGTCTTGTTTTAGTATCCATTCAGCCAGTCTGTGTCTTTTGACTGGTGCATTTAATCCATTCACGTTTAAGGTAATTATTGACATGTATGTTCCTGTTATCATTTTCTTAATTGTTTTGGGTTTGTTTTTGTAGGTCCTTTTCTTCTCTTGTGTTTCCCACTTAGAGAAGTTCCTTTAGCATTTGTTGTAGAGCTGGTTTGGTGGTGCTGAATTCTCTTAGCTTTTGCTTGTCTGTAAAGCTTTTGATTTCTCCATCGAATCTGAATGAAATCCTTGCCAGGTAATCTTGGTTATAGGTTCTTCCCTTTCCTAACTTTAAGTATATCATGCCACTCCCTTCTGGCTTGTAGAGTTTCTGCTGAGAAATCAGCTGTTAACCTTATGGGAGTTCCCTTGTATGTTATTTGTCGTTTTTCCCTTGCTGCTTTCAATAATTTTTCTTTGTCTTTAATTTTTGCCAATTTGATTACCATGTGTCTCGGCATGTTTCTCCTTGGGTTTATCCTGTATGGGACTCTCTGCAGTTCCTGAACTTGGGTGGCTATTTCCTTTCCCATGTTAGGGAAGTTTTCAACTATAATCTCGTCAAATATTTTCTTGGGTCCTTTCTCTCTCTCTTCTCCTTCTGGGTCCCCTTATGATGTGAATGTTGTTGCGTTTAATGTTGTCCCAGAGGTCTCTTAGGCTGTCTTCATTTCTTTTCATTCTTTTTTCTTTATTCTGTTCCACAGCAGTGATTCCACCATTCTGTCTTTCAGGTCACTTACCCGTTCTTCTGCCTTGGTTATTCTGCTATTGATTCCTTCTAGTGTAGTTTTCATTTCAGTTATTGTATTGTTCATCTCTGTTTGTTTGTTCTTTAATTCTTCTAGGTGTTTGTTCTTTAATTTTTCTAGGTCTTTGTTGAACATTTCTTGCATCTTCTCGATCGTTGCCTCCATTCTTTTTCTGAGGTTCTGGATCATCTTCACTATCATTATTCTGAATTCTTTCTCTGGAAGGTTGCCTATCTCCACTTCATTTAGATGTTTTTCTGGGGTTTTATCTTGTTCCTTCATCTGGTACATAGCCCTCTGTCTTTTCATCTTGTCTATCTTTCTGTGAATTTGGTTTTTGTTCCACAGCCTGCAGGATTGTAGTTCTTCTTGCTTCTGCTGTCTCACAATGCAGATATTTAGATAGAAAGACTAAGATATTTTTAAGTAGCAATTGTCAAAGGGCAGGAGTGACAGCAGAGTAACTTCTGTCTTCCCCCCATCATCATCAGGCATGATGGCCCTTCTCCAGTTCATCTTGTAATCCTCTGTTTTTGGTAGAGGGAAAAAAAACAAATAAACAAACAGAAAAATCCCAGAAAAGCTAGATCGAGAAGGTCCACATTTTATGTGGAGGTTAGAGTCTAGGAAAACAACGTGAGAGTGAAATGACTTATAAAAGAAGATTATATTCTTACAAAATTGATATAAAAAGCCTATCCTCCCACTACCCATTATTTTTTATATTCTTTAATACTGTTTAACAATCATAGTAAATAATATTTAATAAAGCTTTATATAAATACAAATTATTAATTTAAAAGACTAGTATTTAACCATGAAACTGTTTACTCTGGTCTTGATAGAAGCTATAAGTTACTCTAAGCCAGGCTCAGCAAATATTTTCTGTAAAGGGTCAGATGGTAAATATTTTAGGCTTTGCAGGCTACAGAGGATCCCTTTAAAAATGTAAACATTATTCTTAGCTCAGCTGTACAAAACATAATTTGCTGCCCCTGCCCTAAACTACTGCAGCAAGCATAAGGTCCGTAAAGGGCAGGAGGGCAGAATGGACGGATCATCTGTATCCACCTCCATCCCCTGCACAGATCTGGTCCATCTTGTTCACACTGTATCTCCAGCCCTTAGAACAATGCCTAGTGCACATTAGGCCTAAATCCATAATTGTTGATTCAGTAAATGATTGCTAGATTCAGATGGCTGAAGAGAAGTTGCAATTTGTGGAAAATCTTCAGATCCTCCTCGCTTCATCCTTCTTGTTCAAAACTAAAAAATAATTTGGTGTTGATTCTTTTCTACTATGAATCCTAGTGTTAAGAATCCCCAGTAATAGGCCTTTGCTCTCTTCTGGGCAACAAGAGTCTTATCAATAATGAGATGACTAAATATTATGACTTCTAGCACAATATGTTATACGTGGCCCAGCATCTAAATGGAAAACAGTATTAGAGAGAGTTAAATATGTAACAGAGACCTGTTTTCCATGCTGATCATCCTGAAGAGAGGAATACAGGTATTTCCTGATGAGTGGAAGGAAACTAACAGTTCCTGACCAACTTTACACTAATGTGTTGTACACATTATTTAATATAATCCACATATGTCATGACAAGGTAGAGGATATTACATTTTACGGGTAGAAAACTGAGACTTGGAGAGTTTGAATAACGTGTTCAAGTTCCAAAAATTAGTAAAAAACCATGATTCAAATCCAAGCCTGTCTGTTCCCAAACGTCAGGGTTTTTATATTATACCTGACTATAGTAGAGTATGTATTTCTAGCTCCATCAACCACTTGCCTTGTGACCTGTGAGATGATCACTTTACCTCATTCATTAAACACAAATATAAATAGCTACCCACCTGTCAGGGAGTTGAAAGAATTCATGAATGTTACAAAATACAGCACATAGCACTACCTTGTCCTCAATAAATATTTGCTGAATTTGAATTTTGCTGAATATCTGAATTGGCTGACAGTCATGAGAAAGGAGAGAAAAATATGTGGAACAAATGCCTGATTTATCATTCCTGAGAGGGAGAAGAGAAAGAAGTACGAAATGCAATTAAATGATTGTGTAGTTGAGGGTATAAACTCAGCCAAAGTGGGCTGCAAAGCAGGATTCAGAAAATAGAAGAAGTTGGGTTTCTAGGAGAACTAACATGAATGGTACGTTAACAATTTTCAAAGGATTTTTGTTTTTGCTTTTGTTAGCAACAGAGCCTTTCTTCAGAAATCTTATTTTAAAGCCCAGTATAGAAAAGAAATACAGACCTCTTCTTAGCCCTGGTTTCTGATTTCCATGGTGTCCCCCAAGAAACTTTTATGGAACCCCTCAGGCTAGCTCAGGGCGTGGTTTGAAACTTTCTGCTCTTATATCTGCCTCTTTCCTCAACACCCAATCAACCACAGGATGTATATTTAATAAAGGGGGCAATCTATTTCTTGTAATAACACTATAAATACCTACTCTATAGAGTGTTTTCCTGTTGATGGTTAACACAGTCAGAGGTTGAGGCATCCTTACGCATGGTTTGATTCAGGCTCTAAACGATGGGGTCAAGAATATCTGTCTCTCCATTTTTCTACATTGCATTCTCTGTGAATACTCCATTCTCAAACAGGCTCTCTCTACTTGTGGCAGAGATGGCCCTCAGCAATTTCGGGCTTAGATCATCCTCAGTCCCTACAATCTTGGGAAAGCGTGACCCTTGCTTAGTAGCACAAGTCCCCTTAAAAGATTTGATTGACTCATCATCAGTCATGTGCTCATCCCGATCCAATTACTATGGTTGGCGTAATTCAGAAAATGATTGGCCAGGCCTGGTTCATGGTTTCACCCTTAGAGCTGGGGGGAAGCCAGTTCTACCAGAACACAAGGTTCGAGAAGGGTAGGTGTGAAAGGTGATGCCCCAAAGTGATACCGAGCACGGAAAGACACATGTCCACTCTACTGCTCAGAGACGTGATCACGATGAGCCCAGGCCAGGGAGATCTGAAGACCACGTTAATTGAAGTGATGATGTAAGAAAAAGGCAGAAGTAGAATTCAGGAACAAAAAGTAAAGAAAAAAGATGGAAAAAGCGTCCTGTTGGCGGTGTGGACTTGTGCTTCCACAAGGAGAAGGAAAGGACTTTCAGTCTCTGGAGGAAAGGCAAATATATTGTGAAGTCATCCAAAGAACTATTTGTCATCAGGAGAAGATAAAAAGTAGTCAACAAGGGCCTGCAGGAGGATCTTGTGTGGGAATTCAGATTGTAAACTCACTGGGGAAGACTTCAAGAGACATTTTTCACAAGGATTCAGTTGCCAAGGGTGAAAGAGCAGAGAGAGCAAGACTTGAGCCTTAGGAGTAAAGCAATTTCTTATTTATTTTGGACACAGTGTCTAAAGAGTTAGACCAGTTGGCTAGACACAAGTAGCACTAAGCCAACCAAAGATAAAGACCACTTCTGTGGCAGGGTAACATGGTGGTTAGATGCTCAAGCTCTGGAATCAAGTTGATATAGGTTTAAATACTGACTTCATTCATTCGTGATGTGACCTTGACAAGTGACTTGTTCTTCCTGGACCATGGCTTCCTCATCTGGAAAATGGGAATGATAATAGTTTCTAATTCACGGTCTTTCGTGATTTAGGATTAATAGAGATAACATTTGCAAAGGACTTCATACAGTGCCCAGCACATAATAAGGGAACATAAATTCTGGTGTTCGTATTATTTAGAAACAAAATGGTTGATAGTTACCATGTAGGTATTGTATGAATTATATCAAAACATGAAATCTAAATCAACTAAGTGAAAAACTGCATTGCCTCTGAGAAAAAAGTTGGAAAGAGACATAAATGAGAGTAGACCAGAATACCTGAATATTTTACTTGAAATAGAGATGCCATTGCAGTATATTTTTTCATTCATTCATTCAAGAATTTTTTGTTAAAAGCCATTAAGTGCCAGGCACTGCATATATGGTGCTAGGGATAGAAGGAAAAAGATAAAACTCTCAGCCTCAAATAACTCACAGTCTAGGAGAAACAGAGAAAGAAAAACATAAACGGTATCACAACAGCAGGATGAGAACTACCTAAGTAGAATTTTGTTCAGAGTGTGTGATGGGAACAGAGCAGTGCGCGGCCGACTCTGCCTCGACATTCTATGGCTCCAGACAGCATTTGAATACAGTCCGTTTCATATTTGCAGGTTGGAGGTAAAGAGAAGTTCTGTAACATATAATCTTAGAAGGTCACATCTAGAAACAAAACTGGCAAATGTTAGTAATTGTTGAAGCTACGTGATACGGATTCTTTCTATTATTCTCCCTACTTTTATGTGTCTTTGAAAATTTGCATTTTAAAACTTTTTAAAAATGGCAACTGAAATCTAGTTTCTCAGAGCCAGAAAAGAGCAGTGAGGCAGAGAAGCACATGGCAGCAGCCATAACCAGGAACATACAGATGCTTAGGCAAAAGAAAAAAATTGTGCCTCACTTGATACGGACAGAGGAGTAAATAGAAGAAAGTAAGGGGTAGAGGCTTGAGAAGGACCACTTAAGGCAGTGAGAGCAAGGGGAAAGGAATAGAAATGGAAAGACAAGTGGGAGCAAAAAAGGGGAAAACTAACGATGACCAGAAATTCTGAACACCCACTTACCAAAAAATAAAATAAAAAAGAAAGAAAAGGAAAAAACCGAGGAAGGAAAGAAAGAAAGAAAAATGAAAATGATCAAAGGAGACCTAGATGAAAGCATTATGGTGAAGCTGAATAACAAGGGTAAAGCACAAGCAAAAAATTATTCTCTGAGATGAAAAGAGATTAGGATTGTGCTCCAAATAAGTAATAGGGAAAGATAAAACAGAAAGATGCTCCACGAGGAAACCAAGTACAGAGGGAGACTAAGAGTTCAGAGAAGCTACACAACACAATGTCAATTTAAGGTGCTACAGTGTAAAGAAAATTTTCAGAGTGAGGTTGGGTTACTTTTGGGAAGATCCACATATACACCTTGACAAGTTCCTTCCTTCCTTCCTTCCTTCCTTCCTTCCTTCCTTCCCTCCTTCCTTCCCTCCTTCCTTCCCTCCTTCCTTCCCTCCTTCCTTCCCTCCTCCCTTCCTCCCTCCCTTCCTCCCTCCCTTCCTCCCTCCCTCCCTCCCTCCCTCCCTTCCTCCCTCCCTCCCTCCCTCCCTTCCTCCCTTCCTTCCTTCCTTCCTTCCTTCCTTCCTTCCTTCCTTCCTTCCTTGTAGTTTATTAATCTTGTTCTCTGGCAATAAACCAGAAAGTCAATCACAGAGCTTAGAGCCCAGCAACAGAGACAAACAACTAAACAAGCAATTATAATAAACTGTGGTGGAGCCCAGACAGGTAAGTACACATGGCAGGTACTCACAGAGCAGGCTTCATTTCCATGCAGGGAGTTCCCCCAATCCAGGGGCTGGGCCTTGGGCTTTGCGGGTACAGAAAGCTGACCTGCTCCCATGCCAATATCCATCTCTTGGGGAAGGACACACTTTAGTCAAGCTCACAAAGACATAACCACCAGAAGGCGAATTTATTTATTTATAGTAAGAGAAACAAATATGAAAGATTTAGAGATTTTTATTCTCTGATGAGTACATTCTTTCATGATAGACAAATCTAAGTGGGCTAGGATTAATGAGACAGGAAGGAAGTGGGCAGGGCACAACTGTTAAAAGAATGAGAAGGGGGACACAGTATTGAGAAAAACAGAATATAACAAAAGCTGGTTAAAACCAACTAGGGCCAAGATGGTGGAAGATTTGCCTTCCATTAGCCATTGAGCCTCATTATACCTTCACTGTAATACATTAGCATGCTAAATGACACACCCACCAGCAATAGGAAAGTTCCAAGGCTGACCATAAAAAGCCAAAAAGTGGGAGGTGGTCCAATTTCTGGAAATCCCACCCCTTCCCCAAAATAGTTGGAGCAATCTTCCCACTCATTAGTGTATGAAATTACCCAGCCCATTAAAAACTAACAACTCCATACCCAGGGCCCTCTCCCCTTCTGAGACAGCCCATATTCTGTCAGTGGAGTGTGTATCTTCCTGTGTAGATCTGCTTTCACTCTACTCTCTACTAACTCTTGAATTCTTTCCTGTGCAAAGCCAAGGACCCTCACCTGGTGGCCCATGTCAGGGGCTCACTGGAGACCTGGGACGTGACCATTCATTCTCTCGTGCCCTCTTCTCCTTCATTACCATCAAAGGATTGCTAAAGAGAATGGGTCACAGCAAAGGGGTGAGAGGTGGATACTCTTCATGCCCAGTGTCACTGAGCAGTGGTAGCCCAGTGCGTGCTATCAGTCATTATCTGCCTCACAGAAGATACTGGTGTTCATGGGTCAGGGCACCATCCCTCTAGCCACTGCTAGAGAAACTGTCACAGTCTTTCTTTCTCAATATCCTTCCATTTATTTCTATTTACACATTCATTCTCTAGATGCAATCCAATATAATTAACTAAATATAATTTCCTTAGATATAATCGCCATTCAGTCTTGCCTCCCTAAAGTGATACACAGATGACCCAGATTATATTGGTGCTCAGTCTGTTGGGTCCTCTCAAGGTGGGTCTGGTTTTATCTATAATGTTTTAATTATTCCTATTTTCATGTTCAAAGTTTAATTTTAAACTCATTTTAGGGGGTGTGCTGCCTATTTTCCATTTATTAGGTCTACTCTTTAGCCAGCTAAGGTTGTGTTTGGCCAATAAATGGGACATCAGAGATCAGAGAGAAGGAGGAAAATGAGGTTAGGACATTTCTCCCCCTTTTCCCCTTTTGGCGTCGGGGTGGTAACGGTTCCTGGTGTGGCTAGTCCCACTGTACCTTGTTGGTCTCCCTAATTCCTGTTCACACCATTGTAAAGTCTCTTTGTTAAACTCTCCTCCATTATCTACTTTGGACATGCCATCTCTTCCCTGTTGGAACCATGGTATAAGTTGGTGTTGACTTTATTTTTTTTTTATTTTTTTTATTTTTTTTTTAATTTATTTATTCATTTATTTATTTTTGGCTGTGTTGGGTCTTCGTTTCTGTGCGAGGGCTTTCTCTAGTTGTGGCAAGCGGGGGCTACTCTTCATCGCGGTGCACGGGCCTCTCACTGTCGCGGCCTCTCTTGCTGCGGAGCACAGGCTCCAGATGCACAGAGCTCAGTATTTGTGGCTCACGGGCCCAGTTGCTCCGTGGCACGTGGGATCTTCCCAGATCAGGGCTCGAACGTGTGTCCCCTGCATTGGCAGGCACACTCTCAACCACTGCGCCACCAGGGAAGCCCGGTGTTGACTTTAAACCCATATATTACCAATGGGAGGTAAAGGTAAATAAGACTGGAGCACAAATATGTAGCCAACTAGTTATATAGTAATAAAACCCCAAAGAGCTAGAAATTTAATCTTTGGGGCTGTGAAAGAACAAATGTTAGGTATTACTTTCCTGAAAAATAAATAAATGAAGTAAAGTAGAATTTTGGGTTTGGTGGGGGTTTTTTTTGTATTTTTAAATTTTTTTTAATTAAAAAATTTCTTTTAATAAATTTATTTTATTTATTTATTTTTGGCTGCATTGGGTCTTCATTGCTGCATGAGGGCTTTCTCTAGCTGCGGCGAGTGGGGGCTACTCTTCGTTGCGGCGCGAGGGCTTCTCATTGCAGTGGCTTCTCTTGTTGCAGAGCATGGGCTTTAGGTGCACAGGCTTCAGTAGTTGTGGCACACAGACTCAGTAGTTGTGGCGTGCGGGCTTAGGTGCTCCACGGCATGTGGGATCTTCCTGGACCAGGGCTCAAACCTGTGTACCCTGCATTGGCAGGCGGGTTCTTAACCACTGCACCACCAGGGAAGCCCTAAATTTTTTTTAAATTGAAGTATAGTTGATTTACAATGTTGTGTTAATTTCTGCTGTACAGCAAAGTGATTCAGTTATACATATATATATATATATATACATTCTTTGAAAATTCTCTTTCATTATGATTTATCACATTGAATACAGTTCCCTGTGCTATACAGTAGGACCTTGTTGTTTTATACATAATAGCTTATATAGGCTAACCCCAACCTCTCACTCCACCCCTCCCCCCATCCCCCTCCCTGTTGGCAACCACAAGTCTGTTCTCTACGTCCATGAGTATGTTTCATAGATAGGTTCATTTGTGTCACATTTTAGATTCTACATATAAGTGATATCATATGGTGCTTGTCTTTCTGAGATACTTCACTTAGTATGACAATCTCTAGTTGCATCCATGTTGCTGCAAATGGCATTATTTCGTTCTTTTTTATGGCTGAGTAGTAGTCCATTGTGTGAGTGTGTGTGTGTGTGTGTGTGTGTGTGTGTGTGTGTGTGTGTGTGTGTGTATATATATATATATACACACCACATCTTCTTTATCCATTCATCTGTTGATGGACATTTAGGTTGTTTCCATGTCTTGGCTGTTGTGAATAGTGCTGCTATAAGCACAGGGGTTCACATAGTATCTTTTTGAATTACAGATTTGTCTGAATATATGCCCAGGAGTGGGATTGCTGGATCATATGGTAACTCTATTTTTAGTTTTTTAAGGAACCTTCATACTGTTCTCCATAGTGGCTATTACCAATTTACATTCCCACCAACAGTGTAGGAGGGTTGCCTTCTCTCCACACCCTCTCCAGCATTTGTTATTTGTAGATTTTCTAATGATGGCCATTCTGACCAGTGTGAGGCGGTACCTCATTGTAGTTTTGATTTGCATTTCTCTAATGACTAGTGATGTTGAACATCTTTTTCTGTGCCTATTGTCCATCTGTAGTAAAACAGAATGTTTAATTTTAAATGAAGCTTAAAGAGTGTCAAGTTTCTTAACAATGTATAAAATTGAGGCAAGTAAGGTTAAGTGGCTCACCTAAGATAACAAAGTTTCTTAACTAGAGAACTGAGAGTAAATTGACTTTCTGGTTCTTAGTCCTTTGCTACTCTGTTTCTTCCAGGGAACATTATTTTAGTTTCTAGAAGAAAGACAGCAACATGGGTGTTTTACAGTTTTCTTTCATCCAATAAGAATTCCAAAAATGGAAGGTAGAAGGAGGTAGATGTTGTGGTCTTAAAATATGCCCACAATTTCTTTGGTAATGTAACCAAGCAGGACCCCATCTTCCTAGGCTAGATCCTTCCCTCATATCCTCTGCTGTAGCTCTTCTCTGAAGTACCTAGATAGCAGCATCTGATGCACATTTCCTGAGTGGTTTTACAGATGCTAAAACCCTCGCTAAATGGAAGGCTTTAGCTACTTGAAGACCCAGAGCACATAGCAGCCAGGCCTAAGGATTAATGATGTTAACCCCTGTGACACCACCCTGTTACCTCACCATCAACCAATCAGAGTATTTTGCATGAGCTGATCATAAACCCTGGAACTCCCCTCCCTCGCCTGTCCTTTAAAAATGCTTTGTTGAAACACATCTGGGAGTTCGGGCTTTTTGAGCACTAGCTGTCCTGGACTCCTCGTAGGGTACATTGGCTCTACTGCATGCGGGTGAGCGGACCCAAGTTTGGTTTGGTAATAATAATTCTCCCTTTAAGAGGTGGAGCTAGATTCCTCTCCTCTTTAGCGTAGGCTGGATTTACTGACTTGCTTCTAACAACAGAATCTGGTAGAAAAGATTGTGTAGCACTTCCAAGACTAGCTCATGAAAGGAAATGTGACTTCCTCCTTGCTCTTTCTCTGGGACATTTGCTCTGGGGGAAGCCAGCTGCCATATTGTATGGACACTCAAGTAAACCTGTGGAGAGGAACTAGGACCAATTGCCAATAGCCCTTCGAGTGCGCCATCTTGGAAACCGACTCTCCAGCCCCAGCACAGCCTTCAGATGACTGCAGCCCTAAATTGCAGCTGACTTCCGTCCAGAGCCAGAACCACTGCTCTAAGTTTCTCCTGAATTCCGAACCCACAGAAATTATTAGCTAATAAATATTTATTGTTTTAAGCCACTAAGTTTGAGGGTAATTTGTTACATAGCAATAGTTAATACAGTAGAGAAGAGGAAGGAAGGAAGAAAAAGAGAAAAAAAGGAGAAAGAGTAATCAGGAAAAAATGCTGCTTATAAAACGTTCTTGTACAGCACACACAAAAATGTTCAGAGAATAACTAAAAACCACAGAAGCCCAATGAGTTAGGGAGGTGCCAAATCAACATACTTGGAGCACAGAATGTCGAGGTTTCTGTAAGAATATATGAGAAAAATGTTTTATAATTTTAAAACGTGCAAAGTGCCACTCCGATCACATCGATCAGATTGTGGTCTGTACAAGCCCAATATTCTATTTATGATTGTGGGAGAAGATTTTGTGGGAGAATATGATTACTCTTTATGGCAATAATCTCTGAAGTCAAGAGAATATGCTCATTATTTATAATTTCACTCATATATATAAAATATATATTTATGTATACATACATATGTACACACGTATGTATATTTAGAGAGAGACCAAAAAAATATTGAGTTATCATCTTTTTTTTTTTTTTCCTTAAAACTGCCTCCAAGCTCCAAGAGTTGATCCTTCCATCTAAAATCCTTGTGACTGTCTTTGCAGGAAGATCTGGGAGCCTAGAGGCAAAGGAAGCTCTGCTAGTTGAGTGTTAATATTTGGGGAGGGGATGGCTATCAGGGACGTAAGCCCACATAAAATAACCAAAGTGACAGTAATTAGCCATCTCAACAAAAGATTTAATCTGAATGAAAATCAGTTGATCATATTGTCAGTTAATTCTCTGGTTTGGGTCTTCATGAAAGACACAAGTCCTTCTTGCTAAGTATAAATGCCTCACTATGAACCTCTCCTTTTGTGGATTTACGTTACATTTCATACAGGATGAGGGGGCCCTCTGAACTTTCTCCTGATTCTGATATTTGTGGATGTCATTCCTCCTAAGTGTGGATTATTTCTCGTCTAGTCTTTGATTCCTTTTCCATTCAGCTTTCATCTTCTCAGACTCAACTATGGACCAACATCAAGGAGGAAAGCAAAGCTAAAGACAAATATAAAAACTAAAGTTGAGGGGCTTCCCTGGTGGTGCAGTGGTTGAGAATCTGCCTGCTAATGCAGGGGACACGGGTTTGAGCCCTGGTGTGGGAGGATCCCACATGCCGTGGAGCAACTAGGCCCGTGAGCCACAACTACTGAGCCTGCGCATCTGGAGCCTGTGCCCTGCAACAAAAGAGGCGGCGACAGTGAGAGGCCCGCGCACCGCGATGAAGAGTGGACCCCGCTTGCTGCAACTAGAGAAAGCCCTCGCACAGAAATGAAGACCCAACACAGCAAAAATAAATAAATTAATTAATAAACTCCTACCCCCAACATCTAAAAAAAAAAAACCAAAGTTGAATTTTTTCGAACATGGTCGTATAAAACGTAATAACTTGCTCCCAAACAAGCAAGGACGTGTGATAAGAGAGTAGCTGCGCTTTGTGCTTGGAATCAGAAGAGTCATCAAGTAAAATGCCTAACCTAGCATGTGTGAGATTGGAGAGTGGGGTCGGGTTGCGAGACAGAGATGTTGAGGAGGAAGCCTGGAGTCGGCACGCCTAGCACCACGGAGGCAGCCGAAGGAGTGGGGGTCAATCAAGAAGAAGAAATCCCTGAAATTAAAGAAGAAATGAGTCTATCCTGTGATAAACCATAATGGAAAAGAATATAAAAACAGAATGCAGGGCTTCCCTGGTGACGCAGTGGTTGAGAGTCCGCCTGCCAGTGTAGGGGATGCGGGTTCGTGCCCCGGTCCGGGAAGATCTCACATGCCGCGGAGCAGCTGGGCCCGTGAGCCATGGCCGCTGGGCCTGTGCATCTGGAGCCTGTGCTCCGCCACGGGAGAGGCCACAACAGTGAGAGGCCCGTGTACCGCAAAAACAACAACAATAACAACAACAAAAAAACCAGAATGCATATATGTGTATAACTGAGTCACTTTGCTGTACAGCAGAAATTAACATTGTAAATCAACTATACTTCAATTAAAAAAAAAATGAGTCAACCTAGCTTGGGAAAGGTAAAAGAGGGCACTGACTCGAGTAAGTTTTACTGAGAGACAGACTAATATATACAAGTTGGATGGAGGAGAAATTGGTCCTTGGTTTGATAGCTTGCTGGATGAGTAAGAAAGTAGGAACTAAGTAAGTAAAGAAATATCAGTAAAAAGAGAAGATGAAAACAATAGCAGAGTTTACCTAATGTTGGGCTTTTTTTTTCCCCAGAGAAAAGAGAAGTCTGCAATAACTTGTGAGTGACACCAAGACTGCTAGGGCGTGATTCATGCCCATGCAGTCCAGCTCTGAAAGGAGAGCCTCTTAGGATTATGCAAGTATTAGGGGATGAAACAGGACTCCTTCTAATGCTCTGGGATTGTACTGTTTATTTTCCTAATGGGAGACTGTATTTTCAGTGGCAGAGGAAAACGTCTGAGAGTTAGAAAGCATAGTAAAGTTCAGGAGGAAGAAGAGAGTTCCTGGAACAGACTGACTTACCACTGCATTTGCAAATAATTCCCCTACTGTTAAAATAAGCCTTTGGCAGATAGATTCGGTTTTTGCTTCTGGAGAAAAGGGAAATAATAAAATCCATTACACCAGTGCTTTTGACTATTTCATTGAAGGAAGCTAACAAAAGAATAGCAGTAATTGGAGGTGCTCCACACTTTTTGATTCAGATTTAAGTTTTCATAATTTTATTGCAAAGACTAGTAGTAGCAAGCGACAGAATAATACCTCATGCCTAAAATTATGCTGCAAAAAGAAGATGACAGACTAGACTTTCCAGTATCTTAAAATCAATAACAAAATGACCAAAAAGAGCTTGAATGGTGCCTTTATCTGAAGAGACAGTCGTCAATACGAGACATAAATCTTTTAAAAATAGAGTCAGCATATGGGTTGCCTTCTGACTGTGTGAAATACATAAAAACGCTAGAAAAATGTGATTAGAATTCCAATACATTATGGATAAAGCTTGAAATAAGGCAAGAATATTCATGCAACCCTCTGCAATATGCATAACAATAGAAACTCTGAAAATATACTCCATGGTAAAATGCTAATGAAACATTAATAAGCAAAATTTTCTGTGCATAATCAGTGAAAGCAGAGAGCTGTTAAAGATTGGAAATCTCTTATTTAGAGAAAAGTGCAGCTATATAAATAAAGAGGACAGAATTAGAAATGGTAGAAGCAATCTGTTCGGTGGATCAAGGAATCAGGAGAAAATAATACATAAAGTATGATCCCAAACTTGCTTTAAAAAATAACAGCTATTGTCTCTGGATATAGGGAATACGTGAAATTCTAATATTTTCTCAGTATTTTCTTGTTTTTCAAATAATATCATGTATTATTATTTAAAATATTATTTTTAAAAATTGTGCCACAGATTTAAGGCCAGTACACTGTATCAATAAGGGAAAGAGCATATGTAAGTTGTAATCTACAAAAATAATATTATTATAAGGATGACAAGAACAGATGGATTCTGTTTTCATTTTGGTGACAAATACGTAGGTCTAGATTCAGTGTAAGCAACTATAGAGTGATTGAGGCAAAGAAGAGGAAAAAATGAGAAAAGAAAATTAAATTTTTATTAGAATCTTAAAAGTAAGATTTTTTAAAAGGTGAAAGGAGGCAAAACAAAATTGGAAGAGATATTAAAGAGAATGTTAAGCAGAGTTGATTTCCTATAGAGTTTAAAATTATAACATCTATGTACATTGTATAGGATGTGAAGTATTTCTATTGAAACATACCTAGAATCATAGAACTCTAGATCTAAAAAGAACCTTAGAGATTACCTAGTATTTAATTCCTTCATTTTGTAGAAAAAACTGAGACCCAGAAAGGTAAAGTGCCCAAACCTAGTCGTCAGCATTCAGTGCTTGTTTTGTCTGGCTTTACTGTGGTTTATGGCATATGTAAGCATTGCAATCTTCCTCTTACAACTTCCAAAAAAGAGAAGGAACATTCATTAGGGCTGGGCCATGACATGATAGTGCATATTTTAAAGGGATGTGTTCAACTTTTCTAAAACTGAAGAGGATTGGATAACGGACAGGAAACTTAAAGAAAAAAGGTAAGCTACTTGTAAATTGAGTGGAGAAAATTGAATGGTGGGATGGGCACGAGGGATGTCAGTGAACTCAGAACTCAGGAAGCATGAGTAAAAGAGATTAGCCAGTGGAGACTGACCTTAAATCAAGGGTAGAATGTGACAGCTCTCTATAGAACATTGATGGTCAATGAAAATGGTGACATTGTAGGTGTTCAGGGTCTAAATTTGTAAAAAGATGGATAGACTCAGAAATAACTTTTTGTGGAAAGCCAAGTAGCCGAGTTTTCCAGAAGTCGTGAATGGAGAACAAAGGGTTAATAGAGTTCTTCTGTTCAGAGAACTATGACAAGTAAAAAATAGGAAGAAAAAAGAGGGTAGGTCAATCAGGAGATGTGTGACACAGAACACTGAACACAAGAACACAGAAATAAGTTAGCTTTTTAAGGAATTATTTGACATAAAATAGTGCATTCAAGCCTTAGGAAGAAAATTCTGGGTAAAAATAAAAATGCACAACAATCCCCAAAATATATAAAGAGTGGGTAGAGATATTTAAATTTAGGTTTCTGTTATATTAACAATTATTAAATCTGAACTATAAAATGAATAGAACTTCATGAAAGAAACTCATCAGTGTATAAATAATGAAAGGAGAAAAGATTAACTTTGGATAAATATTACAATTATGAGTGTTTCAAGTTTTATCTCTTTTTATATCACCCAGAAAAATTGTTTTAAATTAAAAATATTGGGACTTCCCTGGTGGTCCAGTGGTTAAGACTCCACTCTCCCAATGCAGGGGGCACGTGTTGGATCCCTGGTCAGGGAACCAAAATCCCGTATGCCACATGGCACAGCCAAAATAAATAAATTAATTAATAATTAATTTACAAAATTAAAACCATTTATGAAGTCTTATGACTAAAGCACTGGCCAGCTTTAAAAAAAAAAAAAAAAAGGTTGTCAAGTGTTTTTTTCATGACTAATGCTGACCTGTTTGTCCCCCTACCCACTAGAATCAGAGGCTCCTGCAATTATACCATAAAGCCAGCTTGGTGGGGGACTCAACAGGGTCCCTGCACACTGTGGGGAGATGTATTTCAAGGGAGGTAGTTTTATGGAATTTCTGGTAGTTTTGGTAGTATGGTAGTTTTATGGCTACATTTTGTCAACTGCTGTCTCGGGGGCTCTGGCTCTGAGCTGGGGATCTGCATAATGTTATCAGCTGCTCTGGCCCTGCCGCTAACATCCTCTGCCTCGATTTGATAGCAGAAGATGGCATGCTTATACCCAATACCAGCAGTCGACTAGGAGGACGCAATTCCACTCACCTCCAAATTAATTAGGTCTCCCAGTTTATACACTCTCAGACTCATCCTATATTTCTTCATAATTATGTAATTTGTTTTCTATTTATTTGTGTAATGTCAGTCTCCCTAACCAGAATGTAAGGACAGGAACCTTTTACTTCGATCCTAATTGTCCCTTTGTGTGAACAGAACTCCTAGCACAGTGCCTGGCACAGAGTAGGTGCTTTAAATAATGTTGACTTCATGGCAGAATTCTCTCAGAGAGCCACTACAGCTATTAAAGGAAATGTTCCTTAATCTATGTCAAACAGGTAACTTGCCACATTTTTTAATCCTGGAAGATAGGTGCATTTCAAATATCTTTCAAGGCTTATTCTTATTTATTTTGCTTACTGCAACTCTCAGCATTAGTATTTTTGATTCATTGGGATGTACTCCAAAAATAGGAAATCAAATCTAAATACATAAATTGGACCAGGAAGTAGCCTCCTGGACATATTATTATTCTTATGGATGATAAACTCTCTTCCCAATAGCTTCCCATCCTCCCTGGATTATTTCATACCAAAAAAGGCATGCTTCACAGAGCTCTTCGTCCTTTAAGTGTCAAGTTCTATTTAAATACATAGATAAGCCTTGTCACGCTGTGCTGTATTAAGAATGAAGTACTACTGTAAAGTAACATTGCAGTTAAAACAATAATTTTGGTAGCTTTCCATGCTTCTTCAATCCTTCCTCATCTTTTGGAGACCTTGTGAACTTCGGGCCTGCCTTAAAAGAAATTTTCAAAACATCAAGAACTAAGCAACAGCTGGAAATGCCATTATGATATTAACATTGTCATAGATGCAAGCATACACAAGCAGTAAATATGTTTGATTTCCTAATTATTGCATGATCCTAGTATGACAGTGTCTCTGAGAAATCGTGGGGAACACTATATGTTCAAATCTTTGCTCAATCCTTACATTTTGTAGAGTTTTTTGTGATTTTTAGCTTGTGTCCAGCCTTTTAAGACGATAGGCTTATTCTATTAGGATCCATGGAAAATAACACATTTCATGAGAAAACAAGATCTTGCCCAGCCTTGAAGTACCAAACAGTGCCTGCAAGAAATGATTTAACAAGATTTAACCTTAGGTGCCCTCACTTGAGTTACGATGATTCGTTTCAGATGTTATCTTCATTTTCCTGGTAGCACGGTAATATCTCAGAAAAGATGAGGTCACTAAGCTGCTCTACAAATACACCTTTCCAGTTGACGCAGTTTATATATATATCTTGCTGATTCTGTTTCTGCTACTAAATAGCTGGGAAACCTTGGGAATGTCATTTTTAATCTCCACCTGGCTTCATTTTCCTCGTTTACGAAGTAAAGGAGTTGCGTAAGATCAATGGTTTAAAATATTTGGCAACAAAACCCTTTCTTCAAATAAAATATTTTGTCAAAGCCTGAGGTATGGAATAGAATATGGCTCCAATTAACATAGCTTGAAAATCACTGATTCAAATACTATCTTATGTCGATTTGACTATGAAATATTATAATTCCCGTTAATAGATTCATGGTTCATATTAACAAATATTCACTGAATGTCTGCAGGTATTAAGCCCTGCAAGGATCTGCTGTATCATATGCAAGCCAGGCCATGACCTCTTTCTCCTAGTAGATTGTTTTCCAGAGGGAGACCACATAATTCCACAAATAAAATAAAAAGTTATAATACAAATACAAAAGGATACACAAAATAGGGAGTGGTTACTTCTGGCCAGGGGATCAAAGAAGTTTTCATGAATGAGGGGTGGCATTTGACCAAGAGGTAGGATTTTTAACTGTTGAAGATATGTAAGGGTTTCCAGGTGGGGCAAACCTGGAAATAGTAAGTAAAATAGTAATAGTAAAATAGTAAGTGAAGGTTTGGAGGCAGGAAATTGAAAGGTACTTTAAGAGAAAGGCAAGTGTCCCAGATTGGTTGTGGTATAAATGGCATGATGGGGACTTTGAGCTAAAGCTGGGAAATTAGGTTGGAATCAGATTATCAGAGTCCTTGAATTTCATGATAATGAGGTTTGCTTTTATTCTCCAGGGTACAAAAAGTCATTGGAAGATTTTTTTTTTTTTTTTTAGCAGAAAGGGACATAAACAGAAATGTATCCAGGAAAGATTTTTCAAAATAATGTGTAACAAGAAATGGGAAAAACTGGAGACAGGATGGTTAATTAGAAGACAGTTGGCTGGAAAGAAGTGACAAAGCCCCAGCCTGGCACAGTGCTATGGACTGAAATGTGTCACCCCAAAATATCTATGTTGAAGCCCTAACTCCCAGTGCGACTGTATTTGGAGACAGGGCTTTTAGGAGGTTATTAAGGTTAGATGAGGTCATGAGGATGGGGTCCTAATCCAATAGGATTGGTGGTCTTATAAGAAGAAGGAAAGAGAGATTATTCTCTTTCTCCAAGCACACAGACTGAGGAAAGGCCATGGGAGGGCTTGGTGAGGAGGTTGTCAACAAGCCAGAAGAGAGCTCTCACCAGAACCTGACCATGCTGGCACCCTGATCTCAGAGTTCCAGCCTCCAGAAGTGTGAGAAAACAAACTTCTCTTCTTTAAGCCACTCAGTCCATGGTATTTTGTTATGGCAGCCTGAGCATACTAAAACAGAGACATTAGGAATGGCAGAGAGAGGACAAATGGCAGCAAGACAGCATGGAAATAGAATCAACAGGATTTGACAACTAATCCAGTTTGTGATGTGGGAGGCAAAGGTCAACAGTGACTGTAAGCCAATGACTAGAAGGTGTTATGATGCCATTTATGGATATAGAGAACAAAGGGGAAAGAACAATTCTGTGGGGCCAGAGCTTAATTTTTGTTTCTGACAAGTTTGGTGATTGAATTTGAGGTGTTGGCAACATAGCCATGCAAAGTCTTCCAGCAGGTGAATAAAATTGTGGGTTTGCTGGTTAAAAGAGATGCCTGAATTAAAAATCTAATTCATTTTGGAGTCCTCTGCAGAGGGATAACATCAAGGACTGATTGCGGATGAACAAAAACATTCATGCACAAAAAGATCTGAATGACCCCGAGTCTATCAAAAATGAGAGCTCTCTCTATGTTTGCCATGTAGGCCTGGCTTATATGTGTTTTTACAAATTCTGGAACTTGGGCGGTAAAAGAGAGTTGGAAAATACAGAAGATCTACCTTTAAAATGGTAAATAAAATGTAATTTAAACACCTCCAAGTATCCCCTTCTGCTTTGATACATGTGTAATTTGTTTCTGTTGACAAGAAAAAGGCCAACTAGAATTTTCTTGACCATGCGGTTCGACAAACAAAAGATACTGTGACCCTGAAGCAGGGTAAAGGGTAAAACTTTTCTTCAAATAAAGCACACATTAGCTCTAAGAGGACTGAAAGCAAAAATGGAACATTCGATCCCAGAAGGATGCTGATTAGCAAGAGAATTCTACACCTGGGAACCTTGGTTCTTGAATTTCACAAGTGACAATGGAGTAACTAAATTGGAGACAGAACAACAAAAGGACATAACCGAAGTAGAATAAGATATTATAAAACAAAGGAAAATTTCATAAACATTCAACTCAGTGAGACAATAAATAGGACATTTAGAGAATGAATACCTTGAAGGTCCTTCCCTGTAAAAAGTAGCTACCTGTCTTAGGAGCAACTGATTTCTAAAATTCATGAAACTTGATGCAGGTTTGGGTTTTCCCATGAGATGTTCAGCCCACTAAATAAGGACTGGAAAACCACAGCTGTATGATCTCCTGAACCCAGAAAAAAAGGAAGAGTTATATGAAATGTGGGAATCCCTGTAACTTAGTACCTGCCATAGTAATTCATACTCTTTAGTTTAACAAAGTATCCATAGTATGTGTAGGTCATTCCCAGTTGCTGGAAACAACCACTTGCAGTTAAATTTAAGTTATTTCTTTTGCTACTTAATGACATATTTCTAAATAATATATATGTTAACTATTTCTTGATTCTCCCATTAGATATTTCTATTGACTTCCTGTTACAGAATGTCAGGATTTAGTGCAGTTATACCATGCTTCCATAGCACATAAACATACACGCAGATGCACTCTTCCCTTTTTTCCTTTTCTGCCCAGTATAGTCATACCACAGTTTTTGGTTGAATCAGTTCTCATTGTTATGACTACATAAATATTGCTCATGGCTAAGTCACATAGTGTTCTTTGATTTTATTTCCTTTCTTGTTCAACCTTCTGTTTTCCCTGGAGTAGATCTTGCTGTTTTCTTCAGTTGTAGTTTTCTCTTAAACTATTGTTCATTCATTTCCCGAACTCTCTGCCAGAGGTGTAGTTTTCTCAGTATAATCAAACACATTAGATAATTTGTCAGTGCCTTTCTTCTTCCTTGGGGATTTCCTTCTGTATGTCTCTGATTTCCTGCTTCAACTGGGCCTGGACGATCTCTAGATCTGCAAACAGCTGCTATCTCAGGCCTTCTTCACCATCATCCTAAGAATTCCTTTAGCCTTCCTTCTGTGTGCATTCCCCTCCCCCAAACAACTTCCTCCTTTCTTTTCCCTTTCCTTCTTCCTTTTTACTCTGTAAATATTGAGTACCCATAATGAGTTCAGTGTTGGACGTGGTGAGTTTGAGGTGCCTATTAGACATCTCGCTGCAGCTGGATATAGAGGTATTGGGTTCAGAGAGAGATTAGGACTGGAGATGGAAATTTGAGAATCATTCAGATATAAATGGTATTGAAAGCCGCTGGGCTTGATCACCTGGGAAGTGAGTGTGGAGAGAGAAGCTATCTGGGGTGCCTCAACATTTAGAGGACAGAAGGATTAGACATATCCAGGAAAATAAGACTGAGAAGATATGGCCATGAGGGAGAAGGCGAACAAAGAAAAGTAGTGTCCTGAAAACTAAGTGAAGAGGACTTCCCTGGTGGCACAGTGGTTGAGAGTCCGCCTGCTGATGCAGGGGACACGGGTTCGTGCCCCGGTCCGGGAAGATCCCACATGCCGCAGAGCGGCTGGGCCCGTGAGCCATGGCCGCTGAGCCTGCGCGTCCGGAGCCTGTGCTCCGCAACGGGAGAGGCCCCAACAGTGAGAGGCCCGTGTACCGCTTTTATTCTACCTTTATTTTGCTGGATACAGAAATTCCGGGTTGAAAATCATTTCCTTCAGCATTTTGAAGATGTTGTTCCATTGTTTTCTAGCATCCAGTGCTGCTGCTAACTAGTCTGATGATTTTCTTTGTTTTTATACTCTTCTGTTTTTGTTACTGTTCTGAAATTTCAGTATTATAGGCTTGGTGAGAGTGTTTTCATTTATTGTCCCATGGGCTTGTCTATTGGTCCTCTCCAGTCTAGAAATTCATATCTTTCAACTCTGGCGAATATTCCTATATGATTTCTTTAACAATTTTATCCATTTCTCATTGTTTTCTTTCTTGAATTCCTATTATTCAGATATTGAGTTTCCTGGATCAATCCTCTAACTTTCTTATTTTCCTCTGCCATTTTCTAGATTTTTTTCTTTGTGTTCTATTTTCTGATGTCTTCAACTTTATCTTGAACCCTTTTATAGATTATATTTTTGCTATCATAGTTTTAATTTCTGAGAGTTCTTTCTTATTCCTTTCAAATACAGAAGACTGGCTAAAGAGCCAGACTGCCTAGGGTCCCATCCCAGTACTATTTGTGAGCTGTGTGATCTGGGCAATGACTTAACCTCTTTCTGCCTTGGTTTATTCATCTGTAGTATAATAATATTTATATCTCATAGGGTCCTTGTGAATATTAAATGAGTTAATAGACTTAATATGCTTAGAACAGTATCTGATAAACAAATGTTAACAATTGTTATATTTTTATTATATCAGAAGATATTAAAGTGCTTCTTGATTTTTCTTCTGTTCACTGCAGCCTTCACCTCTCTGAGTTTATTTTTTTAGTTCATTTATTTTCATCTCAGTCTTTCATACTAAAAGTTTTCCCTGGAGATTGGGTGATTCCTACCTGAATTCATGTTTATGAGATGTGTAGGGGTGGGGGTGGTTATTGACTGGTGAACTTCAAATAGGGTGGAAAGACAGAGAGCTAAGTTTTTCACCAAGGGAACCTCAAATGTCAGCATCTGTAGGTCTTGTTTCTTGGGTTGGTCAGTTCCCTAAAAAGGAATCCTCTGATTTCCTGCCTAGGAGGGTATCTGCAGAGTCCAAATCAGAATCTGCAGAGTCCAGTAGGGGAAGGAGGCCACTGATAAGTAGTTCACCAAATCAGAATCAGTCCCCTTCCTTTCAGTACAGAACTTTATCCCCACAATCAGCTGTGCCAACCTCTATAGAAAGTCAACGCCTCCATCTCCTGCTGGGAGTGAAGGAGAGCAGTTGCTCGCCTCTGTAGAGGAGGGGCCAGAGAGTGGAGAGTGTTGTCAACACCCGTTACAAACATTTCACTAACCCTTGCTCCTTCTCCCCCTTCAGGGGCACCCAGTGTCTTCAGATTCTCTGTTTCTGAGCCCTGGGACACAGAAGTGATCTTGCCTCTTGCTGGCTTCCTCTCACTGACCTCTCACCCGAGCTTGTGTTCCAGCATTCTCTAGTTTGCTCGGTTAGTTCCATAGTTCTGGTAGACAACTGTCACTTGCTCTCTTGTCTCTTCTCCTGTTTTTTTCTTTTAATTAAAAAAAATTTTTTTTAAGTTTTTAACTGTGGTAAAATACACAAAACGAAGTTTACCATCGTAACCATTCTTAAGTCTATAGTTCAGGAGTGCTAAATGTATTTAAGTCTATGTAGCGTCAAGTATATTCACATTGTTGTGCAACCAACCCCAGAATGTTTCCATCTTGCAAAACTGAAACTCTTTTGCAAATTAAACAACTCCTCATCTCCCTTTCCCCTAGGCTCCTGGAAACCACCATTCTACTTTCTGTTTTGAGGAATTTTGAGTACTCTCGATACCTCATACAAGTGGAATCACACAGTGTTTGTCCTTTGTGACAGGCTTAGTTCACTTAGCATAACGTCCTCAAGGTTCATCCATGTTGTAGCATGTGGCAGAATTTCCTTCCTTTTGAAAGCTGAATAATTAAAATTTTTTATTGTTATGTAAAATTTTTATTATGGTTCTTTTGTCCTTATGAGTTTATAGTTTTATTTTCCCCATTCCTTTAGCCATTATTTTAGTAGAGTTTCAGGAAGCAGAGATAAACTTGAGAGTTCACCCTAGTCCTTAACAGGAAACCCACATTCTATTTATGCAACGTAGCATTTGAGGATCCATCCTCTATTGCTTTTGAGAATCTCTTTAACTTTGCAAGAGCCCTTAAAGGAGAACAGAATAATGAAGTTGCTTTTAGTCCGCATTTAGCCAAAGAAAAACTTACGCTCTGACGTTAAGCAAAAAAGTTACTTCAAACAGTTGTTTTCTCAGAACGCACATGGTATGTGTATAAACCCTTCCCTGGGGAATCTGGTGTAGAGGATCTCAAAGTGTGGTCCCTAGACCCACAGTATAAGCATCACCTGGGAGTTTGAGAGAAAAGCAAATTCTCAGGCTCCTCCTCAGACTTACTGAATCTGAAAATCTGGGGTATGGGCCAGCCACTGTATTTGAACAAGTCCTGCAAGTGTTTCTGGTGCTCCCTAGAGTTGGAGAACCATTGGTCTTCTAGAGGCAATCCTTTGAAAAGCTGCATCTAGAGATTAAACATTTTATCTTGTCTCAGTGCAAATGTTTACAAGATTTTCAGGCTATGAGGTGACCATCTTTTAGCATATAAGTGTGTGGTGCCTATACCACCGACAGTGCCCATGTTTGGGACTTCACTCTCTACTGAAGAGGCGGGCTTTGTCATGTATTCGTACTACCTAACCACTTTCTTTATTTTTTAGTATTTATTTATTTTTTTCTGTTTCCATTATGGTTTATTACAGGATATTGAATATATTTCCCTGTGCTATACAGTAGGACCTTGTTGTTTATCCATTCTATATATAATAGTTTGCATCTGCTAATCCCAAACTCCCAATCCAACCCTCCCCACCCTTCCCCCTTGGCAACCACAAGTCTGTTTTCTATGTCTATGAGTCTGTTTCTGTTTTGTGGATAAGTTCATCTGTGTCATATTTTAGATTCAACATTAGATATCATATGGTATTTGTCTTTGTCTGACTTACTTTGCTTAGTATGATAATCTCTAGTTGCATCCATGTAGCTGCACATGGCATTATTTCATTCTTTTTTATGGCTGAGTAATAGTCCATTGTGTGTATATGTGTGTGTGTGTGTACATATATATATATATATATATGTATATATACACACATATCACATCTTCTTTATCCATTCCTCTGTACCTGACCATTTTCTTATCCTGCACCCCACTGGCCACACTGACTGAACCAGGAGAGAACCTCTCACTCAGGCCAGCCAATCCCACTGGATTCTCTTGAGAATATGAACTAGAGACACCAAAACTGTAGTCAGTGCTGAACTGTTAAAGGTATATGAGACTAAGAGTGATAGCCACAGTGGGCCCTGCGCAAGCCCAGCCCCTGTGTCCTTTCAATTTACCTACTTTTTTTTTCCTTGAGTGGGTATGTATTTCTTGCACCAAAGAGGTTTGATCAGGATATATCTATTGATGTATTACATAATCAATAGTTAATATATGATTATTGAAGTGCTCTATAATTATAAGAAGTGCTGTATGATTGACTGGCCATAGTTATTATTATCCATTGTAAAGGTTGCCCAAACTATTGGCTTCTCCATGCTGTTGTCTTGTTTTAGCTGCAGCATATCAACAAACTGATGTCTCTGTCTAATATCTGTTTAATTTCCCATGTGCAAAAACAAATTTGGTAGCACTCTTATTTCATTCCAGTGCTGAACTCTGAGTCCTTTTGCAATTGCTTCTGATTCTCTGAGGAACTAGTGCAAATTGCTTTGTAAATCAACAACCAAAGAATCAATATCAATGATGTTCTTTTAAAGAAATCAAAGATAAATGGTCCTCATAAGTCACTGTCACTGTACTTCAACATTCAAAAGGAAATATTCTGAAAATGACAGCAAGGGAAATCATATAATATTACCAAAACAGTTATGGGATAGTGAATAAAGCCAGAATATGATTTGAGAAGTGAACGTTTGTTCTGAGAACAATATTAACATAATAGGAATATGAGGATCAAGCTTTACTTTTTCAGGCCATGGTTATTGATTTAAGAACGGACGCAAATAAAAATTGTTATCAGAGAGCTGTTTGCAAAGATGTTTTAAATCCAACATGTCTTCTTTTAATATTGTACTACTATAGAATATCCCAAGATGGAAGAGACCATATAGGTCATCTAATCCAATTATGCATTTCATGTTTGACTCACCTCTATACCCCTAAAAAAATGACAGCCACGTGACCCTGGCATTGTGGTTGATGACAGACCCATCTACCATGCTTCATACAGTAAATCTACGAAAAGGAATAATGGCATTTTGAAACACAAAATATAGGATGCTACTTTGAAATATGGCTCTTGTTAATGTTTGGGGAAGTAGTACTTTTTCTTCTGTCATTCCTGGGGGAAAGGGTGTTAAGCATTGTGGCAGACACCGATTATTGCTCCCAGAATTGGTTCTCCTGCATCTCCAAATGTTTGCTTGGCACAGGACTGCTCAAAATAAAGCTCAAATTCCCAAGCTTTCCTTATAGCCATGCATTTGAGTTACTATTGTTGTGGAAAGTAACAAATTACCTCAAAATGTAGAGGCTGAAAACAAGCTTTTTATTATGCTCAAAGATTTGGGATGGGGCATCACATGGCTGGCTGCTTCTGTCATGCTGGCACGACTTCTATCCATGCAGTCACAAGCCCACCCAGATTCAAGAGGAGGGCAATTAAGGCTTCAACTCTTGATGAGGGAGTGGCAAGGTCACACTGTTGAAGAGCACATGGCACAGGTGAGATTTCTGAAGCCACCTTTGGAAAATGCAATCTGTCACACCATAGGTGTGGCCGTTGACTAAGTTCTGGCCAAGAGGATATAAGAGGAATTGGTGTGTTTAACTTCCTGGAAGTGTCCTTAGATGGGGGATGTGTATGTGGTTGGAGGGGAGGTTCCCTTCTCTTTTCCACTTTCCTCTTGGCTGAAATATGGATGTAGAAGGAAGGTAGAGCAGCAATTTGGACAACAAATTTAGGATTACATAGCAACAAGCTGGAAGGAGGCTGGGTGCCTAATGATCCTAGAACCACCATGCCAGCCCTGAGCTGCTTGCATTTACATTACAGAGAAATAAACTTCTATCTTGTTTAAGCTACTATATTTTGTATTTTCTTGTTAATCTTAATAAAAACATCATCATAAATGAAGAAAGATGATGCAAACTTGTCTTAAATTATTGGGTCTATAAAGATAATAATGTTTATATGGTCTATATAATATTTATATGGTTAGAGTTTGACTAATATCATGGGCCATGAAGTGAGGATCATAGTATTTCATAAAAGCTTAATTCTTAAAATGCTTGACCCTTACCATTAGAAGTACCTTACTATATTTAAAAACAACATATTATTATGAAGTTAAAAAATGGAAATAAAGAAAACATTCACTCATGGAGTGAATATAAGTTGTGTCATAAACAAAGGATTAATGTCAAAATGTATTTTTATTAAAGGGACTAGTTTGTTACATCTTGATTTCTAGTCTTTGACGTTTCTGAACCATGTATGTACTTTTTTCTTTTTTTTTTTGTGGGTAGAAAGATAAGCTAAGTGAGCTTGCTATTGAGATATTTTATTTTACAATGATGGTCATGGTAAAAAATGATGTGTTTTAAAATACCGTTTAATTGGCAAAAGACATTTTCTAATTCAAAACCGGAAACATTCGCAGAATAAGCCTCGTTTCAAAGTCCAGGACTTCTTTAAAGCACACATCTCGAATTCTATTTCTCTTTAGAGTGAAGTACATATTCCTATTTTTGGATATATAATTCAAAACCACTGAAAGCGTAAGGGAACTTTTTAAAAATAAACAATAACAGTTTAATCAGGTAAAGGTTTTTTTGCTTAAGGGCCATCTGTCCTGACACTGACATTTTATTCAAATTGCTGCACCATCCTGTTTGAAGGGCATCGACTGACTTTAAGTGCCTCACAATAAATGGCACATTTGTCTTAACAAGTAGTAACTGCATAGAGTGGACAATGGGATAGTATCAGTGAAGCAAAACAATAAAACAGGATGGATGGAGAAAGACTGGATAAAATGTGGCGAAAAAAAAAGAAAGGTGTCACAAAGATGGGGCATTATTTCTTTGTCCAAAAGATAACCAGTACCACTATACGACTTTAAACAAAAGACATCACCCACACTTATCAATCCAACTAGATTCTCGGAGGAAAGTGAAATGCCGCTACCGAGGTGGAGGCCGAAGTTTCAGGGCAAATCGAGTGGCGCCAGCTCTGCGTGGACTCCGTTGGTGAATGACGCGTGGGAATTCTGCCGAGTGGCCCGCCCGCTCCGGGGCGTGCGGACAGGTGGACGGCCAGGCGCGCCTGGGCCGGGGGATGACCCGGGGGATGGCCCCCGCCCCCGCCCCGACCGCGCCCCTAGCAGCGCGCCCAGCCAGCCAGCCGGCGCCCGCCTGCGTTTTCAGTCCCTCAGCTGTCCAGGCACCCGGCGCCCGCAGGCGGAGGTTGCCATGGTTTCCTGGGGTCACGTGGGGCGCGCCGGCGCCCCCTCCCGCGCTCCGCTGCGGGGCGGGCGCGGGGGCGGGGCGGCCCAGGAAGGGGAAAGGAGCGGCCGCGGTGGGAGCGGGAGGAGCTGGAGATGCTTCCAGCTCTCCCGAGGCCGTGCTCGTTTAGCCACCGCAGCCGCACGGAGCAGCCGCGCGACGGGAGCCGCGGGCCGGGCCAGCCGGGCCTCCGGGGCCCAGTGCGCCGCGTTCGCAGCGGGTAGCGCAGCCAGCGTCGTCTCCGCTCGCTCGGCGGCCGAGGGGCCCGAGACCGGTCCGGGGAGGGGGCGAGGGCGACGCCCCGGCGCCCGTTGGCAGGGGAGGCAGGATGAGCATCGAGATTCCGGCGGGACTGACGGAGCTGCTGCAGGGCTTCACGGTGGAGGTGCTGAGGCACCAGCCCGCGGACCTGCTGGAGTTCGCGCTGCAGCACTTCACGCGCCTGCAGGAGGAGAACGAGCGCAAAGGCGCCGCGCGCTTCGGCCATGAGGGCAGGACCTGGGGGGACGCGGGCGCCGCCGGCGGGGGCGGTACCCCCAGCAGGGGGGTCAACTTCGCCGAGGAGCCCATGCACAGCGGCTCGGAGAACGGCGAGGAGGAGGAGGCCACAGACGCAGGAGCGTTCAACGGTAAGGAACCGACCCCCGCGCGCCCCCTCCCACCCCCGCCGCTCCCCCTCGGCTCTTCGATCCCGCAGCTCGGCTCAGCCACCTCTCCCCGCCTTCCCCACCTTCCCTACCTTCCCTTCGCGCCCACCCCCTCAGCATCCATTTCTGTCTCTCCCGCTCGCCCACCTTCCTACTCCGCGCTCTCGTTGTGCCCTCCCCCTCGTCCCCTCCTCTGGAGGTGGGGAGCCCAAAGGTGAGGCTTCTCTGCCCACCCGCCCCCTCTCGTCCTGGGCTCGGAGGCAGAGGCCGGCCAGTTTGGGGTGGGCATCTGAGAAACAACTTTCACTGGGGTTGGAGAAATTTCCCTTGACGGATGTCACTGTGCATAAATGAAGCTGGCCCACTTGGCGTCCTCTTTCAGCCGTTATATTTATTAATGGAGTGTCCAAAGCGAAAAGGCGAGCGGTGTTCAATCGGATTGGCTTTACTGTTGTTAGGACGGCAGATTCACTAAAAGGAGCATGAAATTGGACCCACGGGGCAGAACAAAATTTATGGTGATAGCTTTGGCATTCTTGGAAACAGTCATCTATTATTTTCCAATTTAGCAATACCGCGTTGTACTATTTTGGGACACACAACAAAGGATCCCGTTTAGCCTGCAGTCCGTGGGGTGTTTGGAATGAGGAAACGAGCTAATGGTTTGCTTTTTATTTGAAACAAATATTGAATGATTTGGTGCCTTAAAAAAAAAAAAGTGTGTGAAAAACACTGTAGGAAGTTCTGAAAGCTTGTCGGTTGTCTTTAGAATGAAAAGCCAGTGAGTAATTGTAAGGACTGTGCCAGATACTGAAGCTAGTAAGAATGAATGGGAAAGAAAAAGGGATTTTCTCAAATAATTGCTCCTGGCAGGTCCTACCTCTTCTGCTTATAACCCTCTTTCTCTGACACACGCAGACACACTTACACATTAACAGCCTTCTGTATTTACACAACGTGCCTAAATCCCATCTTTGTGGCATCCCAAGCTAAAATACCCGGGTGTGCAAATGTGCAAGTGCTTTTTCTTTGTGGTGTAAGGCAACCATGCAGTCAGCATCGCACCGGCTTTTATTTATTTACACTTCTTGTGGTTTGTGTGTCCGCAGTGCATTTCATATAATGAAACCATTTTAAAGTGTCATTTCCTTATATATGTTCCTAGGAAGCTGTTTCTTTTCTTTGCAAAATTGTTGAAAAGTGTTATAAAATTAAGGTATTTTTAGTTTGTCTAAAGCAATCATAAAAAGCACTGGAAATTAGTGCTCTCTGAAGATAAACGGAAGATTGTTACTTTAAAATTTTTAATTTTGGACTTTTTAGTGTTTTCAGGGGTAGGATAATCATAGTCTTCATTGTTCATTTTGCAGAAGAATTTAATCGAATACTTTTCTTATTAGAAATGAGAAAAGGATAAAAGAGTACATATTTTAAACAGATGGGCAGGAGAAGCCAATGATGAATGACACAGAAGGGGTAGAGACATCTAATATATACTTCTTTTATGCTCCTGAGACACACATGAACACATGAGTACATTCACATGCACACGGACACACACAAAGAAAAAAAAAGGACTAGTTTCCCAGATTGGAGAAAAGCAAAGACTAAGGGACTTGATAAAGAACGTATATTCGTTCAGTACAATATATTGTTAGTATAAGTAAAATATTTTGTTTGTATAATGTTTTTGAAGTACTTTGCATTTATGATTCTGTTTTCTCTTTACAACAATGTAGATTATACACAGAACAGATTCGATTTTTGTTTTGCAATGAAATAGGCCGTTAAGTTCTGAGTGGTAAGGATCATTTTATATGGTTTTATGGTCTCCAAAGCACCTTTATTGTAAAAATTACTCAGTGTGAGTTTTACTAAATATTTGTTAACCAATTGCCCTATTTATTCCCCATTCCTACCCGCCAAAGACTGTTCTGACTGCAACCAATTTGATCATTTTCCAGTGCACACATATGCATATACGTATAACAGAAACTTTGGTGATGTACTTCCCTTTTCTAGGTGTAGTAAAAAATATCTGTTTAGGGTATTTTCTATTCTAATCAATTCTCTCTTAATTTTTTTAAAGTAAATTGTGAGACCCCCAGTTTAAAGAGAATTTTAGACTACCAAGGGTTGGCAAACTGTTGGTAAAGGGCCAGAAAGTAAATATTTTAGGCTTTGTGAGCAATGTATGGTCTCCATTGCATATTCCTCCTCTTCTTTTTTTTTTTTTTTTTTAAACTGCCCTTTAAACACATATCCCTTCTGGAGGTTAAGGTTGTACAAAACTGGCCACAGACCAAGGCCATAGTTTGCCAACCCTCGGTCAGAGGGGAAGAAAAAGTCAAAATAATGCCATTGCGGGGCGGGGAGGGGGGAAACAATAGGAATGAGCCTATCAGTTTAATGTCTAGGTCTAAAAAAGTGCTAGAATATAAAAAATACCAGATACTGGGTAATCCTCCTGTTACAGTAAAGAATTAGAAAAGTAAGTACTAAAGAAGAGTAAAGTACTAGAAGACAAGTCTTAATTTACTGAGACATAGCACAAGACCAAGTGGATCAATCAATCATTCTTAAACTTTGTATACATCTCAAGGATGTTTGATTCAGAAATGAACATTACCTCGTACTATTCTTGGAGAGCTTTTTTGAATAGGTTGGGGTGGACATCAGGTTTCTTTTTTTTGTTTTTTTTGCAGACATCCCAGCTCTTTCTGATATCTACAGTTCCCTGACCACACTTTGAGATATATTGGTCAACAGATAATGATGATTATAATATCACTTTCTCTTATTAACAGTTTAAAAATAGCTGCCATTTATTGACATTCACTGTGCTAGGCACTATCTGAATGTTTTAATTCATTATCCCAGCTTTATAAGAAAGATGAGACAGACTGTCACTTGCCCAGTGTTTCACAGCTAGTGTGCTGCAGGGATTGGAACACCTGTGGGCCTGGCTCCATCCCTGTGCTCTTAAGTTCCAGATTTTATCTCTGGAAGGGGGTGGGGCTGGCATCACTTGAGCATCCCTTGTATGTCAAGCTCTACTTGAGGTCCTTAATGTGTTTTATCTTTAAGGCTCAGAAAAATTAACTTGTCCAAGGTCACACATAGGACTAGTAAGCAGCAGAGCCTGGTTTCTTACTCACATCTCTCTGACCCACGACCATCAGAGGTTTCTTTCTTAATGGAATTTGTATGATGGGCTGACTCACAGGTCAGGTTTTCCTGGTTATTTTTCCAGTAATGGTGATAAATTTGCTTTGATTGATTCATACCCACTCTCATGAATTCCTTAGGACAATGTATTTGTCGATGGTATTTGTGAGAGGTTGGGCAAAAAGGCAAGTTTTTGACCGTGAAGCTGGTGCCCATTGACTCACATAGAGGGATCAAGCATATGACCTTGAACTCATAGTATGGTGGTTGAATCAAGCAAGTGAACCAGGGTTTGGGACCATGGCCACCGATGGCCCTAGGCCAAAAGTCAGATGGGTGAAGGTGGTCTTGACTTCTCTCCTACCTTTCCAAAGGATTCCTTCCTCTGCTGATTGCTTTCCAATTCCCCTTGTATTCTTTTCTAATTTTATCACTTCTAATGTTTACTTTCAGTTTGCTGTCAATTCTTGTTAAAAGGGCAACCGTTAGGTGTTAGAATGGCATATGGCGATCCCCTTTCTGGGGGAAAGAAGCTATAATGGAGTCTCTGCCTCCCTCTTCCCCATCCTACAGAAAGCGAATATAACATGACATGTCTCTTCTGCAAGGGCAGTGTCCCCAGGCTTGGAATTTATTAGGAGGGTTACAGTAAGCCAAAGAGTTGGAATCAGTACCAATTTGGAGTGGAATCTGTGGTAATTAATACAGGCATCATAGTGAGATCTTGTGTTGCTCAATTATTTCTTCAGTGAAATGGCTGAAATTATAAAATGAAGTAAATAAAATTCTCAGTTGACAAGTAGTCAGTAACAAATTACATATGGATATACGAAGAGCAATCAAACTGGAAGAAAAATAAACAACTATAAAATATGGAAGACCTATTGTTCTGTATTATGGAAGGCAAAGATCTGGAGTTCAAAGTGGGTACACAAGGCAAAAATATAGAACCATAGCTTATAAGCAAGCATGTCAAAGGTATATAAATAGAAATTTAGCATGTAAAATCTGTGACTTAATCCTCTTAACTCTGATTTACGTCAAATGTTTTTGGAGAACTTTATCTACCTTTGCATTTTTACAGTTTAAGGGGATTGTGGAGACTTTACCAGAGATCCTGAAAATTATGCAAAATATTGGGAAGTTGGAGCTTATGGTGGGAGATTAAGGGAACAAAGGTATTTATCATGAGAGGAAATGGTTGAAAGAGAGTTAAGAGTAACATTCATGTGTCTGAGAAGTTTTCTTAGAGGATTCTGAGCAAATATTCTTCATCTCTGTTATATACAGAATTAGAAGACTTAAGCTTCATTGTAACTTGAAGAATAAAAGTCAGAAATTCATCTGTCTGAAATGGCGTATGTGGTCTTCCAAAAATGAGGTGGCAAAGCAGGCGGGGTAATAGATTGACTTTTCAAGAATCTGCTGTGAAAATGTTCTTAAGCTTGTTCATACTGGGAGTGAAAAAATAGGTTGATCTGTATGTTGCATTCATGGCCTAATTGACAGCAGGAAACTGTAGAGAGTAATAATCATAGCTTTAAAGGAGTGTTGCTTTGGCCGATTTTTTAGGCCCACTTCTATGGGCCCTTATTTAAGAACTTGCTCTCTCGATGGCTATTAGAGACTGTTGTGGGACAAGGCAGCCAATCCTTAGCTCTTGCCTCCTACTTCATGTAGCTGTCAACATATGACTAAAGAAAGACATTTATTCTAGTGGTGGTACTTATGCAATGGACTGAAAGTTAAAATATCTTTTTAATATATTATGAAACTCTTAAATCCATTTAATCGGTTTGAAGAACGTGCATGGAAGTCAGTTTTGGGGGGTTAACTTTAAATTCAGACAACATCTATTTTCTTTTATGTATGAGGCACTGTGTGAGGCATGTTGACATGTTATCATAGTAACAGTGCCTGCCTCGTGAAGTTGTTAGCGAGGATAAATGGAGTAATATTGGCAAGGTCCTTACTGATAGCGCACCCAGCAAGCGCTGATTACCTGTTAAACAAATGATCTCATTTATAAGAAGTATTCCAGAAACGTGTTCTTTCTGAGTTGCAATTTCATTGTGCTTGGTGGAGATGAATCTAACGTTTGCACTTTATAGAAAGATGAAGTAGGAAATGAGCTTACTGGGCAGTTCCTCTTAGGATTTAATGTGAAGTTATGTTGCATAGTAATAAAACCAACATCCTTTCAGCTGATAATTTGTAGCTAAGCACACCAGGATTTTGTAATTAATGAGACTTTGTGGTCTTTGGCTATTACAAATTTATATAGTAGTTTTAAATCCTCCTGAAGTGGATTACATCCTTCGTGACAATGGCTAAAATGTTGAAGCCATTATTTTATTTATGAGCTTAAAACAGTAACGTTAGAGAAGATTTTAAAAATATTTTGAGTTGTAGATGGTAATTGTGATTTTTCAAAGAAGAACAGTTAAGAACATTATTCATTTTAATAGTAGTATTAAATGGATTGCTTTAGGAATTGAAATTGGGAAATCAAAGGATTTTGAAAGAGTGTCATTTCTCAAACTCTTATCCATCTATTACTTTAAACTTTGGGAAGAGGGAGGGAGGGGAGGGATGGAGGGATGGGAAGAGAGAGAAGGCGGAAGAGAGGAGTAAAATTAGTTGGAACTTGTGAAGGGTTCTTTGAGTAACTTACACCTTTTCTGAAGGGATGGCAGAGAATGAAAATACCTGAACAAAAATTGAAGCACTGGATACTTTCATATCTTAAAAATCAAACTCTTTAGCTATTATTTAATGTAAGAGCATTATAAGCTTTCCATTTGAAGACATGTAAGTAAGCTTTCCATTTGAGGTCACACGTAAAGTGATGTACTGTATCTGGGTGGGACAGAGTAAATATTTAATGGTTATTTATTGTTGCGAATCTCACTCCATGGATTCCAGTATATTTCCAGCTGTCAAGGTTTTGTTCATAGCTGTGTCAAAAAACAAATGTGTTTCTTTTTCAGCTGTACTAACAAGAGACCTTTGAAATTGTCAAGGAGGAGTTTATTTGTGATCCATTAAAAAAGCCACTTAATGAGAGTAGTAGCAATAGGGAAGGCCTGCGGTGGAGGTTGGGGTTGATGGGGGCGAGGGTTCAGAGAATGTGATTGAATGACTGAGCTTGGGGTCGGCCTTAGCAGTATCAAGAGTCACAGAGTAAAGGGGCCAGAGACCTGGGTTAGCCCATGAGGAGGAGGAATGTGTATAAGTTGGGAAGTGGGATGCTGGGCTCATTCACTCACTGCAGACATATTTATAGAGAGCCAACTCCTTCCTTTTTTTTATTTTTAAGAAAAAAGAAATAATTATTCTCTTAAGTTTACTATCTCTAGACTTCTTAAGAAACAATCCTTTTGTCAGAGACTGTCTCATAGATAGAATATGTTGTCTATTTCGCTTAACAGATGGAGCAGCTGAAAGCCAGAGACGTTCCTTGCCCAGATTTAGTCTGCTTTGGTCTTTTTGTTCATAGAATTATCACAATTTGTGTGCTGTTTATATTAACTTACATACTATGAATCCTTTCTGTCTTCCATCAGGGTGATAGATAAGGTCTAAAAGTCTAGGCTAAAGAGAAGTACTTTTGTTCTTTTGCCTTCAGAATTACCAATTTTTTTTTCTCTTTGATTTTTTTCATTGAGGTGAAATCTAGCATTAGGTTTTATTTTTGTATCAATTGCTTAAGAAGAGACAATGGAAAAGAAAAAAGAGTGCAGTGACTTTTCTGAGGTGGATGATTCTGATGATTCTGCAGTGACTTTTCTGAGGTGGATTATTGTCATCGTGTTCTTGGTCCTGTTCTTATTGTCCTTCCGCCTTATCCTTGCCGTTTAGTTGTGGTTGGGTTGGTCCCAAAACCCCATGTAAAAACCTCACTGTGATACTGATCATTATCTTTACTTTATGGGAGTTTTTGTGTTTCGGAAATTCAAAATGACTCAGACTGTTCCATTATGTAATTATTTTGTGGAAAGAATTTGAGCTAAAATTTTCAGGTCATGGCTTACATGAAAACAAAACAATCTAAAAAAATCAGAAATATAAACACAGTTGGTGTAACATTTATAAATGTTTCAGCAATAGGCTCTGCCATGTGTAGCTTAATATGTTTGGAAACTAAAAAAAAAAACCATCATTCCAGTTGCTACTGTTTAAAAAATGTTTCTGTGTTTTACAAAAAGACAAAAGGTCAAAATATAAACACATGTTCTACATAAAAGTGAAGCCAAGAAGATACACTGAATGCAGTGATTCCGGTATCCGTTTGGCTGGGGACTGACACTGTTTAATTTACATTAGCTGTTCTAAGACAAAACAGTTCATGCGAGTGATATTGAGGGGAATTTATTCTTTTTTTTGGATAAAAAAGAAGGAAAAAGCTTCCATTCGTTTAAATACATTTTAGTTAGACTCAAAAAGCATCTTTCCAAAAGGTTCTGAATTAATACATGACTCAGCTGTTTCATTTCAGTTGCTATAGAAAGCTAATGTTTGTTAAATGATATTCTTTTTATTTAATCATTGTTAACTTTTTTGGCTGCTTAAGTGCCAGATGCTGAATAAGGCTATTTATACATATCATTCAGCTCTCCCCAAAGTAAGTGGTAGAGTCAGGATTTGAACCTGACAGTCTGAGTTCAGAGCCCATCTCCTTAACCATGGTACACAGACTTCATTTTTAGTAACTCTTACAGCAGTAACATGGTTGAAAAGAACCACATATCAAAAAACAAGCTTCCAACTTTTCCCTCTAAAAATTTACAGCCTAGCTCAGCATTGATCTTTCCCTTTTACAATTTGTTTTTTCCGTCTGTTCTACACAAATTAGCACTTGGCATACTTTTTTTTTTTTTTAAAGAGAACCTTTATTTTATTTTATTTTGGCCGCGCCATGCAGCTTGCGGGATCTTAGTTCCCTGAGCAGGGATCAAACCCAGGCCCTCGGCGGTGGAAGTGCGGAGTCCTAACCACTGGACCGCAGGGGAAGTCCCAGCACTTCATATACTTTAGAAACTCAATAAAATGCTTATTTTAAAAATGAACACCTCATATACTGAGCTGTTTAATTCTCAAAACCTTTTTGATTATGTACAGTCATTAGCAAAATATATTTGAGTAGACATATCCCATGTATGTTTTTATAAATTTTGTGCATGTACCAGTATATTAGCTTACTATGTATATGAGAAAGCATCCCACAGTATAAATTTTGAAAGGGAGAAGTAACAAGTAATTGTAAGCAAGTTCTAATTTTTACTGCACCCTAAATGATTGCCTTATACTCTGCCTTGGGGTGCATGACCCCATTTTGGAGACCACAATCCTAACAGTAGAACTTAACCCATACTCTATTAATATGTAAGCTAGCTGTAGTAAACTTTGGCTTCCTCTTTTAAGCTCCTGGATTATAAAGGACCTGCAGGTAGGCAGGGTCCTAATGTGTGTGTGTGTGTCTTTTTTAATAGACATTCATTAGGTAATTGTTTGACTCAGCCAAACTTTGGCAGAATAAAGAGGAAAATTCTATCTTATGAAAAGGAAATAAAATCATGTTACCTGACAGGTAAGATCTAGGCTTTTTCTTTTAAATCTGTATTCCTGTCTGTACCTTGAACTTCAGACTCGATTATAGAGTACTCATGTCCTTGGTGCACATATTGGGGATGTGACAAACAGAATCATACCATGTTACAGGTGTTTAGTTAAGCTTAGTCATGGAAGTGCCAATCAGAATTAGAAGAAAATCTAAAGTTTAAAATAGTTTAAAAGATTAGGACCAGGCAACATCCTAAGGAAAAACATAAAATAAAATAGTTTAAAAGAAATGCAGTTACATAGGGTATCTGAGGAAGGCCATCTCTGGAGATGACAGTTCGTTAGGAGGTAGCCTTTTCACTATCTCCCTTTTCGTAACTTTTGAAAAAAGCTTGTCATATACTTGTATTACCTAGTAAATACATTTTAAGTGAAAAAAGACATGAAAGAAAGGCGATTCTTTTATAAACGTCTGGTGGGTAGTAGATAAAACACTATAGAGGCACACAGTATGGTTCGAAATTGATGTAGCCAAATATTCTTGCCTAAGTTATTCTCTTGGTCCTGGGTACCCAGTCCTCTTTCCTTAACTTTCTGCCAAAATCCCAGTTTTTCTCCAAAGGTTAGCTTACAGTTCACCCTACCAGAAAATCCTTACGAGATTCTCTGGTTGACATGAGTGGTGTCAAAATGGCAGGATGAACGTGCCCTACTTCAGAGTAAGCTTGGCGGATGTCACATGTTCCTGGCACAGGCAGGCAAGGAAACACAGGAATGAGCTCCCTCCCTCCAAGACTTTCCTGCACGCATCTCACTTGGCCCACAGAAGGTGCTCAAATACACTTTAAATTACCCTCAAGTTGAATACTGAATGTCTCATAATAGTAAATATCTATAAGTGTATATTTCTAAAGTGATTGAAACCTTCTTGGGCGCATAAATATTAAAAATAGCCTCCTGATAATCCTTTATATTGTTGCATTTTAAAATGTTTTCATGAAATATAAAAGCCTTAGCCTGTGTTCAGTTTCATAGGTTTAGACTTCATTATATTAAAAAAAAAAAAGGTGGCATATTATATTTTGGCCTGATATTTGATCACTCTGCCACAAGCAAAGACCACAAGTGCACAGGCTCGCCTTGCGGGTGAGGATTGCACATTCCCATCGAGGAGACGTTCTGACCCCCCTAAACTTCCCATGTCACTGCTTCTGCTTCTGTGAGCCCTGTGTTAAATCCCAAATGCCTCTATTGCCCTGAACCTGCTTTGTCCTGTTTTCTCTCTCCATCTTGCCTCATTCCTGCCACCTTGAAAGCAGGCTGTCTTCCTCCCTTTATTGCATGAATCCTGCTCACCACCCCCCCCCGCCCCCCCGCCCCGAGGTGAGCCCTCCAGTTTTAACTGTAGCTCCAGCGCAGACCTCTCGCCTTCAGATTTAGGTTGACATATCTCCCTGCTTACCAGCCACCTCTGCTTGCATCTTCTTCAGGCACCTCCAGATAATTTTGTCCTAAACTGAATGTGTTATCATCTACCTCTATTATTATTCTTTCCTACTCATGTTACTTTATTCCCGCCACTGATTTGATAAACACAGTCAATAGAACCCCTTTCCTCTGCCTCCTACTTCTTAAACCTGGTAGTTTATGGAAAACAAACAAAACAGTTTGCTTTTATTGCTGAAAATTTTTAAGTAGTGCTGAAAAATCAGCAACACTGGAAACTTTTTACAAATATGACTTCACTTTGGCGTAGGCTCTAGGTTTGAATCCTGACTCTGCCATTTATAACTTTTGGAACCTTAAACAAGTTACTTTACCATCTGTGCCTCAGTTTCCCCATCTGTGAAATGGGAATGATGGTAGTACTTACCTCAGAGGGTTCTGGTAAGAAAAAATGAATTGACAGTGTGTGGCATATACTAAGCCTTATATATGGGTTTGTTAAAAAAAGAAGAGAGGAAGGAAGAAAGAGAGGAAGGCAGGTTTTAGAAGTTAGAACCTGATGGTTTTTAAAAATGAAGGTTGATTTGAAATGTAAGAAACTAGAGATTGTTTTCAAGGCAGTGTGATAATAGTCCTTAAAGAAAATGTTATTAATGAAAAATATAAAAGTAAAGTCTTCAGATCTTTCAGCTAAGTGTTTCAAACGTTTAAAAAAAACCCTGCTCTTTTAAGTCTCAAGTCCTCCTTTAATTCCTTTGAAATACAAGGAAAATAGTCTGCCTTAAAAAAAATAAGGTTAAAAAAAAGCAACGGGATAAAGCTTTGCTTTGTTTGCACACCATCTTCTCCCTTGAGAACCAGTGTTTAACTGGTAGAATAAATAAATTTGTGTGTGCAGGATCTCCAAGTTTATGGTTTTATTCAAGTTTTAATAAGTTATTTTAAAACAAACTTGGGAAAGAGTAAGTAGGGATATTGAAAATAGTTACTTAATTTAAATGAGGCAGATGCTTATAGTAAAAAACATGAATATGTGCCTGAAATATAAATTAATTGGAAAAAATTGGTTGTATTAACTTGACAGCTTGTTGCCATTTCCTCATATCATAATATTTATGAAAGTAAGCTCATGGTGGGAGAAACTTTTTTTTTTTTTTTTTGGCGGTACGCGGGCCCCTCACTGTTGTGGCCTCTCCTGTTGCGGAGCACAGGCTCCGGACGCGCAGGCTCAGCAGTCATGACTCACGGGCCCAGCCGCTCCGCGGCATGTGGGATCTTCCCGGACCGGGGCACGAACCCGTGTCCCCTGCATCAGCAGGCGGACTCTCAACCACTACGCCACCAGGGAAGCCCGGGAGAAACTTTTATACCTAAGTTTTACATTAGAATGTGGTTTTATTCTGAAAACCCATCATTCTGTACTTGCTCCACTACAAATTGCTATCTTAATAGATTTCAAAAAAAAAAAAAAGACAGTTCTTTTGGATATCTTTGCTTTTACACAGAGTTATTCACAGGTCTTTGATTTTTTTTTAAGGTGTTATTGATTTTTTTTTTTTAAACCCCACATTTGTTTATTTATTTATTTTTGGCTGTGTTGGGTCTTTGTTTCTGTGCGAGGGCTTTCTCTAGTTGTGGCAAGTGGGGGCCACTCTTCATCGTGGTGCATGGGCCTCTCACTATCACGGCCTCTCTTGTTGCGGAGCACAGGCTCCAGACGCGCAGGCTCAGTAGTTGTGGCGCACAGGCTTAGCTGCTCCGCGGCATGTGGGATCTTCCCAGACCAGGGCTCAAATCCGTGTCCCCTGCATTAGCAGGCAGATTCTCAACCACTGTGCCACCAAGGGAAGCCCTGTCATTGATTTTTTAACGTTTGTTGTTTTTTTTTTTTAATTTTATTTTTGGCTGCATTGGGTCTTTTTGTTGCTGTGCATGGGCTTTCTCTAGTTGCAGCACACTGGTTTCTCATTGTGGTGGCTTCTTGTTGTGGACCATGGGCTCTAGGTGTGTGGGCTTCCGTAGTTGTGGCTCATGGGCTGTAGAGCGCAGGCTCAGTAGTTGTGACGCACGGGCGTAGTTGCTCTGTGGCGTGTGGGATCTTCCCGGACCAGGGCTTGACCACGTGTCCCCTGCATTGGCAGGCAGACTCTTTTTTTTTTTTTTGGCAGGCAGACTCTTAACCACTGTGCCACCAGGGAAGTCCTTGATATCTTATTTTACTGTCATTAGCAACAGTTTACCAACTAAGCAATATTATGATCTTTGATTCCTCATAATACCTTAAAATAATTTCCTT